>NC_134354.1:442006278-442606278 GCF_048569485.1 Anomaloglossus baeobatrachus | reverse complement strand
ACCACAGAACAGCAAGTCCCAGGAGACCGGCGATGGAACGGAAGGTAAGGTGAGCATATAATATGTGCGTGTGCATGTGTGCTTGTGTGTTTTTGTGAGTTTGTGTGTATTTGTACATGTTTGTGTGCGTTTGTGCATGTGTGGAATGATAGAATAGGGGACCAGGATGGGACATTTAACACATTGTGGAACAAATTGTCAGCATTGCAATGATATCCTATGGGAAATCTTGCTCTGCTAAATGAGTAACTTGATTAACAAGCACAGTCTCAGAACGGATTGTTCTCGTTAAGCAAGGTACCACTGTACGTGTTTCTTTTATAATTTTACTCTGATTGCTCCAGCTCTTTTTTTGGATTAACCCTAGAACGCGCAAGCAATTCAATGTACCATAGAAAACAAATGACCTAGCAGGCCTGCAAGGCCCCAGGTATGTGTTCTAGGGTTAAACATACTGATTTAAAATATTGACCAAATACTCAGCATGTGTACGTGACGTTACAAATACTGAGGTAAAAAACATCAAACACTGAACATGTGCATGAGGCCTTACAGATACTGAGGTAAAAAAAACCCTCATCACATACTCAACGTTTGTATGTGGCCTTACAGATACTGAGGTAAAAAACTCACCAAATACTCAACGTGTGTGCGTGGCCTTGCAAATACCGAGGTGAAAAAGTCTCCAAATACTCAACATGAGCATGAGGCCTTAGGCTATGTGCGAAAGTTGCGTAGTGTATCTGCTGATTAGTCTGCAGCGATTTGACAGCACATGTGCACGTCAAATCGCTGCAGAAACACTGCATAATGGATGCAGTGTTTCTGCAGAAAAAAAGCCGATTTCATGTGCTATGGTTGCAGCCCCCACCATAGACAGAGTGGGACCTGCATCCAGAACGCACAAATTAATTGACATGCTCATTTTATGAACGCACAGATTTGGATCAAAATTTTAGCACCCAAATCGCTGCATTCATAAAAGCAACGTGCACACGTCTCATGCACAATCTTCATAGATTGTGCAGGGGACGCAGGACGCATGCATTTACGCTGTGGTGCAATACGCAGCGTCAATGCATGAAATTCGGCAACGTGCGCATGAGCCCTTACAGATACTGGGGTGAAAAACTCATCAAATATTCAACGTGGGTCATAAAAAGCCAATAAACTAATTTTGCGCTTAGTCCCTTTTCTCTCTCTGTCTGCTCCTATCTCTAGCTATGTGTTTTATAATTTATCATCACGATTTTACATTTATTAAAAAAAATAGTGCCTTCTGGAAAGTTTTCCCCTGACTCGCTGACCCAGCCCCTGCTTTTGATACACATAACTACGTATTTCTTTGTCGCAGCTGCGCAGTAGAATTAAACTAAATCATTGTTATATAACAGATCAGGCTTGCAGCTGCGCAGTTACTACTTCTGTCTCATGTTCTCCACATGGAGACATGCACAGTATGATGTTTTTTTACGGATATATTCCTTGTGATCATGGCATGGTCTTCAAAAGTTACTTGAGGTTAGATTTTCTGCTACTTGAGGTTAGATTTCCTGCTACTTGATTCTAGACAGCATGACTTCCAAAATCACTATCTATTTGACTGGATATCCGTCTGTCTCTTTCCCCGTCTGTCTCTTTCCCCGTCTGTCTCTTTCCCCGTCTTCCTCTTTCCCTGTCTGTCTCTGTCTCTTTCTCCGTCTCTTTACTTGTCTCTGTCTCTTTTCCCGTCTGTCTCTTTCCCCATCTGTCTCGTTCCAGGTCTGGCTCTTTCCACTTCTGTCTCTTTCCCTGTCTGTTTCTGTCTCTTTCCTTGTTTCTGTGTTTTTCCCCATCTGTCTCTTTCCCCGTCTGTCTCTTTCCCTGTCTGTCTCTTTCCTCGTCTGTCTCTGTCTCTTTCCTTGTCTCTGTTTCTTTCTCCATCTCTCTTTCCCTGTCTGTCTCTTTCACCGTTAGTCTCTTTCCCAGTCTCTCTTTCACAGTCTGTCTCTTTCCCTGTCTGTCTCTTTCCCCGTTTGTCTCTGTCTCTTTCCTTGTCTCTGTCTCTTTCACCGTCTGTCTCTTTCCCCGTCTATCTCTTTTCCAATCTGTCTCTTTCCCTGTCTGTCTTTTTCAACGTCTGCCTCTTTCCCTGTCTGTCTCTTTCCCCGTTTGTCTCTTTTCCCGTCTGTCTCTTTCCCCATCTGCCTCTTTCCCATCTGTCGCTTTCCCCGTCTGTCTTTTTCCCTTTCTGTTTCTTTTCCCATCTGTCTCATTCCAGGTCTGTCACTTTCCCCATCTGTCTCTGTCTCTTTCCTTGTCTCTGTCTCTTTCCTTGTCTCTGTCTCTTTCCACGTCTGTCTCTATTCACATCTGTCTCTTTCCCCATCTGTCTCTTTCCCTGTCTGTCTCTTTCACCATCTGTGTCTGTCTCTTTCCTTGTCTCTGTCTCTTTCTCCATCTCTCTTTCCCTGTCTGTCTCTATCACCATTAGTCTCTTTCCCAGTCTGTCTCTTTCCCAGTCTGCCTCTTTCCCCATCTGTCTCTTTCCCCATCTGTCTCTGTCTCTTTCCCCATCTGTCTCTTTCCCCGTCTGTCTCTTTCCCCATCTGTCTCTTTTCCCATCTGTCTGTTTCCCTCTCTGTCTTTTTCAACGTCTGCCTCTTTCTCTGTCTGTCTCTTTCCCCGTTTGTCTCTTTCCCCGTTTGTCTCTTTCCCCATCTGCCTCTTTCCCCATCTGTCTCTTTCCCCGTCTGTCTCTTTCCCCGTCTGTCTTTTTCCCTGTCTGTCTCTTTTCCCGTCTGTCTCATTCCAGGTCTGTCTCTTTCCCCGTCTGTTTCTGTCTCTTTCCTTGTCTCTGTCTCTTTCCACGTCTTTCTCTTTTCACATCTGTCTCTTTCCCCATCTGTCTTTTTCCCCGTCTGTCTCTTTCCCCTTCTGTCTTTTCCAACGTCTGTCTCTTTCCCCGTCTGTCTCTTTTCCCATCTGTCTTATTCCAGGTCTGTCTCTTTCCTCGTCTGTCCTTTTCCGCGTCTGTCTCTGTCTCTGTCTCTTTCCTTGTCTCTGTCTCTTTCCCCGTTGTCTTACCACGTCAAAGTGACAGGGCGGGGATACGCCCTTACTTACGTAGCGCTCACTAATATACAAATTAGGCACACTGAATACAGTTTTATGGTAAAACAATAATGTAACAATTTATTCTGATCAGGATAATGTTCAATTATGGAATGGCAGAAGCAATATTACCCTGTTCTATTGATTCAATTAATATAAATCACAGTACAGTATATATATATAGAATTAAACATCAATACGTTACCAAGTATTATAGCATCACTTCTCAACTGGAGGGGCTCGGTCAGCGAGAAGGAATACTTTGGTATCTGCTTCACAGAAGGAGTGCGTCCACTAGTGCCTTCTGGAAAGTTTTCCCCTGACTCGCTGACCCAGCCCCCGCATTTTATACACATAACTACGTATCTCTTTGTAGCAGCTGCATAGTATAATTAAACTACATCATTGTTATATAACAGATCAGGCTTGCAGCTCTGCAGTTACTACTTCTGGCTCATGTTCTCCACCTGGAGACATGCGCAGTATGTTTTTTTTATGGATATATTCCCCGTGATCATGGCATGGTCTTCAAAAGTTACTTGAGGTTAGATTTTCTTCTACTTGAGGTTAGATTTTCTGCTACTTGATTCTAGGCAGCATGACTTCCTATCTATTTGACTGGATACCCATCTGTCTCTTTCTCCATCTATCTCTTTCCCCGTCTGTCTCTTTCCCCGTCTGTCTCTGTCTGTTTCTCTGTCTCTTTACTTGTCTCTTTCTCTTTCCCTGTCTCTTTCTTGAGTTGGTCTCTCTGTCTGTTTCTTTCCCTGTCTCTCTGTCTCTTTCCCTGTCTGTCTATCTCTGTCTCTATGTCTGTCTCTTTCCCTGTCTGCCTGTCTCATTCCCTTTCTGTCTGTCTCTGTCTGTCTCTTTGACTGTCTTTATCTCTCTATCCGTCTCTTTCCCTGTCTGTCTGTCTGTCTCTTTCTGTCTCTGTCTCTCTATCCATCTCCCCACCGACATCATATTACCTCACACATAAGCTTCTTATACTATGAATGTCCTTTGTTCCTATAGCAATCAATTACAGCTCCTATTAATAACCTAAAAGCTCACAGCTCCATTCACTTTAATAGAAGCAGGTTTTTTGGAGAGTAACTGTAAACTGCAGGGTTACATTTTCCCATCAAAACATAGTCTATGACGTTCCCTGATTCACATGGGGTGTCTGTGCAAAATGTTGTGATTGTAAATGCAACGGTGTAGATTCCTTTAGCGGACATACACACACACACACACATACACACATACATACATACATACACACATACATACATACATACACACATGCATACATACACACATACTGTACATACACTCAGCTTTATATATTAGATAAAGCAAAATTAAATTGACACTAGCCACTTTACCATAGACTACAAGTGATGTATTCATTAAAGCTTTATTGCACAAGACCACCCAATGTTATACTTTGGCTTCATGGCAAAAAAGCCATTTTCGTCACCAACGAGTGTTTCCCTTTAGGGCCACGTGCAGATATTGAGTATTTGGTACATTTTTTACCTCAGTGTTTCAAAGCCGAAACCAGGAGTGGAACAGTCATAGGAAAAGTATAATAGAAACACGAGCACCACTTCTGTATTTTTTACCCATTCCTGGTTTTGGCTACAAATACTGAGGTAAAAAACTCACCAAATACTGAATGTGTGCACGTGGCTTAAGAGAGAAATTGAAATACACAGTTGCAGTAAAGCCAAAGATTTTACAATGATCCTATAGGATTGAGAGCACTGCTACACTCTGCTGTCATTATGATGGAGGACATTCACTCTTTATTAGGGACATTTTTATAACCTGTGGTGTATAAATACTGTTTAAAGAGACACACTCTTAGCACTACTGATAGAAAAAAAGAATCAGTGATTGACAGTTTTCCCTGTATAACTATGCATGCAGAGATAGTTATCCATCCACTGACCAGGACCGCCCACTGGACTAACCTACACCAAGGTGTTCAATGAATAAAATAAAAGTATGCAAAACATTTTACAACAAACCTATATATGTATATGTACCGCCCCACCGCCAGCAGCCGGGCCGCCGCTCGGATCCAGATCCGTGGTGGCTCGAGGGGTCTCCGGACCCGAGTGGGGTCGCTCAGACACTCTAACTAAAAGGGGGGTATTTACAGGGGATTTTGTGGTTAGAGTTCGTGACGCCACCCACGGTGTGTGGTAAGGTGGGATACCATCGCTGCTGTTGGGAGTTCCCGGTGGCGGTGGAATGGCAGCCAGATGTTTAACGCCTCTGTGGGTAGGGTGAAGATGCCCTGGGCTTGGTGATGGTGAGAGAGGAGCACCGTTGGGGAGGAAAGGGGCACTGCGTACTCACTCTATCCAATAACGCTGACACCGACAACTTGTAAACTGGAATTCTTAGCACCGCTGTAGCAAGGAGGGAGCATGCTGGGATCCCGTGCCCTATGGTGTTGCCTGTTAGCCTGTGACCTTGACCTTGGCACCTCTGTCTGTTTGGTCCCTCTCAGCTTGAAACTGAACGGGTCCCGCTCACCCGTATGGCTAACGGAGTGAGCTTGCTCTCAGGGTTCACGATTGGGATTTTCTGGACTGTATATTGGGATAGTCCTATCCCCCTCATTGCGCTAGTACTCTGATTTTGGAGCGGGTGGAGAACGAATCGTGAAGTCTTCGCCCTCATCGTGTAAATTACCAGGACGCGTGAAGCTACTTCCCGGCCTAGGGTCCACGTACCCCGCCGTGCCCTGGCCCCTGCCCGGAGATGGCTCAAGGCCGCCGGCTGCCCTGTTCGGCAGTTCTGTGCCCCTTGACACGATCCTCTGCGACCGGGGTTCCAGCTCCTACCAGGCTCAGACCAACGTCTGCCACCTAGTAACTGAGGAGCCCAGCTCCTAACCTCCTCCAACAACTTGTGACCTCTCCTCTCGAGAGTCACCACTTGAATGACTACTCCTGACACTCCTGACCCCCCCTTCCAACCCCCCAAGTGTCCAGCCCTATTCCCTTCAGGCTGTCCACAGTTATGTCTGGTGGGTGTGATGCAGAGTGTTTCTAGGATTTTGATTAGCTTGTTCTTAGCAACACCACAGGCCAGGGATCCGTAACCAAGGAGGATTGGATATCATGCATAAGGGCAGATTGCACAATACCCTGCGACGACCTGATAGGCCAGGGCATCACATATAATTCTGCTCAGCTTCTCCTTCTCTATACAATGATGTCCTCAGAAGAGATCAAATTGCATGTGCAATATCACAGGTTCCCTATAAATATAATAATTGTGATAGCACTATGTATTATACTGCCATGGAATTAAACATAATTCATCACAGAAGCATGATCTAAGTTCTGTTTAGTTGACATGTAGGGGGTTAAATGGTACAGTATCAGAGGCATGTAAAAATGGCCCTGCACGGTTCGCCAATTTCAAATTTGTTACGAGCCTTAGCTTGTTTGTTCGGGCTCGGCACTTTCCCCAAAAATTGGTAAGGTTCTTTTTTGTTTGTTTTCTGCCCCCAAATGCTGGTCGCATTTCCAAAAATACTTTTTTAATTGCATTTTCTGCTTTTGTATAGGATTGTAGTGCTGTCTTGTCACGCTCCCCGGGTCCCCTGTCACGCTCTCCGGCTCCCCTGCCTCACTCCCCGGCTCCCCTGCCACGCTCCCTGGCTTCCCTGCCTCGCTCCCCGGCTCCTCTGTCAGGCGTCCCCCGCTCCACAGCCTCCAGGCCCCATCACCTGCGGTCCCCAGGCGGCCCGGTCCCCGCTCCCGGCGCCCGTCGGCAGCTTTGCTCCAGCCCGGCTCTCCTGCCTCCTGTTCACCGCTCCCTGCCCTGGCTTCTGGCACCCGGGCCTCGCGCATGAGCATTAGGGCGCGCGCGCGGTCATTGACCCTTTCTTAAAGGGCCAGTGTCCTCCAACAGGATATTGAAGGATCAGGTATTGGGTATATAGGGGGATCCTTTCCAAGTGGGCGGGGCCTGTTCTTCGTGTTTTGCTAAGCTAGGAGTCAGGTCTCCTTGTGTCTTCTGGTATACTTACCTATCTCTCTCCTAGAGCCGCTCCTGCCTCGCCATCCGGTCCTGACGATTCCCGAACCCCGAACGGTGACTGTCCGCCATCCCGTCAGTACATACCATCTCTGATCCCTGTGGTGACCCATCTTCTCGCTCCGTCGGTTCCGGACTCTGCCTGACAACATCTCGGCCTCCGAACCTGAGCTCCGTCACCCGGACTACCTTCAGTGACTCCGTGGTCCCAGGGACTTCTACACTCCACCCCTTTGAACGGACTGTCCTGCTACCTGTAGTGCTCCGGCTACCGGACACCTTGCCTTCGGTGAGGTGTTCAGCCCAGTGGATCCACCTCCTGGGTCTGCCCGTCCACCTGGCCCTAACATGTCTGATATGGGGATATGTAAAATCAGTGGAAGAGGCAGGGACTCTGGATGAAAAAAAGGCTTGTGGTGCCATTTTTTTTCCTTAACTTTATTTGTGGATGTTGCTGCAGCTAATGAGAGCACAGCAAATATTCACAAGGTTCAGACAGAAGCGCTTCTGTGATTGGCAGCCACATTGGAAGTCACATGTCTGTGTGCTTTTTATCCATGCATTTTTTTTTGCATTTGGGCTGGAAAAAGGCTGGAAGAAATTCCGAAAAAAATGGCATTCTGCAGTTGATTTTCTGCACCAAATCTGAAAGGGAAAAATAAGCAAACATGTGCACAACATTTCAGAATTCTCATTGACTTTGCTGGTATAAGGATAAGCATGTGACAAAAGAATCATTTTGTGACAAAACTGTGCCTAAAAACACATTAAAAAAACTAATTAAAAGGGCAGTGTGTGCACATAGCCTAAAATTAATTTTAGTAGAAGGCACCCATCAAATCTGAGAGACCTGGAGCACTTTGGAAAAGAAGAGTGGTCCACAATTCCAGTTGAGAGGTGTAAGAAGCTTGTTGATGGTTATAGGAAGCGATTAATTGAAGTTATTTATTCCAAATGGTGTGCATCTAAATATTAATATTCCCAGAATACTCTGGACTCATGGAAGTGCTCTGCTGAAGCGCTAAACAGCCGTCGTCCGGCGTGACTGCACACCCACCTCTCCCCACATGCTGTAACCTGTACCTTTACAGAAAATAAAGCTGCAGATTCCCATCATGAGCGCCATCTTCATCTTCTTCTGGGAGTATTTATAAATTGACTCTTGTGCTAACTAAGCACCACCTGGGATTGCAGTAAATGTTTCGATGGTTACCAACTCCGATCTGTGAGTAACATAAGAAAAGTATTTGCAGCTACGGTGCCCGGACCTTCTACCCTTGTTTTGTTTTTGCAACTAAATATTAAGTTGAGATGCCATCAATTTTGTCTGACCCATTTTTGTTTTGTTTTTTTGTGACATTATATCCAATTTGGCTCCCTCCCCCCACGCTTTTTTGTGCTGTTCTAATACACACAAAGGAAATAAACATGTGCATAACAAAACGTGTAATTGCAATCATTTTCCTGGAGAAACACTCCATTTTTGGAACACTTTTAAGGGTGCCAAAACTTTTGGACATGGCGCCAAGCAGGGATTACAGCTTTTCTGCTGCAACCTAAAACCAAAAATCCTTTGTCAGGGCTACATCTATTCTATTCTCCATAAATACCACTGTTTGCTGCATTCAGTATAGGGAAAGCTGCTGAAGGATAGGTTAAGATTACAGGCACATAAAAAGGGATTATAGCCTTACAGTCCTTGCTGCTGCACCCTAAAACCTTGTCAAGGCTACATCTATTCTATACGCTATTAATACTGATGTTACTTGTGTTCACTATAAGGCTAGCTGTTGGAGGAGGCATAAATTGTGATTAAAGGCATATAGGAAGGGATTAGAGCCTTACAGTCCTTGGTGCTGCAACTTAAAACCAAAAATACTTTGTTAAGGCTACAGTACATCTATTCTATTCCCTAGTAATACCACAGTTGGCTGTGTTCAGTACAGAAAGAGCTGCTGAAGGAGGGATCGGTTGTGATTACAGGCATAAAGGCAGGGATTATAGTCTTACAATCCTTGCTGCTGCACACGAAAACCAAAAGTCCTTTTCAGGGCTACATCTATTCTATTCTCAATCCCTATTAATTCCATAGTTTGTAGTAAGAAAGTACACAAAGGGATAATAACTAACACAGCCTCATTTCATATTCTCAGTGCAGATCAGGTGATTATGAGGAAGAGGCGTTGAGGAGGAGGAGGAGAAGGAAAAGAGATGCTTGCCTGTGCTACAGAGGGTACCACTGACACCAGCTTCATCCCATCTGTTCAGTGTGGATGGGCTGAAAAGGAGGAGGAAGAAGAAAAGGGGGAGAAGGAGGAGATGGAATGTCGTCCTCCTGGTGGGGACAGGGAAGTCTTGCTTGTTAGGAGTATGGCCCACATAGCGGACATTATGTCTCGCTTCATTTCCTCCAACCCTCTCATTATACGCATTTTGGCCAACATTGATAACTTGTTTTTCACCCTGCTCGACACAAGCTACAAGGAGAACTTTCCATCTCTTCTTCCTGCAGTGGAAAGGCTAGTAAAATGTTGCAATACCAGAACGCCCTAGTTGAGCAATTAGTACAAGAATTCCAGTCTGACAACGTTGACGGCAGAGGTCATAGTTCCTTGAGCAAGCAAAAAGTAGAGACAAGGGGACAAGTGAGACACATACCAGGTCCAACAGAGGCAGGGGAACACTATCAAAGTTCTGGAACAATTTCATTAGACATTCCCAGCACACAGGTCCTGATGTGCAGGGTATTCTAACAAAAAGGAAAAGGTTTTGGAAGATCATAAAACTCTACCTAGCATCCTCTGTTATTCCTCTGTGCCGTACAATTATTGGGTATCCAAGCTAAGCACGTACCATGAACTATCCCTCTACGCATTGGAGGAGGTGGTATGCCCTCCCACTAATGTTTTGTCAAAGCGGTATTTTCGTGCCACTGGGGGCATAATAACTGATAGCACATCCACCTTTCAGCTGAATATACTGACAGGATGAGTCTTATCAAACTGAACAAGGCCTGGATTCGCCTAGACTACTCAAGCCCACTGGATGACAGCAGCGAAACATAAAGCCAATTCTAATGTTCCTTATTTTCTGGTGTAGTCCCATGTACCCCGTTCCCACCCAAACAAGGGTATACAGTTCTTATTTTCTTCTTTTTCATGTCCTACTCTTCTTCCATCATATCAGCATTGTCATGTTGATCTTAATTTTTCCATAGTAAGTATGATGTCCGCCTACATGATTTTACAGGACGTGTATGAGGCCTACCTCTACAATTATCTTACAGTTATGTATATGCCCCAGAGGTAAACATATTTTAGCACTTGAACTTAGTGCATAGGCTTTCCCAGTCTAAAGGCCCCGTTACACGCAACGACGTATCTAACGATATATCGCCGGAGTCATGGATTCCGTGACGCTGTAATACTATTGTATGTACTGAGGATTTTGATTGCGTTAGGGCAATGACAACCAGAGACGAGTTCTTGGTGCAAAAGATGTTTTATAATATGTAACCGCAATATGTGCACAGAACAGAATATACACAATAATATGTAACCGCAATATGTAAACAGAACAAAATATGCACAGTGATATGTAACCGCAATATGTACACAGAACAGAATATACACAGTGGAACATAAACACAGTAAATACCTGCTGGGTTCAGAACAAAGGGGAATTCCCGGGGCCGCGCACTGGACTCCCCCAGGGAGACTGCCAGAAGCAAACCCCTGTACAGGGGCTGTCCGGCAATCACCCCAGAAGGCCCAAATGTACAGCAGCCGAGACACAAAAGGGCAACAGATATAGTCCAAAAAATGTCTGTACGTGATGTGAGTCCTAGGGTGGATATGAACGGAAGGGACCGGGCAGAAGTGCCGACCAGAGACGGCAGACAGAGTCCGAGCACAGTTGGATGAGAGGTGAAGTCCAGAGCTGGTGTCAGGTGTTTCAACCGGATCCAAACAGCAATCAGGAGATGAGAGCAGCAGGGCAGGAGTACACAGGAAGCAGTATACTCAGGCAGCTAGACTAAGCTTAAGGGCTGGCTTTTAAACAGATGAACAGGAAGTAGAGCAACAGAACAGAAAACTCCATGTTAACAAAGGGCAAGATCCTTCAAAAGAAAACTGGAAATCCTGGAACTCTGACAGACGCACATCCGATGTCGTTAGCGACGTCGTTGTGTGTAACAGCTCCGAGCGAGTGTTAGCAATCAAAAATACTCACCTTATCATTGATCGTTGACACGTCGTTCATTTTCATAAAATCGTTGCTGTTGCAGGACGCTGGTTGTTCGTCGTTCTTTCGGCAGCACACATCGCTACATGTGACACTGCAGGAACGAGGAACATCACCGTACCTGCAGCCGCCGCAAATGAGGAAGGAAGGAGGTGGGCGGGAGGTTACGCCCGCTCATCTCCGCCCCTCCTCTACTATTGGGCGGCCGCTTAGTGACGCCGCTGTGGCGCCGCATGAACCGCCCCCTTAGAAAGGAGGCGGTTTGGCGGCCACAGCGACTTCGCTAGGTAGGTAAGTCCCGTGTGACGGGTCCTAACAATGTTGTGCTCACAGGCAGTGATTTGTCCGTGACGCACAACCGACGGGGGTGGGTGCTTTCACCAGCGACATCGCTAGCGATTTCGCTGCGTGTAAAGCCCCCTTAAGAGTTCCACTCCTTAATAATTGTAAAAACATTTTTTAGAGGTCCTTGCACTAGTACCCCGATTTTGGAGTGGGTGGAGAGCAGATCTTGAAGGCTCCGTTCTCGTTGGGTAAATTGTCAGGTTGCCTGAAGCTACGCCCTGATCTAGGGTCCACGTACCCCGTCGTGCCCTGTTCCCAGCCCGGTGATGGTGCAAGGCCGCTGGCTGTCCTCCTCGACAGTTCCGTGCCCCTTGCCACGATCCCCTGCGACTGGGGGTCCAGCTCCTCTAGGCCCAGATGACCGTCTGCTACCTAAACAGTTCCTAGGAGCCCTGCTCCCGACCTCCTCTCTCCTTCACCTCCAACACAACACTCTCTCTTTCCTGACACTCCTGACCTCCCCTTACTAACCCCCAAGTGGGCGACCCTATTCCACTCAGGCCGTCCACTGGTGTGTCTGGTAGGTGTGGTGCAGAGTGTACCTAGGATTTTATTAGCTGATGTAGGCAACACCATGTATTTGGGGACCCATAACCAAGAAGGAGGCGGATATTGCATGGGAGGGCAGATTGTGCAATACCCTGTGTCGACCTGATAGTCCAGGGGCGTCACAGTATGTTTTATTGTCAATCCATAAAAGTGGCCTAATACTCTGACATCATTATTCCCAGCAGCAACCTGTAAGTCAGAGATTTGCCAGGCGTCTCCCCAATGCTGTTCTCATTCCTTTTGAGTGCTGTTTCCATCCATTTCAGTGATTTCCTGCCACCCCTATCCCTCTTTGGGGGGGTCTTCAGGAAATATGCTTGGGTTTCCCATTGACTTCCATTATCATTGTTAGGGATCGCTCATTACTAGTATTCTATAGCTCCGAAAAATTAATTTCTAATATATGAATAGGCGCCAACTGTAATTTTGTAGGAACAAATGTTTCTGAGTCTGTCGACAATCTCTTCTATGGATGATTTTATACACTTATTGAAGGAAAATTGTACACGAGCATCCATGTGACGTTTTACATTTTGTCCTTTAAGTGCTCTTATTAGATGTAAAAGGTACAATTGTTCTCAATGTGTGTGATGGATTTGTAGCAGTATATTTAACCTCCCACTACCATTCATCTATTCATGTTACTTCTGTGACACCTACTCCACCTCATGTTACATCGAATCCTTTAAAATCAAGTTTTAAAAGAAAATAAAAATCAGTTTCATCCATATCTTTTCAATTATTCTGTTATTGTACGTGTTGCTAATAGAACCATATTAATCATGTGGTGTTTGTTATATAAGCTTTTCATAAAATACATCTGAACTGTGTAGAGGGAAAGTATGAGACATTTAGCATTTTCGGTTCAATATTGTGTATGTGGGTGCCTTGATTGCTTATTGCTCAGTATCTTAGCTAATCTTCTATAATGTGTACCACTGTTAAATAAGACTATTCAATAATTTTCAGTAATAAAACGTCCACCATATCAAAAACTCAAAACTCCTCAAAAACCTGCATTTTCCACACAGGTTCCGTTCTAAAAACAAAACAAAAATTCTTAGGTGCTCACTCAACTTTAATCAGAGCCCAACTATTCATACTCACTATACTCATAATGAGTACTGTCTAATACTCGTGTATTTGTTCTGAATAGCGTCTGCTATGTAAGTCAATGGAGAAAAACTTACAAAGTAACGAGTAACCCGAATGCCGTACTATTTGTGGGAGTAGCGAATAGTGCGGAATTTGGGTTACTACTTACTGTGCGAGTTTTCCCCATTGACTTGCATTGCACACGCTATTCACAATAAATATGCGAATATTAGACAGTACTTGTTATGAGTAAAGCGAGTACGAATAGTTAGGTAATCGCTCAACTCTAGCTCTGATGTGTCAAAGCAAATTTTGCCAGAATTTTTGTGTAAATTAGTTTGAAAAGTCACCACATTTTAACACAACTCAGAGTTTTGCACGTTTTGGCATTTTCATTCCAGTTTCTCTCAACTGCACCAAATGGCTGGAGCTGGGGCAGGATGCGGAGTGGCTGAAGTGAGACACCACAGCTGGTTTATTTCATGATGAGCTGTTGTGTTCCTAACTTCAGAAATCTTCCTCCAGTGAAAGACTAGAGCAAGATTTCTGGCACAGAGCCGCACGCCACTCGTCGGACACTCCTCGTCAGAGGCATGTACCTATTCATGAATCAGGAGAGTGTGACTCCACGACGCTCCTTATCAAGATTGGCCAGACTGGATGGACTGGAGCCTCAGTGTTAACACAGTGAAAGATGATAAGAAAGCCACAATGCTAACAAGTATTGGACCAAGGAGACCTTGTTTCTCAATTTCTGTCGCATGCCCAATTTAGCACCATTTTTTCCCCAGATTTGTTACACTATAGCTCTAATTATATACAATAGGGAAAATAAGTATTTGATACACTGCCAATTTTACAAGTTTTCCCACCTACAAAGAATGGAGAGGTCTGTAATTTTTATCGTAGGAACACTTCAACTGTGACAGACAGAATAAAAAAATCCAGAACATCACAGTGTATGATTCTTCAGAATTTAATTATTATCATTGTATAGCCTTGTAATCACGAGTGTCAACTAGAAGGTAAGTTTCATGCTGAATAAAAAGAAAAGAACAAACTGTGGATGATGCTGTAATACAAAAGGACCACCAAGGTTTAAAGGAAGATTTTTAATTAGTAGTTAAGATATAATTAGAAAGATTGAGCAGCTGTACAGGTGTCTTGCAGCGATTACCATTGGTAGCCAAAATAAGAACACTCTCCAATAAGGCTGAAGGCTGTCATCAATGCCAAAGGGGGTGCAACCAAGTAATAATTAGGGGTGACTTTCTGCTGCACCTGCTGTTTATTCTGTTTCTAAATTTCAATATGTAAGTTGACTAACAAGGTTTTATTGTTGTATTACTTTGGACAACTAATTAAAAAGTCCTTTGGCACATTTCGATTAATTTCTGAAGATATTGTAAAATCTATGAAAAAAGTTAAGAGGTGCCAATAATGGTGAGCAGTGCTGTATACTCAATTTCTATATGGAGTGCGAGGGCGCTATGCAGCAGCAGCTCACCCACGACTACCGCCCTCTAGCACCCTACAAGTTCATTTTGAGGGAAATGCCTATAGACATAATATTGCTGACTTATTACCTGCGATAGATCAGTCTGAAATAATAATTTTTTTAATTTAATTTATTTTTTATAAATTCACCTAAATCACTCATTGTGCAGTCTATCATTGGCATTCAGTATATATCAAGACAAGTTGACCAACACCCTGAAAAACATTGTGCCCATATTTTCACAGAATCAAGTTTATCTGATAAAACTCATCGAATAACAACAGGAGAAAACCATAGTTTAAGAAATTTAAGACTTTATTTATGGTGATCATTTAGCATTTTACAAGAATTTAGTTTAGAATTATAATAAGCTTGACTATAGAATCTAATTTCACAGTATTTAACTGTTTACAGTGCCTTTGAAAAAGCATTTATATCTTGTGAACTTTTCCACATTTGTTCACATTGCACACACAAATTTAAATGGATTTTAATCTGACTTTTTTGTTGTATCCCAACATAAAACAGCATGTATTTGTGAAGTGCAAAGGGAAATGATACATGGTTTTCTAAATTTGTATGCAACCCCCTGAGTCAATATTTTGTAGAACCACCTTTCTGCTGCTGCAAGTCTTTTGGGGTCTGTCTCTACCAGCTTTGCTCACCTATAAGCTGAAATTCTTGCAAATTCTTCTTTGCAAAATATCTCTAGCTCAGCGAGATTGGATGGAGGAGTCTGTGAACAGCAATTCTCAAGTCTTGCCACAGATTCTCAATGGGATTTAGGTCTGGACTGTGACTGGGCCATTCACACACATGAATATGCTTTGACCTAAACAATTCCATTGTAGCTCTGGCATTATCTATAGGGTAATTTTAATTTTCCTGCTGGAAGGAGAGCCGATGCCCCAGTCTCAAGTCTTTTGCAGCCTCTAACAGGTTTTCCTGTAGGATGTCTCTGTATTTAGGTCCATCCATCTTTCCATCAAGTCTGTCCAGCTTCCCTGACCTTGCTGCAGAAAAGAATCTCCACACCATGATTCTCCCACCACCATGTTGGTGGGGATGGTGAATTCAGGGTGATGTGCAGTGTTAGTTTTGTGCCGTACATGCCATTTTGCTGAAATGTTCTACTCAGCTTACCAAAGTACCTTCTTCCACGTGGTTGCTGTGTCCCCCACATGGCGTTTGAAAATGGCAATCTGGAATTCTTATGGCTTCTTTTCAAAAATGTCTTTCTGCCTGGCCCTCTTCCATAAAGGCCAATAACATAACAGGGATAGAATGATGTGCATTTTTTTACTCCTTTTTCTCCTGCATTTCATTTATTGTTCTAAAGTTATGCTCTGTATATATCATCTTAATTATTTTGCATGGCATTTTCCATAGCCATGCTTGTTTGGAATTTTGTTTTGAGGGATAGAAAATCAGCATAGCTAACAGAATATACCTTATATATAAATGTTAAAAAATATAAATTTTATTAACTGTTTGTAAAATCACCTAAACAATTAGACTAAACAAAGACACATATAAATATACATGGAATAATCCATAAATACCTGAATAGGTATCAGATTAGACTAATAATACAACTCTTCAAGAAGAGTCAAGTAATACAAAGATAGGGGCCAATTTGCTCTTACTTATCGGGGTATTTCCCCTACCTGACAATGGAGGTTTGCACCCTAATTTAACAGTGTGGTGCCTCCATTCCTCGGTAACAGTTGCTAATGGCTGTCCCTAAACTCCCTGGTTATCACACATTGGTGAACAGAGGTTAATGTACTGGGATTAGGTCTATCATAACCATTAGTACATAAGTCAAATTATTATTCTCCCACTTCACCTATGTATGGGTATTAGACTACAGGGGGCTGAATACAAATGCATGTAACATTTTCAGATTTATGTTTTTAAAATATTTAGAAAACCATGTATCATTTCTTTTAAACTTCACAAATAATTGCTATTTAGTATTGGTATATCTGATAAAATCCCAATAAAATACATTTAAGTTTGTAGTTGTAACTTGAAGTGTCAAAAAGTTTAGAGGGTATGAATAGTTTTTAAAGGCGCTGTATGTAAGGCCGGGTTAACTTTGCATTTGATCCCCACATCAGTGGCTCTGTTGGGGCTTATTGTGTGCTCTTTCAGACACAATTTTTGTCAGTATCCTCATACTTGAGATTGGCTCTAAGGCCGGAGTCACACTTGCGAGAGACTCGCGCGAGTCTCACATCGCATCACCCGGCATGGCCACACACTCTCCTGACAGGAGCGGGTCAGCTGCATGTATGTCTATGCAGCTGAGATGCTCCTGTCAGGAGAGCGGTAGGCCATGTGGGGTGATGTGATGCAAGACTTGCACGTGTCTCTCACAAGTGTGACTCCGGCCTAAGACATTGTCAACTGCATTTTGGTGCCCTCTTCAAATAGGTGGATATGTCTGAAAATGATGTACAGCAGAGCATACAGTGACCCCATCTGCATCATTACAGTAAAGTGCCCTGACATACCCCGGAATCCCATTTTTCAGGACATCAGAAGTAAGCCATGACGGAACCTCTGACATGGGTATCAAACGCAATGTGAACACAGCCTAGCGCAAGACTGAGGGGTTCTGTCATGCCATGGATTCAACTTTCAGACCATATAATATTTTTAATAATATACTATGGAAACTGTGCATACTGCAAATGAGTGTTGTCAATCAAAATTCATCGTTGTTGTGAATTTTTAAATGAAATGCATCTTAACTCACAGTAGAATATCAGTAACATTGTTATAACTTATACAATATCTTGTGCGACCCTTGGTTTAAGGAGTTAGGCCTTGAATAATGAGATGACTGATGCCTCAAACAAAATTACCCCTTGATTTGTGTTATTTTACAATTTTGTGCAGATACTTTTTACAATACACAAATCTAATACTGGGTCTAATTAGTTATATATCATGTATGATAACTAGCCCTATTAGAGTTCCCTACAAAACTGCAATAAAAAAGGAGTACAAATCTTACATTATCTGAGTGTGAAGAGATTTTAAAGGAAGAAACATAACTGACCTCAGTGCTCTGAAAACTGTAATGTAGATTGGACAATCCTTTCAAGGTCAACTTTAAACTACATTGTTTGTATATTAATAAATCCAAGGACAATTATTGTTTATCATATTGTAAATTCTGTTTACCATCATATAGCCTTAGTTTAAAATTGCCTAATTTTTATATATACAGTATGATAACTAGTCCTATTAGATTACCCTACAAAAATGTAATAATAGAGGAATATAGGTTTTATATTTAAAGGGAATATGTCACCATATTTTTGCCACCTAATCTGAGAGCAGCATAATGTAGGGGCAGATATCATGATTATAGTGGTGTTTCACTTACTGGACTGTTCAGTGTAGTTTTGATAAAATCACTGTTTAATCAGCAGAAAATTATCATTAGTGGACTACTAGGCCTGTTGCCAAGTAGTCCAACATATTGCTGAGCTTTATATAACTGCTAGATGTGCAGCAGAGAAAACATTGATTTTATCAAAATGACAGCAAACAGCTCAGTAAGTGACACATCGCTGGAATCAGGGTCTCTGTCTCTACATTATGCTGCTCTCAGATGGGGGCGCAAAAACCTGGTGACAGATTCCCTTTAAAAGAAGAATAATTTCATAGCTGATCTCTGAAAACTGTGACTGCTAAAACTTAGATTGGAAATTAATCCACAAGAGAAGCCACATATGCTAAAAAGTCAATGTATTAAATTCTTGTTAGTTACAAATACATATACAGTGGGGCGAAAAAGTGTTTGCCTCTTCCCGATTTCTTATTCTTTTGCATGTTTGTCAAACTGAAATATTTCAGATCACCAAACAAATTTATATATTAGACAAAGATAGCACAAGTAAAGACAAAATGCAGTTTATAAATGGAAGTTTTTATTTAAAGGGAAAAGAAATCCAAACCTACAGTGCCCTGTGTGAAAAAGTGATTGCCCACCCACTCTCCTCCTCAAAACATAGTTCAAGAGTTCAGTTTCCCTAGCCACACCAGGATCTGATTACTGCCACATCTGTCCTCAATAAAAAAAAAATCACTTAAATAGGACCTGCTTGACAAAATGAAGTAGACCAAAAGATCCTCAAAAGCTAGACATCATGACTAGTGATGGTCAAACCCATAGATATCCAGCGAGCCCAACCGGATTGCCCACACACTGATTCCCATATAAGTTTATGGGGACCCAAATCATGCATTTTAATATGGTAGTAGAAAGGGTTAGAGGTATTAGAGCAGGTGTGTTAAACTTACTGAGTCTCCAACGTGGCTGTAACACAACTTCCTGGGCTTTTCTTTACCCTCATACATATTCATTGCTTCTTCTGCTCACCGGCAGTCCCAATGTCTGTGATTGGTTGCAGTTAGAACGCGCCCCCACCCTGTGTGACAGTGTGTCTGACTGCTTCGAATCACACATGCTGTCTGCTTATGTACAGTGGTGTAAAAATAAATAAATTAAAAAAATTGGTGTATGGTCCCCCATATTATGATATCCAGCACAGATAAAGCATACAACTACAGGCTGCAGCCCACAGCCATGTGTTTATCTTGGCTGTGTATCAAAATAAGAGGGACCTCATGTGGTTTATTTTTAATTATTTAAATAAGTCATTTTTAAAAAATGATGTGTAGTCCCCCAGGTTTGATAAACCCAACAGCTAGGGGCTGGTATTCTCTGGCTGGGGAGGCCATGGTTATTGGGGCCCCCAGCCTAAAAATAGCAGCCTCCAGGCACCCACAATTGTCGCATCCATTAGATGCAACAATCCCGGCACTTTACCCAGCTCATCCTTATTGCTCTGGTGCGATGGTAATCGGTGTAATATAAAGGGTTAATGATCACTCACAGCTGCCACTAAGCCCTAGATTAGTAATGGGAGGTGTCTGTGAGACCCCCATTACTAATCTGTAAGTGAAAAGAAATAAACACAAATAGCAACATAAACCTCTATTTCAAATAAAATACAAAAAAGTTAAACACCACAGGAAAGGTATTCCAAAAAAAAGCATGTGTTTTACAGCCAATAAAGGCACTCACTGTGACAGTAGGCAAACCATCGTGGATATACCCAAATAGAAGCCGGGGGTCAAATACTGTAAAAACTCCATCCTAAGGCTGGTTGCAGATAATTGGCTTGAATGTACGTAATCTTGGGTAGAACAGAGTCAGAGAAAACTCCAGTTACGGAGTGCCAAGGAGATGTTAAGTCCACTGAATTTTGCACCAACCTAAGAAGCTGCAGCTGGACACCACGGCCGTCAGTGTTTCCTGAGCAAGACAGAAGTAATTTTGAAACGCATTGGATTGGCCCCTAGAGGTCGCTGTACTCAGTGGTGACAATCCTGCATCTGCGCGCTCTGTGTCCGGTGCCTTGCTGTGTTTGGGATCCCGACGGCCGAGGTGTCCAGCAGCAGTATCACATCTAGCAGACTGGGGACCACTCTGCTGTGTTGGGGTAGACCCTCACAGTACCCCACACCTGGAGTGCTTCCTAGGTAGGTGCAACAAACAGTGGACTTACCATTTCCCTGCACTCCGTAACTGGAGTTTTCTCGAACTCTGTTCTACCCAGGATAACGTACCTTCAAGCCAATTATCTGCAACCAGCTTTAAGATGGAGTCCATTTGTCTTTGACCCCCAGCTTCCATTTGGGTATATCCATGATGGTTTTCTTACGGTCACAGTGAGTGCCTTTATTGGCTGTAAACACTTGCTTTTTTCTGGAATACCTTTCCTGTGGTGTTTAACTGTTTTATACTTTAACCTGTGGTTTTGGTTTACTATTGCCAGAGCTGTTTACACAGCGGTACATTTATTAGACTATACATTATTTCTGGACACTGTGCGGGAGTGATCAGTTACTGCTTGCAGCATTCTTAGTGCTCTCCATGGATTGTATAAATAGGGGCGCAGAAACTTACTTTCCATTTCTTGAAAATACTAAAAAAAAACTGTGAGCTGTCATTATCCACTTATATTATCCAGATTGCACCATGGCAATCGGGATGAGCTGGGTAAAGTGCCAGGATTGTTGTATCTAATGGATGTGACAATTCTGTGTGAATGCAGGCTATTTTTAAGCTGGGGGAGTGCCCAATAACCATTGGCCTCCTAACCTGAGAATACCAGCCTCCAGGGGTTGGCATTATCATGGCTGGGTATCAAAATTGGGGGGAACCACAAGCCATTTTTTAAAATTATTTATTTAAATAATTTTTTAAACAGCCACATGGAGTCCCTCTTATTTTGATACACAACCAAAATACGCACATGACTGGGGGCTGCAGCCTGTAGCCGTATGCTTTACCTGTGCTGGGTATCATAATATGGGGGGACCCTATGGCAATTTTTTATGTATTTCCAGGCCTGGAGTTGGTGCATGCATACTAGGTATCCTGCGCAGATCTGGACTTTTACAGTCCGGGTTCGCCTATCACTAATCACATGACATGATCCAAAGAAATTCAGGAACAAATGAGAAACAAAGAAATTGATTTATCTGTCTGGAAAAGGTTATAAAGCCATTTCTAAATCTGTGGGACTCCAGCAAACCACAGTGAGAGCCATTGTCCACAACTGGCAAAAACATGGAACAGTGGTGAACCTTTCCAGGAGTGGCTGTCAAACCAAAATCACCGCGAGTGCAGCAATGACTTATTAAAGAGGTCACAAAATACCTCACAACAATATCCAATGAACTGCAGGCCTCACTTCCCACAGTTAACCCCTTCAGCCCTGGGGCACTTTCCGTTTTTGCGTTTTTGTTTTTTGCTCCCCTTCTTCCAAGAGCCGTAACTTTTTTATTTTTCCATCAATCTTGCCATATGAGGGCTTTTTTTTTGCGAGACAAGTTGTACTTTTAATTGAAACCATAAGTTTTACCATATGGTGTACTGGAAAACAGCAAAAAAATTCTAAGTGTGGAAAATTGCAAAAAAAGTGTGATGGCACAATAGTTTTTGGGATGTTTTATTCACGGGGTGTTCACTATATGGTAAAACTGATATGTGGGTGTGATGCCTGAGGTTAGTGCGAGTTTGTAGACACTAAACATGTATAGGTTTACTTGTATCTAATGGGTTAAAAAAATTCACAAGCTTGTCTAATAAAAGTGGCGCACGTTTTGCGCCATTTTCCGAAACACATAGCGTTCTCAGTTTTCTGGATCTATAGCTCAGTGATGGCTTATTTTTTGTGTCTCGAGCTGTCGTTTCTAATGGTACCATTTTTGCGCAGATGCTACGTTTTGATCGCCTGTTATTGCATTTTGCGTAAAACTTGAGGTGACCAAAAAACGTAATTGTAGCGTTTGGAATTTTTTTTCCACTACGCCATTTACCAATCAGATTAATTGATTTTATATTTTGATAGATCGGGCATTTCTGAACGCGGCGATACCAAATATGTGTATATTTATTTATTTTTTAACCCTTTAATTTTCAATGGAGTGAAAGGGGGGTGATTTGAACTTTTAGGTTTTTTTTCTTTTTACTTTTTAAAACTTTTTTTTAATTTTTTTTTATTTTACTAGTCCCCCTAGGGGGCTATAGCGATCAGCAATCCGATCGCTCTTATCTATCTGCTGATCACAGCTATACAGCTGTAAACAGCAGATTCAGTCCCTTCCTGTTTCTCTCTGCTCTCGGCCGAGGGAAAACGAAAGTGAAACTTCATAGCTGCAGGTGTCATCACATGACCCTGTGCTACAATGGCAACCACCGAAAGTCACGTGATCATGCACGTGACTTCCGATGGGGGCGGCGGTAAGTAAAAATCATGGCCGCGCGCATATAGATCTCGCTGCCAGACTTTGGCAGCGAGATTTAAGGGATTAAATGTTGCGAGTGGAAGCGATTCCACTCGCAACATGCAGGCACACATGTCAGCTGTTGAAAACAGCAGGGGGCGCGGCTTAACGGGACACACTCCATGACAGATATATCCGTCCATGGTCGTGAAGGGGTTAAGGTCAGTGTTCATGACTCCACCATAAGAAAGAGACTGGGCAAAAATGGCCTGCTGAGCATTAGGCTCATCACAGCTTTGCCAGAAAACATCTTGATCATCCCCAAAACCTTCAGGAGAATACTCTGTGGACTGATGAGACAAAAATTGAACTTTTTGGAAGGTGTATGTGCCATTACATCAGGTGTAGAAGTAAAACAGCATTTCAGAAAAGGAACATCATACCGACAGTAAAATATGGTGGTGGTTGCATGATGGTCTGGGGCTGGTTTTCTGCTTCAGGATCTGGAAGACATGCTGTCATAAGTTGAGCTATGAATTCTGCTCTCTACCAAAAAATCTTGAAAGAGAATGTCCTGCCATCTGTTCATGACCTCAAGCTGAAGCGCACTTGGGTTATGCAGCAGGACAATGATCTAAACACAGCAGCAAGTCCACTTTTAAATGGCTTAAGGAAAAACAGCTTTGGAGTGGCCTAGTCAAAGTAGTGACTTCATTCTGACAGATATGCTGTGGTATGAACTTAACAAGGTGGTTCATGCTCGGAAACCCTGCAATGTGGCTGAATTACAACAATACTGCAGAGATGAGTGGGACAACATTCCTCAAGAGCGTTGTAAAAGACTCATTGCCAGTTATTGCCAAACACTTGATTGCAGTTTGTTGCTGCTAAGGGTACTTTCACACTTGCGTTCAGCGGAGTCCATCACTATGGAAAATAGCGCAGTCCGTTAAAGCACTGCGCTATTCTCCATAGACTTGTATGGATGACGCACTGTAACGCAAGTGTCAGCGTTGCATCTGCCGGATGACGCAGTGTCATTATTTTGACGCTGTGTCGGACGGAAGGAACGCAGCATGTAACGTTTTTTTGAGCAGCGGAATCCTTTGGATTTCACTGCACATGCTCTCTCTGGCTCCCTGCACCCATAACCAGGGTACACATCGGGTAATCAAGGAACCCTGGTTATGTGTGCCGGGGGCCCGACACTTCCCCGCTTGGCTCAGCCCCCTCCTGCACTCCGTATGTATACACACACACAATCACACACACACACCTGTCCCCCAGCAATGCATTCCCCGTGGCACTGACGTCCTCAGCCATGGCCCCACTCGGCTCCATCCACTTTGCACTCCGCCCCCCGCTCCCGCCCCCCGCACACATTGTCGGCGACCGAACGATCAGCTGATCACCCAGCGGTGGGCTACTGTGAGTGATCAGCTGATCACCCGGCGGCCGGCTACTGTGAGTGAGGCTGATCACCCAGGGGCCGGCTACTGTGAGTGATCAGCTGATCACCCGGCGGCCGGCTACTGTGAGTGATCGGCTGATCACCCGGCGGCCGGCTACTGTGAGTGATCGGCTGATCACCCGGCGGCCGGCTACTGTGAGTGATCGGCTGATCACCCAGCGGCCGGCAACTGTGAGTGATCAGCTGATCACCCGGCGGCCGGCTACTGTGAGTGATCGGCTGATCACCCGGCGGCCGATTAATGTTAGCGATCAGCTAATCGTTCACAATAGTCTGCTAACGGTAAAACTGTTAAAAAACCCCAAAAACTGATTGCGTTGTTTTGCAGCATCCGTTGCATCCATTGTGCCACTATATGCAACACATCTGTTGCATCCGTCACACAACGCAATGCAACGGATACCGTTCAACGCAAGTGTGAAAGTAGCCTAAGGGGTACTTTGCACACTGCGACATCACAAGCCGATGCTGCGATGCCGAGCGCGATAGTCCCCGCCCCCGTCGCAGCTGCGATATCCTTGTGATAGCTGCCGTAGCGAACATTATCGCTACGGCAGCTTCACATGGACTCACCTGTCCTGGGACGTCGCTCTGGCCGGCGAACCGCCTCCTTATTAAGGGGGCGGGTCGTGCGGCGTCACAGCGACGTCACACGGCAGGCGGCCAATAGGAGCGGAGGGGCGGAGATGAGCGGGATGTAAACATCCCGCCCACCTCCTTCCTTCCGCATATCCTACGGAAGCCGCGGTGACGCCGGTAGGAGATGTTCCTCGCTCCTGCGACTTCACACACAGTGATGTGTGCTGCCGCAGTAGCGAGGAACAACATCGGACTGTCGCGTCAGCGTAATTATAGATTACGCCGACGCTGCACCGATGATACGATTACGACGCTTTTGCGCTCGTTAATCGTATCATCGAGCCTTTACACACTGCGATGTCGCATGCGATGCCGGAAGTACGTCATTTTCAATTTGACCCCACCGACATCGCACCTGCGATGTCGTAGTGTGCAAAGCCCGCCTAAGGGTGGTCCAACCAGTTATTAGGTTTAGGGGACAATCACATTTTCACACAGGGCCCTGAATGTTTGGATTTATTTTTCCCTTAATAATAAAAACATTTATTTATAAACTGCATTTTGTGTTTACTTGTGTTTATCTTTGATTAATATTTAAATTTGGTGATCTGAAACAAGTGTTATAAACGTGCAAAAGAAAAAGAAATCCGGAAGGGGACAAACACTTTTTCATGTCACTGTATCCCATATACCAGAATAACAGATCATACAAGAAGAGCAGGTTGGCATGTTTCAAATATTAATGTTTTTTGGTTTGGACCTCAATTGATCTTACTATTGAGGTTACCATTGACGTTTTGAAACTTTTCAACCAGTGCTTCCCCTGAGACCTACTCTTCTGCTAGACTAAAGGACCTGTCACACACAGAGATAAATCTGTGGCAGATCTGTGGTTGCAGTGAAATTGTGGACAATCAGTGCCAGGTTTGTGGCTGTGTACAAATGGAACAATATGTCCATGATTTCACTGTAACCACAGATCTGCCAAAGATTTATCTCTGTGTGTGACGGGGCCTTTAATGTTAAAAGTTCAGAAGAAATTTAAAAATGTATATAACAGTTTAATACACTTTTAGCACACCGCTCTTGCTGTGGAATATCTTCAACAATTTAAAATCGAGGATCATGTGCATGTATAATAAGGGTTAGCAGACTACTTATTTTCTTTGTGAAACTTAAATTGGACTATCTTTTAATTTAAAGAGCAACCATACATTTTTTTCTATTTAATTACACTTCAGGCATTAAAAGTTATAAAATGTATTATTCATTTTATTATGTTTTTTGAGTTCTTCTCACCCAAACACTATGCTGCAGTGATATTTCAATAGACAATTCATGTTCCTTTCAAAGCTACCTTCAATTGCTGCTCAGCAAGATCCCTACACTCTATTTAGATATCTGTGTATAGGACGTTCCCTGTCTGAATTTCTTAGATCACTGAACTTCTTAGCTCAGACAGGGGATTTGCCCTACTCTAATTGGTTGAATATAGTGCACAGATCTTCCCGAGCAGCAGATGAAGGGAGCTTCTATAAGATCATAAAGAAAGCATTGAAACAGCACCAAAGAATAGGGTTTAGGACAAAAGAAAGCTATATAAGGTAATGAAGATTATTACAGAAATTAACTTGAAGGTTAATTAAACAAAAAAGGATAAATGACTCTTTAAAGAGAACCCATCTGAATGATTTATCAAAAACATGACATGACTATAATGGTATTGTTTCCTGATTAAATTGATACCTTTTATGAAGAAATCCACTTTCTTGTTCTTGTTTAATCAGCATTTGAAATTTTCTTCCAATTACATGTTGGTGCACAAGGGCCGGACTGTACTGGGTCTTCTCTTCCCTTTCTGTGACTCCCGGCCCTATATCTCACTGTGGTGTTTGAATGGCAGGTCACTAATTTTTCAAAGATCTCCTTAGTTATTGTTTTAAATTTCACACAACCATCATCATTGGCATAAGTGAAGCGTGCGTAATTTGATTGCATGGCTGCTTTTCAAAAAAGTGGCTCCAGAGGCAATGATTGCAGATTGAGATCTTGGCTCAATGAATAAAATAGGGTAGAGAAATTCGCTCATCAGTCCTAGCTCTACCTGTTCCATATGGAAATGAAGTGTATGGAGCCGCCCACGTAAAGGCTTCAATGAAGTAAAATAGAAAAAAACCCATATCTCCAGCATTCAAAATCCATGTTCATTCAAATTTATTTAAAGTGTAAAAGCCACCAGCCACCAAACTACTGCTAAGCACAAACCCCGACGTGTTTCAACTTACCAATAAGACTAAAGGCTGCTTTACACGCAGTGACAATGCTAGGGATGTTGCTCGTGAAAGCACCCGCCCGCGTCGTTTGTGCGTCACGGGCAAATTGCTGCCCGTGGCGCACAATATCGTTAGTACTCGTCACACGAACTTCCCTGCCTAACGACGTCGCTGTGGCTGGCGAACAGCCTCTTTTCAAAGGGGACAGTTCGTGCGGCGTCACAGTGACGTCACACGGCAGGCGTCCAATAGAAGCGGAGGGGCGGAGAGCAGCCGAATGAAAGTCATGCCCACCTTGTTGCCGGAGGACGCAGGTACGGTGTTGTTGATCATTCCTGGGGTGTCACACGTAGCGATGTGTGCTGCCTCAGACAAACAACCTGCGTCCTGCACCATTAACGATATTTGGGATTTGAACGACGTGTCAACGATCTACAATTAGGTGAGTATTTTTGATCATTAGTGGTCGCTCGTACGTGTCACACGCAATGATGTCGCTAACGAGGCCGGATGTGCGTCACGAATTCCGTGACCCCAACGACATCTCGTTAGTGATGTTGTTGCGTGTAAAGCCCCCTTAAGTCGAAACGTGTCAGTGTTTGTGCCTAGCAGTAGTTTGGAGGCTGGTGTCTTTTACACTTTAAATAACTTTAAATGAACATGAATCTGTATTTTTTTCTACTTGGCTCAATAAAGACACCATTGAGCTGAGCTCTCAATCTGTGCATGTCCTGCCTCTGGGACCATTGTCCAGTTTGTGTGCACTAAAATCTAATTGGCAAAAAAACTTTAAAAAGTGATTAAACAAGAACCACAAAGCGGATTTCTTCACCAAATATATCAATTTAGTCAGTATAACAGTGCCATTATGGCTATATCTTTCTTTTACATTGCTAAATTGTGCTGACAGGTTCCATTTCAACTTCAAACTACATTACTGGTAGGTTATTAAACCAAAAAAACAATTACTGTTTCTCGTATTGTAATTTTTTCCATTTACCATCATTAGTCTTGGTTTTATTGGGTTAATAAAGTGCAAAATTACAGTTAAGAGACAAAACAGAATTATGTACATAATGTATACATTTACATATGTTCAGATTGGCTGTCGATGGTGATCACAAGAGCCCACACTTGACCCCAGCATCTTCTGAATGGTCACAGTTGTGGACATTCCAGCGGATGTAGGAGCACTGCAATAGGGAACTTTCATTGCCATGACACTTAACATTGTCGAGGAATATAATGCCAGTGCCCTGTCCGTACCATGCTTCTCCCGATGCTGTCATAGCTGCTCCACAGCCTAAAGAACGGCAGACCACTTTAGCCGCCTTTAGATCCCATGCATCATCACACACAGTTCCCCACTGTAATAAAAAAAAGATTTCCAAACGCCCTTCACAACGATGGCTTCCATTTACTAACCGGATAGACCCTGGCAAAACAGAGAAAAGCATGTCATTTTGTAAATTGTTTTAATTCTAAAAGCTGCACATTTTTGTAAACTTCTATTTCACCTTTGGTTATCTTCTGACATTTCAGAGTTGTCGAATTAATGCTCCGTATCAGAAGTTATGAAAATGTTCTGGAACTGATGGGAGTCACAGCTCATGGACATGTCATAAGATAAGGGTCATGGCTCCTTAAAAAGTGTTACTTTGACACTTCATCAGCGAGGTTAATAAGAATATTTCAACATTCAACTGTATCCAGAATATATTTTTTGGAAATTATTAAAAATTGTGACTTTATTGAAATGTCGCATAATGTAGAGGCAGAGTCCCTGAGTTCAGTGATGTGTCATTTACTGGGCTACCTACTGTAGTTTTTATAAAATGGCTAATTTATCAGCAGTAGATTATAACTAGACAACTAGAAAACTGCTACCATGTAGTCCTCCACAATCATGCGCTCTGCATAATCTCACCTCCACCACTGATTGGCAGCTTTTTGCCTATGCAGTTTACATAAAAAGCTGTGAACCAGAGATGTGGGCGGGGTTATACAGAGCTAAATATTCAAAGATCTGGTAAAACAGAGATTTTATCAACATTGCAACAACCAGTAAAGTAAAGGCTACTTTACATTTTACAATTAATTTGCGATCGCACCCGCCCCCATCGTTTGTGCGGCACGGGCAATTTCTTGTCCGTGTCGCACAATGTTGTAACCCCCCCGTCACACGTACTTACCTTACAAACGACCTCGCTGTGGGCGGCGAACATCCTCTTCCTGAAGGGGGAGGGATGTTCGGCGTCACCGCGACGTCACACAGCGGCCGGCCAATAGAAGCGGAGGGGCGGAGATGAGCAGGACATAAACATCCTGCCCACCTCCTTCCTTCAGCATTGCCAGCGGCCGCAGGTAAGCTGCATTTTATCATTCCCGGGGTGTCACATGGAGCAATGTGTGCTGCCTCAGGAACAATGAACAACAGGACGATCGATTTTTAGAAAATGAGCGACGTGTCAGCAATGAACGAGAAGGTGAGTATTTCTGCTCGTTCATAGCTGTCACACGCTACGATATCACTAACGATGCCGCATGTGCGTCACTTACGACATGACCCCGCCGACATCTCGTTAGATATATCGTAGCGTGTAAAGCCTGCTTAAGTGACAAATTATTGTAATCAGGGTCTCTGACCCTATATTATGCTGCTCTCAAATGAGATAGCAAAAACCTAGTGACAGATTCCCTTTAATAAATATTAATGTCTTTTAAATAACTCAGATCTTTGTTTTCAGTTATCCTTACATAAAAGGTGACTCTCTCACCCTACATTTAAAAAACTATTACTTCTTTTAGTTAGAGCTCCTGTGCAAATCAGTTGCCCTTACCCAGAAGATTGGACCTGATTCATTTTGAAAGCTGGGTCATTTGAACAATGTAGATGGCACAAAAGAAAAAGCAATTTTGTTTAAACCCCTTAAGGACCGATCCACTTTGCATATTAATGACCTAACCTCTTTTTCCAAATCTGACCAGTGTCACTTTATGAGGTCATCCACCAAGGCCAGCATTGCGGTCCTGCACAGGCAGATCAAAGTGCTGTAGTGCACATGCGTGGACGGTCTTTAGCCTTTCCTTGCATCTGCACACTATAGTACTTTGATCTGCCCTAAGCAGGGCAGATCAAAGTGCGCCTGTGCAGGACCGCAATGCCACATATGATTCACAAAATTATATACTATTATGCGATGCAGAAAAAATAATTACATTTTTACCACTAAAATGTTGTTTTAGCCCCAGATTTTACATTTCACAAGGGGAAATAGATAAAAATGACCACATAATTATTACTACATTTTTCGTGAATGTGACAATATACTACATGTGACTGTACAGGATGTGACTTACCACGTGGTGAGACTCAGGAGGGAATGAGTGATATTTTACTTTTGGAGAGTAGTTTTCTACAATAGTTTCCAGACTCCATTTCCAGAGCCCTTCAGTGCCAAAAGAGCAGACACTTCCTTCAAGTGACCCCAAATTGGAAGTTACACCCCTTTTGTTAATTCATCTAATGGTGTAGTGATGATTTTGACTCTGTGGGTGTTTTCCAGAAACAAGCAGTAATGGATATTGCAGAATGAAAATGGAAGTCTTCCATTGCCCAGTACATTTTAGTGCCCGTACATTGTGCCAAACTTGAGCTTCTGAAGACCTGCACCCCATAACTTAATCTCCTCGCTACAGAAATGCCAAGCATGTGGACACTACCTGTGGCTTAAGCACACTGGGAGGTTCAGAAGGGAGAGAGGCATTTGTATTTGAGAGTGTAGATTTCACGGGATTTCATTTGAGGGGCGACGAGCTATAGCATATTTCCAGAGCTTTGTGCTATCACTAATGTGAAATCCCCTATATTTCTGTTAACCGATGGCAAACCTGTGGGCGGATTTGTTTCTCGTGGGTTGAGTAGAAATTGATATTGATGGAAGATTACAAAACATTTTGCATCAGTTCACATTTTTCAGTGCTTACATCTGGCTTTGCATATAAATCTACAAAATACATGATTCAGATGAAACCTGCAATGGATCTATTCACTAATGAGGCAGCAGAGTTATTCTGCACTCTGTGTGGCTTCAGTTTGGTGGGGGTCAGGATTTTAAGATGTGCAGAAAAGAGGTGGTAGACTGCACTTTTAAGCACACCTAAAAAAACAGTCAGGGCCTGGTCACAGGGCAAAGTGAGTCTAAAGTGTATCCAATTGCCTCATTATAGCAAATGTTCCGACAGGAGTTCTGTCTTAGGCTATGTGCCCACGGGACTTTGTACCCATGGATATATCCGCAGATACGGCCGCAGGTTTCCCGAAGCTGATCCATGGAATCCGCAGCTATCCATTGCTGCGGGATTCCAGCAAAATAGCTGCGGTAAACCTGCGGACATTTGTGCGACTTACCTGCGGAAGTCCTGACCTCTATCTCCATAGTGGAGGGCCGGATTTCCGCAGGTATTTCCGCAGGAATAATTGACATGTAGTTATGTGCAGCTGCGGGACATCGGCAGCATATTCCGCAGCCGCACATACCGCAGCATGGACACAGACACTCCCTGTGTCCCATAAGATAACATGGGGAGTGTCTGTGCTTGCTAAACCCTGAGGATTTATCTAGAAAATCCAGATAAATCTGCAGGTTTTCCGCAGCAAGTTCCACGGTTGCAGAGTCCCATGGGCACATAGCCTTAATCACCTATTTCAAAGACTTAAAAGGAAACCCAAGTGCAAGTGTTCAGCGTAGAGAACAGGATAAATATCAATCAAGCTTTACTGCAATCTTTGGGAGGCAGAATGAATAAAATCAAGAGCAGGTCAAGAATTTCTTTTATCTATGTTTTACGTTTTTCACCATGTGGTATAAATGATTAGACGGCATTATTCTTATGCTGTTCACTGTGTGATAAAAGTAATAAGACATCTTTATTTTTTGGGTCAGTGCAGTGAGATTAAGACCACATTTCTATATTGTTTTATATTTTGTCACTTTTACACAAAAAAATTATGAAAAAGTATTGTTTTTGCATTACTGTGTTCTGAGAGCTGTAGCTTTTTTATTTTTCAAATGATGGAGCTGTGTGGCAGCTTGTTTTTTTACTTTACAAGATGACCTTTTCAGCTATATCAGTTTTATTTACAAGCATCATTTTATCTCTCTCTTTATTCCTCTTTTATTTTGGAGGTATGATAAACAAGCATTTTTTCTTACCATGTTTTTTATTAATGCTTATGGTGTTCACTGTAGGGGTTAAATAGTGTGGTAGTTTTATAGATTGTATCATTCTGGATGCGGCACAACCAAATATGTGTACTTTATTAGTTTATATTTGTATTTACATAAACATTCATCTTTATTGGTGTAATATTTTATGTTCTTTATTTTGTGGGCTATTTTATCAATCATTTTTGCAATTTTTTTCTTAACATTTTTTATTTTGTTACTAAGTCCTTTTATAGGACTTTAACTTTTATTTTTCTGATGCTGGTCTCATGCATTGCAATAGATATGTATTGCAATACATGAGACCTGTCAGATTACACTGACAAAATGACTGTTAAGATACTGCCTATAGCTGGATCTATGAGACCACCATACCAGGCACACCAGGAGGTCATTGTTTGACCCTGGGTGCTATGACAACCATTGTCTCCCCTTGACTTCATTGCCAGAGAGCCAATGGGTATGAGAACGGGAGCCCCCTCTTTCATACAACCTTCTAAATCCATGACCACTACCAAACGCAGCATCTGGAGGTTTAATTAGTCAAGGGCGGTACTGGCACCGTCCCTAGCTGGCAGATTGATTGACCAATCACAGCGATCAGAGAGTGGGGACCTGTGCATGTAAAGATGCGAGAACTGACACCTGCTCATGATGTGCTGTGTACGTCATTCGTTGTTAAGGGCTTAAAGTGGTTGTCCAGGAATAAAATATTGGTTATGTTTCTTTTATAAAAGTATTTTTTTAAGGTTAACATTTTTTTTTAGATGAAATCAATAATGTCAGGTGGGTGATAAGTTATCTTTAAACGTTTAATCAGGACTAGCAATCGTCAAGATGGATATCTACTGGTGTAGCATTGGGTTTGGACGATCTGCTGCAAAAATATATATTTTCAGATATAAAGTTTTTTAGCATTAGTCATTTAAAAATAAAAGAAAAGCAAAATTGAACTCTTTTAAAATAGGAACTTTATTTATCATCTGCGGACTTGAGGACAGGGCAATTTTTTTTTAATTGTTTTTGATCAATGCATTCTAAGAACCATCAATTTTTTATTTTCAATTGACAAAGCTGTATGAAGCCTCTTTTTGTACAGCAGGTTGTAGGTTTTATTGCTACCATTTTAGGCTACTGAAATACAATATGAATAATTTGATACATTTTTTGTAAGGGTCAGTACAGTTATGGCGATATTACATATGCTAAGCCCTTAGCTGCTATCAGAACCCATGGACTCTCTGCAGCACAGTGGACTGACCAAAGGAACCATTTGCCGCATCAGATTCTTAGATGCCATGGGCACTACTGACTTCAGTGTCTGGTGAATGGATCTGAGCCATCTTTAATTGTGGCTTTTGCACCAGGCCATGTAGCTCTAGCATTCATTAGACATATTATATATATTATTATGTCCTTTTGTACTTAGAACCCTACAATAAGGAAGACATAGCATGTATTTTTTGTGGGAAAAGGCTAGGAACTCTAAGCATTTCCTTTCATTAACTGGTCTCTTCTAATTGTCTTCCTAGAGGTTGCATCAAGATCTTACACATTGTGCCAAGGTACCACTTCCTCCCACCAAATTCAGGCCACCTTTTTGCAATAGGTCACCTTACCCTTGCCTCTATCTTATCTCTATGGCATGATTCAGTCTGTTTGGTACCTTGGACGTCAGGACATAAGTCACAAGTGAGACTAACCAGGAAGCTAATTCACTCAACGATGATGTCCTGGGAGCACTTTGGAATTTGTTCCATACTACAAACTCGACTGGTCCTAAGAGCTCATTCAGACGACCGTTCCGTTTGTCCTGGTCTGTTCAGTTTTTTTTGCGGACCTACTGATGAGATCATGTTTTTCAATGTGTTTTGTGTAAAAACAGATGGCGCACGGAAAAGCTTCCATGTGCTATCCATGTCCATATGTCTGTTCCATTATTATGGAACACGTCCTATTTAGTTCCGCAAATTGCAGACCATAAACCAATAAAAGTCTATGTGCCCACAAAAAAAAACTGAAGCCACACGGAAGCACTTCTATGTGGCTTCAGTCTATGGGAGCCCCTGCAGTATATGTAGTGTAGAACTGCCCTGGCCAGCCCTACAGTGGCTCACACAGCAGTGTGTGAGCAGCCGCGGAGATAAAGAGCGCTGATTGAGGTTAGCTCAGTACATTACCTGTGGTGATGAACTCTGTTGAACTCGTGATGTCAGCACTCGTCACTGAGTTGCATGACTGCCGCGTTCTCACATTAAGTATTGCGGGCGACTTGAGTCTGTGACTAGTGGTGACATTGCGGGCTCCAGCGATACTTCGCAAGAGAACGCCGTGGTCATGTAACTCAGTGATGAGCGCTGACATCATGAGATCAGCGGAGTTCATTGTCACAGGTAATAAACTGAGCTAACCTCATGATGTCGGCACTCGTAATCCCCGCGGCTGCTCACACACTGAAGTGTGAGCATCCGTGGTGACCTGGGCTGACCTCATGTTGTTAGCGCAGGTCACTGCACTGCTGTTCCAGCCAATGGGGAACATTCTATTCTTCATTGACTGGGACAGTGGGTGTGGATCATCGTGGGACCCCCTTACTGGATTACGCCAGACCTGGCGTAGAAATTTTGCAGGGGAATACATTTTGTGAATGAGGGTGTCTATTGTCTTTATTTCTTTAATAAATTTCTCTTTTGATGTCTTTCAGGTTCGCATTTGGGAATTGTCATGGGACCTCGTTATGGATTACATCGGCCATTTTTTTATTAAAATTTATCATAAATTGGTGAACCAGAGATATTGTCTAGGGCTGTTTGTCCAAATAAAATTAATTTGTTTTTGTTCAACGACTGGATTTGTAATGGGGGTATCTGACATATGCCAACCCATGACTAATCCCAGGGCTTAAGGTCAGGTGGGAATTCACAGCTGACATGAACCCCATTTATTACCCCATTTGTCACCGCACCAGGGCAACAGGATGAGCCGAGGCGAACCACTAGGATTGGTGCATCTAATGGATGTGACACTTTTGAGGTGGCTGCGGCATACTATTTTAAGGCTGTGGAGGGTCCAAAAACTATGGACCTCCCTAGTCTGAAAATACCAGATCACAGCTGTCCTCTTTACCTTGGCTGGTGATCCAATGTGGGGGGGTCCCCACGTTTTTTGTTTTAAATTATTTATTTAATTTAAAATAACAGTGTGGGGTGCCCTCTGTTTTGGATTACCAGCCAAGGTGAAGCTGCCAGCTGCAGTCTCCAGGCTGCAGCTGTCTGCTCCACCTTGCTGGCTAGAAAAAATACGGGGACCCCACGCCGTTTTTTGAGGGATAATATTTAATTTGGAGCTAAAAACAAGGCTAAACACCGTTTAGTGCCACATGAAAGGCACTAAAGGGTGCAAGCTTCCAAAATGCTGGAGAGTGGGACATTATATATGTCTTTCTTACTATCTATCTATCCTTCTATCTATCTTTCTAGCTTGTAATGGATCCTGGGTAAAAAAAAAAATTTTTGGACCTCAAAAAATGGAAGCCATATGGATGCAAAACGAACCGTATACAGAACGGAATGGATGCGGGTGACACATGGATGTCACACGGATGCATATGTGGAAAAACGGGACCATTTTTTGAGGACTGCAAAAACGGGATGGTCATGTGAATATAGCCTAATAAAGAGTAGAGGTGCACAGGATGCCAGCAAATAGTAGGAAGTTCACAGTGCTCTAAACCGGCTGTAACGGAGTACCAACTAAGGTCCTACAAATCGATTTGCTTAATTCTAATAGATTCCAATGAGAGACTTGGAGCATACATACCATCTTTTGGAGGTGTTGCTGATTTAGTTGTCACATCAAAGCTACTTCCTTTGAAAAACAATTCGGATTCTTTCACACCTAAATAAATGTAATGTATGATTATTCTTGAATAGAATAATGATGACTAATTATGTGATTTCATCATTCAAGGTGAAAAATAGAAATGTATATCATATTGTGTTATTCATACTTTGGAAATGTACAGTATTGAAGTGTGCTCCACCCACAACACATTTATACAAGTATACAAAGAAGATTAATTAAAGGGCATGTGTCGTGAGTCATGATTTTTATTAATAAATATGAATTATATAAACAATTATTTATAAAATTTACCGTTTTAACATTTATTTTTTTATTCTTTTAATATTTTTTGCAGATGCTATATGCTACCATTATTATTTGCTAATATGTAAGTGTCTGATCACAACATTTATACTCCATAAACACACAAATACTGCAGCCCTTTGACACAGGAAACTGTGGTCGGTGTTTGACTATAGCTCCTGTACAGTGGCTGCCTTTGCTTTGAACTGTGCACTCTTCCTGGGCCGCCTAGTTTACAGCTGTGTGAAGGGAACAAGTCATCTTTTTATTGTAGCTAACACTATGCGTTGCACTACATATTACCCCTGTTGCCATTTACGCATTGTCCAGCAGCATGTGGTGACAGGAGGTCTGGGCAACGCCAATTAGAGTAGAGGCTAGTTACACGCAACGACATTGCTAATGAGATATCGCTGGGGTCACGGAATTCGTGACACACATCCGGCGTTGTTAGCGACGTTGTTGCGTGTGACACCTACGAGCAACCGCTAACGATTCAAAAAACGGCAAAAATCGTTGATTGTTGACACGTCGTTCCTTTCCCAAATATCGTTTCTCATTTTGGACGCAGGTTGTTCGTCGTTCCTGAGGCAGCACACATCGCTACTTGTGACACCCCGGGAACAACGAACATCAGCGTTCCTGCATCCTCCGATAATGAGGTTGGAGTGACGTTAATGCGGCTGCTCTCCGCTTCTATTGGCTGCCCCGCTGTGTAACGTCGCTGTGATACCACACGAACCTCCCCCTTAAAAAAGAGTTTGTTCGCCGGCCACAGCGACGTCGTTAGGAATGTATGTGCGTGTGACGCATACGAGCAATATTGTTCGCTACGGGCAGCGATTTGCAGATGACGCACGCACGACGGGGACGGGTGCGATCGCTAGCGATATCACTAGAAATGACGCAGCGTGTAAAGTGGCCTTAGATCCAGGGCAGCAGCGGTGAGAGTAGGTCCAGGGCAGCAGTGGTGAGAGTAAGAGGTACTTCTCACATAGCGAGATCGCTAGCTAGATCGCTGCTGAGTCACAGGTTTTGTGACGTACCAGTGAGCTCATCAGCGATCTCGCTGTGTGTGAGACTAAGCAGTGACCTGGCCCCTGCTGTGAAATCGCTGATCGTTATACACTGTTCTGGTTCATTTTTTACTCATTGGTTTCCCGCTGTGCAGCACACATCGGCGTGTTTGACGACAGGAGACCAACGAGCACCGACTCTGTGTAAGTAGCGTACGCTGGTAACCAGGGTAAATATCGGGTAGCTAAGCAAAGCGCTTTGCTTGGTTACCCGATATTTACCCTGGTTACCAGCGTACACCGCTTACAGGCTGCCAGTGCTGGCTCCCTGCACATGTAGCCAGGGTAAATATCGGGTAACTAAGCTAAGCGCTTTGCTTAGTAACCTGATATGTACCCTAGCTATGTATACAGGGAGCCAGCGCTGGCAGCCTGTAAGCGGTGTATGCAGGTAACCAGGGTAAATATCGGGTAACCAAGCAAAGCGCTTTGCTTAGTTACACAATATTTACCCTAGCTACCAAGCGCAGAATCGTTACACGAGTTGCTGGTGGCTGGTGGTTGGTTGCTGGTGAGATCTGCCTAATTGGCAGCTCACCAGTGACCATGTAGCGATGTACCAGCGATCCTGACCAGGTCGTATCGTGGTCGGAATCGCTGGTACGTCGTTTAGTGAGATGGTACCCTTAGTCCAGGGCAGAATTGGTGAGAGTAGATCCAGGGCAGCATTGGTGAGAGTAAGTCCAGGGCACAAGTGGTGAGAGTAGGTCCAGGGCAGCAGTGGTGAGAGTAGGTCCAGGGAAGCAGTGGTGAGAGTAGGTCCAGGGCAGCAGTGGTGAGAGTAGGTCCAGGGCAGCAGTGGTGAGAGTAGGTCCAGGGCAGCAGTGGTGAGAGTAGGTCCAGGGCAGCAGTGGTGAGAGTAGGTCCAGGGCAGCAGTGGTGAAAGTAGGCCCAGGGCAGCAGTGGTGAAAGTAGGTCCAGGGCAGCAGTGGTGAGAGTAAGTCCAGGGCAGAATTGGTGAGAGTAGATCCAGGGCAGCAGTGTTGAGAGTAGATCCAGGGCAACAGTGGTGAGGGTAGATCCAGGGCAGCATTGTTAAGAGTAGTTCCAGGGCAGCAGTGGTGAGAGTAGGTCCAGGAAAGCAGTGGTGAGAGTAGGTCCAGGGCAGTAGTTGCTGATGCCAGGCTACCGGGCTGTTCTCACCACTTGTAGAAGTCACTACTATTACAATGTAAGCCAACAGATCGGCAGCATGATACTGCTGGTTGGAATCACCGTCACATGAGTATAAAGAGGATGGGAGCGCTGCTATGAACCAGATGGAAACAGCGATCGGTGAGTATATAATTACAGTTGGACTACAGTACATACAATTTTACACAGGTTGAGAATATAAAACAGTTATCATAAATACCTCTTAAAAAATACATTTTAAAAATGTACATAGTTGCTATCACCACATGTGTAAAAGTGTGGACTATCAAATTTTAAAGTTATGGTAAATACCATTTACAGAAAAATAATCCAAATGCTAGAATAGCATTTTTTTCAGCAACCCCACATCCCTAAAAAATGCTATTGTCACAAGAAGTTTTGCTCAAAACTCGCCGACTGTCATGGTGGGGTCAGGCTCTGTTAAAATTTCTGGCTTACCCCATTTGTGGAGTGTGTCAATGACTGCCTTCTGGACATCTGTCAAGTCAGCAGTCTTCCCCATGATTGTGTAGCCTACTGAACCAGACTAAGGGACCATTTTAAACACTTAGGAAGACTTTGAAGGTGTTTTGTGGTAATTATTCTAATTTTCTGAGATAATGACTTTTGGGTTTTCATTGGCTGTAAGCCATAATCATCAACATTAACAGAAATAATGAATTATTGTACTGAATTACTGAAATATATTAATTTTTTTTATAATATTCTAACTTATTGAGACGCACCTGTATTAGTCTACATTCACTTTGTATTTTGGTTTTACAGCCAACTTATGAATTATATAAAACATATTCACCTTGACAAATTACACCTGCATCTTCATGATGTCCACAGTTATGCTGCCCCCAACCTAGGTTGAAGCAGTCAATTAGATCTTTCTCTGTACCGACACAATCTACATTATCAAGAAGGATGGGACCGCTGCCATAGCCAAAATAACTAAGAGTTGTAGCCACAAGGGCGGGACCACAACCCATCTGCTTGCAAACCACCTGTGCGTTGTTGTAATCCCAGTCATCATCACATACAGTTCCCCAAGTATTCCGATAAAGAACTTCCACTCTTCCTTGGCAGCTGCTATTTCCATTTACTAGTCTAATACTGCCACCTGGTGGACAAAATGGAATGATAATTAATCTTACAAAACATGTTAAAGGTTTTTTTTCATACAAGGCTGCCAGTTTGGGTTTTTTTTACCTAAAAAAGAAATCAAGAATACAGATTTTATTCTATTTAGAACAATTAGTAATTAATAATTAGTTTAAATTTGTGTTTAATTGTTTCAATTATGATTATAATTAATTACATCCATAATATAATCATGAAAATAGAACCTTGATACGTGTCCTGACCGCACTGGATATTGCTTTTTTCTAAAGCAATAATATGTCTATTTTTCTTTTGTTTCTGTAATTAAGTTCAGTTAGATGTATGAAAGAGGCAAGATGATAATTCTGTGCATTGCCTCCTTTAAAATGCCACTATCTTATGTAGGTAATTAGATGCTTTGTCTTGGGAAATTGAGGTCTGTTTAAATTGATTTATAGTAATTTCAAAGAAGGTTAGTCAAGCTAAGGAAGACTCCATTAGAAATCCTTTATTACATGCTAATTGATCTAGTGACCATAATAGCAAAGGTTGATAAGCTTTAGTCTACTCTAAGCTCTACAATGTACAGTATTAGCCAAACAGCTGCATATACGTCTAAAAACTGAAAATTATTTTTCAAACCAAGTTCCAACTCGTATTGCTATATATGAGGAATAAGTTGCCAGTTTTCCATCTCTAGTGCTTGAATTTTTTCTGGTTTTCCACTCAGTCCATTAAATGTCATCTAATTCTAAGGAAAAACTAATACAAGTACTAGTGATCCATCCGCGCAAACAGATTTATACTTTGGGAAAAATTTATTCAAGAATGTATAAATGGTTTTCTACCATATAAAATAAAACTGCACTTATTAATAGGATTAAAAAACAGTGATAGTGTCTATTATAGATTAATACATGTGTATATGTAATGCCTTGGCACCGCCAGGTGGTCACAGAAGTGTACTACACCCTACATAACACCTCCCACATCAGTTCCATCAGCCACAAAATCCTAGCCACCCCCCCAGGGTAGTAAGGACACACCAGTGGGCTGGACCCTGCGGATTGGGAGCGCCCATCTAGGGGTCTTGAGGATCCGGGGGAGGTAACACAGTAGAAAGAGTTTGGAGGTAAAGTGGAGAGGAGTGACAGACTGTCAGAGGAAAGCTGAGCCTAGTGGAGAGTAGACAGGGTAGTGGCCCTGGTCTACTGGCCTATGTGCCAAGCAGTGGACCGTGTCCAAAGGCGACAGGAGTACGGTCGCAGGAGATCCAAAGTGGATCGGGACAGGGTTGGAGCCCGCTGATAACGACAGCGGAGATCCGGTCCGGAAACCGTGCACAGGTGGGGTACCTGGACCCTAGTTAGAAGACTGTTCAAGCCCCTTCTCTAAATCACGAGGCCGGGAGCAGGTTTCAAGCCTAGCTCCAGACGTTTATCCCAGATAGAGCGAAACGGCAGCCCACTTCAGGGAATAGGGTATCCGCAAACACCCACTGAAATCCCAAGGGTCAGTTTTCGCGGGCACATCGCCCAACTAGAACATACCGGGAGTGGACTTCTTCCATTCCAGATGGAGTCGTCCAAAAGTGAGGAAAATTACAGAGTGCCAGAGGAAAGGACAGCGGTACACCAGCCGGGTGGGGGACCCGAGCACACCCGGACGCGGCAGCTGGCCACTGTCACCTTGGTTTACCAATGGAATTGTGTGCAATTCTTCCACAGTGAGTACACCAACACTCCCTGGTCCGGCCCGGCACGCCATCTCCGGCCTACATCACTTCCCGTGTTCTGGACACTGAGCCCCGGGGTATCCATCCCTACCCACGGAGGGGCTAACATCCAGCTGCTATCCCATCTCCCGCCCGGGTGCTCCCCAACAGCAGCGGTGGTACCATATCTTACCACACACCGTGGGTGGCGTCACAAAGTATCTACAGCAATCCGCGTACAAATACGTCCCCTTTTTATTTGAGTGTCCGCACGACCCCTGAGTCCGGAAATCCCTCGAGTCACTGCGGATCCAAATTCGAGCAGCCCGGCTGCTACTGACGTGGGGGCGGCATATATACCACTTAATTAAAAAGCACAATTGTGTAACTTAAGTATTACACAGCAATAAAATAGAATTATTGCACACTAGAAGTTGCCCCGACCGGTGGCTAACTAGTTAAAAAATGTTTAAAAATTATATTTAAAAATATATGAGATCAGATAATAGTCTAAGAGAACAAGTTTGTAGCTCTCTTAGTTCCAGAGAAAATTGCGATGATTTCTGTTTTGTGTGCAATGTGCTTAAAAATGGCTTTAAAATGCATTTGGTGAATGTTTGCACATATCTCTGGATTAAAAAGAAGAAAAACAATGTGTTGTGGTTTTCCACTCAGTCCATCATATGTTATTTAATTCTAAAAGAACAAGTTCGTACCTCTCTTAGTTCCAGAAAAAATTGTGACGCAGTTTTCTCTGGAACTAAGAGAGCTACAAACTGGTGACTTTGGTAACAAATTGTAAGTATCTCAATTCAAAAATTCAAACATATGAAATAAATGTCTTAGGTTTTTGATATTTTGGAAGTGTTAATTCTTCACTTTATGTATTTGGTAGCAAATGTTAAAGGTATAAGAAAATATCTTACTTTTCCTCCAAGGCTGCAAAAATGCTGTTGTGATCAAATCTGTCTCAGAAGAAAGTTGACTTCCTCCCCAAGTAACTACAAACAATGAAAAAATGCACAGAAAATTATTGTGTTATACAATATACCCTAGTAATACTAATAGTAATTATGTCTCATTTACCTGTGGCAGTGTCCGTAAATGAGTCTGCAGTGTCATGGGCCATAGGACTGGTGCTTGGAGTTGTAGTTAAAATTCCTATACCTGGACAATAGTAAATTATTACACAATAACAGAGGAAAAAATATTATCGAGATTAAGATATATCAGTTGTTTAGTCATACAAAAATGAAAAGATATTCAATTTATAAGTTGCTCTCTGTTACATTTGTTCTATGTGATACAGTGCCTTGCGAAAGTTGGAGGTTGAACATTTCAACCTTTTCTCACATTTCAGGCTTCAAACATAAAGATAAAACATTTTAATTTTTTGTTGAAGAATCAACAACAAGTGGTACACAATTGTGAAGTAGAATGAAATTTATTGCTTATGTTAAGCGTTTGTAAAAAATAAAAAACTGAAAAGTGGGGCGTGCAATATTATTCATCCCCTTTACTTTCAGTGGAGCAAACTCACTCCAGAAGTTCATTGAGGATCTCTGAATGATCCAATGTTGTCTAAATGACTGATGATGATAAATAGAAGCCACCTGTGTGTAATCAAGTCTCTGTATAAATGGACCTGCTCTGTGATAGTCTCAGTGTTCTGTTTAAAGCACAGAGAGCATCATGCAGACCAAGGAACACAACAGGCAGGTACGTGATACTGTTGTGAAGAAGTTTAAAGCCAGATTTGGATACAAAAAGATTTCAAAAACTTTAAACATCCCAAGGAGCACTGTGCAAGCGATCATATCGAAATGGAAGGAGTATCATGCTACTGCAAATCTACCAAGACCCAGCCATCCCTCTAAACTTTCATCTCGAACAAGGCAAAGACTGCTCAGAGATGCAGCCAAGAGGCCCATGAACACTCTGGATGAACTTTAGAGGTCTACAGCTGAGGTGGGAGAGTCTGTCCATAGGACAACAATCAGTCATACTCTGCACAAATCTGGCCTTTATGGAAGAGTGGCAAGAAAAAAGCCATTTCTCAAAGATATCCATAAAAAGTGTTGTTTAAAGTTTGCCACAAGCCACCTGGGAGTCACACCAAACATGTGGAAGAAGGTGCTCTGGTCAGATGAAACCAAAATCAAACTATTTGGGCACAATGCCAAATGATATGTTTGGCGTAAAAGCAACACAGCTCATCACTCTGAACACACCATCCCCACTGTCAAATATGGTGGTGGCAGCATCATGGTTTGGGCCTGCTTTTCTTGAGCAGGGACAGGGAAGATGGTTAAAATTGATGGGAAGATGGATGGAGCCAAATACAGTTAGGTCCAGAAATATTTGGACAGTGACACAAGTTTTGTTATTTTAGCTGTTTACAAAAACATGTTCAGAAATACAATTATATATATAATATGGGCTGAAAGTGCACACTCCCAGCTGCAATATGAGAGTTTTCACATCCAAATCGGAGGAAGGGTTTAGGAATCATAGCTCTGTAATGCATAGCCTCCTCTTTTTCAAGGGACCAAAAGTAATTGGACAAGGGACTCTAAGGGCTGCAATTAACTCTGAAGGCGTCTCCCTCGTTAACCTGTAATCAATGAAGTAGTTAAAAGGTCTGGGGTTGATTACAGGTGTGTGGTTTTGCATTTGGAAGCTGTTGCTGTGACCAGACAACATGCGGTCTAAGGAACTCTCAATTGAGGTGAAGCAGAACATCCTGAGGCTGAAAAAAAAGAAAAAAACCATCAGAGAGATAGCAGACATGCTTGGAGTAGCAAAATCAACAGTCGGGTACATTCTGAGAAAAAAGGAATTGACTGGTGAGCTTGGGAACTCAAAAAGGCCTGGGCGTCCACGTATGTCAACAGTGGTGGATGATCGCCACATACTTTCTTTGGTGAAGAAGAACCCGTTCACAACATCAACTGAAGTCCAGAACACTCTCAGTGAAGTAGGTGTATCTGTCTCTAAGTCAACAGTAAAGAGAAGACTCCATGAAAGTAAATACAAAGGGTTCACATCTAGATGCAAACCATTCATCAATTCCAAAAATAGACAGGCCAGAGTTAAATTTGCTGAAAAACACCTCATGAAGCCAGCTCAGTTCTGGAAAAGTATTCTATGGACAGATGAGACAAAGATCAACCTGTACCAGAATGATGGGAAGAAAAAAGTTTGGAGAAGAAAAGGAACGGCACATGATCCAAGGCACACCACATCCTCTGTAAAACATGGTGGAGGCAACGTGATGGCATGGGCATGCATGGCTTTCAATGGCACTGGGTCACTTGTGTTTATTGATGACATAACAGCAGACAAGAGTAGCCGGATGAATTCTGAAGTGTACCGGGATATACTTTCAGCCCAGATTCAGCCAAATGCCGCAAAGTTGATCGGACGGCGCTTCATAGTACAGATGGACAATGACCCCAAGCATACAGCCAAAGCTACCCAGGAGTTCATGAGTGCAAAAAAGTGGAACATTCTGCAATGGCCAAGTCAATCACCAGATCTTAACCCAATTGAGCATGCATTTCACTTGCTCAAATCCAGACTTAAGACGGAAAGACCCACAAACAAGCAAGACCTGAAGGCTGCGGCTGTAAAGGCCTGGCAAAGCATTAAGAAGGAGGAAACCCAGCGTTTGGTGATGTCCATGGGTTCCAGACTTAAGGCAGTGATTGCCTCCAAAGGATTCGCAACAAAATATTGAAAATAAAAATATTTTGTTTGGGTTTGGTTTATTTGTCCAATTACTTTTGACCTCCTAAAATGTGGAGTGTTTGTAAAGAAATGTGTACAATTCCTACAATTTCTAAAAGATATTTTTGTTCAAACCTTCAAATTAAACGTTACAATCTGCACTTGAATTCTGTTGTAGAGGTTTCATTTCAAATCCAATGTGGTGGCATGCAGAGCCCAACTCGCGAAAATTGTGTCACTGTCCAAATATTTCTGGACCTAACTGTACATGACCATTCTTGAAGAAAACCTGTTGGAGTCTGCAAAAGACCTGAGACTGGGACAGAGATTTGTCTTCTAACAAGACAATGATCCAAAACATAAAGCAAAATCTACAATGGAATGGTTCACAAATAAACGTATCCAAGTGTTAGAATGGCCAAGTCAAAGTCCAGACCTGAATCCAATCGAGAATCTGTTGAAAGAGCTGAAAACTGCTGTTCACAAACGCTCTCCATCCAACCTCACTCAGCTCGAACTATTTGCAAAGGAAGAATGGAAAAAATTTAAATCTCAATGTGCAAAACGGATATAGACATACCCCAAGCGACCTGCAGGTGTAATTGTAGCAAAAGATGGCGCTACAAAGTATTAACTTAAAGGGGACGAATAATATTGCACGCCCCCAATTTTCAGTTTTTTATTTTTTACAAAAGTTTAACATAAGCAATACATTTTGTTCTACTTCACAATTGTGTCCAACTTGTTGATTCTTCACCAAAGAAAAATTCAAGGGGGCCGAATACTTTTGCAAGGCACTGTATTTGATAACTATACATGCAATAGCATACTGTGGTTTGCCAGCGATTTAGAATAAGTATTTGGCGCCCACAAGCCCATGGACCCTTAGCACTGCCCGATTCTGTTGCACAGAGTACAATATGAAATCCCTTATTCCCCAAGTGCAAGTATTGAATTTGAAAAAAAATATTTCACACTCTTTAATTTTACAATTTTGCCATCTATTTTTTTCCACTATTTGCTCAAATATAACTTTAAATACAAATATATATTTTTTTAATTTTAATTTTTTTGGTTTTTTTTGTAAATATTTTATTTCTTTAGCCCTAAACGTAACTGAAAGCCTAACCCAATACCTACTCCTAATACTAACCCTAGCCCTAGTAATAACCCTAGCACTAAACTTTATCCCTAACCCTAGTTGCAATTGGAAAATAATGGGTGTAAAATTTATTGTAATGTTAGTGGAATTTTTTTGAGGGGGCACTTTTACATTTGGGACATCTCCCTCCAGCAGGTGTTTCTCTGCTCACAAAATTCCGAGTGAGAGTAGAGGCAGAAAGGAGCAGGAGAGCATATTCCAACCCATGTGTAGGGCACATTATTCTATACTTTCTTACTCGGCCTCTGTAATCTAGGCTGGTTATGCAGAGTGCAGAAGCTAATGTCAAACGTATGTTGACTGTTGCACTCAACATAAAAAAAAATTGTTTAAAAGAACTGAGAGTTCAGTGGTTGATACCTTTTAATGGCTAACTGAAAAGATGGTAATAATAGCAAGCTTTTGAGACTACTCAGGTCTCTTCATCAAGCTCAGTATAACACAAAATCTGAAGAATCACATATTTATACACAACAGGACATAGAATGGAGCAGTAAATAAGACAAGCTATGTAAAGCAGAACTATCACTATGGCAAGAGGACAAACTTTTGTGGCCATAAATATTGTAGTAGTTCATAGATAAGCAGTGTGAAAGTTTTATTGTCCTCTGATTGGGGTCTGGTCCAAAGCTAGATGGTCTGAGGAGCACCTTTCTTAATTGACGTAAACAGACATAAATCTATGTGACACATTCATTCCTGCTCTGAATGTGTCAAAGGTCATCATAAGTTTGTATTCCCAAACCCTTCTGTCTCTCTGGGACTAGAAATTTCCTTTCGATACCAGCAATTTCATGTCCATGATGCTGTGGTCTGGGTAAAGGTGCTCCTCAGACCATCTGGGGGCATCCTAGCTTTGGACCAGACCCCAATCAGAGGACAATAAAACTTTCACACTGCTTATGTATGAACTGCTACAATATTTATGGCCACAACAGTTTGTCCTCTTGCCATTATTACTATCTTTTCAGTTAGCCATTAAAAGGTATCAACCACTGAGAACTCTCAGTTCTTTTAAACAATTTGTTTATCTCTACTGGCTAACACGGTACAAAGATATATTTTACCTGCACTCAACAAAGAAACTTGGGGCATTGACCAAGATGGCAAAGCAGCAGTTGTCTCACTAGTGGGTCTGGATCAGTCCTTAAATTCATCACTAGAACCATCACCAGTACAGAAATACATCATCAGAACTAACATCATTCCTTAAATAATTACCAAAACCAATACCAGTACATTAATACAGCACCAAGCTTAGTACACCAATAAATTGTAATATTAGGTCAGATGACAGAAATACTTCATCAGAACCATTATAAGTACATGAATACATCACCAGAACCACATTAGAATATGAATATTGCACCAGAACCACCATCAGTACAGGAATCCATAACCGGAACTACTAGCCATAGAGAAATCGATCACCAGAACAACAAACAGTACAGAAATGTATCACTAGAACCACCAACAGTACAGAAATAAAGCACCGGAACTGCCAACAGTACAGGAATACATCACCACAACCATCATTAAATCAAGAATACTTAAATTCATTCCCAGAATTAACAACACAGAAATACCTCACCAAATTCACCATCAGAACCTGAATACATCACCAGAACTACCATCAGTCCTTAAATTCATCATCAGAGACATCACCAGTGCATGAATACAACACCAGAATTACCAGCAGTACCAAAATAAAGCACCAGAACCAATAACAGTGTATAAATACAAAACCTGAACCACAATCAGTACTGGAATCACTTGAACCAACATCAGTATAGAAATGCATAACAAGGAGGCCTCTGTGTGGATGAAGTAGGATGCGTTATCCACACAGAGCTCGGAAAGAGGACAGCTATGGAAGGAAGAGGCATCGGACAGAGAACTGTGATGCCCATCAAACCCAATCTCCCCACAGGTGGGCATAATAAAAGATTATTTTTTATGTTATAAAGCAGCCTGTTCACTCGAATATACAGCATTCTAGAATGCAGTATATAAGAGCTTACTGGTGGTGGCCGCAGTTTATAAGGGACAAATGTGGTGACAGGTTCCCTTTAAAAGAAGAAATATAGCAGAATATAGATAAAAAGGTCTGTTATTCAGGGATCTTCACTGTAAATTATTGCTCCTTAAAATGCAAGTGTCAAGATCAAAATGGAAGATTAAATATATTGAACGTGTCACTTACCAGCACAGATGATTCCAGCATCTTCATGGTGGCCACAGTTATGAATTCCCCAGCCAAGACTATAGCAAGCTGATAAGTATGATTCTGACCCATCACAATTCACATTGTCCAATAGTATTAGACCAGTCCCATAACCAAAGTAGGCATTACTTTTATAGTCCAGGGCTTCTCCACAGTTTATCTGTCTGCATACGACAACTGCATCCTTCATACCCCAGTCATCATCGCATATTGTCCCCCAGTTACCCTTGTAGAAGATTTCTACTCTCCCCTGACAGGAATCAGCTCCGTTGACCAATCTTATACTGCCATCTCCTGAAATGACATGCAAGTAAAAAATGTAATGGTTAATATATAGAATATAAGTAATGCAAACATAAAAAATTAACCAGAGTTCTCTTTTTTTTTTGAGAGAAAACGGTTACCGAGAAGGGTGTATATTATATATATATATATATATATATATATATATATATACACACACACACACACACACACACACACACACACACTATTGGGCATCTTTATCAATACAATCTGATTCTTAAAATGTAAACTTAGGCGAACTTAGTCTTAAAATGAATGATATTTATCATTGTGGCTTATTATATTCTCTTATATAGTACAACATATTCAATAGCACTTTACAAGCACTATTACCATCTTTTGGTATCCAAAGAGAATAGGCAGTCTATCATACATGGATAGACTTTTCACAAGGCATTCATTTTAGCAGGTCCCAAGATGTCCCCTTTCTTCCTTGTACAGGGATCTGGCCTTTGCTGAAAAGGCCCCTAGGTTGTGAGACAGAATGGCTGGAAGCTGGTGAAGTAAGTTCAGGGATAAGACATGTACATGTATAAATACTTACGAAGGACATTTTGTGAAGGTGTAGTGGAAGGTTTTGTGAGCGGACCCTTTTTACTAGGAGTTGGCAAAATCTCTGAAAGAGAAACAAATTTAATTTAGTAACAAAATCGATACTAATCTAAGATATGTTTAGCTACTACGAGGGGCTGCGGATAAGTCTTTGGCATCACATGAAAGCCTTATGTGCCTAATATATGTTTTCAAACTTTTGTGTTGTTTACTTATGGCAACAGTGTTCTACACACGTGGGAAAACAAAATGGCGAAGTCTAATGCGATATTCACAACAACTGAGAGCAGAGGAGTGATAAAATTCTTGTTTCTGCAAGGAAAGTCCGCAAAGGATGTTCTGTTCATGGTGATTTATCGTAGACATTGGGGGATCAATGTCCTTCACATTCCACAGTTAAGAACTGTGTTTCCAAATTTAAAACGGGCCACTTCAGCACCAATGATGAGGAGCATCCTGGACGACCGAGAGTGGTTGTTGTTCCGGAGCTTGTTGATGCTGTGCACAGTCTCATATTGGAGAATCAACAAATTTCAGCTAAAGCAATAGCAGACATCATGGGGATTTCCCGTGAACTTGCTTGAATCATTATCCATGAACATTTGGACATGAGGAAGCTATCTGCAAAGTGGGTCCCCAAATGTTTGACAACAGATCAGAAAAGCATGCGAGTGAAAACTTCCTGGTCCATTTGTCAGCGTTTATAGACTGATAAGAACTTCCTGGATTGACTGGTCACTATGGATGAAACCTGGACTTATTTGTATGACCCTGAAAACAAGGAGCAGTCAAAAGAGTGGAGGCACAGTGGTTCTCCTCATCCAAAGAAATTCAGGGTGCAAAAATCAGCCACTAAGAAGATGGCATCTGTGTTCTGGGATAAGGAGGACGTGCTGCTAGTGGAGTATCTTCAAAAGGGTTCCACCATCAATACAAAGTATTGCATTAAACTTTTGGACCAATTGAAGGCAGTTTTGAAGGCCAAAAAGTGTGGCAAGCTGTCCAAAGGAATCTTGTTCCTGTAAGACAACGCCACCGCTCACACTGCACAAGCGACCATGACAAAACTGGCAGAGCTGGGCTTCCAGCTGGTTGACCACCCACCTTATTCATCAGATCTAGCTCCCACCGACTATCATCTGTTTCCAAACCTGAAGAAACACCTCAAGGGTACCAAATTTCACACCATTTCTGATGCCATGGCTGCTACGGATGCCTGGTTTGAGGCACAACTGAAATCCTTCTTTTTGCTAGGCTTACAGAACTTGGAATACCAATGCAAGAAGTGTGTTGACATCAGTGGAGTGTATGTTCAATTAATGTAAAGTTTCATCATCCTATCTCGTTTTTTTCTGGGTAAAGCTAAAGACTTATCAGAAGCCTCTCGTAAATAACATAATAAAGACGTCTACTGGAGAAAAAGTGAGAACTCTACAATTGATCATGTCAATCTTAAAAATGTATTATTGCATTGAACAAGAGATGGCTTTAATGACCTCAGATGGAAATGTCAAATCTGTACTTACCTCTGGCATTTTTTTGCGGATTGGCTGGGGTATGGGGTTTCAACCCTGATAGCTCAGACATTAATCATTAAGCACCCTAAGAATCCCTTCAAATATATTTTAAATATTTACTTTTCATAACACCAATGTCGTTGAGAACTTCTTCAAATATGGATGTACATTTACATATATATACTATATATATATACACACACACACCGCATTTTTCGTTTTATAAGACGCACCAGATTATAAGACGCACCCCAAATTTAGAGACAAAAAAAGGTAAAAAAAATAAAAATGGGGTCTGTCTTATAATCCGGTGTTGTCTTACCAGACGGGGGCAGCAGTGGTGGTGAAGCAGGGTCACAGGAGGCAGAGGTTGTGCTGGCAGCCACGGCGGGCCAGTGGTGTCAGCCGCGGCGGGTCAGTAGCGTCAGCCGCGGCAGGTCAGTAGCGTCAGCCGCAGCGGGTCAGTAGCGTCAGCCGCAGTGGGTCAGTAGCGTCAGCCGCAGCGGGTCAGTAGCGTCAGCCGCAGCGGGTCAGTAGCGTCAGCCGCAGCGGGTCCGTGGTGGCAGTGGCGGCAGGCGCAGTGGCATCCATAGCGGCAGGCACGGCGGCATCTGTGGGGGCAGCCGCAGCGGGTCCGTGGAGGCAGCAGCGGCGGCGGGTGAGTGGTGGAGCAAGCCGGTGCAGTGAGGGTCCCAGTGTGTCCGCGGTCCCGGTTCAAATGATGGCACCTGGAGCGGCGCATGCGCAGATGGCGCTCTCATCCAAGGGCTCCATCTGAGCACACGCTGACTCCTAGAGCGACATGTGCGCAGATGGAGCTCTCATCCAAAAGCTCCATCTGAGCACGCGCTGACTCCCAGTGCCATCATTGAAACTACTACTGTATACACACTGGGACACCTTCAGCACAGCCACCCGCTCGAAGCACGCACGCACAGTGTGGCAGCCAGCAGGCAGCCTATCCGCCCACACGCACACACAGAGAGCCAACCGGTACTGACAGGCACCCGGCTGCCCGCCCGCACGCAGCCACAGGCACCCGGCTGCCCGCACACAGCCACAGGCACCCAGCCGCCCAAACGCACCCGGTCGCTGCACAGACAGCCCCCCTGTAAGCTATATTCGGAATTTAAGATGCACCCCTCAATTTCCTCCCAAATTTATGGGAGGAAAAGTGCGTCATATAATCCGAAAAATACGGTATACAGTCCCCGACAGAAGTTCTGTCACTTATCTATGTTATGTAAATAAAAGCTTATAACCTGACTTTAAATTCATTCATTGGTTTTATAAATTACTTTTTTGAAAGCTGAAACCCTCCCAAATTTGGTTTAGGTTATGAAAATAAAGTTGCTGCAAAGCTGAAATATTGATCATTTAATGAACACAGAAAGGTTAGATTTTGGCAAAACAAAGGTTTTGTCGCCCACAGAAAGTAATGTGAAATTCAAACAAATAATTAACTTCTAATACAAAGAGATGTTGCATAACATTGGTGAATGAAGTTGTGGTGCTATTAGAGCCATATTTAATATTTTGTCTGACTTCCATGAGTTGAAAGACTGCATCCATGCGGTTCAACAATGATTCATACAATGTATTCATGAAGTCATAAGGAATAGCAAAGAATGCAGTCTTACATGCCCCCCAGAGTTCATCTAGATTCTTTGGTTTTGTCTTCCAAGCTTCCTCTTTCATCCTACCACAAACATGCTCAATGATGTTCATGTCTGGTGACTGGTCTGGCCAGTCCTTGAGCACCTTGAACTTCTTTGCCAGGAGGAACTTTGTTGTAGAGATGGCTGTATGAGATGGAGCACCATCCTGCTGCAGAATTTGACCCCTTTTATGATTGGGAATGTAAGAGGTAGCTAATACTTCTTGATATTTTAGGCTATTGATATTGTCTTCAACCTTGAAAATGTTTCGCAAACCTCATACTAAATGGAACCCCAGACCATGAACTTTCCATCACCAAACTTAACTGTTTTCTGGATCCATACAAGTTCCAGTTGGTCTCCTGCATTATTTGCAGCGGCTGTGGTGTAATTCAACTGAAGATTCATCAGAGAAATCCACCTTCTGCCACTTTTCCAGCATCCATCTGTTTAGCAGGCTGTGGGACCTGGCAAATGCCACACGTTTTTTTAATTGCCTTTTGTTTAGTGTTGGCTTCTAAGCACTGATTTGACCATGGAGGCTATTTCGAGACAGAATCCTACAAACTGTTCTAGTTGACACAGGGACTTTTGGACCAGGCCTTTTGGAGCTCTGCTGCAGTGGAAGAGAGGCTGGCTTTGGATTTTCTAAACAACAAACGTTCCTCCTGAGCAGTTGTCTTACGTAGTCTGCCGGACCTGGGCTTGTCAAAAACATCTCCAGTCTCTTCAAATCTTTTTTTAATTCTTTGTACTTGACGCTGAGACACATTAAAGGTGCCAGCTACCTCTGCAGTGGAACTGGTCTTCAGCCTCTTGATAATCAAGGCTTTGGTCGCAGGGTGGATTTTTGGCATGTTGTCAGAGGTCAAGTTGCAGTTCAAGTGAAGGTCTGGGGTGCTGGGTTTCTTTTTATACACACCCAGTAATTAACTGATCATTTAGTGAGCACAAGTGAGAATGTAAACTAGGATTGGGCGCATTATATAACAAGGCGACAAAACTTTTGTCTTGCTAAAATCTGATGTGATGCCCTGGCAAAACCAGGTAGTCACATACTAGGCCCCTGCATAACACCATCCCTCACAGGGTCAGATACAGCCGACCTGAAACCCTAGTCACCCCCCTCAGGGCAAGACAGGTACACCAGTGGCGGGGCCAGGCGGTTAGGAAACGTCCACCTAGGGGTCTAGACAGCCCGGGACGGGAAAACAAGCAGTTCAAGAGTAGAGTTCAAGTTGAGAGGAGTGGAGGCTGGGGCTAGGTGTAGCTCCAGCAGACGAGAAGTTCAAGTTGAACGGTGCCAGGGTCGGAGCCCTGGTGCCTTGGCTAGGTGGCAGACAGTGGTCTCCGTCAGCAGATGATGGAAAGATGGCTTGGCAGATCCGAGGTGGACCGGGACAGGGTTGGAGCCTGCCGGTACAGACACCGGAGACCCGATCGGAAACCGTGCACAGAGGGGGTACTCGGATCCTGAAGCCAGGACCGGAACCAACGGCCTAGCTAATCAACCGATTGAGGGCAGGAATATAGGTCCTGTCCCAACCAAAGTCCCAAAAGCAGACAACCACCCACAAAGAGGGATAGGGCAACCGCCAGGGCCCATAGATCCTACAGGTCAGCGTCAGCGGGCATGGCTCCTCAGGTACACAAAAAGCCGGGAGCAGACTCCCATGTTCCATACCGGGAAGTCCAACACAAGCAAACACAGTGCGGAGGGAAAAGACGGTGACCACCAGCCCGGGTGGGGGACCAGAGTCCAACCTGCCGCGGCGGCTGGCCACGAGCACCTTGATTTACCAAAAGACTCGTGTGATTCATTTAATTGTGAGTAACCAAATATCCCCTGGTACGTCCGGGCGTGAAAGCCCTTGCCATCGCCATACCCTGGACAGAGACACTGGGCCCCGGGGCAACCATCCCTACCCACGGAGGGGTTAACATCCGGCTGCCACAACATCTCCCCCGGGTATCACACAACAGCAGCGGTGGTGTCCCACTTCACCACACACTGAGGGTGCGCGTCACAAACTGAATACGGCCAAGGCCGCACAACTACGTCCCCCTTTTCATTCGGCATGTCCGCATGAGCCCCAGGTCTGGAGGATCCCTCGAGCCACACAGCGGGTCCGGATCCGAGCAGCCTGGCTGCTGCAGGCATGGGGGTGGCACACCCCGAAACTTGGTGTCATGAACAGGATTGAAACCCATCCACCTACCTGGTAGAAATGCACCTTGAGTTGGACAGTCAGCGGTGATACGTTGAAAAATTTCCAGAAGTCGCCATTTTGCCGCCATTTTTAGGTGCGAAAAACTACAGCCCAGTGTCTTCTCCCCCGAGAAAGGGCGCAAAGCTGAACACCCGCCCCCTGGGAACACGGCCGGAAGGAAACAACACCCTGAGGCCGAAAACTAAACTAACCTGCCGCACAAGGGAGTGCTTGCAAATGACTAAGGGGGGCGGGAGAAGAGTCTGCAGCATGTGACCCGAGCAGATAAAGCAAAAAGGAGAAAACAGTACACATAATAGAGGCGCACATCAGGATCATGCAATATTCAAATATAATAAATTTTTATTGGGTCAAAAAGAAAAGACAAGGACATCATAAAAACCTTTAAAATACACATATAACATATGACCTCAAGGATACTCCAATTGAAATAAATTGCATTCCATGTGGATAAACAGATAGTAGTTCAATCAACAATATATAACATGCAAAACACCTTCTTGATCAAAAGATGAGGACAAATACCTAGTAAGACAATTAATACTAAGGTAGTATATAACGTGAAGAGAGCCCTCAAATTGGTAGTTACACAGTTATAACATGACTGAGGACTGCGTCCATATTAATAGTATGCACATCCGGCCCCTCCAATGCTACCCTTGTACTATAGCTATAGCAATATAGATTATATATGACAGTGTGAGCAGGGCCGGCGTCAGCACCCGGCAAACCCGGGCAAATGCCGGGGCCCTGGAGAGCCGGGGGGGCCCACTCGGCCTCGTCAGTTCTCCTGTCCCTTGGCCGGGGCCCACTCGCCTTTACAGTTCTGCGGTCCCCGGCCGAGTTCCGGGGACCGCAGTCCTCGGCAGCAATCTGCGGCGCCGTCACTTTAAGGCGCGCAGACATCCTCGTTTGAATTTCACCTGTGGGCGGAGCTACCGCCTTCTCAGTCCCACAGATGAAGGAGGCGAGCTTCTGTCCGGCGCTGTGTGGGCCCCCTCTCCACCGTGACCTAATCGGGTAAGTGCCCTCCCCGCCTCCCCATTATAGGCCCCGGTGAGCTGCTTCTACCCCCTGGATGTATGCCCTGGCCCCTGCCAATGCCCCCACCCGCCGATTCCGCGGGTGTGGGCCCCGCCGAGCCGCGGGTGCTGGCCCCGCCGAGCCGCGGGTGTGGGCCCTGCCGAGCCGCGGGTGCTGCCAGTGCCGCGGGTGCTGGCCCCGCCGAGCCGCGGGTGTGGGCCCTGCCGAGCCGCGGGTGCTGCCAGTGCCGCGGGTGCTGTACCCGCCGAGCCGCGGGTGCTGCCGCTGGTGCTGTCCCCGCCAAGCCTCGGGTGTGGGCCCCACAGAGCAGCAGAGTTGTGTGCATTTGTCTGAATGTAGCAGAGTTGTATGTGTTTGTCTGAATGTAGCAGAGTTGTATGTGTTTGTCTGTATGTAGCAGAGTTGTATGTGTTTGTCTGTATGTAGCAGAGTTGTATGTGTTTGTCTGTATGTAGCAGAGTTGTATGTGTTTGTCTGTATGTAGCAGAGTTGTATGTGTTTGTCTGTATGTAGCAGAGTTGTATGTGTTTGTCTGTATGTAGCAGAGTTGTATGTGTTTGTCTGTATGTAGCAGAGTTGTATGTGTTTGTCTGTATGTAGCAGAGTTGTATGTTTGTATGTAGCAGAGTTTGTGTGTGTGTTTGTCTGTATGTAGCAGAGTTTGTGTGTGTGTTTGTCTGTATGTAGCAGAGCTGTATGTGTTTGTATGTAGCAGAGTTGTATGTGTTTGTCTGTATGTAGCAGAGTTGTGTGTGTGTGTGTCTGTCTGTATGCAGCAGACTTGTGTGTGTGTGTGTCTGTAAGTGTATATGACTGTATATATTTGTCTGTTTATATGTATTTTTGTGAGTTTGTCTTTAAATATGTATATGTTCGTATCGGTGTCTGTGTGTGGATGGGGCCCACTGGGACTCTTCCGCCCGGGGCCCACAAAAACCTGGAGCCGGCCCTGAGTGTGAGACACAATGATCAATCAAAGAGTGGCCAAATACTAGGTAAGTTGGATATAATTGCATGAAAAGAGAACGCATAGCATCAGATAAAATACGTGGAACAACAAGTCCCAGCCAGGGAATTTCACTATGCTCATGCAGCCAGGGACCGCAGATCACACTAGTTGTTTCTGTGATCTATGGCCAAAGTGCCAGAGATGCCTGGGCTGGCAAGACTGTGAATACAAGGAGAGTGCACAGCTCTCCACCCATACAAAGTGCAAGGAGAATCACAAAGTCCATTAATCATACAAGCAGTATGGGCGCAAAATAAGCGCATTTACCAGCCGGGCCCGGCGCACTCAAAGAAAGGTATGCATGAATCGTACAAAGAGTAAAAGTGGGGTCAGGAAACGGCCCAACGCGTTGCGCTGACTAGCAGCTTCGTCAGGGGAGGTGTAAGACAAAGGACCCACCACACATATATATATATACACAGATAATGATTAGGTGATTACCTGCCAATTGCCGTTAAATTAATTACAGCTGCCTGAAGCCACTGGGTGCCCCAGCGGTCTGCTAATAGGGAAGCGAGCGATCGCACAGTGCATGATGGTGCCTGTGCAGACAAAACCGGAAGTCCAAGGGTGCACGTGACGACACAGTAGCCACGTGCACACAACCAGGGAATGGAGCATGTAAACAGATCGTAATGCGCATGCGCGAGCCGTGCATGGTAGAAGGCGTCCCTCCCAGCAGCACAGGCAGATCTAACGCAGCATATAGAGTTCAGGGAGATGGATATACACGAGCACAAGTGCCAGAGCAAACAAGAATCTGCGTTCGAATCCAGACATTATACAGATAAATATTCCTAAGGGTAAATAGAGGTGGATCTGTAAGTACCAACTAAATCTATGATTAGGGAAGATAAGTAGATGAAAATAGGGATATATAGTTTTTAGAAAGAAACCTCCGTGCCAGACTCAATGGTAAATATGGACAATCTATACTACAGGCATAATTGAGGAAAAAACAGTGATCTTCAGGTGGACATATAATAAGTGTCATCACGAGCTTAATAATACATATAAGATCAAAATTCAAGTGAACATAGTGTATTTAAGCTCAATAATAGAGTGCCACAGGACCAGATAAAATTTGACCATGGGTTGACTCATATCATATTTCTGAAATAATCAGAGACAGAAACGGACACTACAATCCACTCGCACTGCCCTTTCTGATATATCAGGACAAAAAGTAGAGGGCATAAATCGTGTATACCGGCATAATGTCCAGTCACAAATAATATATAGGTCCCGGTAGACGTCAACCCCCAAGGTTCATCACAGGTTCTATTGCTGGATTCACTCTTGATCTCTTCCCTCCACTTTTTCACTGATCATAGTTTGATCTCTTATTCTGTTGAAACATCCCTTGCCGTTATCTTCATGTTGTAGACAATACATAACGCCAGATCTTAATTCAATGCCATCAGAAGGTGAACTGCAAAGGAACAACAGTCAAGAACATAATGAGCCAATTCTCCAGGAATAAACACCAACAACCGAGCAGATAAAGGGCAGAGACGACAGGACTCTGCTACCCTTTTGTTCCTGGACACCAACAGAGAAAGATGGCAGACCAGTCTGGCAAACCAGCAGTGGAGGAACCCGTGCCCGGAACAGCTGACTGGGTGGAAGCCCAGACAGAATGCATGTGCAGCAAGATCCAGGCTCAGGCTAACTTCTTGCTGAAGCGATGGACGGCCGAGATGGCGGAGTTGGCTGCACCCGTTCGGGCGTGTGAAGTGGAGGCGACCTCGGAGGAGCAGGAAAGCGAGCCACGCCCCTATGTCGAACCGGGACCGGCCCATCAGGCCAAGGGGCCCGATCTGTCCACGTCCGCCACGCCGCTTCCCTTGCTGCCCGTACCTGTAGCCGACACCCCGCTCGGTCCCCGTTCCATCTGCCTGTGAGGACCCGCCAGTGGAATCATCAGGCTGTGAGCACGACACCGCCCCGGCACCCGTACCAGCTCCACGCCAGACCAAAGCCCAGAAGACGTCCTCTCCGGTCCCGAGCCAAGCCGCAACCACGATGATGGCCCCGACAGTCCGCCCGACCGGAAGTCGGCCCGACCGAGGCGGCGCCCGACCGGAAGTCGGCAGCGGCTGAGACGCCGACCGCTCCCCAGTTCCCAGTCCCGGCTGAGGTGCAGCAGGGATGCACCTGAAGGGCAGCAGAGCGGGCCACGACACAGCAGAGCCTTCCATTGCCAGTGGTGCCGGTCGTAGCCGGCACAGAGTGTGTCCGGCTGGGCTTGGACCCCGCGCGGGTGGAAGCCGAGTATGAGGCCGGTGCCCCGTATTGGAAGCGGCAGCAGCGCCAGCTGAAGAAGGAGATCGCGCCCCGGGAGAAGAGAAAGCCGGAGGTGCTGTCCCGGACATACACCGATAAGGACCACCTCTGGAACGCCACATTCCGGGTGCGCGGCCCAACATTTCAAGGGCAAGTCTGGCACTTCAATGCCCAGAGAGGATGGGGCTTCATAAATGAGCCAGGCCTGGAGGCCGAGATCTTTGTATCCCGGAGGGATGTCGCCCCTCATCTGCCCGTTGCCCACCCGGATCGAGACCTGGAACCCGGAAAATGGTCTCGTACACCCAGCACTGTGGAGAGAGGTGGTGGTTCACCCACGATGTGAAAAAGTGGGTAAAAATGGGTGACCAGCTGCACACCCACCCCTCTCCACCATCTTTACCTGATTAAAAGTTAAGGTAGCAGAACCCCGGCTAACTTAGTTATACCAGTCCCCGTTGGGACTGTGCACCGTTCCTGAAGTTTCAAAATTTTAAAAATGGACCATGGCTTTGGACTGGAAAGCCAACCCAAAAACTATTGGGCCTTGTAAATAGTCCCTGACCAACCTTCTCACCCTGCTGCAGTCTCTGGAGAGGCTGATTGGAGGAAGAGCCTGCGGTAGAGTTGTCCGAGGGCCAGTCACCACCAAAACCGGTGACTACCCTCCAGGCCAGGGGTCCCCTGGACGTGGGACCCTTGAGATAAGCAAAGATGGTTGACCTGAGGGAGACCAACATCCAACACCGCGGAGACACTATCACGTGTTTCTCAACACAGTGATTCTAGAGCAATGCCCCCAGGGAAATATTCAAAACAAGAAAGCCTGCGGAGACACCATCACATGTTTCTCATCGCTGGCAGGAAACTAGTCAGGTCTTGCACCGGGAAGGAACAACCACGAGAAGGGCAGTCTCCTGTCAAGGAAACCACTTATGCCAAACATGGTATCCATCCACAGACAGCTGTTTTGAGGTATTTGCCCCTCATCAGTGTGGAGTAGGAAACTGGCTAGTGGGAGCAATGCCTAGTAGAAGACTACATAAGCAAGGATGGTTGACCTTAGGGAGACCAACATCCAACACCGCGGAGACACCATCACGTGTTTCTCAACGCAGTGATTCTAGAGCAATGCCCCCTGGGAAAATTTCCTACTCTACACTGATGAGGGGCAAATACCCCGAAACAGCTGTCTGTGGATGGATACCATGTTTGGCATTAGTGGTCTCCTTGACTGGAGACTGCCCTTCCCGTGGTTGTTCCTTCCCAGTGAAAGACTTGGCTAGTTTCCTGCCAGCATTGGGAAACATGTGATGGTGTCCCTGCAGGCTTTCTTGTTTTGAATATTTCCCAGGGGGCATTGCTCTAGAATCCCTGCGCTGAGAAACACGTGATGGTGTCTCCGCGGTGTTGGATGTTGGTCTCCCTAAGGTCAACCATCCTTGCTTATGTAGTCTTCTACTAGGCATTGCTCCCACTAGCCAGTTTCCTACTCCACACTGATGAGGGGCGAATACCCCAAAACAGTTGTCTATGGATGGATACCATGGTGGCATAGGTGGTCTTCTTGATTGGAGACTGCCCTTCCCATGGTTGTTCCTCCCGGTGAAAGACCTGGCTAGTTTCCTGCCATTGTTGAGAAACATGTGATGGTATCACCGCGGGCTTTCTTGTTTGGAATATTTCCCAGGGGGCATTGCTCTAGAACAGGGGTGGGGAACCTTTTTTCTGTCGGGGGCCATTTGGAAACTTCTACCAACCTTCGGGGGCCGCACAAAATTATCAATGTTTAAATGACCCTGCTATATTGGGTGAAGCAATTCATTAACTGGGGGCATGGGGCTGGGGGCACAGACACCACACGCGGGGCTGGGGGCACAGACATCACTGGGGGGAGGCACAGACATCACTGGGGGGGGGCTGCACACAGGACTGGGGGGGTGCACACAGGACTGGGGGGTGCACACAGGACTGGGGGGTGCACACAGGATTGTGTGGGGGTGCACACAGGACATTGGGGGGCTGCACACAGGACTGGGGGAGGGGTGCACACAGGATTGGGGGGGTGCAAACAGGACTACTGGGTGATGGGCTGCACACAGGACATTGGGGGGCTGCACACAGGACTGGGGGAGGGGTGCACACAGGACATTGGGGGGCTGCACACAGGACTGGGGGAGGGGTACACACAGGACATTGGGGGGCACACTGCGCTGAGAGTTTCATGCAACTCTGGGGGAGAAGGTTTACAGAACTGGTGTGGGGAGGCACAAAGCATTGGGCAGGGCACATAGCAGCAGAGGGTCGGCGCTGGACTCACAGCAGCATTGCATTCACATCACCGGAGTGCAGGAGCCGGACACACTGCATCATCAGAAGGAGAAGGCAGGCACTGATCTCCGGAGGGCAGGGGGCGGACACAGAACGCTGGAAGCTGTGAGGCTGCTGTGGACCCACCCACAATTGGCACTGGCCGACGGGAGAACACATTGCAGCACAAACAGCAATGTGTGCATTTAAAGGGCCGGCGGCAGCAAGACCGCGGTGACAGCACCAGCACTGCCTCCCCCGGGAATCTGCCCGGGGGCCACATAAAAGGTCATGGCGGGCTGCATGCGGCCCGCGGGCCGGAGGTTCCCCACCCCTGCTCTAGAATCACTGCATTGAGAAAAACGTGATGGTGTCTCCACGGTGTTGGATGTTGGTCTCCCTAAGGTCAACCACCCTTGCTTATGTAGTCTTCTACTAGGCATAGCTCCCACTAGCCAGTTTCCTACTCCACACTGATGAGGGGCAAATACCCCAAAACAGCTGTCTGTGGATGGATACCATGTTAGGCATAGGTGGTCTACTTGACTGGAGGCTGCCCTTCCCATGGTTGTTCCTTCCCAGTGAAAGACCTGGCTAGTTTCCTGCCAGCATTGAGAAACATGTGATGGTGTCTCTGCAGGCTTTCTTGTTTTGAATATTTCCCAGAGGGCATTGCTCTAGAATCACTGCGTTGAGAAACCGTGATGTTATCTCCGCGGTGTTGGATGTTGGTCTCCCTAAGCTCAACCACCCTTGCTTATGTAGTCTTCTACTAGACATTTCTCCCACTAGCCAGTTTCCTACTCCACACTGATGAGGGGCAAATACCCTGAAACAGCTGTCTGTGGATGGATACCATGTTTGGCATAGGTGGTCTCCTTGACTGGAGACTGCCCTTCCTGTGGTTGTTCCTTCCCGGTAAAAGACCTTGCTAGTTTCCTGCCATTGTTGAGAAACATGTGATGGTGTTTCCGCAGGCTTTCTTGTTTTGATTATTTCCCAGGGGGCATTGCTCTAGAATCACTGTGTTGAGAAACACGTGATGGTGTCTCCGCGATGTTGGTCTCCCTAAGGTCAACCATCCTTGCTTATGTAGTCTTCTACTAGGCATTGCTCCCACTAGCCAGTTTCCTACTCCACACTGAAGAGGGGCAAATAACCCAAAACAGTTGTCTGTGGATGGATACCATGTTTGGCATAGGTGGTCTCCTTGACTGGAGACTGCCCTTCCCGTGGTTGTTCCTTCCCAGTGAAAGACCTGGCTAGTTTCCTGCCAGCGTTGAGAAACATGTGATGGTGTCTCTGCAGGCTTTCTTGTTTTGAATATTTCCCAGGGGGCATTGCTCTAGAATCACTGCGTTGAGAAACATGTGATAGTGTCTCCACGGTGTTGGATGTTGGTCTCCCTAAGGTCAACCAATCTTGCTTATGTAGTCTTCTACTAGGCATTGCTCCCACTAGCCAGTTTCCTACTCCCCACTGATGAGGGACAAATACCCTAAAACAGCTGTCTGTGGATGGATACCATATTTGACATTGGTGGTCTCCTTGACTGGAGACTGCCCTTCCCATGGTTGTTCCTTCCCGGAGAAAGACCTGGCTAGTTTCCTGCCAGCGTTGAGAAACATGTGATAGTGTCTCCGTAAGCTTTCTTGTTTTGGACCCTTGAGATAGACTGCCGGGTAAGGAACTTTTTACCCGGCCCGTAAGGGCAAAACCCGGACCTGTCCTGGACTTGGGCAAGGGGTGCGCACCAGTGCTTAGCGGTGGCACCAGGGGGCATGTTGTTTTTGGTGGGGGTGCGGTGAGAAGGACCTGACCTGTCCCGTCCCGGTTTAAGTGTGTAACGTTTAAGCAATATGCCTCCCGTAAGGAAAGAAAGAAACCAATGTATTTAATGTTAGTATACTTGTAAACTGTTCCTTTTTCTATTTCCAGTTCCTGTTAAATAAATGTTGGTGGTCGGACAGCTCGCGGACGGTCTGTATTAAACCAAGGGGGAATGTGACGCCCTGGCAAATCCAGGTAGTCACACACTAGTCCCCCGCATAACACCATCCCTCATAGAGTCACATACAGCCGACCTGAAACCCTAGTCACCCCCCGAAGGGCAAGACAGGCACACCAGTGGGCAGAACCCGGCTGCTGCGGGTGTGGCGGCGGCACACTGACCTTTCTGTGTTCATTAAATGATCAATATTTCAGCTTTGCAGCAACTTTACTTTCATAACCTAAACCAAATATGGGAGGGTTTAAGCTTTCAAAAGAGTAATTTATGAAACCAATGGATGAATTTAATGTCAGGTTATAAGCTTTCACTTAAATAACATGGATAAGCGGCAGAATATCTGTCAGGGACTATATATATATATGTACAGTACAGACCAAAAGTTTGGACACATCTTCTCATCTGTAGAACAACTATTAAGACAAGACTTTGTGCAGCAGGCCTTCATGGTGAAATAGCTGCTAGGAAACCACTGCTAAGGAGAGGCAACAAGCAGAAGAGACTTGTTTGAGCTAAAGAACACAAGGAATGGACATTAGACCAGTGGAAATCTGTGCTTTGGTCTGATGAGTCCAAATTTGAGATCTTTGGATCCAACCACCGTGTCTTTGTAGAAAAGGTGAACGGATGGACTCTACATGCCTGGTTCTTACCATGAAGCATGGAGAAGGAGGTGTGGGGGTGCTTTGCTGCTGACACTGTTGGGGATTTATTCAAAATTGAAGGCATACAGAACCAGCATGCCTACCACAGGATCTTGCAGTGGCGTGCTATTCCATCTGGTTTTCGTTTAGTTGGACCATCATTTATTTTTCAACAGGACAATGACCCCAAACACAACTCCAGGCTGTGTAAGGGCTATTTGACTAAGAAGGAGAGTGATGGGGTGCTACGTCAGATGACCTGGTCTCCACAGTCACCAGACCTGAACCCAATTGAGATGGTTTGGGGTGAGCTGGACCGCAGAGTGAAGGCAAAAGGGCCAAGTGCTAAGAATCTCTGGGAACTCCTTCAAGACTGTTGGAAGACCGGTGACTACCTCATGAAGCTCATCAAGAGAATGCCAAGAGTGTGCAAAGTAGTAAGCAAAGCAAAAGGTGGCTACTTTGAAGAACCTAGAATATAAGACATATGTTCAGTTGTTTCACACTTTTTTAAGTATTTCATTCCACATGTTTTAATTCATAGTTTTGATGCCTTCAATGTGAATCTACAATTTTTAGAGTCATGAAAATAAAGAAAACTCTTTGAATGAGAAGGTGTGTCCAAACTTTTGGTTTGTACTGTATATATATATATATATATATATATATACATATACATATATATATATACACACACACAGCAAGTGAAATAAGTATTGAACACGTCACCAATATTATGTAAATTTATTTCTAAAGGTGCTATTGACATGAATTTCTCGCCACAAGTCGCTTACAGCCCATCCGATCTACACAGGAAAGGTAATTAAACCATAAATGTCTATAAATGTAGTGATGTATAATAATAAGAAGAAATGACATTGGGAAAAAATTTTGAACACTTACTGAAATGTATTTAATACTTTGTACAAAAGATTTTGTTGGTAATGACAGCTTTAAGATGCCTCCTGTTTAAACAAACTAGTCTCATGTGATAATGGCTCATTCTTCCACACAAACAGACTTCAAATCCTGAAGGCTCCATTGGGCTCTTTCTATGAATTCTGAGATTTAGTTCCATCCATAAATTTTTCATTGGATTCAGGTCAGGTGATTGGCTGTACCATTCTAGCAGCTTTCATTTCTTTTTCTGAAATCAATTGACATTTTCCTTGGCTGTGTTTTTGGGATCATTGAAATCTATCTGTGATTAGAAAGCAAGCCTTCCACTTAGTGAAAAATAATATCTAGTTCAATGTCTGGCCTATAAAAAGGTATCTCATTACCCAGATGCCACACAAGAAACATCTTGTGATTAGAGTTGAGCGATGTTTGAGGCTCGAGGTTCGCCAATTTTATGTTTGAGTGTAGAGCTGATCGAACGGCCAATAATCCAGGGCCGGCGGATCACTAACAGATTTAAAAAAGAATCCGATCCGCTCCGGAATCCGGTGCCCATATAAGTCAATGGGGTCCGGAATCTGGAGAGTAAAAATGTTTGTGGAGGCGCTAGGGGGGCTAGGAGCGAGCGCGGCATACTCACCGGGGCGCTGTCATGGCGGCACACTCCTTCCGGGTCACGCTATTTTCTTCCGGAGCTGACAATTCAATATTCATGGTTTTCCCCGCCCACCGGCATGTGTTGGTTGCAGCTAGACATGCCCCATCCTGAGTGGCAGCGTGTCAGCTAACTGCAACCAATCACAGGCGCCAGGACGGCCGGTGAGTGGGGAAAGTAGTGCACTGTCTGTCAGTTCAGTTCACGGTGGTAAACACTCGGCAGCACAGGTATAGCGCGCGGCTGCAGCCCCCGCTGTCGCGCTGTATCTGTGCTGTGTATACAGTGACCAGAGTCACACGTGCGAGGCTGCCGGGTGCTGCCATGGCAGACTCGCATGAGCCCCTTGCATGTGTGATTCCGGTGAAAGTAAAAAAAAAAAAAACGACGTGCGGTCCCCCTTATTTTCATCCCCAGCCAAGATAACGCCGGCTGGGGGCTGGTATATCCTCAGCCCGCAGCCGTCCGGTAGTGCCACATCTGTTAGATGCGACCATACCGGTGTGCGCTACTGGCTCTTCCCGCTGGCATGATGCGGTGCCAGTCAGGGTAAGAGCAGGGGTTAGCAGCGGCGCACGGCTGCTGCTAAACCCTAGGTTTGTGTGATGGCGCAGGAGTCTATCAGATACCTGCATCACACAAACCTGGAAGTAACAGTAAATAAACACAAACACAGACACACAGAAAAATCCTTTATTTGAAATAAAGTACAAAACACTCCTCCTTCACCACTTTATTAAGCCCCAAACACCCTGCAGCTCCAACGTAATCCACAGGAGAAGTCCCGCGGCGACACATCCGACTCTGCTACATCTCAGAGCGAGCAGCTATAGAGCACGGCTACCCGCTCTGAGTGCAGCCCATTTCTGAGCCGCGATAAGCGATGACCGTGGCAGAGACTGTCACAGGCTGGAGGACGCGTCAGCCAGGAACCAACCACAGCTGAGAGGACGGCCGGTGGGCGGGGAAAACACGGAAGATGTGTGATTGTGTGCACAGCACAGGAAGTGAAAGCACGACTCGGAAGCAGTGTGCCGCCATGACAGAGTCTCGGTAAGTATGAAGCGCTCATTTATTTATTGTTTTTTTTCCATTTTTATTAATTGCCGATTCCGGATCGTGCAGCCGGAATCCCGCTCCCGGGTCCGGCCCGGGGATAGCGCTGAAACCGCGCAGATCCGGACGTTTACAGTCCGGATCCGCTCAGCACTATTTGAGTGACTTTGGGGGGTGTTCGAGCTCGAGCTCGAACTCGAGCTTTTTGCTAAAAGCTCAACAGTTCGAGTTACGTTCGAGAACGGTTCGATCAACAAAACGCCTAGCTAGTTACTAGTTGGCTTTTCACTGTAATAGTGTGAGTCACTGTGAATCACACTATTACCAAATTTCAGTGTATAGTGTGCTGGGGGGGGACGGGGTTTAGATCTGTGCTGCTGCTGAGTGCTGAGAATGCCGATCGCCATTTTTTTTTTTTTCCTAACCACGCGTACAGTGGGGCGGGCCAGGCTGTCAGCAAATCACAGAGACACATACAGCTTAGTGGATTTTTGCCAGACAAGCAAGGGCATGTGTCATAGGCTGTGCATGTCACATGTCCTTGCCTTATAAGATACGGCCATTTTCCACGTCGCCGCCATTATCTGTCTTCTGCGTGTGGGTGACAGTCACCGCTCCCGATGCTGCTGCTGCTGTGTGCGCTATAAAGATACAGTGCAATCTACACAGCGCTTTAGGGATTAGGGTCTGCTGGTTATTTCAGCCCTTTTCAAGGCTGATTTACAGGCGTTCATAGCCATAGCTGCTAGGCAGGTCCGTGCAAATGCTATGTAGGGCTTTAGATAACAGCGTCTGCCTACCTCAACTCAGGAAATTCCTTGCAACATTTTTTCATTAGCAGGGATAGAAAGTGAGGCTTCATTTGCTTTCCACTGACCCACAGCAACTGGGCATTGTACACACCTGACCATTGTTGCCATGCTATTTTATTTGCCCAAAGAGCTGACACTTTTTGTGCCATCCTAAAAGTGTCTGGAATACTAACTTAGTGTTCCTTTGCTGTCCACTGACCCACAGCACCCCCAGCATTCTACCCACCTGCCCATTTTTGCCACGCTATTTTATTTGCCCAAAGAGCTGACACTTTTTGTGCCATCCTAAAAGTGTCTGGAATACTAACTTAGTGTTCCTTTGCTGTCCACTGACCCACAGCACCCGGGCATTGTACCCTCCTGAACATTGTTGCCACGCTATTTTATTTGCCCAAAGAGCTGACACTTTTTGTGCCATCCTAAAAGTGTCTGGAATACTAAGTTAGTGTTTCTTTGCTGTCCACTGACCCACAGCACCCGGGCATTGTACTCACCTGACCATTGTTGCCACGCTATTTTATTTGCCCAAAGAGCTGACACTTTTTGTGCCATCCTAAAAGTGTCTGGAGTACTAAGTTAGTGTTCCTTTGCTGTCCACTGACCCACAGCACCCGGGCATTGTACCCACCTGACCATTGTTGCCACGCTATTTTATTTGCCCAAAGAGCTGACACTTTTTGTGCCATCTTAAAAGTGTCTGGAATACTAAGTTAGTATTCCTTTGCTGTCCACTGACCCAAAGCACCCCCCAGCATTCTACCCACCTGCCCAGTTTTGCCACGCAATTCTAATTGCAAACTGTGCTGCCACTGTGCATACTAAAATTGACTGGGATACTACCTTAGGGGTACTTTGCACACTACGACATCGCAAGCCGATGCTGCGATGCCGAGTGCGATAGTCCCCGCCCCTGTCGCAGCTGCGATATGTGGTGATAGCTGGCGTAGCGAAAATTATCGCTACGCCAGCTTCACATGCACTCACCTTGCCCTGCAATGTCACTCTGGCCGGTGACCCACCTCCTTAATAAGGGGGCGGGCCGTGCGGCGTCATAGCGACGTCACACGGCAGGCGGCCAACAGAAGCGGAGGGGCGGAGATGAGCGGGACGTAAACATCCCGCCCACCTCCTTCCTTCCGCATAGCAGACAGGAGCTGCGGTGAAGGAGGTAGGAGATGTTCCTCGCTCCTGCAGCTTCACACACAGCGATGTGTGCTGCTGCAGGAACGAGGAACAACATCGGACCGTCGCAGCAAGGTAATTAGAGTTTTCGCCGACGCTACACCGATGATACGATTACGACGCTTTTGCGCTCGTTAATCGTATCATCTAGGCTTTACACACTACGATGTTGAGAGCGACACTGGAAGTGCGTCACTTTCGACATGACCCCACCGACATCGCACCTGCGATGTCGTAGTGTGCAAAGTACCCCTAAGTGTTCCTTTGCTGCCAATCACGGTACAGCACCTGTGCATGGTACACACCTGTCCATTTTTGCTACGCAATTCTAATTGCAAACTGCACTGGCACTGTTAGGGGCATCCTAAAATTGACTGGTCTACTACCTTAGTGTTCCTTTATTGCCAATCACGGTACAGCACCTGTGCATGGTACACACCTGTCCATTTTTGCTACGCAATTCTAATTGCAAACTGTGCTGTAACTATTAGGGGCATACTAAAATTGACTGGGCTACTCAGTGTTGGTTATACAGCTGTCAATAAACCTAGACCACCTCTGCATGGTACACACCTGTCCATTTTTGCTTCGCAATTCTAATTGCAAGCTGTGCTGCCACTGTTAGGGGCATCCTAAATTTTACGGGGATACTACCTTAGTGTTCCTTTGCTGCCAATCACGGTACAGCACCTGTGCATGGTACACACCTGTCCAGTTTTGTTACGACATTTTAAGTGTCCAATCTTGTCTCAAACAAAATGAGTGGCAAAAGGACAGATGCTGGTGGAAAGGGGAACAGGCGTGTTGGAAAAGGAAAAAAAGTTTGTGTCCATGGGGTAGGTGGGAAAGCTACATTAACATCTGCTGAAGAAATGCCATCTTCCAGCAAAAGTAATATGGCTACTACTTTCCGTGGACAATCGGATGTGTTACCTTGTTTATGGAACCGAACAACTGTAACAAAGGTAGATGATGCACAAAAAAAGAACATGCTAGAATGGATCTCAAGTGCTCCAACAAGTGCCCTCTCCTCCACCTCAACTTCAACATCCAAAAAACAACAGTCCTCTGAGTTGTCACCCCAATCGCCCTTGCTTTCTACCAGCTCCCAAGTCTCAACCCGCCCTGCAGAGTATGGTGTAACAGAGATGGCTGAGTCTGCAGAGTTGTTAAGTCACACTATAGCCTGGGAATCAGAGGTCTGCTCCCAAGCTACAGTGAGTAAAGACCAAGAAATGGTCTGCAGTGATGCCCAGAAGCTTTGTGACTCAGATTCAGGCCCTGATGACCAAGTTTCTGAGAATAATGTAGACCTTCATTCCCAAACTGTAACACTTGTTGGTGGAGACAATGAGGAACATACTGATGACGATGAGACGCAGATACCTGATTGGGATGACAACTTAACTATTCAGTCAGGGCAGGAAAAGGTTAGGTCTGAGGGCGAAGGGAGTGCAAACACAACACTTGATGATGAAGTTCTAGATCCCACTTACTGTCAACCCACAGTCAGGCACTCGAGGAGGTCACCAGCGGCGGTGGAGGAGGATGCGACTGACGACGAATTACCTTGCGCCTTCCTGGACAGAGTCAGAGTACTGGAAGCACGTCAACAACTGCATCCTCAGCCACAACTCTGCCTCTGAGCACAAGTCGGAGTGGCTCTGCAAGTCGCATGGGCTCTAAGCCTTGCCTAGCCTGGTCCTTTTTTTGACATCGCAAAGGATCTCCCAAATCTTGTGATCTGTAAGATTTGTCTCCAATCTATAAGTAGAGGCCAAAACCTCACCAGTTTGACAATTTCTTCCATGAATCGTCACATGAATAACAAGCATAAGTCCCAGTGGGAAGCTCACCGTGATACAATGCAGGCTAGCGGAGCGGGCCAACCACCATCTTCCCCTTCAAGTGCATCCGCACGCTCTTCATCCTCTATGACTGTGGGGACAGCTGTCACACATGTTTTTCCACGCAGACCTTCCACCTCTTTAACCGCAACAGGCATTTTGGTTGGCAGGTCGTCAGTTGTTTTGGAAGGTGAAACAAGTGCTGGTGTACAGCTCTCTCAGACATCAAGAGCACCAACTTTGGATGAAGGCAACATCATGTCTCCGCCTGCACTTGCTTCATAGACAAGCAGTTTTCCAGGGACATCCTACACCACACCGTCTCCAAACACCAGCCAGATCTCGGTCCCTCAGATGTGGACAAATAAAAGGCATTTCCACTGAGCCATGACAAAGCTAAGAGGTTGACTTTATCCTGCTGTAAGCTCTTGGCTACCAAAATGCTGCCTTTCTGCCTGGTGGACACAGAGGATTTTCGAGACCTTATGTCCATCGCAGTGCCCCAGTACCAGATGCCCAGTCGCCACTACTTCTCCAAGAAAGGTGTGCCTGCCCTACACCAGCATGTCGCACAGAACATCACCGCTTCCTTGAGAAACTCTGTGTGTGACAGGGTGCATTTCACCACCGATACTTGGACCAGTAAGCATGGACAGGGGCGCTACATGTCGCTGACTGGGCACTGGGTTACTATGGTGAGAGATGGAGAAGGGTCTGCTGAACAAGTTTTGCCATCCCCACGACTTGTGCGTCAATCCTCTATATGTACAAGTTCCTCCACTGCTTCTGCCTCCTCAACCTCGTCTGTGTCCTCCAACTCCGCCCCAAGCCTGCCTGGTCAGGCCACCTGCATTGTAACTGCGCACAAGGAATCCCGCACACCTCCTTACTACGCTGGCAGCAGAGCTCAACGGCATCAGGCGGTCTTTACCTTGAAATGTCTTGGAAATAAGAGTCACACAGCTGAGGAGTTGTGGTCAGCTCTTGCGAGTGAGTTTAGTAAATGGTTATCTCCACTCAACCTGCAGCCAGGGAAGGCCGTGTGCAACAATGCTGCAAACCTGGGTGCGGCCCTTCGCCGGGGCAAGGTGACACATGTGCCTTGTATGGCTCATGTGTTGAACCTTATTGTCCAGCAATTTTTAACCCACTTATACTGGCCTAGATGGGCTTCTGCACAGGGCACGGTCACTCTCTGCTCACTTCCGCCGTTCAACCGACGCAGCTGACCGACTTGCATCGCTCCAGAAGTCTTTCGGCCTGCCGGTTCATCGCTTGAAATGAGATGTGCCGACACGCTGGAATTCCACTCTCCACATGTTGCAGCAACTGTGGCAGCACCGCCGAACCCTGGTGCAATACGTTATGACGTATAGCCTGGGCCAACGAGATGCAGAGGTGGGGCAGATCACACTGCTGGAGTGGTCTCAGATCAAGGACCTATGCACCCTTCTGCACAGTTTCGAAATGGCGACGAATATGTTTAGCGCTGAAAATGCCATTATCAGCATGACTATTCCAGTCATTTATATTCTTGAGCACACGCTAAACAGTATTCGGAGTCAGGTGGTGGGACAAGTGGAAGGGGAGGAAGTACAGGAGGATTCATATGCGCAAGGGATACCAACATCTACAAGGTCCAGACGTTCAGCATCACCAAGTGGCAGGCATGGGACGGTGGAGGAGAGGGATTAACAAGGGCGCATGGTAGCAGCCGAAATGTTGAGGAAGGTGCAGAAGCCCAGGAGGAAATGGAGGACGAACTCTCGATGGACATGGAAGACTCAGCAGATGAGAGAGACCTTGGTCAAATTTTGGTTGAACGAGGTTGGGGGGAGATGTCAGAGGACGAAAGCACGGTTATCACCTCGCCGCCACAAACACAGCGAGGACTTTGTCCGCAGGGATGCGCAAGACACATGAGCGCCTTCTTGCTGCACTACCTACAACATGACCTTCGGATTGTCCGAATTAGAAGTGATGATGACTACTGGGTTGCCACACTCTTAGATCCCCAGTACAAGTCCAAATTTGGAGAAATAATTCCAGCCATAGAAAGGGACGCACGTATGCAGGAGTATCAGCAGAAGCTGTTACACAATCTGAGCTCGGCTTTTCCACCAAACACCAGTGGTGCACGGAGTGAATCTCCCAGTTGTAACTTGACATATATGGGACTGTCTCGTCATTATCAGTCAAACCGGACCAGCAACACCGTATCTGGTGCTGGTAACAGCAATTTTATGGAATCGTTTCATAATTTGTTTAGACCATCCAATGCAAGGCCACAAGAGACAAGAAGTCTGACACATAGTCAGCGGCTGGAGAGGATGATACAGGAGTGTCTCTAAATGAACATCGATGCTATGACTTTGCAACTTTGGAACGTGTCTTCAGTGCTGCTGGGTGTGTGCTAACAGATAAGCGCACACGTCTGTCCAGTGACAATGTAGACAGACTAACGTTCACCAAGATGAACAAGTCATGGATCTGCAAGGACTTTACTACCCTTGTGTCATCCTGGGGAGAGTAAAGGCTGCCGTATTTTGGAATGTGTTTGATGCAAATCTACCTGTCAAGTTTGCAACTAGGGCACAAGTGATGCCACTGAAGGGGTGTCTGTGTGGCCCAATTTTTGGAAAAAAGGGAGACTCTGCTTGGAGTCCCCTTGCTGTGTTTTTAAAAACGAGCCAAGATGAACAAGCCATGGTTCAGCAAAGACTTTGCTACCTACCCCGGTGTCATCCTGGGGACAGTTAAGGCTGGCTTTTTTTTTTAATGGGCTTGATGCAAATCTACCTGTCAAGTTTGCAAATGGGGCACAAGTGATGCCACTGAAGGGGTGTCTGTGTGGCACAATTTTTCGAAAAAAGGGAGACTCTGCTTGGAGTCCCCTTGCTGTGTTTTACATGATTTTAGAAGGGTATGTCATGCCTATATCTATGTCTCCTCCTCTTTTTTCTTGTCCATCTGTTTTGTTTTCGCATGAGTATATGTCCTTGTCACTATCCCATGTGTTTGTGGTGTCTTGGGAGTTGTTTGTCACCTTTTGGACACCTTTGAAGGTGTTTTCGAGGTGTTTTTATGTGTTTGTGTTTGCCTGCCATTGTTTTCATTGGCGTTCGAGAGGTTCGTCAAACGGTTTGTTGAACCGAATTCGAACGCGGCCTCCGTTCAACGAACCGAACTCGAGCCTCTAGAGGCTCGCTCATCTCTACTTGTGATGGGTAAAACCTGTGAGCTGTCTCAAGTCCTTTGCCACCTTATTGTTCAAAAAACATACTGATGGCATTCGATAAATTCCAAAAAATAAGATGGATTGGAGGAACTCACCGTATACTGATGGCATTGGTTACAGAATTTCTAAACTACTGGAGGTCTCTCAGCACTGTTGATTCTCTAATCCAGAAGTGGAAAGAAAATATTTTCATCATAAACTGGCCACGACCAGGTGCTCCCTTCAAAATTTCCGAGGAGTATAAAGAATTATCAGAAGAATTATCCAAGAGCCAAGAACTACCTTTTGGGAGCTACAGAAAGACCTGGAATCAGCAGGTACAATTGTTTTAAAGAAAACCATAAAAACCTCCATGGCCTGTATGCATGCTCACCATACAAGACTCTATTGCAGAACAAAAACATGTTGAAGTGCATTTAAAGTTTGCTCAACAACATTTAGACAAGCTTACAGAATACTTGCAGAAAATAGTCTAGTCAGATGAGACCAAAATTGAACTCTTTGGGAGGTGGGAGCATGGGGTGTGGGGCTGTTTTTGAGCATTTGGCACTAGCAAACTTCATATAATTGAAGGAAGGATGAATAGACAAATGTACCTAGATATTATTGATAAAAATCTGCTCCCATCTACCAGGATGATGAAGATGAAATGAGGGTGGACATTTTTAGCAAGACAATGAACCAAAACACAAAGCCAAGGAAACGTTTAATTGGTTTCAGAAAAAAAAATGCTGCTAGAATGGCCCAGCCAATCACCTGACCTGAATCTAATAGATAATTTATGGAAGGAACTAAAGCCCAGAGTTCATTGAAGGAGCCCTCAGAACCTTCAGGATTTAAAGAGTGTTTGTATGGAAAAATGGGCCATAATCACACCTGAGCAATACATGCGACTAGTTTTTCCATTCAGGGAGCATCTTGAAGCTGTCATCGTGAACAAAGGCATTGTACAAAGTATTAAATAAATATATATATTTAAATTATTTACATAAAAAAGTATTTATAGCCTTTTAGTCATTTTCTATGACAGACCAGAGCCAAACCTTTTTACCATTACAGGTGACAGCAACGTCCTCATAGTGGTAGCAGTTGTGAATCCCCCATCCAAGGCTCCGACACTGACTCAATGCTGTTTCGGTCCCCTTGCAGTCCACATTGTCTAAGAAAATTGGCCCCGTGCCTTGTCCAAATGCAATTCGATGAGGTCCAGCAATGGCGTGACCACAGCCCATTTGTCGGCAAACTACATTGGCATCTACAATGTCCCAGTCATCATCACATACTGTTCCCCAAGTCCCATTATAAAGAACTTCAACTCGTCCTTGACAATGGTTTTCTCCATTTACTAGACGAATATCTGAAAACAAGATCATAGGGATGGCAACAATTAGTAGGATAAAAGTTGATCAATGATGTCATACAAAAAGCAGCTGTGACAGGATACACAGTTAATATTAACAGTTCATTTTAAGTAATCCATTCATGCCATAGCCATTTTAGGTTTTTGCACTTTCATTTTTTTTCTCCTCTTCATCCAAGAGCCATAACTTTTTTATTTTTATCTCAGTGTAGCCATGTGAGGACTTGTTTTTTGCAGAACAAGTTGTACTTTTGTAGGACACCAATCATTTTACCATATAGTGTACCTGAAAAGAAAAATAAAAAATATTCTCAATGTGTAAATCCACAATTGTTTTGGGGGTTTTTATTTACCATGTTCACTATATGGTAAAACTGATCTGGAAGTATTATTCTCGAGGTCAGTATGAGTATGTAGCTCCCAAACATATATACTTAATTTTGTTATTTAAATGATGAAAAAAAAATCAGAAATTTGTCAAAATTTTTCGCTATTTTCCGAGACCCATAACTTTCTCATTTTTGGGGATCTGGGCTTGTGTGTGGCTTAATTTTTTGCGCCCCCTTAGCTGATGTTTTTACTGATACCATTTTGGGGTAGATAAATTATTTTGATCGCCTCATTGCGTTTTATTGCAGTGTTGTGGCGACCAAAAGAAAATAATTCTGTCACTTTGAATTTTGTTTTTGTTGTGCTGTTTGCCGATCAATTACATGACATTTCTGAACACAGCGATAAATGTGTGGGGTTTTTTCGTTTAATTTTCAAATTGGGACAAATTAGGTTTTTATAAACTTTTTTCAAACTTTTTATTACACTTACTTGAATCTGCAATAGTCCAATCACTTGTGGTATATCGAGCAGTGCACAGGTACAGATTATATTAAAATATCTGCATGTGACAACATTGCTCATGTTTTTTTTCTGAGCCATAGACTAGTTTTCAGATGTCTGCTTATCACATCCTCAAACCTCCCAACCGTCCCGGATTCTGCGGGACTGTCCCCGATTTGAGGGCTCTCTCCCGCAGTCGCGCGGCTCACAGCTGTTGTCCTGGCTCCCGTCCTCAGTGCAGTGAATAAATTAAATTACATTTTCATCTGCTTTACCGGGACGGCCAGGACTTGAAGTTATGAACTCATTGTCCATAGGCAGCAGCTCTACCACTGAGCCACTGCCTGTATTGAAAAACATAGGAAGATTTGGTAATCTTGACCTCTGTATTGCAGTAGAGAAACAAGAAGCAGATTATTCAGTTACAAAGATGGATAGATGGATGGATGGATAGATACATGGATAGATGGATAAATAGAGGGATAGATACATAGATAAATAGATACATGATAGATAAATAGATAATAATAGATACATACATGATAGATAGATACATGATAAATAGATAATAGTAGACAGAGGGATAGATATATAATAGCTACTAGATAGATAGATAGATAGATACTGCATCTCTTTGTAGGTGAAAGCGTCAGATTCATTTGTTCCCATAAAACTACTATAAAGAAATGAGAAAAAAATACAAATATACATACAAAAACATTTTCTTTATTTTCACCACCTTGGATTCAAAACAGCAACTTTCAAACATGTGTGCAGCAGCCCTCCTAGCTTTTTTAGCTGTTAAGCCTCTAGAATTGATGATGTCAGAAGGAGGATTTTATATGGCTGAAGATACAATGCAGCCTCTGATTACACAGCAGATTACACAGGACACAGAGCTCCATTGTACAGAGCAGCATCTCAATGTTCTGTGTTCTAGAGGGAGAGGAAAAGAGTTTTTTTTTCTTCTAATAAAATTACTAAAAATAATAAAAACAATAGAATAATGTCATTTTATTACACTTATTTATAAAATAATAAACATCACAAATCAGCAAATAACATGGACATATTTGCTGTCCCTCTAATCGTAACGACCCGAACAACACAGTGATCAGATTATTTATGGGAATCGGTAAATGGCCTAAAAAAATGGCGCAATTTATTAAATTATGTTTCTTTATAAAAAAAACCATAAAAAAATGTAAAGAAAAATGTATTGTTGAGGCCGTGTTCACACGTACTGTAAATGCTGTCTTTTTTGCAGGTGTCCGCACCACAAGCGCAATAACAATCTTCTCTGATTATTGCGTGTCTGTGGTACTTTTTATGCATTGTCCCCCTTATTTGATACATGTTTGTTGCAGATGTGAATCCTGAAGTTTATAAAGAAAAAAAACACCAAATCCCGCACAGTTCAGCAGCGTCTTTAGACGAACCGAGGGCGGAGATTTCATGACGTCTCATCCACTTTGCTTGGACCATTAGGACATGTTCACATGTAGTGTAAATGCTGCATTTTTTTTCTGCTATTTTTTGCACATATATTCTGCTGTGTTTAATTGTCCAAGCAAAGTGGATGTGATACCAAGAAAAGATATCGCCGAACTCTGCAGTTTTGGTGCTTTTTTTTCTCTAGAGGTTTCTACTTAAACATGTGCCTCTAACAGTCATGGGTAGATTGGTGATCTGCCCGCAGCTGTCAACCAGTTTAATCCCATTGTCAATCTCTAACAGCGGGAATTAAGATGCGCCGGCAGGGGGTACATCATTCCTCACTCCTATCAGCACGATAGTACAAGCACGATCTTAAGGCCCCGTCACACTAAGCAACATCGCTAGCAACATCGCTGGTAACGAACAACTTTTGTGACGTTGCTAGCGATGTTGCTGTGTGTGACATCCAGCAACAACCTGGCCCCTGCTGTGAGGTCGTTGGTTGTTGCTGAATGTCCTGGGCCATTTTTTAGTTGTTGCTGTCCTGCTGTGAAGCACAGATCGCTGTGTGTGACAGCGAGACAGCAACAACTAATGTGCAGTGAGCAGGGAGCCAGCTTCTGCTGAGGCTGGTAACTAATGTAAACATCGGGTAACCAAGAAGCCCTGTCCTTGGTTACCCGATATTTACCTTTGATACCAGCCTCCTCCGCTCTCACTGCCTGTGCTGCCGGCTCCTGCTCTGTGCACAGATAGCTGCAGCACACATCAGGCAATTAACCCGATGTGTGCTGTAACTAGGAGAGCAAGGAGCCAGCGCTCAGTGTGCGCTGCTCCCTGCTCTGTGCACATTTAGCTGCAGCACACATCGGGTTAATTAACCTGATGTGTGCTGTAACTAGGAGACTGGGGGCTGGTCACTGGTTGCTGGTGAGCTCACCAGCAACTCGTGTAGCCACGCTCCAGCGATCCCTGCCAGGTCAGGTTGCTGGTGGGATCGCTGGAGCGTCGCAGTGTGACAGCTCACCAGCAACCTCCTAGCAACTTACCAGCGATCCCTATCGTTGTTGGGATCGCTGGTAAGTTGCTTAGTGTGACTGGACCTTTAGCTTCAAGTCTCCTAAGGGACAAATAAATACAGTAAAAATAAAAAAATATATGAAAAAAACAAAAATACACAAAAGTGCAACTCACCCCCCTTTTGCCCCATTAAAAATAAAACAATTTAAAAAAATAAAATTCACATATTTGGTCTTGCTGTGTTCAGAAATGTCTGATCTATCAAAATATAACATAAATCATCGGCAAACATCGACAAACGTTGTAATAATAAAAAAAATCAAACCCCCAGAATTACGTTTTTTTGGTCACCACAGCACATCAATAAAATGCAGTGAAGTGATCAAAACATTGTATCAATCCCAAAATAGTATTAAGAAAAATATCAGCTCAGGACACAAAAAATAAATCTTCAGACAGCTCCAGATTCCAAAAAATGAGAACGTTCTGGATCACGGAGAATGGCGACACAAGCAACATAATTTTTTATTTACAAATTTCCACTTGGATTTTTTTTCACTGATTTCCAGTATACTATATGGTACAATTAATGCAAGTCATTGAAAAGAACAACTCGTCCTGCAAAAAACAAGCCCTCATATGGCTATACTGATGGAAAGATAAAAATGTTATATGGCTCTTGTAAGAAAGGAAAGCAAAAAAACAAAAATGAAAATCGCCTAGGGGTGAAGGGGTTAAATATTTGTATAACTTTTGAGCTACAAAGCAATGTTACTGGAAAGGAAAAAAAAATCAATACTAGATAAACCACAAAAGAAGTCATGTAAACATGAGCATAAATGGCAATGCTTCAAAGAGCCTTGAGCTGAGTAGTAACAATATGTGTTTGAGTTTTCTCCTCCATCTTGGTCTCTATACTTTTTGCCATGCTTTTTATGCATTGTCTTATGCTATCATTTAACTGATGAATGTCAGTAATTGTCTTTTGAGATTTATGCAAGTATGTACTAAAAGTAACCTGTACTGTGTATTTGGAGACAATATTGTAAGGCTGTTCTGGAAAGGGGTTGCCAAGGCTTCAAGCTTCAGTCTGCGGTGTGTGCGTTGTCAGCATTCTTTGGTGGTAGTGCCAGGAGCAGGTTGTCAAGTGACGGCACATATATTATTTGCATACTTACGGCAACATTCCTACTAGACATGTCCAACCTTCCTCAATTCACTTGTATTCACATGTCAGATGACTGCTTCCAGCGCTGGCACTAGAGAATCCTGACAGTGCGCACACTGCGAGCTGGGATGATTCACAAGCCTTCAATCATATAATGATTGTAGACTTTAACTCCATGCTTGGACAACATATTTAAAATATATGTTAAGTCTCATTTTATGCTAAAAGCCTAGACCCTTTTTGCACAATGATGGCATTTGCATAAAATTACCAAATAGCAGAATCAATGGTCTTGATTGCTTACACAATGGTCACACACAGCGACGACAACGACATCGCTGCTAAGACGCCATTTTCTGTGACGTAGCAATGACCTTAACAGCGACGTCGCTGTGTGTGACACATAACAACGATCAAACCCCTGCTGCGAAATCGATGCTCGCTCATGAATATTCCAGGTCATTTTTTGATCGCTGCTATCCCGCTGCGCCATGATGATAAGCTCAGCATCCTTGTGTTTGACACCGCAGCAGCAGCGGTCGCGACAACACTGAAGGCAGTGACGTAGGACTGAAGGCAGGACAAGGGCGTGTTTTTGCGGTGTATTTTGCAACGCTCCTACGACTCCGATTGGTGGTTACAAGAGCGTTCCGATTGGGTACCTTGCCAAAGGCGTTACAGTGATTTCATTCTTTAAGTTCCATTCTTTGTTCCACGTAGTAGATTCAAACTGCGTGTTGAAAAAGCTCAGGTAGAATGAATGAAAGCACTACAGCGTCTTCCTTTGTTTGGCACGGTCACCCAATCAGGCGTCGCTGTAGTGATCACCAATCGGAATAGAGAGGCGTGAAAAAAGGCAACACAAAGGCGCTGTAGCAATCACCAATTGGAACAGAGGGGTGTGAAAAGAGGTAACGCAAAACATGTCTAGGGGTAAACACCACGCCTCTATCAAGGTTTGAGTCGTCACATAGCGACGCGTGTGACACCACACAACGACCGTCGAGGTCGCTATGATCGCTGCTCCATCGCTGCTTAAAATTACATGTTTGACAGCTTACTAGCGATCATCTAAGGTCGCTGTTACATCACAGCAAATGGTGACGTAACAGCGACGTCGTTGTCGCTGTCGTTGTGTGTGAACCCAGCTTTAGGCACAGTACATGCTGTTATAGTTGTTCCTGGTGCTAGATTCTATTCACTTGACTGAATCGGAGTTGCAATACAAAGATCAGAGTGTCAAACACCCATCAATGAAATATTCATGGCCTATATGATCAATATTCAGAAATCCCTTTTCAATGGAAACTGACAGCGGATACATGTGTGGCTTCCCTGAGGCTTCAGTCGCCACAGTGTACTGCATCTCCCTTAAGATGTAGTAATCATCCATGGTAAGGAGAGGTTAATTAGTGGTGTTTCTCACATTCGCAAACCACAAACAGTTAGGTGCTTTCCCACCGGGGGGATGGCCTGGGGCAGATATGGGGTGTGTCTGCACATGCATGTACAGTCAGGGCCAGAAATATTTGAACAGTGACACAAGTTTTGTTATTTTAGCTGTTTACAAAAACATGTTCAGAAATACAATTATATATATAATATGGGCTGAAAGTGCACACTCCCAGCTGCAATATGAGAGTTTTCACATCCAAATCGGAGAAAGGGTTTAGGAATCATAGCTCTGTAAAGAAAGCCATGGACCCCATAGGGGGGAGGGGCGACATGACCAGAGGGAAGGGAGGGAGTGAGGGGTTAAAAAAGGTATAATGAGGGGCATTATGGGAAGGTATAGGGGATTGGTGGAGAAAAGGATCCCTGTAGGGGAGGGGGGGGAGTATAAAAGCGATGAGGGAGGGTCTTACCTCCCCTTTTGGACTCCGGACGGCGACAGATTGAGAGACCCAGGACCAGGACCACAAGGACCAGCATGGCGGACCTCCAGGAGCTGAATCGGCTGATTAGAGCGGCGATGGCGGTGCACGGGGCCCAGGCAGTGCAATCCCACGTCAGGGCTGCCTGTGTGTCCCCGTCGGCACCTGCCCCTTGTTCCCCCCCTCGCCGTGGGCGGCGTTCCAGGCCCCCTGTCCGGTACTCTCCGGGTGCGGGGGGAGCAAGGAGGCCAAGTGAGAGCCCCCCCCGGGACCCTCCGCGGCGGGGCGGGCAGCGGCAGCTCCCTGCGTCCGCTCCGGCCGCCGGGAGGAATCTCCGACGCGGCCGCGACGGCCGAGAAGGGGGCGTGGCCAGCCCGGGGCCTTCTTCCTGTCTCAGGCCTCGGGCTGGAGTGCAGAGCCCAGCGGCGTCTCCCGGCCGGGAGCGAGCCCGGCGATTGAATGAGGCCAGCGGTGGCCTGGATGGAGGCGGGCCCGGCCTGGGGCCTACTTCCGGTCCCAGGCCGCGGGCTCGAGTGAACAGGCCGGCGGCAGCCCGGGGACCGGGCCGAGCCCTGCATGAATCGGAGGCACGGAGAGGGGGCATGTCCAGCCTGGGGCCTGCTCTGGACGCCGGGCCCCCGGCGGTGGGGCACGTCCCGGCGGCTGCTCCTGATCAGGAGCGTGCCCGGCTGATGGAGGCCAGCAATACCCCCCGGGGACGTTGGGGGGGCCGGGCGCAGGCAGCCAGCAGGGGGACCGGTGTGGGCAGGCGCCACCCGGATACCTGCACGGCTGCAGAGGAGAGGAGGGACGGTGGGACCCCCGCAGGGCGCGCCAGGTCCCTCAGGTTATCAGCTCTGCGCCCGGCGGACGCGGTCTCCCTCGGGGGGGGGGAGGACCCAGCGGGAGGTCTCGGTCGGAGGCCCGGGAGGGCGGGATCCGGCGGTGGGGAGCCCCCTGAGCTCAGGGAGAGGCTCCTCCAGGAAGAGGACTCGGTCGGCGGCGGCCCAGGGGACAGGACGGTCTTGTGGGCTGTCGCCGCAAAGAAAGCAGCGGACGCCCACCGCCAGTGCCCACGCGGCTGCCCAGGAGGGTGGCTGTGGTGGAGGGGACGCATCGGCTGCGTCCTCTGGAGCTGGGACGGTGGAGGACGGCTACAGCGAAGAAGAAGAAGGAGCCCTCAGGTCGGGGGATGAATTCGAGGAGCCGCTGGCAGACGACATCGCAGTATCGAATTCCGTCTCCGCGTCACGGTCGGGTGAGCTAGCCGTGGATTCGGCATTGCTTGCGGCGCGGGGTGCGGGTGCTGGGGAGGTGGCTGCGGGCACGGCAGCGCCAGAGGGGTCAGTTTTACTTAGCCAGTTGCTGGGGCTTTTGCAGGGTTTAGCGCGAGCGCCGGCGGCGGCGACGGCCTGGACAGGGTCGGCGGTGGATGGCGCGGCGGCGGCTAGCGGCGAGAAGGTGCCGGTGGGGGCGGGTATAGGTAGCGGAGTAGTGGAGACTGCAGGCGAAAAAGCGGGAGAAAAGGAAAAGGAAAAGGAAGATGAGGTGGTGCGGCTGGATGATAGGGCTAAGAGCGAGGTGTATGTGTGCTTTGAGGGACCGCTAGGGGCGCACCTCAAAAAAGAGGTGAGGGAAAAAATTTGGAAAGGGGAGTATGTGGAGATATTTTCCCTGCTGCCCCTGGAGAAATTTAACCTGGACAAGGTGAAGCCGAGCGATTCCAAGAAGGAAAAGGAGGAGGAAGAAAAACGCCGTTATAGGCTCATTCCTCGTTCCTTTTCCAATTGGTTGCAGGCGTTCGCAATTTTGGCTAGCGTGGTGGGGGAAAAGGAGCCGGAGCACTGCTCGGCTCTATTTGGCTATATGGATGCAGTCGGGGAGGCGTATCGCACGTACGGGGGTTTGGCATGGCTGCGGTATGATGAGCAGTTTAGGCAGCGGAAGGCGTTGCGGCCCGGCATGCGGTGGGACCATAAGGACATTTCCTTATGGATGCGCTTAATGGCGGCCCCGAGCCAGCCCTTTCGTGGCGGTGCCGGGGGACCGGGCGCCGGGCCCTCGGGGATTCAGAAAAAGGGATTGTGCTGGCAATTTAACGAAGGCCAGTGCAAATTTGGCGCAGCGTGTAGGTTCAAGCATGAGTGCTCCGGCTGCGGGGGGGGACATAGCTTGTCCAAATGCTTTAAAAAAGGGAGAGGCAAGGCTGGGGACGGGTCTGGAAAAAGGGAGGATGCCGGTGAAAATAGAGGCGATGGCGCCGTTTTTAAGTAGGTACCCGGACGGGGCAGCGGCGTCGCTTTTGCGGTTTGGTTTTTTGTACGGTTTTCGGATTCCGTCGGCGGTTGAGGCGTTGCCTCCGGTTTGTCGCAACTTACGGTCGGCGAGGGACCACCCTATGGTTGTGGGTGAGAAGTTGGGTAAAGAGGTTGAGCTGGGCAGGATGGGGGGGCCATTTGAGAGCCCTCCGTGCAGTAATTTGGTGGTGTCCCCGCTGGGGGTGGTGCCAAAGAAGGAGCCGAATAAATTTCGGCTCATTCATCATCTTTCATTTCCGGAGGGGTCGTCTGTGAATGACGGCATTGCGCCGGAATTGTCGGCAGTGTACTACGTCTCGTTTGACAAAGCGTTGGACTTGGTACGGGCGGCAGGACGCGGTGCATTGATGGCAAAGGCGGATGTAGAATCGGCGTTTCGTTTGTTGCCGGTGCATCCGGAGAGTCAGCACCTTTTGGGTTGCTGGTGGAGCGGGAAGTTTTATGTTGATCGTTGTTTGCCCATGGGCTGTTCGATTTCTTGTTCATATTTTGAGGCGTTTAGCTCCTTTGTTGAGTGGGTGGTGCGGGACGTGTCCGGCTTGTCGTCCATTATTCATTATTTGGATGATTTTCTGTGTGTTGGTCCGGCGGGTTCCATGGTTTGCGCTGGTTTGTTGTTCGCCTTGCAGAGAGTGGCGGATCGGTTCGGGATCCCTTTGGCGCAGGAAAAAACGGAGGGGCCGGCGCCGGTTATGCGGTTCCTGGGGATTGAGATCGACTCGCTGGCCATGGAATGTAGGTTGCCAGAGGACAAGATTGTGGATTTGCGGAGTGCGGTTGCAGCAATGCTGGCAGCAAAAAAAGTGCGGCTTAAGGTGGTGCAGTCTTTGCTTGGAAAGCTGAATTTCGCATGCAGGATTATGCCGATGGGGCGTGTTTTCGCCAGGAGGTTGGCGGCAGCTACGGCAGGCGTACGGTCATCGGCGCATTTTGTGCAGGTCACGCGGGAGATCAAGGCAGACTTGTTGGTTTGGGACGTCTTCTTGCGACATTTTAACGGCCGCACTTTGTGGTTGAAGAAGGTGGTGCCCAATGATGCTCTGGAACTATATAAGGATGCGGCCGGGTCGGCGGGTTTCGGCGCCATTTTTCAGGGTCATTGGTGTGTGGGAAGGTGGCCCGAGGATTGGCGACAGGGTGGCCTTGTCAAAAATCTGGCCCTGCTCGAGTTGTTTCCAATCGTGGTGGCGGTGGAGTTGTGGGGGTCGCAATTTTCGGGACGAAAGGTGTGCTTCCATTGCGATAATCAGGCAGTTGTACATGCAATCAACAGCTTGTCAGCGAAATCTGGACCTGTAGTAGCATATTTGCGGCATTTGGTGCTCAAGTGTTTGCTGTGGAATATTCATGTGGTTGCAAAACATGTGCCGGGGGTGGATAACGGGGTGGCTGACGCTTTATCTCGTTTTCAGTTCCACAGGTTTCGGGAGTTACTGCCGGGGGCGGACGAGGTCGGAGCGGTGTGCCCAGAGGAATTGTGGAGCCTGGTGAGGCAGTGATTGCGGGTTTGATTAGGAATTCGGTGACCGAGGTGACTTGGTGCCGTTATGCTAAGGTGTGGGTTGAGTGGCAGGCAGTGCTGGGTGAGATGTTTGGTAACGGGCGAGCGGATTATTTACTGGCGCTCTTGGCATTGGTGAGTGAGGATTTTAGGGCTGGGAGGTCAGCGTCGGCGGTGGCGATTAGGGTGGCGGCCGTGGCCTTCTGGTTAAAGGTTAGGGGTGAGCAGGACGTTTCAAGGGACTTTCGGGTACGGCAAGCATTGAAAGGTTTTCGGAAAGGGGTGAAGGTGCGGGACACTAGGCGGCCCATTTCATTGGACTTGTTACGGCGTTTGGTGGATGGTTTGCAGGGGATTTGTGTCTCAGCGTATGAGACGGTGTTGTTCAAAACTGCTTTCGTGTTGGCTTTTTTCGGGGCTTTTCGGATAGGAGAATTGGTGAGCCCGTCAAGGGTGATTGGGGGTGGTTTGCTATTCGAGGATGTGTCGGTAGAGGGACGGAGAGTGGAGTGTCGGCTTCGGCGGTCCAAGACGGACCAGATGGGTCGGGGCAGGTTGGTAGTGTTGTATGCGGTGCAAGGGGATGGCTTGTGCCCGGTGCAGGTGGTGAGTCGGTTTTGTGGTCTGCGGGGCGGTCTTCCGGGCCCGCTGCTACGTCACGAGGACGGGGCTTGGTTGTCTCGTTATCAGTTTGTGGCAGTGCTGAGGAGTTGTTTGCGCTGGGCGGGTGAGCGCCCAGAGGATTATGGGTCCCATTCGTTCAGGATTGGGGCGGCTACCGAGGCTTCTCGTTGGGGTCTTGGAGATGACATGGTGAGACGGATTGGTCGGTGGGAGTCCTCTCGTTTTCGTGGTTATGTGCGCCCGCAGTTATTATCTCGTTGAGGGTTCTGATGGGGAGTTGTTTGTTTTGCCGTTAGGTTTTGTTGTTCTTTGTTGCAATCTGGAGTGCTGGTGTTGTTGTTAAAATTGTTTCCTTTATTGTAGGAGTGTGTCTGGTCTGGATCCTGGGGCACTCGTTCGTTTTTTGGGGGGCCCGTCGGGCCGACGCTCGCCCGAATGGTCGGCAGTTGGGTCTGGACAGGTCGCTGGCGTCGGTCAAGTGGATTGGAGTGCGGGGCATGGAATGGAGCAGGGTCGTGCCGGAATTCGAGTACTATTGCAGGATGGACAGACCCCCGAACGTGTTGGTTTTGCACGTGGGGGGAATGACCTGGGTTCGCGGGCATCCCGCGATCTGATTCGGGACATTAAGATCGACCTACTGCGGTTGTGGGCAAGGTATCCGGGCCTGATAGTGGTGTGGTCGGATATTGTGGCCAGATTATGGTGGAGGGGGGCCCGGTCGGTTGAGACGATTAATCGCGCCCGGGCACAAGTGAACAGGGTGGTTGCGCGTTTCGTGCGGAGAAACGGCGGCGTGGTGGTGAGGCATGTGGACCTGGAATCGGCGAAGTGGCAGTTTCGGAGAGGTGATGGGGTTCATCTTAATGACATTGGTTCTGATTTATGGGCCCTGGGTTTGCGGGATGGTGTGGAGCAAGCCTTGGGCGTGTGGCGGGTCCAGGCCACGTAAGGTGTCACGTGTCCTGTCCTGTGGCGGGGGTAGGTCTGGTCCAGAAGCGGTTGGAAGGGATTTGTAGCTGGACCGAGAGGCACTGTCTTGGTATGGTGTCTCTGGGTTCCGGGAAATTGCAGGCACGGGGTTCTGCAAAGTTTGGGGGGTATTAATCCGTGGGGTGATTAATACCTCATCTCTGGGTCGGAGTGTTGCGGCCAGGGATATTGGTGTAGGAAAGGGTTTCTGGACCGGGCCTACATAGGGTTTCATGTACCGTTTATTATTATGTGTTACCTATTATTGTGTGTTTGGGGTCGCCCGTTGGACGGCGCCCCCTTTGTGGTAGTATGTTAATAATAGGTAATAAAGGCTGCTGTGGCCAATTTGTTTAACCAAGTCGCATGCAGTCGGTGTATTATTTTTAGGTTAAGTTTTAAGGGGTATAGTAACCATCACGACCGGAAAATCCTTCCTCAGTGGTCAAGAAAGCCATGGACCCCATAGGGGGGAGGGGCGACATGACCAGAGGGAAGGGAGGGAGTGAGGGGTTAAAAAAGGTATAATGAGGGGCATTATGGGAAGGTATAGGGGATTGGTGGAGAAAAGGATCCCTGTAGGGGAGGGGGGGGGAGTATAAAAGCGATGAGGGAGGGTCTTACCTCCCCTTTTGGACTCCGGACGGCGACAGATTCCCGCCCACCCTCCCTTTTTTGCGTTTGTGAGTTTGTTTAACTATGTTCAAAAAAAAAAAAAAAAACAAAAAAAAACAAAAAAAAAAAAGGAATTATTATAAAAGGAATGTATGTTTTGTCGCAGCAGCGGGGGTAGGTCTGGTCCAGAAGCGGTTGGAAGGGATTTGTAGCTGGACCGAGAGGCACTGTCTTGGTATGGTGTCTCTGGGTTCCGGGAAATTGCAGGCACGGGGTTCTGCAAAGTTTGGGGGGTATTAATCCGTGGGGTGATTAATACCTCATCTCTGGGTCGGAGTGTTGCGGCCAGGGATATTGGTGTAGGAAAGGGTTTCTGGACCGGGCCTACATAGGGTTTCATGTACCGTTTATTATTATGTGTTACCTATTATTGTGTGTTTGGGGTCGCCCGTTGGACGGCGCCCCCTTTGTGGCGTCGGTCAAGTGGATTGGAGTGCGGGGCATGGAATGGAGCAGGGTCGTGCCGGAATTCGAGTACTATTGCAGGATGGACAGACCCCCGAACGTGTTGGTTTTGCACGTGGGGGGAATGACCTGGGTTCGCGGGCATCCCGCGGGCATACCTTTGTGGTAGTATGTTAATAATAGGTAATAAAGGCTGCTGTGGCCAATTTGTTTAACCAAGTCGCATGCAGTCGGTGTATTATTTTTAGGTTAAGTTTTAAGGGGTATAGTAACCATCACGACCGGAAAATCCTTCCTCAGTGGTCATGCATAGCCTCCTCTTTTTCAAGGGACCAAAAGTAATTGGACAAGGGACTCTAAGGGCTGCAATTAACACTGAAGGCGTCTCACTCATTAACCTGTAATCAATGAAGTAGTTAAAAGGTCTGGGGTTGATTACAGGTGTGTGGTTTTGCATTTAGAAGCTGTTGCTGTGACCAGACAACATGCGGTCTAAGGAACTCTCAATTGAGGTGAAGCAGAACATCCTGAGGCTGAAAAAAAAGAAAAAATCCATCAGAGAGATAGCAGACATGCTTGGAGTAGCAAAATCAACAGTCGGGTACATTCTGAGAAAAAAGGAATTGACTGGTGAGCTTGGGAACTCAAAAAGGCCTGGGCGTCCACGGATGACAACAGTGGTGGATGATCGCCGCATACTTTCTTTGGTGAAGAAGAACCCGTTCACAACATCAACTGAAGTCCAGAACACTCTCAGTGAAGGAGGTGTATCTGTCTCTAAGTCAACAGTAAAGAGAAGACTCCATGAAAGTAAATACAAAGCGTTCACATCTAGATGCAAACCATTCATCAATTCCAAAAATAGACAGGCCAGAGTTAAATTTGCTGAGAAACACCTCATGAAGCCAGCTCAGTTCTGGAAAAGTATTCTATGGACAGATGAGACAAAGATCAACCTGTACCAGAATGATGGGAAGAAAAAAGTTTGGAGAAGAAAGGGAACAGCACATGATCCAAGGCACACCACATCCTCTGTAAAACATGGTGGAGGCAACGTGATGGCATGGGCATGCATGGCTTTCAATGGCACTGGGTCACTTGTGTTTATTGATGACATAACAGCAGACAAGAGTAGCCGGATGAATTCTGAAGTGTCCCGGGATATACTTTCAGCCCAGATTCAGCCAAATGCCGCAAAGTTGATCGGACGGCGCTTCATAGTACAGATGGACAATGACCCCAAGCATACAGCCAAAGCTACCCAGGAGTTCATGAGTGCAAAAAAGTGGAACATTCTGCAATGGCCAAGTCACTCACCAGATCTTAACCCAATTGAGCATGCATTTCACTTGCTCAAATCCAGACTTAAGATGGAAAGACCCACAAACAAGCAAGACCTGAAGGCTGCGGCTGTAAAGGCCTGGCAAAGCATTAAGAAGGAGGAAACCCAGCGTTTGGTGATGTCCATGGGTTCCAGACTTAAGGCAGTGATTGCCTCCAAAGGATTCGCAACAAAATATTGAAAATAAAAATATTTTGTTTGGGTTTGGTTTATTTGTCCAATTACTTTTGACCTCCTAAAATGTGGAGTGTTTGTAAAGAAATGTGTCCAATTCCTACAATTTCTATCAGATATTTTTGTTCAAACCTTCAAATTAAACGTTACAATCTGCACTTGAATTCTGTTGTAGAGGTTTCATTTCAAATCCAATGTGGTGGCATGCAGAGCCCAACTCGCGAAAATTGTGTCACTGTCCAAATATTTCTGGACCTAACTGTAACTCCTCAATATGGCGCTGTGCATCGCTCTGTTGTACCAGTAAATGTCTCATTATTTACAGCTCTAATTTATTTGTGGGGGTATTTAAAACCCATCTGGGCATGCGCTTCCATGGTGCCTCCTTCTATATGCTGATGGTGGAATTGTTCCAGGATCGACTGTACCGCTGCAGGAAGTATCTGGGATTGGCGCACCATGGGACCGCATATCTGATGCGCTATCATTAAAGGGGTTATCTGGCTTCTTTGACATTTTTTTTTTATTTCCCTATTGGGCTACATTGGGGCAGGTAAGTAGATAGAGACCACTTACCTGCCCTGCTGTCAGCCCCTCTCCCCCGGCTCAGAGCGGTCATGTGACCGCTCCTGCCGCGATTTTGCTGCTTCCGGTCATTTCATGTCAACATGGGCAGGGCCATGTTGACATGCAAATGTGGAACAGCATGTCGCCTCCCTGCTGGGCTGTACAGTGTGATGAGCCCAGCTCCCTTCCCTGCACCCTCCCACACATTCCCCCGCACCTCTTTTACTCTCCAGTAACCTCCCCCTGCACTGCTGTGGGGTCCGTGACCTGGGGGCGGGGCCTGGCGGCAGCTGCCGTGGTGTCAGCTCCAGCACCGGGCCCCCTGCTCAGGATCACACATTCAAATGTACCGGCATCACAGATCACCGATGCCGGTACATTTGAAAGTGCTGATGAGAAGCAGCGCAGCGCTGCTTCTCATCACTGTCCCTCCCGCTGTCTGTGCTCTCTTCAACACAGCGGTGACGTCACTACTGTGCTGAAGAGAGCACAGACAGTGCGCGAACGTGCAGGAGCGGCGGGGACCGAGGACAGGTGAGTATGTACTCCCTACATGTGTTCCTGATGGGGATGGGGGGGGTTGCAGAGCCATATGTGTGCGTGTGAGGTACAGAGCCATATGTGTGCATGTGCGGTGCAGAAAAATATGTGTGCGTGTGCTGTGCAGAGCCATATGTGTGCGTGTGCGGTACAGAGCCATATGTGTGCGTGTGCAGAGCCATGTGTGTGCGTGTGCAGAGCCATGTGTGTGCGTGTACAGTGCAGAGCCATATGTGTGCGTGTGCAGAGCCATATGTGTGTGTGTGCGGTGCAGAAAAATATGTGTGCGTGTGCTGTGCAGAGCCATATGTGTGCGTGTGCGGTACAGAGCCATATGTGTGCGTGTGCAGAGCCATGTGTGTGCGTGTGCAGAGCCATGTGTGTGCGTGTACAGTGCAGAGCCATATGTGTGCGTGTGCAGAGCCATATGTGTGTGTGTGCGGTGCAGAGCCATATGTGTGCGTGTGCGGTGCAGAACCATATGTCTGCGTGTGCGTTGCAGAGCCATATGTGTGCGTGTGCGGTACAGAGCCATATGTGTGCGTGTGCGTGTGCAGAGCCATATGTGTGCGTGTGCGGTGCAGAGCCATATGTGTGCGTGTGCAGAGCCATATGTGTGCGTGTGCGGTACAGAGCCATATGTTTGCGTGTGCGGTGCAGAGCCATATGTGTGCGGTACAGAGCCATATGTGTGCGGTGCAGAGCCATATGTGTGTGTGTGCAGAGCCATATGTGTGCGTGTGCGGTACAGAGCCATATGTGTGCATGTGCGGTGCAGAGCCATATGTGTGCGTGTGCGGTGCAGAACCATATGTCTGCGTGTGCGGTGCAGAGCCATATGTGTGCGGTACAGAGCCATATGTGTGCGGTGCAGAGCCATATGTGTGCGTGTGCAGAGCCATATGTGTGCGTATGCGGTGCAGAACCATATGTGTGCGTGTGCGGTGCAGAGCCATATGTGTGTGTGTGCGTGTGCAGAGCCATATGTGTGCGTGTGCGGTACAGAGCCATATGTGTGTGTGTGCGGTGCAGAGCCATATGTGTGCGTGTGCAGAGCCATGTGTGTGCGTGTGCAGAGCCATGTGTGTGCGTGTACAGTGCAGAGCCATATGTGTGCGTGTGCAGAGCCATATGTGTGTGTGTGCGGTGCAGAGCCATATGTGTGCGTGTGCGGTGCAGAACCATATGTCTGCGTGTGCGGTGCAGAGCCATATGTGTGCGTGTGCGGTACAGAGCCATATGTGTGCGTGTGCGTGTGCAGAGCCATATGTGTGCATGTGCGGTGCAGAGCCATATGTGTGCGTGTGCAGAGCCATATGTGTGCGTGTGCGGTACAGAGCCATATGTTTGCGTGTGCGGTGCAGAGCCATATGTGTGCGGTACAGAGCCATATGTGTGCGGTGCAGAGCCATATGTGTGTGTGTGCAGAGCCATATGTGTGCGTGTGCGGTACAGAGCCATATGTGTGCATGTGCGGTGCAGAGCCATATGTGTGCGTGTGCGGTGCAGAACCATATGTCTGCGTGTGCGGTGCAGAGCCATATGTGTGCGGTACAGAGCCATATGTGTGCGGTGCAGAGCCATATGTGTGCGTGTGCAGAGCCATATGTGTGCGTATGCGGTGCAGAACCATATGTGTGCGTGTGCGGTGCAGAGCCATATGTGTTTGTGTGCGTGTGCAGAGCCATATGTGTGCTTGTGCGTGTGCAGAGCCATATGTGTGCTTGTGCGGTGCAGAGCCATATGTGTGCATGTGCGGTACAGAGCCATATGTGTGCGGTGCAGAGCCATATGTGTGCGTGTGCAGAGCCATATGTGTGCGTGTGCGGTACAGAGCCATATGTGTGCGTGTGCGGTGCAGAGCCATATGTGTGCGTGTGCGGTGCAGAACCATATGTCTGCGTGTGCGGTGCAGAGCCATATGTGTGCGTGTGTGGTGCAGAGCCATATGTGTGCGGTGCAGAACCATATGTGTGCGTGTGCGGTGCAGAGCCATATGTGTGCATGTGCAGAGCCATATGTGTGCGTGTGCGTGTGCAGAGCCATATGTGTGCGTGTGCGGTACAGAGCCATATGTGTCCGTGTGCGGTACAGAGCCATATGTGTGCGTGTGCGGTACAGAGCCATATGTGTGCGGTGCAGAGCCATATGTGTGCGTGTGCGGTACAGAGCCATATGTGTGCGGTGCAGAGCCATATGTGTGCTTGTGCGGTGCAGAGCCATATGTGTGCGTGTGCAGAGCCATATGTGTGCGTGTGCATGTGCAGAGCCATATGTGTGCGTGTGCGGTACAGAGCCATATGTGTGCGTGTGCAGAGCCATATGTGTGCGTGTGCATGTGCAGAGCCATATGTGTGCGTGTGCGGTACAGAGCCATATGTGTGCGTGTGCGGTACAGAGCCATATGTGTGCGGTGCAGAGCCATATGTGTGCTTGTGCGGTGCAGAGCCATATGTGTGCGTGTGCAGAGCCATATGTGTGCGTGTGCATGTGCAGAGCCATATGTGTGCGTGTGCGGTACAGAGCCATATGTGTGCGTGTGCAGAGCCATATGTGTGCGTGTGCATGTGCAGAGCCATATGTGTGCGTGTGCGGTACAGAGCCATATGTGTGCGTGTGCGTGTGCAGAGCCATATGTGTGCGGTACAGAGCCATATGTGTGCGTGTGCGGTACAGAGCCATATGTGTGCGTGTGCGGTACAGAGCCATATGTGTGCGTGTGCGGTACAGAGCCATATGTGTGCGGTGCAGAACATACGTGTGCGGTGCAGAGCCCGATGTGGGGCTGTTATTTGCAATGCTGTAGTGATACCAGGTCACGTGCTGGGGAAGATTACTGACAGGGAATGTGTGTGCAGGGGGCGGTCAGGGGGCGAGGCTGGACACTGGGGTGGGTGGTGACAGCTCTGACTGGTGCACAGGAAGTGGTCATGTTTGCTGGATCTGAATGTAAACAAGAAGCTGCAGAGAATAAAGGGATAATTCAAGAGGAACAAAAGTTAGAAAACAAAAAATAACAATGTAGGTGTGATTTATATGACAATACAGCACAGATAAACTCAAACATTTTTGTTAAGCTAATGTCAGACAACTCCTTTAATCATCCACTAATCAGGGCAAGTACTGTGAACTGTCTGTTGTATTTTGTAACACACTATGTATGTTTATGTTATCCATATGTGTATGTTTGGGTCTCTGATAGATCATGTTTGTTTTCTTAGCCTCCTGATGAACCATTAATGTGGGGAAACGCGTCGAGGCAAAATTACAAAGTTACCATCCACAAGCCACGGCGGTTATGTTACACAGAGGATTTACCAAATAATACGTCTCTTCATCTGCAGCACTACAAATATCTGTCCACTTGCTGTGGAATATCCTTTGTGAAGGACTATCTTTCTCATTTCAGGCTAAGTGCTGCTTTCAAAATATTCAATGTGTTTTTCTTACCCTGTGTAACCTTATTATACTAGCTGTAGGCTATACGTATATTGGTTTATTATAGACCTGTTGGTTGTTTTCTCCATCTTGCTCCTGGTATCCAGGGGCGGATGGAGGGTAATCTAATAACCTTATATGGTCTATTCTGAGGTCATGAATACTTTAATTTGGGAATTGCACCTTTGATAGTGTGACTATATTGTGTTTTTTTGCACCTATTTTAATATTTGTAATAAAATATTGATATTTGGGAATATTTTTTGAGTTTATTGATATAGGATATTCCCCTTGACTATAGGTCAATTGTTGATTAATCCACCCCGTGATATCCCCAAATCTGACATCATCTAGCCCAGCGGCGAGTAATGTTAACCCCTTGCCCCGTAGGTGCTACACATGCTGCCCAAACCCTAGGCAACATGTATCAGGCACTCGCTGGATTATTAGCCAAGCATGTTTGACTTAGAAATGCTGGGGCGTTTCAGAGAATATCCTACTTTAATAGCCAGCTAAGGACTGAGCTGCTCTGTAGACAAGTCGGAAAGGCTTGTCCCCGGCGGCTTCCCTGCCTATTGCCCTGGAGTGACAAGTTGACGCCTATATGAGCGCTTAAGTAGAGACCTGTCAGTCACTGTTAGTGGGTGGGAAGAAGCCGCTGGGGATCCGCCTTTCCATTTTGTCTTCAGTGCAGGTCAGTTCCTAGCTGGCTATCAATATTTTTTTCTGAAACACCGCAGAATTTCAGAGTCACACATACCTGGCTGGGATAATACAGCGAGAGGCTGAAATACAGTGGGTACAGAAAGTATTCAGACCTAATTAAATTTTTCACTCTTTGTTACATTGCAGCCATTTGATAAATTCAAAAAAGTTCATTTTTTCTCATTAATGTACACTCTGCACCCCATCATGACAGAAAAAAATAGAAATGTAGAATTTTTTGCAAATGTATTAAACACGAAAAACTAAAATATCACATGGTCATAAGTATTCAGACCCTTCGCTCAGACACTCATATTTAAGTTACATGCTGTCTATTTCCTTGTGATCCTCCTTGAGAAGGTTTTACTCTTTCATTGGAGTCCAGCAGTGTTTAATTAAACTGATAGGACTTGATTTGGAAAGGCAAACACCTGTGTTGTGAATGTCAGTTATGCTTTTGCTGCTGTGAGGCTCCCTCTTGTGTCCAGGAATGGTTTGGACAGAGACCAGGTGTGCTAGAGCAATGGGCGTTTCCATTGCTAACTCTCTGCCTATTTAAACCTTGGTCTGCTAGCAGTCTGAGCCGGTTGTCATTTGTTCTTTAGGTTACCAGCCTTCTCATCTTGCTCCAGACCACATCTACCCCAGATAAGTGCTTGGTTCTTTCTTATGTTGTTTTGTTCTTTTTGCTCTCATATGGGTTTGTCATTTACTGTGGTTATTGTCAGTTTATTTGCATGCAGGAATCTTCCCTCTCTGTTGCTTAGCTGGGAAGCTCCCTGCAGCTATGTTTGGAGTATTGCTCCTATAAGTCCATGTGTTTGTTGCTTCTTGAATTTGTAATGGTTCCTGCTTCCTGTTCATTGGTATGACAAAAGCGCCTGATATAGGACGGAGTTCAGATCGAGCGATCTGAGAACTTTTTGTACTATCAGGCATTAGGATTTTTGTAGGGTTTTTCTCTGGCCCCTTTCTTATCCTTTCCTATTTAGTCAGTGGACCTCACCTTTGCTGATCTTATCATCCATCTGTGTATTGTGTTTTCATATATCACCGTAGTCTTTGAATGTGGGGGGCTTGCTATACCTTTGCAGTCTATTTCTGAGGCAGAGAGTTATTCATCTTTCCTTCCTTTAAGATAGTTAGTTCTCCGGCTGGGTTCGCAGAGCATAGGATGTTAGTTCACCCCTTAGCTACTTCTAGTGTTGATGGTTAGTAAGGGGATGGTGGCCAGATTAGTTTCCAATGCTCTTGTCACCTTTTTTGCCAATGATCTATTGTGATCTTCCATGGTTCCGGATCATAACACACCTGTCTATATAAGACCTCACAGCTCACAGTGCATCTCAGACCAAATGAGAATCATGAAGCCAAAGGAACTACCAAGGAGCTCTGGGACAGAATTGTGGTAAGGCACAGATCTAGCCAAGGTTACAAAAGAATTTCTGCAGTACTCAAGGTTCCTCAGAGCACAGTGGCATCCATAATCCTTAAATGGAAGAAGTTTGGGACCACCCGAACTCTTCCTAGACCCGGCCGTCCAGACAAACTGAGCAATCGTGGGAGAAGAGCCTTGGTGAGAGAGCTTAAGAAGAACCCCAAGATCACTGTGACTGAGCTCCAGAGATGCAGTAGTGAGATGGGCGAAAGTTCCACAAAGTCACCTATTACTGGAGCCCTCCACCATTCGGGTCTTTATGGCAGAGTGGCCCGACGGAAGCCTCTCTTCAGTGCAAGACATATGAAAGCCCGCATAGAGTTTGCAAAAAAACACATGAAGGACTCCTAGACTATGAGAAATAAGATTCTGTGGTCTGATGAGACGAAGATAGAACTTTTTGGTGATAATTCTAAACGGTATGTGTGGAGAAAAACAGGCACTGCTCATAACCTGGCCAATACAATCCCAACAGTGAAACATGATGGTGGCAGTATCATGCTATGATTTGTTTTTCATCTGCAGGGACAGGACGACTGGTTGCAATTTAAGGACATATGAATGCGGCCAAGTGCAGAGATATCCTCGAAGAAAACCTCTTCCAGAGTGCTCTACACCTCAGACTTGGCCGAAGGTTCACCTTCCAACAAGACAATGACCCTAAGCACACAGCTAAAATAACAAAGGAGTGGCTTCAGAATAACTCTGTGACCATTCTTGACTGGCCCAGCCAGAGCCCTTACCTAAACCAAATTGAGCATCTCTGGAGAGACCTGAAAATGGCTGTCCACCAACGTTCATCATCCAACCTGACGGAACTGGAGAGGTTCTGCAAGGAAGAATGGCAGAGGATCCCCAAATCCAGGTGTGAAAAATGTGTTGCATCATTCCCAAGAAGACTCATGGCTGTACTAGCTCAAAAACGTGCTTCTACTCAATACTGAGCAAAGGGTCTGAATACTTATGACCATGTGGTATTTCAGATTTTCTTGTTTAATACATTTGCAAAAATGTATACATTTCTGTTTGTTTTCTGTCAAGATGGGGGGCAGAGTGTACATTAATGAGAAAAAAAATGAACTTTTTTGAATTTAACAAATGGCTGCAATGAAACAAAGAGTGAAACATTTAAAGGGGCCTGAATACTTTTCGCACCCACTGTATATTGGCCACAATTTGGGCAGCATCTATCAGTTTTCAGGCTCACGTTAGTTGCTTGGTGACTGTGGAAAAGAGGGTGTCTACACTCCTGGAGAAAGAATATGGGGATAATTGGAGATGTACCCCACAGTAACTGGAGGGTTACCTGACAAATACAGATGAGTGGTCATAAAATAATCCCATTTATTTTTTCATAATGTGATGCTCTGCAGAAAGCATCTAATCATGTAATATTCAACATGTTCTCTTTAAATTAGAATTACAAATGAAAAATAAATTTACCCTGTTGGCGATTTACTCAAATTAATGTAAAAGATACGTTTTTAGTCATTTCAATATGCTGAAAATAACCCAATACTATGCAGCATGCACAGTTTTCAACGTAGCCCCTCCGTCTTAACCAGGGTGATTGCAGCATTATTTCTGGTAACCTTCTATGTACCATTACAAAGTGTATCTAAGCAACAAGCATAGATATGAAAAAGGACTTGCTTCGAAAAACATCCCCTGTGGGTCTTCTGTATTTCATTAATATAGAGGAAAATGTCCACAAATGAGGATATATCTTTTCATCCACAACAGATGTCTCTGCTCCGTGACATGAAAAGTTTTATTGAAAGGTTTCAGTTATTATGTTTTTCAGTAAGCACCATCGGGGCATAAATATGACTAAAATGAATGTATATGAGGTGAATGGATTTTTTTTGGCTTAGAACTAGATGCATTAACACTAGAGATGAGCGAACCGGTCGCGGTTCGGCTCGAGGTCGGTTCGCCGAACGGGGGTCCCGTTCGAGTTCAGTTCGTCGAACGTTCGACGAACCGAACTCGAACCGCATAGGAAACAATGGCAGGCAATCACAAACACATAAAAACACCTAGAAAACACCCTCAAAGGTGTCCAAAAGGTGATAAACAACTCACAACACAACACAAACACATGGGAAAGTGACAAGGACATGTACTCATGCGAAAACAAAACAGCTGGACAAGGAAAAAGAGGAGGACACATCGATGCCATTACTGTGCAACTTGAGCCCTGCTCATTTTAGGCTTCCAATCTGGATAAATTGCCTGAGATTGCCACGTACGCCTTGGGGATCTTGTCATGTCCTGCAGCCAGCGTTCTCTCGGAACCTGTCTTCAGTGCTGCTGGGGGTCTGCTGGCAGATAAGCACACGCGTCTGTCCACTGACAATGTGGACATGGCTCTCAGAGGACTTTTCTTCCCCTGGGTCAGCCAGGGGACGGGAAAGGCACACGTATTTTTGAGAGTGCTTCATGCAAAGCATCTTTTTCTTTTTCAAAAGGGGGGTCAACTGATGCCAGTCAAGTGGGGTGTGTGTGGCATAATTAGTGGAAATGAGGGAGACTGTGGTTGGAGTCCCCTCGCTGTGTTTCTAAAAGAACCAAAATGAACAAATCATGGCTCTCAGAGGACTTGTCTTCCCCTGGGTCAGCCAGGGGACGGGAAAGGCACGCGTATTTTTGAGAGTGCTTCATGCAAAGCATCTTTGTAAGCTTGAAAATGGGGGTCAACTGATGCCAGTCAAGTGGGGTGTGTGTGGCCCAGTTAGTGGAAACGAGGGAGACTGTGGTTGGAGTCCCCTCGCTGTGTTTCTAAAAGAACCAAGATGAACAAGTCATGGCTCTCAGAGGACTTTTCTTCACCTGGGTCATCCAGGGGAGGCGAAAGGCACGCGTATTTTTGATAGTGCTTCATGCAAAGCATCTGTTTCATTTTGAAAAGGGAGATCAAGTGATGCCAGTCAAGTGGGGTGTGTGTGGCCCAGTTAGTGGAAACGAGGGAGACTGTGGTTGGAGTCCCCTCGCTGTGTTTCTAAAAGAACCAAGATGAACAAGTCATGGCTCTCAGAGGACTTTTCTTCACCTGGGTCATCCAGGGGAGGCGAAAGGCACGCGTATTTTTGATAGTGCTTCATGCAAAGCATCTTTGTAAGCTTGAAAATGGGGGTCAACTGATGCCAGTCAAGTGGGGTGTGTGTGGCCCAGTTAGTGGAAACGAGGGAGACTGTGGTTGGAGTCCCCTCGCTGTGTTTTACATGCTTTTAGAAGGGCATGACATGGCTTGGAGGTTGACTTTCAGCATCTGCAAACTGTTGGCTACCAAAATGCTGCCTTTCCAACCTTTTAAACCGAGGATTTTCGAGACCTTATGCCCATCGCAGTGCCCCAAGAGCCGATGCCCAGGCGCCACTCCTTCTCCAACAAAGGCGTGCATGCGCTACATCAGCATGTCGCACTAAACATCACTGATTCCTTGATAAACTCTGTGTGACAGGGTGCATTTCACCACAGATAATTGGCCCAGTAAGCATGGACAGGGGCGTTACATGTCGCTGACTGGGCAATGGGTTACTGTGGGGAGAGATGGAAAAGGGTCTGCTGTACAAGTCTTGCCGTCCCCATGAGTTGTGTCAATCCTTCTTCTGTATGTAGAAGTTAATACACTGCTTCTGCCTCTTCAACCTCGTGTGGGTCGTCCACCTTGGCTTAAACCCTGTGTGGTCAGGCCACCCTTCCTTGTAACTGCGCACAAGGAATACCACACACCTCCTTACTATGCTGGCAGCAGAGCTCAATGCCATCAGGCGGTCAAAGGTTTACTTTGAAATGTATGGTAAATGTGAGTCACACCGCTGAGAAGTTGTGGACGGTTAGCTCTGGAGACCGAGTTTCATCAATGGTTGTCTCCACTCAACCAGCAGCCAGGGAAGGCTGGGTGCCACAATGATGCAAACATGGGTGCGGCCCTTCGCTGTGACAATGTGACACACGTGCCTTGTGTGGCTCACGTGTTGAACCTGGTTGTCCAGCAATTTTTAAAGCACTATCCTGGCCCACATGGCCTTCTGCAAAGAGCACGGTGTATCGCCTTCCTTGATCCACACACTCAGATGGGCTGTAAATGATAGGCTAGAGGGAAGCCACTCACCAAGCAGGACCCCTAGAACCCTGAAACCCTTTAACCCCTATACAGGGATTAGGAATTACACAGAGCCCAAGGTGATCAATACCTGTGGAAGGCTGCAGTTCCAGAGAATAGTAGTCAGGCAGGGTCAAAACATTAATTGAGGAACAGGAACAGAATGGGACGGCCAGGACTTAATCAGAAAACAAGCAGAGGTGAAATGCGGATCGGCCAACAAGGTACATAAACAGCAAGCAGGAAACGTAGTCAGGTAACAAGCACACAAAATCATAAAACTGAACTGGGGGTAAAAGTAACCAGAGGTTCATAGCTATGTCTGGCAGTGGTCTGCAGACAGGATGGGCATAAAAAAGGGTGTCTTCCCATTGGTTGTAGCTGAATGATGGTACTTCATCTGTGAGATACCCACCAGCTACATTCAGCCAGAGATTCTGCATCTGTCAAGGTAATGCAGCCCAGTGGGTGAGCATAACCTGTGTCCACCTGCGCCGCTGGCATCGACTCCTCTCCCATCATCAGCACTATGCATGAAAGGAACACGTTGTCACCTGGCGACCGGAGTACAAATTGACGCAGCGGACTCCGTTGGTGACTTAACAGCCGTGTGCGGCAATGATGCAAACCTGGCTGCGGGCCATCGTCAGGGCAATGTGACACACGTGCCTTGTATGGCTCACGTGTTGAACCTAATTCTCCAGCAATTTTTAAAACACCATCCCGGCCTACATGGCCTTGTGCAGCGGGCACGCTCGCTATGTGCTCACTTCCATCGTGCGCACACAGCAGCTCAACAACTTTCGTCGCTACAGAAGTCTTTAGGTCTGGTGGTTAAACGCCTGAAATGCGATGTGCCGACACGCAGGAATTTGAATCTGCACATGTTGCAGCGTTTGTGGCTGCACCGCCGAACCCTGCTGCCATACGTTATGACATATAGCCTGGGATAACTTGATCCAGAGGTGGTGCAGATCACGCTGCTGGAGTGGTGTCAGATCAAGGACCTATGCACCCTTCTACACAGTTTACAAATGTCGACGAAGATGTTTAGCACTGGCGATGCCATTCTCAGCATGACAATTCTGGTCATCTACATGATGGAGCAAACTGTAATTATTATTCGGAGTCAGGTGTTGGGACAAGAGGAAGGGGAGGAAGTACAGGAGGAGTCATATGCGGAAGGGATAACAAGATCTACGAGGTCCAGATGGTCAGTGGCACCTAGGCGGCAGTCATGGTGAGGGAGAGGGATTAACAAGGGCGCATAGTATCAGCAAAAAGTGTTGAGGAAGGTGCAGGAGCCCATGAAGAAATGGAGGACGAACTGGCGATGGGCATGGAAGACTCAGCAGATGAGTGAGAGCTTCCTCACATTTCGGTTGTGCAAGGTTGTGGGGAGAGGGCAGAGGAAGGAGGCACGATTCTCACCTCTCTGCCACCAACACACCAAGGACTTGGTCCTCCTGGATGCACAAGACACATGAGCGCCTTCTTGCTGCACTACCTACAACATGACCCTCGGATTGTACGAATTCGAAGTAATCCTGACTACTGGGTTGCCACACTGTTAGATCCCCAGTACAAGACAAAATTTGGCGAAATAATTCCTGCCATAGAAATGGACGCACGTATACAGGAGTATCTGCAGAATGTGGTACGCAATCTTAGATCTGCTTTTACACTAAACACCAGTGCGGCACAGAGTGAATCTCAACGCTTTGTCATGGATAGGAGGAAATGGTCTTTTACTTGTCCACATCTGAGGGACCGAGGGCTGGCTGCTGTGCTGAGATGGCGTTGAGTACGGTGTCCCTGCAGAGTTGCACTTTTGGTCATATACTAAAATGAGTTGAAAAAGGACAGATGCTGGTGGAAAGGGGAACAGGTGTGTTGGAAAGGGGAAAAAAGTTTTGGTCCGTGGATTTGGTGGTTAAGCAACAGTAACATTTGCTGAAGAAACACCATCTGTTACAGTGGGACTGGCAGATTTGGATAAGGTGGTATATACTATGTTACCGCTATATAACTAAAATTAGTAAGAAAAGAAAGAGAAAGCTATATATCCCCATCAGCAGTCAGTGTCCACCGTGCTCCCAGATGGAAAAGGAGAGGTTGGCAACTGGAAGGTTTGGTGGAGGATACAGAGCTGTGTGGCTATGAAACTAATAGTAGCCTGAACCGAGTTAGACGCCATTCGGATCTGGAGACTGGGAGCCCTGTTAGCGTCACAGGGTCTACATGCCCACCCAGCCCAGGAACTCCCTGTTAACAACACAGGGGCCATTGAGTACGCTGACCGTGTGCGTAGGGGCCACACCTGTGAACAACAGGCGCATCAGCAGCAGCAGGCCTGTTAATGCCACTGGGCTGCACAAGCAGGACTGGTAGGACAGGAGCTGGTCTTAACCGTTCTGCGTTACCAACTGTGGTGGTGGCCTGCATCGACACCCTATCCCTGCCTACCTCTGGCCTAAAGCCGCAATGGGTTCAACACATGGAGGTGTGCTCTTTCGGAGCATAATAGAAGACTGCGCACCTCCTTGTTGGCTCCAGCCCCTTTTATAACCTGGGTCCGCCCCAAACCAGGGTGAACCACAATGCACCTCCTGGAGACAAAAGCAGAGTGACACGTCATGAGTGGCATAACTAGCGTCCTATTTGGAACCGCAACTTCAATAATGACCTCATGGCTGCCACGACACAAACACCTCACCAGTCATCGTCTGACCATCAATAATGAGGTGACAAGTCATAGGGGCGGGCCTCTGCAAGCCATTTGGGAGTGGCCTGGCCACATTGTCAGGACACCTGATGCCCTGTGGTGTATATGGGCCCCCCACATCAGGGGCAGGGCCAAAGAGTTCATTACCGGACCTAGTCTCTGATGCAGTAAGTTCCTGAGCATGGTCAGTTGCATGAAATACAGTCTCTGAAAAAAGACTATCAGCTTTAGCATGGTGTCTGGGCACAAAACAGGACTTAGACCCGGCACGGAATGCAAGTACCTGTGCAAAGAGGCTTTTCGCACTAAGTGTGGGAGCATGCGCTGTATCCCGAAATGAAGACTTAGCCTTAGCAATGGCACAGTCAGGCAGAGCATACTCACTAGGCGAAACACTGTAGTTAGGCTGCGGCTGGGGTAAATCGGCACACGCATGCGCACTAGCTGCCTCTCCACACTTAGACGTGGAGGAGAAAGTAGCCAGCTGGACAACCCAAGGCACAGCTCTAAATGGCAGCTGACGCCTGGGCGCAAATGAAACCGCAGCAGGCTTCAGGTTACAGGTTTTGTAACAACAAATACCATCCAAAAGAACAGGTGTACTTCTTCCCATGGATAATCTGATATGATCCTTTTTTTCACTGACACAACCATCGCTAACAAATGTAGATGAGTCCAAAACAGCAGCTGCTTCAATGGATCTCAAGTGCTCCATAAAGTGGCCTCTCCTCCACCCCAATTTCAAGATCCCAAATACTCCATTCCTCTGTGGTGTCAATCCAATCGCACTTGCTTCCTAACAGCTCTCAAGTTTCCACCAGCCCTGCTGAGTATGGGGTAACAGAGATGGTTGAGTTTGCATAGCTGTTCAGTCGCACTATAGCCTGGGAATCAGAGGTCTGCTCCAAAGCTGCAATGAGTACAGACAAGGAAGTTATTATTATTTTTATTATTATTGATTTATAGAGCACCATTGATTCCATGGTGCTGTACATGAGAAGGGGGTTACATACAGAATACATATACAAGTAACTATAGACAGACTGGTACAGAGGGAAGAGGGCCCTGCCCTTGCGGGATTACATTCTAAAGGATTTTTGGGAGGAGACAGTAGGAGTGGTTTAGGTTGAGCGTCAAGTAGGTATGGTGGTGGTGTCATTGAAGGTTATAGTCATTTCTGAACAGATGAGTTTTCAGATTCAGTTTGAAGCTTGCGGGTGTAGCAGATAATCTGACGTGTTGAGGTAGCGAGTTCCATGAGACAGGGGAAATGATCTGCGCAGATGGCCAGAAGCTTTGTGAGTGGGATCCAGGCCCCGATGAAGAAGGTGCTGAGCCTAATCTACACCCTCATTTCCAAAAAGTAAATCCTCCTGGTGGAGACAATGGGGAACATGATGAGGAGCACAGATACCTGATTGGAATGACAACTTTACTATTCGGTCAGGGCAGGAAGAGGTTGTCTCGGAGGACTCAGGACGAGGGGAATGAAAACACACAGGGTTATTGATGAGGTTGGAGACCACACTTACTGTCAAACCAAAGTCAGCCAGTCGATGAGGTCAGCAGAGGAGGTGGAGGAGGATGCTACTGACGACGAGGTTACGTTGCGTCTTCCTGGCCAGAGACAAAGTACTGGAAGCACGTCAACAACTGAATCCTGGACCACAACTTTGACTCTGAGCAGAAGTCGTGTTGGCTATGCAGGTCGCATGGGCTGTAAGCCTTGCCTAGCCTGTGAATTTTTGGACATCGCAAAGGATCACCCAAGTCATGGAATCTGTAAGATTTGTCAACAATCTGTAAGTAGAAGGCAAAAACTCACACCTTTGAGTAGTTCCTCCATGAAGTGTCACATGGATATGAATTGATAGCGTGAAGGTGTATTGCTCAGCTTTAGCCACTGTCAATGCAACATGCTAATTTGCCATTGCATGCATTGTTGCAGACTACACACAAGGGGCTGCTGTTATTCTGGATCTACCTTTGTTTGGTCACTATAGCAATATCAAATTGCTCTTCGGGTGTGGACTTGGAGATGCTGTCTATGAACAGAAGGAAAAGCTAAAGGTGTGTGTTACAGCAAGGAGCCACCGCGGAAACACTTCGTTCAGTTGTGAGGGGAGTCATGTTGTACTTTGATGATGAGCACCGTAATGCCAGTGAGCAGCATCCTGTGCCACAGACCAACATTCTTACAGTGCTGTCTATACTGTTTACCGTGAGAGGAGCATAAAGTCTGTATTTCTGGCAACTGGACATCAGAGTACACGGGTACGGTAGGCTGTGCCCAGACAATAATGCGGGCACGCAACACTTTGTTTTATTAGCAAAACACATATCTGTTCTGGGTAGGCCGACTATTTATAGACAATAAGACTTGCTGCCTCTGCACTGTCAAATTGTCACATACAGTTTAAATCATAGAGGGACAGCAACACATGTTTGCATTGACTGTTGCTTTTCAAGATTTCCATGACTGTGTTGCAGAGCTGTGTGGTTTGCATTCACACTGTTATCATCTGCATTATCTGTGAGGCTTCAGCTAACAAGGGTATTCAGGGGGGGTAATGTGTTTTGTCTATGTTTAGGTAGGTAACTTGGAAGCTCTTGTGATGCGCCACTGGTAAGTCGTGTTCGCACACACACACACACACACACACACACACACACACACGCACAAACACACAATTACTGCTACACAGAGGGATTAGCAGGTAGTAGGCAACAGAATAGATTGTTCAATTTTTTAAATTGTATGCATGGTTCTTATTGTTTGTTTTGGTAAAGTTAAACAATCATTTATCAACCCAACTGCCTAGAGTCCTTTTCCTGTTGCCTGGTTTTGCTACATACTGGGTAGCACACCCTGTACCCAACTTAAAATGAAGCATAAGTCGCAATGTGAATTACACTGTGCTACAATGCGGCCTAGCGTGCCTGTGCAACCACCGCCTGCCCCATCAAGTGCATCTGCGTGCTCTTCATCCTCTGTGACTGTGGGGACAGCAGTCACACATGGTTTTTCACACTGAACTTCCACTCCTTTACCCGCAACAGGGAGTGTGATTGGCAGGTCATCACTTGTTTTGGAAGTGGAAACAGAAGGTATTGTTGAGCTGTCAGACATCGAGAGAACCATCATTGGATGCAGGCTACATTATATCCACGCCTGCACCTTCGTCACAGATTGGCTGGACTACTTGCAGTTAATAATTGCATTCCAGAAATGGAAAGGAGAGTAGAATAAACATGTGTTGTACCTTGCTTGGCAGCAAAGGAACACTAACTTAGTATTCCAGACAATTTTAGGATGGCTGAAAAAGAGTCAGCTCTTTGGGCAAATTAAATAGCGTGGAAAAAGTGGACAGATGGGTACAGTGGCCGTGTTCTGTGTGTACCAGGACAGTAAAAGAAGCCTCACTTTCTATCCCTCCTAATGATCAAATGCAGCAAGTAATTCCCAGAGTTTGCTATAAAATTAGCATAGCTAAATGTGCATGAGGGTAGAATGCAGAGGTGCTTGAGATTGCTTGGCACAAGTGGCACAATAAAGGAGTCCAACAGCCACTTTTTGTATGCCATTAAATGGAAGTATTTATTGCTATCATTATAGCTTATTAAAAACAGAGCAGGAGGGTGTCCTGCACAGGTGCTGCACATAGATTTGCACCAGTGGGGCACTAATGGAGTACAACAGCCACTTCTTGTATGCCACTAAGTTTACTCAATTTTTGGTATTATAATGTCTAAGTAAGTAACAATGAGTTTGAGTGTGCAATGCAGGCAGACGTGCTGCAAATATCTTTGCACTAGTGGGACTAGACAAAAGTCCAATAGCCACGTTTAGGATGCCACTAGGTACACTGAGTGTTTGCTAGTATAATGGCTTAGTAACAATGAGTTTCAGTGTGCAATGCAGGCAGAGGTGCTGCAAATATCTTTGCACTAGTGGGACTATAGCAAAGTCCAATAGCCACGTTTAGGATGCCAATAGGTACACTGAGTGTTTGCTAGTATAATGGCTTAGTTATAATGAGTTTGAGTGTGCAATGCAGGCAGACGTGCTGCAAATATCTTTGCACTAGTGGGACTAGACAAAAGTCCAATAGCCACGTTTAGGATGCCACTAGGTACACTGAGTGTTTGCTAGTATAATGGCTTAGTAACAATGAGTTTCAGTGTGCAATGCAGGCAGAGGTGCTGCAAATATCTTTGCACTAGTGGGACTATAGCAAAGTCCAATAGCCACGTTTAGGATGCCACTAGGTACACTGAGTATTTGCTAGTATAATGGCTTAGTTATAATGAGTTTGAGTGTGCAATGCAGGCAGACGTGCTGCAAATATCTTTGCCCTAGTGGGACTAGACAAAAGTCCAATAGCCACGTTTAGGATGCCACTAGGTACACTGAGTGTTTGCTAGTATAATGGCTTAGTAACAATGAGTTTCAGTGTGCAATGCAGGCAGAGGTGCTGCAAATATCTTTGCACTAGTGGGACTATAGCAAAGTCCAATAGCCACGTTTAGGATGCCACTAGGTACACTGAGTGTTTGCTAGTATAATGGCTTAGTAACAATGAGTTTCAGTGTGCAATGCAGGCAGAGGTGCTGCAAATATCTTTGCACTAGTGGGACTATAGCAAAGTCCAATAGCCACGTTTAGGATGCCAATAGGTACACTGAGTGTTTGCTAGTATAATGGCTTAGTTATAATGAGTTTGAGTGTGCAATGCAGGCAGACGTGCTGCAAATATCTTTGCACTAGTGGGACTAGACAAAAGTCCAATAGCCACGTTTAGGATGCCACTAGGTACACTGAGTGTTTGCTAGTATAATGGCTTAGTAACAATGAGTTTCAGTGTGCAATGCAGGCAGAGGTGCTGCAAATATCTTTGCACTAGTGGGACTATAGCAAAGTCCAATAGCCACGTTTAGGATGCCAATAGGTACACTGAGTGTTTGCTAGTATAATGGCTTAGTTATAATGAGTTTGAGTGTGCAATGCAGGCAGACGTGCTGCAAATATCTTTGCCCTAGTGGGACTAGACAAAAGTCCAATAGCCACGTTTAGGATGCCACTAGGTACACTGAGTGTTTGCTAGTATAATGGCTTAGTAACAATGAGTTTCAGTGTGCAATGCAGGCAGAGGTGCTGCAAATATCTTTGCACTAGTGGGACTATAGCAAAGTCCAATAGCCACGTTTAGGATGCCACTAGGTACACTGAGTGTTTGCTAGTATAATGGCTTAGTAACAATGAGTTTCAGTGTGCAATGCAGGCAGAGGTGCTGCAAATATCTTTGCACTAGTGGGACTATAGCAAAGTCCAATAGCCACGTTTAGGATGCCAATAGGTACACTGAGTGTTTGCTAGTATAATGGCTTAGTTATAATGAGTTTGAGTGTGCAATGCAGGCAGACGTGCTGCAAATATCTTTGCACTAGTGGGACTAGACAAAAGTCCAATAGCCACGTTTAGGATGCCACTAGGTACACTGAGTGTTTGCTAGTATAATGGCTTAGTAACAATGAGTTTCAGTGTGCAATGCAGGCAGAGGTGCTGCAAATATCTTTGCACTAGTGGGACTATAGCAAAGTCCAATAGCCACGTTTAGGATGCCAATAGGTACACTGAGTGTTTGCTAGTATAATGGCTTAGTTATAATGAGTTTGAGTGTGCAATGCAGGCAGACGTGCTGCAAATATCTTTGCACTAGTGGGACTAGACAAAAGTCCAATAGCCACGTTTAGGATGCCACTAGGTACACTGAGTGTTTGCTAGTATAATGGCTTAGTAACAATGAGTTTCAGTGTGCAATGCAGGCAGAGGTGCTGCAAATATCTTTGCACTAGTGGGACTATAGCAAAGTCCAATAGCCACGTTTAGGATGCCACTAGGTACACTGAGTATTTGCTAGTATAATGGCTTAGTTATAATGAGTTTGAGTGTGCAATGCAGGCAGACGTGCTGCAAATATCTTTGCCCTAGTGGGACTAGACAAAAGTCCAATAGCCACGTTTAGGATGCCACTAGGTACACTGAGTGTTTGCTAGTATAATGGCTTAGTAACAATGAGTTTCAGTGTGCAATGCAGGCAGAGGTGCTGCAAATATCTTTGCACTAGTGGGACTATAGCAAAGTCCAATAGCCACGTTTAGGATGCCACTAGGTACACTGAGTGTTTGCTAGTATAATGGCTTAGTAACAATGAGTTTCAGTGTGCAATGCAGGCAGAGGTGCTGCAAATATCTTTGCACTAGTGGGACTATAGCAAAGTCCAATAGCCACGTTTAGGATGCCACTAGGTACACTGAGTGTTTGCTAGTATAATGGCTTAGTTATAATGAGTTTGAGTGTGCTATGCAGGCAGACGTGCTGCAAATATCTTTGCACTAGTGGGACTATAGCAAAGTCCAATAGCCACGTTTAGGATGCCACTAGGTACACTGAGTGTTTGCTAGTATAATGGCTTAGTTATAATGAGTTTGAGTGTGCAATGCAGGCAGACGTGCTGCAAATATCTTTGCACTAGTGGGACTAGACAAAAGTCCAATAGCCACGTTTAGGATGCCACTAGGTACACTGAGTGTTTGCTAGTATAATGGCTTAGTTATAATGAGTTGGAGTGTGCAGAGGACAGGACGGTACAGTGCCAGGATTGTGGGGCTCTGGGTAGAGGAATGGAAGCCTGCCTTTCTATTCCCTACTAATGGGGAAATGCAGCGACGAAATCCCTGACTTTAGCAGACACTGTCTCTGTTTTCAGGACCTGTCACCTATGGCTCTGACCCTGCCGGTACGAGCCCTTTAAAGGACTGATAGAAAGTGCTCTCCCTAAGCTGTCTAGCGCTGTGTATGGAGCGTATACAGCAGTATCGGCGATAGGACAAAGGACGGAGCTGCGCCAGTGATGTCTGACACCAAGGACGCAGAAGGCAGATAATGGCGTGCTGGAGGAAAATGTCCGGTTTTATAATGCAGGGACATGTGACATGGACATCCTATCACACATGCCGTTGCTTCTCTGGTTAAAAGTCCACTTAGCTGTGTGTGTGTCTGGGATTGGCTGCCATAATGGCCCTCCCCACTACACGCGCGCGCTTAGGGAAGGAAGACAAGGAAAAAAAAAAAAAATGGCGATCTCCATTATACAAACAGCAGTGATCTGAAGGCGCTGTTCACGCACACTATACACTGAAATTTCATAATAGTGTGAGCCACAGAGTGACTTACACTATTACAGCGGAAAGCCAGCTAGGAATTAGCTGTTTTTTTGCTGCTAGAACCATTATCGAACGTTTCTAGAACTATCGAGCTTTTGCAAAAAGCTCGAGTTCTAGTTCGATCTAGAACAGGCCCCAAAATCACTCGAGCCTAGAACTGGAGAACCTCGAACCTAGAACCGCGCTCAACTCTAATTAACACACTTAGGCGGGCTTTGCACACTACAACATCGCAGGTGCGATGTCGGTGGGGTCAAATTGAAAGTGACGCACTTCCTGCGTCGCAGTCGACATCGTAGTGTGCAAATCCTTGATGATACGATTAACAAGCGCAAAAGCGTCGTTATCGTATCATCGGTGTAGGGTCCGACATTTCCATTATACCGGTGCAGCGACGGTACGATGTTGTTCCTCGTTCAAGCAGGCAGCACACATTGCTGTGTGAGAAGCCGCTAGAGGGAGGAACATCTCCTACCTGCGTCCCGGCTGCAATGCGGAAGGAAGGAGGTGGGTGGGATGTTTACGTCCCGCTCATCTCCGCCCCTCTGCTCCTATTGGCTGCCTGCCGTGTGACGTCGCTGTGACGCCACACGACCCGCCCCCTTAGGAAGGAGGCGGTTTGCCGGCCAGAGCGACGTCGCAGGGCAGGTGAGTGCATGTGAAGCTGCCATAGCGATAATATTCGCTACGCCAGCAATCACAAGATATCGCTGCTGCGACGGGGGCGGATACTATCGCGCTCGGCAACGCAAGCAATGGCTTGCGATGTCGCAGCGTGCAAAGTACCCCTCAAACATAATTTCAATTACAGATATAGGCTACATTCATTTAATCTTATTTTCGATTTAAGTGGTGACCATCGGAAATACTGACAGCACTTGGACCAATATTAGTTTATAGATTTACCTATTGAGTAACATTGGTCCGCGTGCTGTTAGTTTTTTTTAAGACCAAAAATACATTTGTGTGAACGTAACCTTTATGATCTTTTTTTTTTTTGTACGAATGTCTGCATGAAAGAAATCACATGCAATGGTCTGTTCCGTAATTTGGATGAGACACCTTTATTCAGGTCTATGGGTGCGCAAAAATAAACCGGATCCTTTACAGATCAACTGTATAGCATCCGATTTTAATGGATACATAGCAATTTTTTAACATAGTAAACTAATTTTGGTCTTGCATTTTTTAATACTGTTTTTCTCCAAAAATAAGACACTGTCTTATATTATTTGTTGCCCTGAAAAATGTGCTAGGATTATTTTCGAGGAAACACGGTTGGGGGTAAACTTACTCCCCACAAAAACAGACTCCCCTTCCCAGGAGAATCATACTTACCAGACCTTGGACATCTGCGTCGCTCCCAGGTCCTCCTGAGATCTTTGGTGGGCACTCCCAACAGGCATGCTCTACAGCGGTCCTCCCCTGTTTAACGTCTGCCTGGAACCACAGTCTCAGAATGGCTGTAACTGACAGGCTAGAGGAAAGCCGCTCACTAAGCGGGATCCTGAGAACCCCGAAACCCTTTAACCTCTATACAAGGATTTGGAATTATTACATGGGCCTGGAGATCGCTACCTGTGGAAGGTTGCAATCCCAAGAAGAGTAGTCGTCAGGCAGGGTCAAACCAGGAGATACAGAAAAGGGACAAAATCTGCAGACAAGAGCATAATCAGGAAATCAGGCTAAGGTCAAAACCGGAGACAGCAGCGAGGTACAAAAATGGCAGGCAGAAGAGTAGTCAGAAAGCAGGCAGGGTTCAAAACACTGGGATCAATATACAGAGCCGGGCAAGAACCAGAGACAAGCAGGATAAACTAGACTCTATATCTGGCAGCGACCAGTAGACAGGAGGAGGAATAAGAAGGATGTGGTGTGGTGGCTTCCCATTAGCTGTGGCTGAAAGGTGGTAACTTTAGCTGGAAGGCACACTCCACCACAGTCAGTCAGTGGCACTGCAGGTCCCAGGGAAACCCAACTTAATGGATGGGTGGAGATTGCGCCCCCCAGAGCTACTGGTACTGACTCATTCCCTATTACCAGCACCACCCATGGCGAGAACACGGCGCACACACACACACATCAGATCGCACACACAAAACATCTAGTGATACCTATTGCTTTTAGCCAGCAGGTGAACCTGGGATACAGTGCAGTGAAGCACAAGGACATTCTACCGCATGCCCTCCATGCTTTCCACAGCAGATCCTCGCGCTCCACTGCACTGTATCACAGGTTCCCCTGCCGGCCAGAAGCAAATTGGTATCCCCAGATGTGGTGAGTGTGTGTGTGTGTGTATGTATGTGTGTGTGATCTGATGTGTGATTGTGTGTGCGATCTGATGTGTGATTTTGTGTGCGATCTGATATGTGATTGTGTGTGTGATCTGATGTGTGTGCAATCTGATGTGTGTGAATGTGCGATCTGATGTGTGTGAATGTGCGATCTGATGTGTTCGGGCGTGTGTTCCACCGCAGGTCCTTGATGCGATCCACTGCAGGTCCTCCCATTCAGCGACTGATGAGTATGATTGCGGGGTCTTCTGTCTTCTTTCTTGTCCCTTTGAGAATGTCTGCTTTCTACTGTATAATGAATAGAGATGAGTGAACCGGTCGCTGTTCGGCTCGAGGTCGGTTCGCCGAATGGAGCTCCCGTTCGAGTTCGGTTCATCGAACGTTCGACGAACCGAACTAGAACCAATAGGCTATAATGGGAGGCAATCACAAACACATAAAAATGCATTATAAATGTACACAAACAGTTAATAAACTGCACTCTGTCTCCTGCCGCTATTCCATCCGATGATCGCTGAATCCTCCTGGTGACCGGCACTGCCAGCAGAGATGCAGGACCTATCGTGACGTCAAAATAGCCATGTGACCAGTCACGTGGCTATTATCTCATTGGCTACAGACTGGTCACATGACTATGACGCGTCATGTAGGACCTGCGAGTGCATCTCTCCGGTACACGGTGCACATTTGTGTATCGCCGTGTACCGGCGACATGCTCTAGCACACGGTCGACTCCCCATTCCGTTAGGGACCGGCTGACACAGCCGGTCATTAACGGAGATCACCGTTGCCATAGCAACGCAGTTAGCGGTGACGTCACCGCTAACCGCGGCTCCGGGAGCACCGTTGCTATGGTAACGCGTCTGTCAGCGTTACCGCTAGCAGCACTGATCACTCACGGAGTGAAGGCTGCACGCTGCTTCTCGTGCAGCTTTCACGGAGTGAATGCTCCACGGGAAGCAGCGTCTTCCCCCATGCAGCAGTGATGTAGCAGAGCTGCATTTGTTGAACAAGAAAGACAGAGGAGCAGGATCGTGGAGGGCTGACAGGGGGTAATAAAGATGGAATCTCTAATGTGTCTGTGTATTTATTTCTATTAAAGTATTTTTTCTCTGTGTGGTGTCTTTTTTTTAACCCTTTATTGGAGATTCTTAATGGCCGGGTCAAACGTGCCTGACATTAAGAATCTCTGGCTTAATACTGGCTAGTAAAACAAAGCCAGTATTAACTCATGATTACCCAACAAGCCACCCGGCTCCAGGGCTGTTGGAAGAGTTGGATACAGCGCCAGATGATGGCGCTTCTATGAAAGCGCCATTTTCTGGGACGGCTGCGAACTGCAATTCGCAGCAGAGGCGCCCAGAAACCTCGGGCTAACCTGTGCTGCGGATTCCAATCCCCAGCTGCCTAGTTATACCCGGCTGGACACAAAAATGGGGCGAAGCTCACGTCGTTTTTTTTTTAATTATTTCATGAAATAAGTGAAATAATTAAAAAAAACGGGCTTCCCTATATTTTTGGTTCCCAGCCGGGTACAAATAGGCAACTGGGGGTTGGAGGCAGCCCGTGGCTGCCTGCTGTACCTGGCTAGCATACAAAAATATGGCGAAGCCCACGTCATTTTTTTGGTGGGCAAAAAACTTCTGCATACAGTCCTGGAAGGAGTATGCTGAGCCTTGTAGTTCTGCAGCTGCTGTCAGTCTCAGGTCGGAAGCGAGAGAAGGTGATGTGACAAGCGGCGGCCATGGAGGACAGTGACAGCGCTGAGGTCGGGATGGCGGGACTTCATCACCGCAGGTAAGCCGAGCGGGGCCTTGTGTGTGTGTATGTGTGTGTGTGTACGTGTGTACATGCCGCGGGCAGGAGGGGGCGGAGCGAGGTGAGCGGGGAAGTGTGGGCTTCCTGCACGTAACTAGGATAAACATCGGGTTACTAACCAAAGCGCTTTGCTTGGATACCCGATGTTTATCTTGGTTACCAGCTTCTGGCAGGCTGCCAGGATGGCTCCTGCACACTGTAGCTGTAAAAAGCCCTGTTTTTGCTGCTAGAACCGTTCTCGAACGTATCTAGAACTATCGAGCTTTTGCAAAAAGCTCGAGTTCTAGTTCGATCTAGAACAGCCCCCAAAATCACTCGAGCCTAGAACTGGAGAACCTCGAACCTCGAACCGCGCTCAACTCTAATAATGAAGTATCCTGAAGTATTCTTTAACTTTTTTTAGCTGCATGAACACTTCATTATTGAACCGCGACTAGGGCTTGTTTTCGGGGTAGGGCTTATAATTAAGCCTTATGGCGAAAAGGCTGAAAATTCCTTCTGGGGCTTATGTTCGTGGTAGGGCTTATTTTCGGGGAAACACAGTAACTGCTGATGTATAAAACTGATGCCATACAGACGACAATACAAATGAAAAAATATTGAGTTTTTGTGAATGAAAATCTAACAATTTTTTTTATAAGCGCTTGTGAACTTACCATTGGAGCTTGCTCAAACAGATGCAGGCCCGAACTGGCCATAGGGCAATTCTGTCAATTGCCAGATGGGCCGGTCTCTGTAGTGGGCCGGTGCCTGTAGTGAACCACTCTATCTGCTGTCATCGCCGCTCTGCTCAGCAGTGTGCAGGCCAGGCAGCATTATCTGCCGTGTGCACACTAGCTGCAGCAGGACCAGGAGGTAGCGTGCTATGCTGTGCCGACCCTGCTGTGTCATAGTGTGCCCAGCATGTACACACTGCTGAGGAGCGCGGCGGTGGCGGTACCGATGACCGCAGCTTTCTCCTTCCTATTCAAATGTATTTGCGTCTCTCAGACGTAAATACATTTGAACAGCGTGTAGTGCCATAACTGCGGCCGCCCCCTACGTGCAGCAACATGATGAGATCAGCACCTTGCTGACGTCATCACAATGCTGCGGGAGACACAGACACATCGGGTAGCGGTAAGCGCTCCATGGAGGAGCCGAAGATGACAGGTTTAATTAATGGGGATGAGTGGGGAGAAGATGAGGGCACATAATGGGGGAACATTCGTGAAGGATCGCAGCTTTGCGACAGGCAGAGGGGGAGTGCTGTATTCCGAGGCAGGTGGGGGCGGGTGTGTGTGATGATGGGGGTACGTTGTATTTCTGTGTGTGTGTGTGTGTTTGTGTGTGTGCGGTGATGGGGGTGCATTGTATTGTGTGTGTGTGTGTGTGTGTGTGTGGTGATGGGGGGGTGCATTGTATTGTATGTGTGTGTGGTGATAGGGGGTGCATTGTATTGTGTATGATGGTGGGGGTGCATTGTATTGTGTATGTGTGTGTGTGTGTGTGTGTGTGTGTGTGTGGTGATGGGGGGTGCATTGTATTTGTGTGTTTGTGTGTGTGTGTGTGTGTGTGGTGATGGGGGTGCATTGTATTGTGTTTGTGTGTATATGAGTGTGGTGATGGGGGTGCATTGCATCGTGTGTATTGTGTGTGTGTGTGTGGTGATGGGAGGTGCATTGTATTGTGTGTGTGTGTGTGTGGTGATGGGAGGTGCATTGTATTTTGTGTTTGTGTGTGTGTGTGTGTGTGTGTGTGTGTGTGTGGTGATGGGGAATACATTGTATTGTGTGTGGTGATGGGTGTGCATTGTATTGTGTGTGTGTGGTGATGGGGGGTGCATTGTATTGTGCGTATGTGTGTTTGTGGTGATGGGGGTGCATTATATTGTGTGTGTGTGTGTGGGGGGGATGGGGGTGCATTGTATTGTGCGTTTGTGTGGGGGTTACAAAAGAGCAGTTTGGGGGGAATATTTTGGAGAGGGGCAATATGGGGGGATATTATGGTGAGAGGCAGTGTGGGGGTATATTACAAAGAGAGCAGTGGGGAGAGGACATTATGGAGAGAAGCTGTGTATGGGGACATTATGGAAAGAGGCAGCGTGGGGGTATATTAAGGAGCGAGGCAGTGTGGGAGTTATTTTGGATAAGGGCAGTGTGGGGGAATATTCTGTGAAGGAAGCACAGCAATTATTCAGGGGCACAGCATGGGAGTTATTTATATTTATGGGGCAGTATAATGATACTTTTATTTTTAAAGGTGCTGTGTGGGAAAGTGCTGCTGAAGAATAAAGAGGGAGGGCTTCAGAGACAAGCTGTGGGCACGAAACCTCATCATGGCGTCTGTACTGCAAGAAGGCAAAAGGGATGGGATCGACTCAGAAGATGTCACCTATAAAAGGTACCTGGATGTAAATGATTATTTGTGATATTGCCTGCGTCTTATCAGTATTGTGGTTCCTGTATGGTCCGCAGTCTGATAACAACAACTCCCAGCATCTCCTTACCATCGTTAAGAACAAGCTGGGAGTTGTATCTTCCGAGCCTTCCCATTGATTTGCGTTGTTAAATACAGAGCGTTTTCCGAGTGGAAAACACCAGAAGACTGGAGCGGTCACTTCTTTTAATCACTTAGTGGTTTTAGAAACCTGAAGTGGGTAAAAGATGCTCAAAAGCCTGGACCTGTGCACAGCGAGGAGATGGAGATGGTCATTCGAGTATTTCTCATAGTAGTTACCATGGTGGAATCTGCCCCCCAAAAATTTCATTGCATGTTCTCTAAGTGGTATGCACCCAAAATTATCACCTGTGAGAACAACAGCCTCCCTGATCACCTATCTGTAGAATAGGTCATCAATGTTAGTTCAGGGGGATCTGATTTTGTATCCCTGCCCATCAGCTATGTGACCGCAGCATTATGTGGAGAGCAGCATCCCCTTCATTATCTGCGAGACCCAGCTCTGTAAGGGAAATAGCGGCTTCACCAGGTCCTGCTACTAAGAGCAATAAATAGGCCTGAGCTGTAATACTGGACGCAGCCGTGACTATATGTTATATGGTCGTGCTACACTAGCTACAAGTGCACAAAGATATTACACATTCACCATTCAAAATTGGGCCTGTGCACCAACAAATGCCAGGTCTGAATGCAAGTCCCAGTCCAGCCCTGAACAGGTGTATTCTATCATGCAAGAGAATCCGACCGATTATGTTAATGACCCACACAGCTCAAACTCTGATCAGAGTGTGAACAAAGTATCATTTAGGCTATGTGTGCACATTGCGTCGTGTCACTGCAGAAAATTCTGCAGTGATTTTGCAGTGCATGTGTGCTTCAAATCGCTGCAGAGACACTGCGTAATGGATGCAGTGTTTCTGCAGAAAAAATGCCGATTTCATGCGCTATGGATGCTGCCTCTCCCATAGACATTGCGGGAGCTGCATCCAAAGCGCACGAAAGAAGTGAAATGATGCTTTTTTGAACGCAGAGATTTTGTCAAATTTTTGACACTCAAAATTGCTGCGTTCAAAAAAGCATCATGTGCACGGATTATGCACAATCTTCATAAGGACGCATGCATTTACACTGCAGTGCTAGACGCAGTGTAAATACATGCAATACGCACACGTGCGCCCACAGCCTATCTGTGATCAGATTCTCTCGCATGTGAGAATCGAAGCACATATGAGGAGATGATGGAAAACTTAATCTCTCCATCTTCTACATTGTCATCCAAGTACAGTCCGATGTTTTGCACACACCCATTGATTTGAATGGGTGCATGTGTGACGCCCTGGACTATTCAGGTCATCACAGGGTTCTGCATAATGTTTCTCTCTCCATGCAGGGCTCAACCCCCCATGGTTCTGGGACCTAACCTGCAATACTGCCCCCACCAGCATTCACAAATCCTAGATACACCTTGCACCACACCCTGTCAGGCACACCAGTGGGCTGCTTAAGCTGGAATAGAGCCGCCCACCTAGGGGTCAGGCAGGGAGGTGGGAGGTGTCAAGTCAGAGCAGTGGTAGCCCTTAAGCTGTGAGGAGCTCTGAGGAAGCTGGGAGCTGTAGCTCCCAGGGGAGAAGCAGACTAGGTCACAGATGGTGGTCTGGACCTAGAGGAGTCAGACCCCTGGTCGGAGGGGATTGAGGCTTGGTGCCTGGGACCTGTCTTGGAGGACGGTCAGCAGCCTGGGCCTAATCACCGGTTCGGGACCAAAGGCACGATGGGGTACCACGGACCCTAGGTCAGGGAGAAGCTTCAGGCAACCCGGCAATTAACCTGCGGAGGACAAGGCCTCTATGGACTGTTCCCACCAAGCTCAGAGATCTGGGGCACTAGCGCAACGAGGGGGATAGGGCTTTCCAAACAAGCGGCCCACTGAAATCCCAAGCGTGAGCCCCTGAGAGCAGGCTCCTTCACTTAGCCACAATGAAATAATAAAGGGCTGTGGAAAGAGAAAGCCCAATAGGGTCTTACCCCAATAATAGAAAGGGTAAAGATATGTATCAGACTCACCTATAGTGGTTTTGCCAGTCACAACCACTATGCAAGCATGTAAGAATCCGGGTCCCGGCAGCAGTCCCAAGGTATGGCTGATAACAGAGAGTAGATGGAGAAGGGTGGTAAAATCCGCGCCAAGGACTCAATGGATTCAGAAGGAGATTAATGCTTCTTTTAATAACATGCACAGGTCAACGCGTTTCAGGAGTCACAGCTCCCTTCATCAGGACAGCAGGCAAGGAACATCAAATCCACAGTGGGGAGTGGGGCCCGGAAAGCTCCAAGCTGATGGGCCATAAAAAACACTCTAAATTCTGTACCAGGAGGCAGGTCACGGACCACCAGGCAGTGCTGCAGGGGACGGAACCCGGACGAGCTCCCCTCAGGAGACAGCAGCAGTCAGAGACTTGGTTTACCCTGTCGTCAGCATCTCCTTTATTGCTGAGTGAGTACTTCATTAACCCCTGCAACCAGCGATCCTGCGCTCCCCCTGCACTGTCCTTCACCATCCAGAGTACCGGGACCTTCCACTATCCATGGAGGGTGACAACATCTAGCTGCCCCACTGCATCACCCCGGATACTCCCAACGGCAGCGACGGTACTCCCAATTACCGTACACCACGGGTGACGTCACAAACTATATCTCCCCTGTAAATACCCCCCTCTTCATTTGAGTGTGGCCCCTAGCCCCCGGGTCCGGATATCCTCGAGGCACGAGTAACCATCACCCCCGGATCTGAGCAGTTCAACCGCTGCAGGGGCGGCACACATGCTGACTTCTAAATGTTGCCAATTACAGGATGAAATTATTATGTCAAATCATGAGAAAAAAAAACGTCGGAAAAAGAGGGCATTTTTTTTTTTAAAGAATTCTCTCTATTTTGTGTTTATTTCTTTTTACTGACAGAGTTAGTAATGGGAGGAATTTCCTAGACCCGTTCCCATTACTAACCTCGGTCTTGATGGCAAGTTTGATTTTTTTGTCAAATCACAGCTGTCAATAATCCCTTATAGTTGCCTGATTACCATCACTCCAGGGCAATTGGGATGAGCAGGGTAAAGCACCAAAATTGGTGCATCTAATGCATGCGACAATTCCGTAACGGCTGCAAGCTACTATTTTTAGGCTGAGGGGCCCACAAACCGTGGGCCTCTCCAGCCTGAAAAAAGCTGCATGGGGTCCCTCGTATTTTGATATACACCCAAGATAACACACTTAGCTGGGGGCTGAAGTCTGTAGCTGTCTACTATATTTGGCTATATATCAAAACACGGGGGCCCTATACCATTTTTTTCCAATTATTTATTTACTTTTACACTCCACAACCAATCACAGAAGCAGTCTGACTGCAACCAATCACAGACGCTGTCACAGAGGCAGTGTATATGCATGAGAGCTAATATGCGGACTCGGAAACACTGTGACAGCCGCGCGGAGTCTCGGTAAGTATAATTCTCCTGTTTTAATCTGTATTTTGACTTTGTTTCTTATGTCAGAGCACATCTGAAGCCAAATATACACTTCTTGGCTTCAGAGATTACCTGTGTATGTCCGGATACAAAGAAACCTGACTTCAGAAGAACAGAGGTTACAGAGATATTCTTTGGTGAGTTGGTGGCTGAACTTTGGCTCCTCAGTGAATATCAGGTTTCTTATTTGGGCACACATAGTGTGCCTGTGAAGTCGGGAAAGAAAGTTGCGTGCATGAGCAAAATTTGCAGGGGGATAGCGATGATGCTGCCTCTTTCATATGTTCTCATGATTTCCGAAATCCCTAACCTATTTCACTTTTTGAGATATGGGACTGTTTGTGGGCTTAAGTTTTGTGCCATGAGCTAACATTTTTAGTGATATTATTTTTGGGGTAGATACAATGTTTTGATTGTAGCCTCTTATTGCATTTTATTGGACTATTGTGGCATCCAAAATAATGTAATTCTGGTGTGGTGCTTCGATTTTATTTCTCATTATGTTGTTTACGGATCTGCAGGGCCATATTTACCATTAGGCACCCGTCGTCCGGTGCCTGGGGCGGCGGATTGCGGGGGGGCGGCACCTTTGGCTGCAAAAAAAAAATATATATTTTTTTTACATCCTTCTCCCCTTCCGTTAGACAGTCTATTAAATCCGCTGTGTTTTCGGAGGGGGAGGGGGGTTGGGTGGTGAGAGGCGTACCTCCATCTATCTGTATCTGCGTCTTTAAGATGCACATACAAATAGACTGCGGGCGCTGTACACAGGGAGCTGATTGACCCCGGAAGTGCCGGCACCAGCACTTCCGGGGTCAGAGGCGCGCCAATCAGCTCCGTGCTGTGGCGGCCAAAACTGTAGATGCCGCGGAGGAAGAGAACTCACCGGAGCCATCAGCAGGAGGAGAATGATGGACACCGGAGGAGGAGCTGCAGCTCCGGCAAGAGGAAGAGGAGGGTGGCAGCGGCGGCACAGGATCAGGTAATCACTCGCAGAGTTCCTAATGCTGTGAAGTGAGGGGAGGGGAGGCAGGCAGAGGCTATAATGTTAGGATTGTGGGGGAGGGGCAGCAGAGGCTATAGACTGAAGATTAGGAGGCCTATTATTGTAGTCTGGAGGTTAGGGGGGCCTATGACTCGACAGTGTTTAGGGCTATTAGTATAGTCTTAGAGTTAGGGGGCCTATTAAAGAAGAGGGTGGTCAAGGGGGCCTATTGCTGTAGAGGGGAAGGTTTAGGGAGCCTGTTGCTGTAGGAGGGAGGGTTAATGGAGCCTGTTGCTGTTGGGGGGGGTTAATGGAGCCTGTTGCTGTTGGGGGGGTAATGGAGCCTATTGCTGTTGGGGGGGGATAATGGAGCCTGTTGCTGTTGGGGGGGTTAATGGAGCCTGTTGCTGTTGGGGGAGTTAATGGAGCCGGTTGCTGTTGGGGGGGTTAATGGAGCCTGTTGCTGTTGGGGGGGTTAATGGAGCCTGTTGCTGTTGGGGGGGTTAATGGAGCCTGTTGCTGTTCGGGGGGGTTAATGGAGCCTGTTGCTGTTGGGGGGGGTTAATGGAGCCTGTTGCTGTTGGGGGGGGTTACTGGAGCCTGTTGCTGTTGGGGGGGTTAATGGAGCCTGTTGAGGTTGGGGGGTTTGGTTAATGGAGCCTGTTGCTGTTGGGGGGGTTGGTTAGGGAGCCTGTTGCTGGTGGGGGGCTTGGTTAGGGAGCATGTTGCTGTTGGGGGGGTTAGGGACCTTTTGCTGTTGGGGGGTTAGGGGACCTTTTGCTGTTGGGCAGGGTTATGGGACCTTTTGCTGTTGGGGGTTAGGGACCTTTTGCTGTTGGGGGGTTTAGGGGACCTTTTGCTGTTAGGGAGTTTAGGGGACCTTTTGCTGTTGGGGGGGTTTAGGGGACATTTTGCTGTTGGGGGTTTAGGGGACCTTTTGCTGTTGGGGGGGATTAGGGGACCTTTTTCTGTAGGAGGCAGGTTTAGGGGGCCTATTGCTGTAGGGGGCCTAATGCTGTAGATGGGGGGTGGGTTAGGGGGGCTTACAGAGGGAGGGATAGTGCAAGGGACAAAACGATGGGGAAAAGTATAAGGACTCGGTATGTTGGGGTCTCTGTATGCTGAGTGGGGCAGCGCGGTGGTCTCTGTATTTGAGTGGGGCAGCACGGTGGTCTCTGTATGCTGAGTGGGGCAGCGCGGTGGTCTCTGTATGCTGAGTGGGGCAGCGCGGTGGTCTCTGTATGCTGAGTGGGGCAGCGCGGTGGTCTCTGTATGCTGAGTGGGGCAGCGTGGTGGTCTCAGTATGCTGAGTGGGGCAGACAGCATTTGGAGTACATTAAGAAGGGGCAGCGCGGTGGTCTCTGTATGCTGAGTGGGGCAGGCAGCATTTGGAGTACATTAAGAAGGGGCAGCATGGAAGGCTCAGTATGGAGAGGGGCAGCATGCATGGGACATTGTGAGAGTGGAGCAGCATGGGAGGCTCAGTATGGAAAGAGGCAGTGTGAGGAGGGGCAGCATGATGTAAGGACAATGTGCAGATCGTATTTCATAATTGAGGAAGGTGTGGTGGGTATAGTTTATAAGGGAGGACAGTGCGGCTTTTTCGTTTATTAGGGGGCAGTGTGGCGGTCATAGTATATAAGTGGGGACGGTGAGGTGGGAATATTTTATAGGAGAGGATAGTGTGGAGGCAATGTACGTTAAGAGGGATTGTAATATTCTTTTGCGGGGTGGAGTGAGAAGCAGTTATTTTTTTCACAGCATAGGGCTTATTTATAGCACAGCGTTTGTGGTTTTTGTTATTCGGGAAATTTATAATGACATTATTATTTTACAGGGCACCATGGAGAGATGTGCTGCAGAAGACCGGAGAAGAGGGAGGTCCATAGAGACAAGCTGTGGATGTGAAGTGATCATGGAGTCGGGGACATGAGAAAACAGCGATCGGTGAGTGAATTATCACAGACCGTAAACTACACTAACATTTACACAGATTTAGGGGGAAAAAATGACCGGAGTGCTTCTTTAAAGGGAACCTGTCAGCAGATTTGGGGCCTATAAGCTGCGGCCACCACCATTGGGCTCTTATATACAACATTCTAACATGCTGTATATAAGAGCTCAGGCCGCTGTGTAGAATGTAAAAATCACTTTATACTCACCTAAAGGGCGGTGCGGTGCAGACTAGTTGAATGGGTGTCTCCGTTCTCCGGTACCGGCGCCTCCTCTTTCGGCCATCTTTGTCCTTCTTCTTCTGAAGCGTGGGTGCATGATGTGTTTTACGTCATCCACACTAGCCGACATAGAGGTCCTGCACAGATGCCCTACAATGCACTCAGGGCAGATCAAAGTGCGACTGCGAAGGACCTCAGTGCCGGTGAGTGTGGATGACATAGGACGCGTCATGCACCCAGGCTTCAGAAGAAGGAGGACAAAGATCGCCGAAAGATGGGGCGCCGGTACAGGAGAACGGAGACACCCATTCGACCAGTCTGCACCGCACTGCCCCCTAGGTGAGTATTATAAAGGGATTTTTATGTTCTACACAGCGTCCTGGGCTCTTATATACAGCATCTTAGAATGCTGTACATAAGAGCCCCCTTGTGTTGGCCGCAGCTTATAGACTTAAAAACTGGTGACGGGTTCCCTTTAATATTTGCAGAAAAATCTACTTTTATTTAATATGCAAATGAGGGCGTTTTGGTGCACCAATGGGGTGGTCTTTGCTTTGGTGCACCGTTGGTGTGGTCTTTGCTTTGGTGCACCGTTGGTCTGGTCTTTGTGTCGGTGCACCGTTGGTGTGGTCTTTGTGTCGGTGCACCATTGGTGTGGTCTTTGCTTTGGTGCACTGTTGGTATGGTCTTTGTGTCGGTGCACCGTTGGTGTGGTCTTTGCTTTGGTGCACCGTTGGTGTGGTCTTTGTGTCGGTGCTCTATTGGTGTGGTCTTTGTGTCGGTGCACCGTTGGTGTGGTTTTTGCTTTGGTGCACAATTGGTGTGGTCTTTGTGTCGGTGCACCGTTGGTGTGGTTTTTGCTTTGGTGCACCGTTGGGGTGGTCTTTGTGTCGGTGCACCGTTGGTTTGGTCTTTGCTTTGGTGCACCGTTGGTGTGGTCTTTGTGTCGGTGCACCGTTGGTGTGGTCTTTTTTTTTTTGGTGCACCATTGGGGTTGTCTTTGCTTTGGTGAACCATTGGTGTGGCCTTTGCTTTGGTGCACCCTTGGGGTGGTGTTTGCTTTGGTGCACCGTTGGGGTGGTCTTTGTGTCGGTGCACCGTTACGCGCTCATATTTGTATTTTAAAGTCTTTTGTTTTTATTGACAGCGCTCCATTAGTAAAAGTGAGTGCTGTCTAATATTAGCTTGTATGTCTGATTTTACCGCTCTTACTAAGTGAGCGCTGTCAATTAACACAAGGGATTGGCTTCATATTCAAATATAAGAGTGCACCAAGGCATAGGCCACGCCAAGGGTGCACCAAAGCCCCTCATTTGCATTTTAAAAAAATAGATTTTGAAGCAAATATTAAAGGGGTTGTCCGGTCTAGAATGATAAGTCTGCAGTAACTCTGTGTGTCACTCTGTGTGACTGAGGATTTTTGATTCCTCCCAGTGCACGGATTCACAGGTCTGCAGTCATAGAGAGACACATAGTGACTGTAGACTTGTCAGTCTAGACCAGACAACCCCTTTTAAGCTAAAATTTGTGTGATTTTTTTTGTAGTGGAATTGTCCCTTATATAAATGTTTATTTATGTAAATGGAAAAATCACTTCACCCGACAAACAAACCTTTTGCTTGTGCGTTTGGTGATTTGACAGCCGGTTTAGATAGATCAATCTGTTTCTGATTATTGGCAGCGTTGTAAATGTACCTCAAAGAGTAACTAAACTTTTTGTTTTTTTATATTTTATGCCCAATAATTCTGAGCAGATTGGTGAGAAATCTGATACAGACACCCCCCAACCACAGCTGAAAAGCTCTTTTAGGGCTGCTTCTCACTTGCGGGATTCTCGCAGTAGAGCAATGCGAGAAAAACTCGCATTGGAATCGGACACATGTTAGTGAATGATTCAGCTCGCATTTGCGATTTTTTTCTCAGTCCAAATCGGACTGAGAAAAAAATCGCAGCATGCTGCTTTTTTGCGAGTTTCTACTGCAAATCTCTCCAATGCAAGTCTATGGGAGCGTGTAAATAATCGGATGTCACGGGACGGCACTCACACCATCCTAGTGACATGCGATTTTCTAAATACATTTCTCGCATGTTTCCTAAAACACTGGAAACGAGTGATGTCTCACAATGTCTTTCAATCACTATTCTCGGTCTCTCCCTCTCAGTGTCTATTCTCTCTCTGTCGGTCCGTCACTATCTCTGTCCCTCTCTCACAGTCTGTCGGTCATTTTCCCCTCCTCTCCCATACTCACCGTTCCCCGATCCCCGGTGCGGTGCTGCACGGCATTCACACTGCTCCGGCGGCTTTTACTATTTTGAAAAAGCCGGCCGCTCATTAAACAATCTCGTATTCCCTGCTTTCCCCGCCTACAGGCGCCTATGATTGGTTGCAGTGAGACACGCCCAAACGCTGAGTGAGAGGTGTCTCACTGCACCCAATCACAGCAGCCGGTGGGCGTGTCTATACTGTGCAGTGAAATAAATAATTAAATAATTAAAAAAAACAGCGTGCGGTCCCCCCAATTTTAATACCAGCCAGATAAAGCCATACGGCTGAAGGCTGGTATTCTCAGGATGGGGAACTCCGCGTTATGGGGAGTCCCCCAGCCTAACAATATCAGTCAGCAGCCGCCCAGAATTGCCGCATACATTATATGCAACAGTTCTGAGACTGTACCCGGCTCTTCCCGATTTGCCCTGGTGCGTTGGCAAATCGGGGTAATAAGGAGTTAATGGCAGCCCATAGCTGCCACTAACTCCTAGATTAATCATGTCAGGAGTCTCCCCGAGATACCTTCCATGATTAATCTGTAAGTGACAGTAAATAAACACACACACCTGAAAAAATCATTTATTAGAAATAAAAACACTAACAAATTCCCTGGTTCACCAATTTAATAAGCCCCAAAAAGCCCTCCATGTCCGGCGTAATTCAGGATGGTCCAGCGTCGCTTCCAGCTCTGCTGCATGAAGGTGACCGGAGCTGCAGAAGACACCGCCGCTCCTGACAGCTCCATGCAGCAACTGAGGTGAGTAGCGTGATCAGCTGAGCTGTCACTGAGGTTACCCGCTGTCACTGGATCCAGCGGTGGCCGCGAGTAACCTCAGTGACCCCGCCGACACATTGTAAGATACATTGCAGCGTGTAAAGCAGGCTTTAGGGAACTTGAACCTGCAATCATTCAATTGCTTGTACTATACATAGCAGTTCATCAGCACTTCTATGTATAGCAAAAATCATGGTCTGTCATGGCAACCATCAGCGCCTCAAAATCAAGCCGTAGAATGTCACGCCCCCTGCCTGCATGCGTTATATGCTGCTGTAAGAAATTGATAGTGGCATTCAACATGTTAACTTGCACCAGTTAAAAACAGAAATTGACATTAGCACATAATTAGTTAAACAGCTAGCTCTGATCAATGTTAGGACTTGAGGACATGATGGATCTCCACATCCTAGAAAAGCGGTCTGATTATCACACTCTGATTAGATGTCATCTGAGTGCGGTCCGATGTCTCACATGGAGCAATAGACTTTCATTACTGATGTTGATCAGACACTCAAACATGCCACTGATTTTTCTTTGGACCGAATGCACAGCCTCATAGAATAACATGGGTAGGAGTGGTATCCAAAACACCCCTCAAATTGCACTTGTCGGATTTATACGGTTGTGTGAACGAGCCCTAGAGGAAGGTGCTGCCTGTATAACATAGCCAACACCCACTGTGCATATTGAAAGCTCACCTCTAAAGCGGGCTTTACACGCTGCGATCTCGCTAGCGAGATCGCAAGCAATTGTACCCGCCCCTGTCGGTTGTGCGACACGGGCAAATCGCTGCCTGTCGCGCACAACCTCGCTTACCCCTGTCACACGGACTTACTTGTCCTGCGACGTCGCTCTGGCCAGCGACCCGCCTCCTTTCTAAGGGGGCAGGTCGCGCAGCGTCACAGCGACGTCACATGGCAGGCGTCCAGTAGAAGCGGAGGGGCGGAGATGAGCGGGACGAAAACATCCCCGCCCACCTCTTTCCTTCCGCATAGCCGGTAGAGGCAGGTAAGGAGATGTTCCTCACTCCTGCGGTGTCACACATAGCAATGTGTGGTGCCGCAGGAACAAGGAACAACATCGCTAATTAGAAGAGAACGATTTTTTGTTTTAGGACGACCTCTCCGCGGCAAACGATTTTTGCCGCTTTTGCGATCGTTTTAGGTCACACATAACTGTTTCACGCTACGATATCGTTAATGACGCTGGATGTGCGTCACAAACAACGTGACCCCGACGATAATTCATTAACGATATCCTGCTTTAAGCCTGCTTTACACGTTGCAATTTGTTGTGCAATCACGTTTGCGATGTGACACGCCCAGATCGCATATGTGATCTAATGAGATCACACGTAGGTCGTTCATTTGCTGTCACACGTGCGTTAGTAGTCTATGTTAAATTGATCAATTTTGTGTGCGATCCTTTAGATCATGTGTTCTGTGACGTATGCATTGGGCACCGTTTTTTTTTTTATTTATTGACTTGCCAAGCGTGTGTAATGTGTAGGGATGCGTTTTTACTATGTCATCTGACATTCAGCTCTGCTACATGGCCGCTAACAGCAGACACAGACAGCCATGTAGCAGAGATGAATGGCAGATGACAGCAGACACAGAAAGAGCCGCACGATCAGAATGAACTCGGGTTAACTTCACCAGACTTCATTGTCATGCTGCGGCTCTGTCTGTGTCGCGTCCTGATTAGCGGTCACCAGTGAAGGACTCACTGGTGACCGCTAAACTCCTGAGTAACTGAACTGAGCAGCCCTCTCTCATATACTTACCGATCCCCGATCTCCGGCGCGGGGCTGCACGGCATTCACACTGCTCCGGCGGCTTTTACTATTTTGAAAAAGCCGGCCGCTCATTAAAGAATCTCGTATTCCCTGCTTTCCCCGCCCACCGGCGCCTATGATTGGTTGCAGTGAGACACGCCCACACGCTGAGTGACAGCTGTCTCACTGCACCCAATCACAGCAGCCGGTGGGCGTGTCTATACTGTGCAGTGAAATAAATAATTAAATAATTAAAAAAACCGGCGTGCGGTCCCCCCCAATTTTAAACGCCTGACATGATTAATCTAGGAGTTATTGGCAGCTATGGGCTGCCAATAACTCCTTATTACCTCGATTGCCAACGCACCAGGGCAAATCGGGAAGAGCCGGGTACAGTCACAGAACTGTCGCATCTAATGTATGCGGCAATTCTGGGCGGCTACTGACTGATATTGTTAGGCTGGGGGGCTCCCCATAACGTGGAGCTCCCCATCCTGAGAATACCAGCCTTCAGCCGTATGGCTTTATCTGGCTGGTTTTAAAATTTTTTTTTTTCACTGCAAAGTATAGACACGCCCACCGGCTGCTGTGATTGGGTGCAGTGAGACACCTGTCACTCAGCGTGGGGGCGTGTCTCACTGCAACCAATCATAGGCGCCGGTGGGCGGCGAAAGTAGGGAGTATGAGATTTTTAATGAGCGTCCAGCTTTTTCAAAATAGTAAAAGCCGCCGGAGCAGTGTGAATGCCGTGCAGCGCCGCGCTGGTGATCGGGGATCGGTGAGTATCAGAGAGGGGGTAAGAGGGATAGACTGACATGGACAGAGAGAGAGAGAGGGACAGAGATAGTGACCGACTGACAGAGATTAGTGAATGACAGACATTGTGAGGCGCTTCAGAATGCAGCTTTTCAGCTGCGCTCTGAAGCGGACCTTTTTTAAGCTGTGGTGCAGAGCGCACACCTGCGCACATAGCCACAGACATCAAAATCGTATGAGGGATGTCACACGTTTCAATTGACTAGGTTCGTGCAACAAAACGTTCAATTCTAGACAAAGATACGATGTGTTTGCGATCAACGGTTTTGCGTTCAATCCTGATCGCACTTAGGTGTCACATGCAGATACCTCACAAATGATGCCGGATGTGCGTCACTTACAACTTGACCCCAACGACAGATTGTGAGATATATTGAAGCGTGTAAAGCGGGCTTTAGGCCATGTGCGCACGTTGCGTCCAGTACCTTGCAGAAATGAACGTATCCTCTGGCAGAATTTGTCAATGTCAAATTTGGTTTTGACCACAAAAACGCCGGAAATACACATACGTTTTTATTGCATTTTTGTCACGTTTTACATGCATTTTCAGTGTTTAAAGACACATGCGTTTTCAATACAAATACACTACTAGATAAAGTTTAAGCATTCAAACACTATGAAAAAAAATTGAAAAAAATGATAACAAATATCATGATTTAAATCATACACAAAATAGCTAATTTTAATACAAAAATTAATGTGATATAATAATTATGTATAAAATAACGTTAAATTATTGTTTTTCTATTTTTTTATAGTCGGACTATATGTGTATGAAAAGGGACACATCATGATCTCACTATAATTTCCAAAATGCATGGTTTTATTTTGTCAAAAAGCATGTGTTTTGCATCAAAAAAGCATGTAAAATGCTAGGATTTTGATATAGGATACGTTTTGAAAGTTCTCATTGACTTTAATGTTATTAAAACGCTGCCAAAATGGCAAAAACAATTGACATGCTGCTTCTTTAAACGCTGAGATTTTGACAAATTTTCTGCAACCAAAACGCTGCGTTTGTAAAAGCATCGTGCGCACAAGAAAGCCCTATCTTCCATAGACTTTGCCTGGATATCAAAACGCATGCATTTTTGCATTAAAACGCTGCAGTTCAAAACGCTGCGGAAACGCAAGAAAAAACGCAACGTGCGCACACAGCCTTAGGCTAGATGCGCATGTTGTGTCGTGTCCATGCTGAAAATTCTGCAGCGATTTGGCAGTGCATGTGCGCTTCAAATCGCTGCAGAAACACTGCGTAATGGATGCAGTGTGTCTGCAGAATAGATGCCAATTTCATGTGCTCGGGGTGCTGCCTCTCCCATAGGCCTGCAACACACATCCGTGCCGCCGGTACGTGTTTGGTACGTTTTTGCACATACCGGCGGCACGTCCACATGTGCACCAATGTTACCCTATTGTAACAGGCACACACATGTTAAGCCACACGGGACGTGTGTCCATGTGGTTTGTACGTGTGTGTGTTTTTTTTAGATGGATGACATGTCCGCGTTTTGCCGGCATCATGCAGACACGGACCCGCTAAAGTCAATGGGTCCGTGTCTGCACGTACGAGACACGGACCATGTATGTGTGCTTTCCGTATGGTCCGTGTGCGTTTTTAATTTTTTTAATGGTGACACGGCTCAAGAAACACAGACTGCACACGGACTGCACACGGACATGACACATACGTATCTCATGCATACACGGACATTCCACACGCACGCATGGAAAGCATATGCTCTCACACTTATGTCACACGTACCGGAGAAACGGACAATCAACATGGAACACGGACCCGAAAAACGGACCGCAAGACACGCATGTCTTTTCAACGGATGTGTGTTTCAGGCCATAGACAGAGTGGGAGCTGCATCCAAAGCGCACAAAAGAAGTGACATGCTGCCTTTTTAAAAGCAGAGATTTTCTCAAATTTTTGACTCTCAAATTGCTGCGTTCAAAAAAGCATTGTGCACACGGATTATGCACAATCTTCATAGATTGTGCAGGGGACGCAGGATACAGACGTTTACACTGCAGTGCTAGACGCAGCGTAAATGCATGAAATTACGCAACGTGCGCACATGCCCTTAAACCTGGTCCATACAAGGCAGCTATCGGGAAGAGGTTAATGTGGCCTTTAGTTTTTTTGTTTGGCCATGGATTTAATATAATATATTTTTGTATTTCTGTAATAGAGTTTGAGTATTGTAAACTTGATCTTGTTTCAAAGATTTATAAAAACATAATAGTAATCATACAATAGGAATAGAAATATTGAATAATAGCTATATTGCGGCTGAAATCCATGCTACAGGTTGTCATAATGCGGTCTTACCTGCTTCTTCTCTTCTCATCACTGATATCAATTCTACAAATAGAAAATAACCTATTAGATTATAGCAGATAAATAGTTTAAAATAAATGTAATTTAATTCTTACAAATAACATCTACTTAAAATAATTATTGTAACATACCTGTATGATAAAAATGGAAGAATCAGTGGGAGAATAATGGTACTCATCTAAAACGCTTTGGTGCAGTAAATATTAGCCATTTGAAAGGACACTGATAAGTGTGTGGGCTTTAAGTGACCACTAGATCATATAAGGGGTTGTCCAAGAAACATAGTATATTTTAATTCAGAGATTGGCTGTATCAAAAAATGTTCCTGTTATGGTTCAGGGTTTTCCTGAGCTTCAAACCGTTTCTGCCCCATCCTCATCCCCTGCAGTGGTGTCAGATGACTCTCCTGCGCCACCTGTCCATCGCTGCAGGTGCTTGGCTGCTAGGCATCAGATGTCCAGGGTCTTTGTTCGTTCTGAGGCTAAGTCCCCGTTTTGCCCTACCGTGCATGTGTGGGTTCCCGCTGCCTTTCCTGGCTCTAAGTGCAGGATTCCCGCTAATGCGCATGATGTCAACAGTGACGTGGCCGCTTCTGATTGGCCGATGCTGACGTCACCGAAGATGCGGTGGCCACTGCCTGGCCATCAATGACGTCAGCGGTGACGCGGCGGCCGCTGATTGGCCGTCGCTGACGTTATTGGTGACGTGGCGGTCCCTGAGTGGCTGTGGCCAGCGCCATTGCCATCTGATGTCTGGCTTGGGGCTGGGCTTAGTCTATAAAGACCCTGGACAATGCATATGGCTGTGTGATCGTCATTTGTGTTCTGTGAAACCAGCAGAGCACTGCAGTCACATAGTGGCCATAGCGCCAATACAGCCCTGTAGTGTCTGTGACAGGGCTGCATGTGATACTTGAAGCGGTAGGCAGGGTTAAGCGTCCAGTAGTCATCACGCCAAGATTTGTGGCGAGGCACAACCAGGGCTAGATATCCTGCTTCTGTGTACCACTACAGTCATACTGTGGCAGCAAAGTGAAGCTAACTGGGCTGCGCCTACTGTCCCGGTGTGCCCCCTATGCACACGGACAGTTTCCCTCAGGACCCCCTGTGCTGTGAACAGGAGAGGTCCAGTACTCAGTGGGTGTGCTGTTAACACCACTGATTGTGTTTTTTAATTTTCTGTTCCTCAGAAGTTGTGCCGTCCGGCCGCCTGTCCATCTGTGGCTTTGTCATCTGCCCAGAGGACCTCAGGAGGTGTTAGAGCTGTTATTAGTTTTGCTCTAACCGTCCTCCCGCGTAACAGTTCCTGTCCTAATCTTAAAAATGAGCCTTTGCTATACACTGTTATTTTTTTGTGTCCAACTATGCAATGCTGCGCCAGTTCACAGTCGGCACATACCATAGTTCTTAGCCAGGGAAAGAGGCATAAGGCACACTTCACAAGTCCGTATTTCCAGTACGTGTGATGCCCATTTTCACACGTACTGGAGATGTGTTTTACACTCATACTCTTTCAAATCTGTGTTGATTCTAACACCTCCATGTGTTCACATGGACCGTGTGTGTGCGTGTGTGTGCGTGTGTGTGTGCGTGTGTGTGTGTGCATGTGTGTGCGTGTGTGTGCGCGTGTGTGCGTGTGTGTATGTGTGTGTGTGTGCGCGCACATGTGTGTGTGTGTGCGTGTGTGTGTGCGTGTGTGTGCGTGTGTGTGTGCGTGTGTGTGTGTGAACCACATGCGTGTCCCTGTGATCCACACAGAGACATGTCCAGTTTTTAGCATCAGCACAGATGACAAGGGCCAATAGAACTAAATGGTTCTATGGAAAACATGTACGACTCACAGATAAAAATCATATGACATTCATGTGCTGTCCGTGTGACATGGACCAGTATTAAATGCATTCAAGAAATTAAAGATTTTTCTGTGTTTAAGATGTGCAAAGAACATAGATTAGATAGCTATTTATCATATATCTCTCTAAGGGTACTTTCACACTTGCATTGTTTTCCTTCCGTTACAATCCACCCTTTTGGAAAACAGCGGAATCCGTTAACGGATTCCGCTGTTTCCCATAGACTTGTATGGATGACTGATTGTGCCAAAAGGACCTGCATTGCTTCTGCTGGGTGATGCTCCGTTGCTTCCGCCGGGTGACGCTCCGTTGCTTCTGCCCAGCGAGAGGAACGCAGCATGTAACGTTGTTTTGAGCAGCGGAATCCTCAGGATTTCACTGCGCATGCTCTTTTTTTTTTTTTTTTTTTTTTTTTAAATCACAAACTTTATTTTGTCTCGCGGTGGCCGAACGTTCAGCTGAGCGCCCGCCCACCGGCATGCCTGGCCGCCGGCAAGTGAGAGCACTCAGCTGGGCGCCCGCCCGCCGGCATGCCCGGCCGCCGGCAAGTGAGAGCGCTCAGCTGAGCGCCCGCCCGCCGTCATGCCCGGCCACCGGTAAGTGACAGCGCTCAGCTGAGCGCCCGCCGGCATGCCTGGCCGCCGGCAAGTGAGAGCGCTCAGCTGAGCGCCCGCCCACTGGCATGCCCGGCCGCCGGCAAGTGACAGCGCTCAGCTGAGCGACCGGCCGCCGACTATTGAGAGCGATCAGCTGATCGTTCACAATAGTCTGCTGCCGGTAAAACTGTAAAGAAGAAAAAAAAAATAAATTAAAAAAAAGCTTTCCGTTGTTTTGTGTGATCCGTAGCATCCGTTGTACCACTATATGCAACGCATCCGTTGCATCCGTAGCACAACGCAATGCTACGGAAGCCGTCCATTGCAAGTGTGAAACTAGCCTAAGGGGCACTTTGCACCCTACGACATCGCAAGCCGATGCTGCGATGCCGAGCGCGATAGTCCCCGCCCCCGTCGCAACTGCGATATCCTTGTGATAGCTGCCGTAGCGAACATTATCGCTACGGCAGCTTCACATGGACTCACCTGTCCTGCGACCGTCGCTCTGGCCGGCGACCCGCCTCCTTATTAAGAGGGCGGGTCGTGCGGCGTCACTGCGACATCACACGGCAGGCGGCCAATCGGAGCGGAGGGGCGGAGATGAGTGGGATGTAAACATCCCGCCCACCTCCTTCCTTCCGCATATTCTACGGAAGCCGCGGTGACACCAGTAGGAGATGTTCCTCGCTCCTGCGGCTTCACACACAGCGATGTGTGCTGCCGCAGGAGCGAGGAACAACATCGGACTGTCGCGTCAGCGTAATTAAGGATTACGCCGACGCTGCACCGATGATACGATTATGACGCTTTTGCGCTCGTTAATCGTATCATCGAGCCTTTACACACTACGATGTCGCATGCGATGGCGGAAGTACGTCATTTTCAATTTGACCCCACTGACATCGCACCTGCGATGTCGTAGTGTGCAAAGCCCGCCTAACACTCCATAGACTTTGCTTACATGTAGTTCTTGGTCACACTGCGCTGACAAAAGACAAAAGACCCCCAATCATGCTCGCTAGATGATGAATGGGAGGACCTGCAGTTGAACACATCAAGGCCCTGTGGTGGAATGCGCACCCACACACATCAGATTGCACACCCACACACATCAGATTGTACACCCGAACACATCAGATCGCACACCCACACACATCAGATTGCACACACAGTCACACATCAGATCGCACACACAGTCACACATCAGATCGCACACACAATCACACATCAGATCGCACACACACACTCACCACATCTGATGATACTGATTGCTTCTGACCAGCAGTGGAACCAGGGACGCAGTGCAGTGTAGTGTGAGGACTTGCGGTGGAAAACATGGAGGACCAGCGGTAGAGGACCATAGTTCTTTCATGCGTTCTACCACGGGTCCTCGCGCTCTGCACAGCGTCCCAGGTTCCCCTGCTGGCTGGAAGCAACAGGTATCACTGAATGTTGTGTGTGCCATTGTGTGTGTCATCTGATGTGTGTGTGCAATCTGATCTGTGTGTGTAATCTGGTGTGTGTGAGCGTGCAAGCCGGAAGCAGGGGAAGACCGCTGTGGAGCATACCTGCAGGGTGTGCCCGCCAAAGATCTCAGGAGAACCTTGGAGCGACACAGCCATCCGGGGTCTGGTAAGTATAAGTATCATGGGAAGGGGGAGTCTGCTTTTTTGGGAGGTAAACTTACCCCTAACTGTGTTTTCCCGAGATTAAGCCCTAGCGTATTTTTTGGGGCCAAAAAAAATATAAGACAGTGTCTTATTTTCGAAGAAACATGGTATCAGTAACGTTACTGTTGTTCAGGGTCGCCAGGTCACCAGATTACTCGGTTCACACTGTGCTGTGTGTGATGTGGCAAACTTTAACAGAGGTAACGTTACTAATGTCATTCCCCATCAGAGGCACCCAGTCTCACGCAGCGGAGCATGACACAGAATTGACTGTTGGCAGAGTCAATGGAGTGTCAAAATGATGCTACATTGACTTTGTTTTTTGGAATCCCTGGCCTACAGTATGTCGGACTAGCTGGAATTTTCTTTTTACTTCTGAATAAAGTTGTGAAGAGGGTGTTTTATTTTATATCTTTGTGTTTTTAAATTTGTGGGAGTTTTCAGATATCCATTTTTGGACTACAATGGATTCTCTGGACTAGAACAAAGCTGCATGGGTGTTTTTTTGGTGGTTTTTTTTAATGGTAAACAAGGGAAAATTTGGGGGAATGTTTATCAAAGTAAATTATTTTTCGTGTGTGTCTTTTTTTTAATTACTGTGTTACAAATAGGGTTGCTGATAGACATCTCTCCATTATTAGGACCAGGGCTTAATGCCAGCTGACATTACACAGCTGACATTAACCCCATAAACCATTACCTCGCTTCCCATCGTAAATTGTGAAGAGGCAAAGTGCCAGAATTGGTGCATCTAATGTGAGCTGCCACTTCTGGGTCGGGTGTGGGCTCGTATTTTTAGGCTGGGAAGGGACCAATAACCATTGAGAGTTGTCAAAAATGAGGGGGACCCCATGTCGTTTTTTCCAATTAGATATCGCACATTAGATTTCTCTAAGATGGCCACTATTAGGCACATGTGCTATAGATTAGATATGTTGTATGTCTGCTTTGGATGGTTCTTATTATTATGCTAGTACCTACACTGTGTGCAGAATTATTAGGCAAATGAGTATTTTGATCACATGATACTTTTTATATATGTTGTCCTACTCCAAGCTGTATAGGCTTGAGAGCCAACTACCAATTAAGTAAATCAGGTGATGTGCATCTCTGTAATGAGGAGGGGTGTGGTGTAATGACATCAAGACCCTATATAAGGTGTGCTTAATTATTAGGCAACTTCCTTTCCTTTGGCAAAATGGGTCAGAAGAGAGATTAGACGAGCTCTGAAAAGTCCAAAATTGTGAGATGTCTTGCAGAGGGATACAGCAGTCTTGAAATTGCCAAACATTTGAAGTGTGATCACCGAACAATCAAGCGTTTCATAGCAAATAGCCAAGAGGGTCACAAGAAGTGTATTGGGCAAAAAAGGCGCAAAATAACTGCCCATGAATTGAGGAAAATCAAGCGTGAAGCTGCCAAGATGCCATTTGCCACCAGTTTGTCCATATTTCAGAGCTGCAATGTTACTGGAGTATCAAAAAGCACAAGGTGTGCCATACTCAGGGACATGGCCAAGGTAAGGAAGGCTGAAAAACAACCACCTTTGAACAAGAAACTTAAGATAAAACATCAAGACTGGGCCAAGAAATATCTTAAGACTGATTTTTCAAAGGTTTTATGGACTGATGAAATGAGAGTGACTCATGATGGGTCAGATGGATGAGCCAGAGGAAGGATGAGTAAAGGGCAGAGAGCTCCACTCCGACTCAGACGCCAGCAAGGTGGAGGTGGGGTACTGGTATGGACTGGTATCATCAAAGATGAACTTATGGGATCTTTTTAAGTTGAGGATGGAGTGAAGCTCAACTCCCAGACCTACTGCCAGTTTCTGGAAGACAACTTCTTCAAGCAGTGGTACAGGAAGAAGTCAATATTGTTCAAGAAAAGCATGATTTTCATGCAGGACAATGCTCCATCACGTGCATCCACAGCGTGGCTGGCCAGTAAAGGTCTAAAAGATGAAAAAATAATGACATGGCCCCCTTGTTCCCCTGATCTGAACCCAATAGAGAACCTGTGGTCCCTCATAAAATGTCAGATCTACAGGGAGGGTAAACAGTACACCTCTCGGAAAAGTGTCTGGGAGGCTGTGGTGGCTGCTGCACGCAATGTTGATTGTAAACAGTTCAAGCAACTGACAGAATATATGGATGGTAGGCTGTTGAGTGTCATCATAAAGAAATATGGCTATATTGGTCACTAATTTTTTGGGGTTTTGTTTTTTCACGTCAGAAATGTTTATTTCTAAATTTTGTGCAGTTATATTGGTTTACCTAGTGAAAATAAACAAGTGAGATGGGAATATACAGTCATATGAAAAAGTTTGGGCACCCCTATTAATGTTAACCTTTTTTCTTTATAACAATTTGGGTTTTTGCAACAGCTATTTCAGTTTCATATATCTAATAACTGATGGACTCAGTAATATTTCTGGATTGAAATGAGGTTTATTGTACTAACAGAAAATGTGCAATCTGCATTTAAACAAAATTTGACCGGTGCAAAAGTATGGGCACCTCAACATAAAAGTGACATTAATATTTTGTAGATCCTCCTTTTGCAAAAATAACAGCCTCTAGTCGCTTCCTGTAGCTTTTAATGAGTTCCTGGATCCTGGATGAAGGTATATTTGATCATTCCTGTTTACAAAACAATTCCAGTTCAGTTAAGTTTGATGGTCGCCGAGCATGGACAGCACGCTTCAAATCATTCCACAAATGTTCAATGATATTCAGGTCTGGGGACTGGGATGGCCATTCCAGAACATTGTAATTGTTCCTCTGCATGAATGCCTGAGTAGATTTGGAGTGGTGTTTTGGATCATTGTCTTGCTGAAATATCCATCCCCTGCGTAACTTCAACTTCGTCACTGATTCTTGCACATTATTGTCAAGAATCTGCTGAATCCATGCGACCCTCAACTTTAACAAGATTCCGGGTGCCAGCATTGGCCACACAGCCCCAAAGCATGATGGAACCTCCACCAAATTTTACTGTGGGTAGCAAGTGCCTTTCTTGGAATGCCGTGTTTTTTTGCCTCCATGCATAACGCCTTTTTATATGACCAAACAACTCAATCTTTGTTTCATCAGTCCACAAGACCTTCTTCCAAAATGTAACTGGCTTGTCCAAATGTGCTTTTGCATTCCTCAGGCGACTCTGTTTGTGGCGTGCTTGCAGAAACTGCTTCTTTCGCATCACTATCCCATACAGCTTCTCCTTGTGCAAAGTGCGCTGTATTGTTGACCGATGCACATTGACACCATCTGCAGCAAGATGATGCTGCAGGTCTTTGGAGGTGGTCTGTGGAATGTCCTTGATTGTTCTCACCATTCTTCTTCTCTGCCTTTCTGATATTTTTCTTGGCCTGCCACTTCTGGACTTAACAAGAACTGCACCTGTGTGCTTCCATTTCCTTACTATGTTCCTCACAGTGGAAACTGACAGTTTAAATCTCTGAGACAACTTTTTGTATCCTTCCCCTGAACAACTATGTTGATTAATCTTTGTTTTCAGATCATTTGAGAGTTGTTTTGAGGAGCCCATGATGCCACTCTTCATAGGAGATTCAAATAGGAGAACAACTTGCAAGTGGCCACCTTAAATACCTTTTCTCATAATTGGATTCACCTGCCTATGAAGTTCAAAGCTCAATGAGGTTACAAAACCAATTTAGTGCTTTAGTAAGTCAGTAAAAAGTAGTTAAGAGTGTTCAAATCAAGAAATTGATACGGGTACCCATACTTTCGCACCGGTCAAATTTTGTTTAAATGCGGATTGCACATTTTCTGTTAGTACAGTAAACCTCATTTCAATCTAGAAATATTACTTAGTCCATCAGTTATTAGATATATGAAACTGAAATAGCTGTGGCAAAAACCTAAATTGTTATAAAGAAAAAAGGTTAATAATAATAGGGGTGCCCAAACTTTTTCATATGACTGTATTTGGTTTTTATTAAGTTGCCTAATAATTCTGCACAGTAATAGTTACCTGCACAAACAGATATACTCCTAAAATAGCCAAATCTGAAAAAAAAAACATTCAAACTTCCAAAAATATTAAGCTTTGATATTTATGAGTCTTTTGGGTTGATTGAGAACATAGTTGTTGATCAATAAAAAAAATCCTCTAAAATACAACTTGCCTAATAATTCTGCACACGGTGTATGCACAAATATATAATTATGTATATTATTCTGATTTATTCATATATATATACAGTACAGACCAAAGGTTTGGACACACCTTCTCATTCAAAGAGTTTTCTTTATTTTCATGACTCTGAAAATTGTAGGTTCACATTGAAGCCATCAAAACTATGAATCAACACAAGTGGAATGAAATACTTAACAAGAAGGTGTGAAACAACTGAAAATATGTCTTATATTTTAGGTTCTTCAAAGCAGCCACCTTTTGCTTTGATTACTGCTTTGCACACTCTTGGCATTCTCTTGATGAGCTTCAAGAGGTAGTCATTGGAAATGGTTTTCACTTCACAGGTGTGCCCTGTAAGGTTCGATAAGTGGGATTTCTTGTCTTATAAATGGGGTTGGGACCATCAGTTATGTTGTGCAGACGTCTGGTGGATACACAGCTGATAGTCCTACTGAATAGACTGTTAGCATTTGTATTATGGCAAGAAAACAACAGCTAAGTAAAGAAAAATGAGTGGCCATCATTACTTTAAGAAATGAAGGTCAGTCAGTCCGAAAAATTGGGAAAACGTTGAAAGTGTCCCCAAGTGCAGTGGCAAAAACCATCAAACGCTACAAAGAAACTGGCTCACAGGAGGACCACCCCAGGAAAGAAGGCCAAGAGTCACCTCTGCTGCGGAGGATAAGTTTATCCAAGTCACCAGCCTCAGAAATCGCAGGTTAACAGCAGCTCAGATTATAGACCAGGTCAATGCCACAGAGTTCTAGCAGTAGACACATCTCTAGAACAACTGTTAAGAGGAGATTTTGTGCAGCAGGCCTTCATGGTAAAATAGCTGCTAGGAAACCACTGCTAAGGACAGGCAACAAGCAGAAGAGACTTGTTTGGGCTAAAGAACACAAGGTCTGATGACCTTGGTCTGATGAGTCCAAATTTGAGATCTTTAGATCCAACCACTGTGTCTTTGTGTGATGCAGAAAAGGTGAACGGATGGATTCTACATGCCTGGTTCCCACCGTGAAGCATGGAGGAGGAGGTGTGATGGTGTGGGGGTGTTTTGCTGGTGACACTGTTGAGGATTTATTCAAAATTGAAGGCATACTGAACGAGCATGCCTACCACAGCATCTTGCAGCGGCATGCTATTTCATCCGGTTTGCATTTAGTTGGACCATCATTTATTTTTCAACAGGACAATGACCCCAAACACACCTCCAGGCTGTGTAAGGGCTATTTGACTAAGAAGGAGAGTGATGGTGTGCTACGCCAGATGACCTAGCCTTCACAGTCACCAGACCTGAACCCAATCGAGATAGTTTGAGGTACACTGGACCGCAGAGTGAAGGCAAAAGGGCCAACAAGTGCTAAGCATCTCTGGGAACTCCTTCAAGACTGTTGTAAGACCATTTCCGGTGACTCGAAGCTCATCAAGAGAATGCCAAGAGTGTGCAAAGCAGTAATCAAAGCAAAAGGTGGCTACTTTGAAGAACCTAGAATATAAGACAAATTTTCAGTTGTTTCACACCTTTTTTTTAAGTGTTTCATTCCACATGTGTTAATTCATAGTTTTGATGCCTTCAATGTAAATCTACAATTTTCAGAGTCATGAAAATAAAGAATACTTTTTGAATGAGAAGGTTTGTCCAAATGTTTGCTCTGTACTGTGTATATATATATATATATAATTATAAAATACTTATAGCGATTTTTGCAATGTTCCATAACATGGTGTTGGCCATTAGACTTCTCCAATATGACCGCTGCTATGCCCGTGTGCCATTGGTGAGTGGCGCCGGATGTCCTCCCCTGACGACTTCTATTTTTAGTGATATCACCGGGATATTTCTCTCAACATGCTCAGTGTCTCTTGAACACCATCAGCTGGGGACGATAATTCCGAGCCGGGCCTGCGATGCATGTACGTGCAGGTGACCATTTTTTACACTTACATTTCCCCTACATGTACCTGGCAATATGTTATTGAAATCATTCCCCTTGATAAAGCGCACACGAAAATCATTTTGGGGTTACCCCCTGGATTTGACATCAGTATTATACTTATCATGAGTAAGCCTTTTCATTAATGCAATATACATAGACTGAGTGTCCTATATACATGACTCCGGAATGTCTGACTGAAGGCCTTTGACCTTCCCCAACAACCCCCTACCCCCTAGGGTTCTTATCTAAAATAAACACAAACACTGCGTGACGTTGGATATAAAGGCCACAGCAGCCCCATTTATTCGTAACAGAAACATAAGCCATGTAACAATACAAATCTTCATTGAAGAACCCCCGAAAAGGAAGGGGGGGGTACCTGAAGGTTAACCAAAATGTTCTTTGCAACATCAGCCCATCTCCTGACCCTCAGCCGCAACACACCGACTCGAGAGCCCAAGCCAGATGTTGCCCACACTATGTCCCGCTGAGACTCAACCCAGCAAGGACCCGTTTACCAAACAATTGCACCGCTAGAGGTAACCCGCTCCGGCACTGGGTTCCGTCCTCTCCTCTGTGCAAACCCCCACCTTCAGACACCCCCCTCCTTTCCGCCGCTGCGACAAATACGATCTTCCTTCTTTTCTTCATTGATGTCGAATCCACAATCAGGGCGGGCGGGCGGGAACGATTACAGTCACCGTCCAGGTAGGAATGGCCCACCCCCCCTCTGACCTGCCCTATATACTACCCCCTATAGCGCCACCCCCTGACCAATCACACTGACCCCTGATCCTAACTGCCCCTTAGCACCACCCCCAAAATTCGCGCCCAAACTGACTTCTCCATTAACCCCCTATTAACCCTATGGCCTGGCATCCCTCCTAGTCATGTAGCCCTCCCTTGAGCCCCTTCGGGCCAGCAGTCCGGGCTCTTCCTTGACTCCGGAATGTCTGACTGAAGGCCTTTGACCTTCCCCAACAACCCCCTACCCCCTAGGGTTCTTATCTAAAATAAACACAAACACTGCGTGACGTTGGATATAAAGGCCACAGCAGCCCCATTTATTCGTAACAGAAACATAAGCCATGTAACAATACAAATCTTCATTGAAGAACCCCCGAAAAGGAAGGGGGGGGTACCTGAAGGTTAACCAAAATGTTCTTTGCAACATCAGCCCATCTCCTGACCCTCAGCCGCAACACACCGACTCGAGAGCCCAAGCCAGATGTTGCCCACACTATGTCCCGCTGAGACTCAACCCAGCAAGGACCCGTTTACCAAACAATTGCACCGCTAGAGGTAACCCGCTCCGGCACTGGGTTCCGTCCTCTCCTCTGTGCAAACCCCCACCTTCAGACACCCCCCTCCTTTCCGCCACCGCGAGTGCGCATGACCCCTTGTGCGCGCGAGTCCTCCCACACCAACAAAGCCTTCTCAACCCCCTCCATCAGCCCTAAGGCCCAGATATCATTTCCCACCGAATTTAAATGGACCCCGTCCCGGCGCAACAAGTCGGCGGACGCCGCTTCCAACTCCGGGTGCCGAACAGAGACACCCCCGACCCGGGAAATGAACCGCCCAATCTCCCGATTCACTTTACTTCGCGCCCTGTTTACTGCCTCCACCGACCTGGCGTGCCGCCATGCCAGCCGCGCCACCATATCAGACCAGACAATTACTAGACCCGGGTGGGAAGACAGGAGCCGCAGGCAGTCACATTTTATGTCTTGTATCAGGTCCCTGGAAGCCCGGAGACCCAAGTCATTCCCACCCGCGTGTAGTACTACCACGTCCGGTGCTCTGTCCAACTGCGAATGGTGGCGCCAGGTAGGCAACACCTCACTCCACAGCATGCCCCTGACTCCAATCCATCGCACAGTCGCCTTTTCCCTGGGGACCCCCAACTGGCGGCCGTCCGGTCGTATTCCCGCCCGAAACGCCCCCCAATACACGTATGAGTGGCCGAGCACCCACACCAACAATGGTAAACCTACAAAACAAAAGGTGACAACACAACAGAGGAGAGGGTGGGGGGGGGAGGAGGCACGAGGAAGAAAAGATGGGTAATGAATACCAAACAAATACCATCCCCGACCCCCCCCCCCCCACCACCAATATCTCACAACAAGTTCGGCCGGACGTAAGATCTAAACCTGGCCGAGTCCCATCGTCCAATCTTACGGAGAGCCTGCGCGCCCAGGCCCCAACGAGCCGCCTGAGTCGCAGCCCCAATCCGAAAGGAATGCGACGCGAACTCAGCCTCGTTGAGACCGCAACACTGCAGGCACCTCCGAAAGATGCAGACAAATTGGTAACTAGACAAGGCTGACCCGTCCTGGTGGGACAAAAGGGACCCCGGGCGAGCTCCCCTCACTTCTAAAAACGCCGACAGCCATCTGACAGGGCACTCCGCTAAACCAGGTACCCCCCATAGTTCCACCATCCGCCCTCTACCCAGCTGGTCCGTCTTTGACCGTCTCAAGCAGCACCGTACCACATCCACACCGCATTCCACGTCCTCCAACAACAAACCTCCATGACTCCTCGTGTTTCTGCTCACCAGTTCACTAATTCTAAACGCCCCAAAGAAGGCCAAAACAAAAGCGGTCCCGAACAACTGGCATTCATACCCCGAACAGCACACCCGAGGCAAAACCGACAACAGCTTGCCCAGCAGCTCAAAAGATACCGGGCGCCGAAGGTCTCGGCGCGCCCCCGCCCTCCGGTAACCCTTCAGCGCCTGGCGCACCCAGAAATCCTTCGTAACATCCTTCCAGCCCAGTAACTTGAAAAAGAAAGCAATGCCCGCCAGCCTGCCCGCCACGGCCGACCACGAAAGGCCTTCTTCCTTAGCCCTGCCCATCATGAACAAAACTAAATAAACTCTGTCACCTTCAGATACATGACCTCCCACCTCATCAACCAACTCGAGCCAACGGTCCCACGCTGAATTATAGCTGCGCCACGTACTGGGTGCCACCGAATGTCTGATCAATTCCCAGGCCGGCTGCAAACCAGGTCCCACAACCAGACGGGCCACACGGTCTCCTGCTGCTCCGCGTCCGGCGCCAGCATTCGAAAGCGGTCCCACTGGAAGCGAGATAAAGCATCAGCCACAGAATTCAGCACCCCCGACACATGTACAGCGCAGACCCACAAGTTCAACTCCAGACATTTCAGCACCAAATGACGCAAGAGATCCACCACCGGGGGGGAATCAGCTGTCAACTTGTTAACACACTGAACGACCCCCAGGTTGTCACACATGAAACGCACCTTCCTGTCTTTCAAATCCTGTCCCCAAACCTCTATAGCCACGACAATAGGAAAAAGTTCCAACAGGGCCAAATTCCTAGTCAGACCGCAAACCCGCCACGAATCAGGCCACCTGCCGACACACCATCTCCCCCCAAAATATGCGCCAAAACCACTGGATCCCGCCGCGTCCGTATAAAGGACCAACTCCTCATTGGACACCACCTCGCGAAGCCACAATGACCGTCCATTATACAGCTGCAAAAAACGGGACCACACTCTCAGGTCCGCCTTGTGCTCCACCTTCAAACGCACAAAATGCAAAGGGTGCAACACACCAGTAGTGGCTTGAGCCAAGCGACGGGAAAAAACTCTCCCCATCGGCAAAATCCTACACGCAAAATTCAACTTCCCCAACAGGGACTGCAAGTCCCGTAAACGAATCTTCTTGGCCTCAATGGCCCCTTGAACGCAACGCCTCAAATCCGCCAGCTTGTCCTCCGGCAAGCGGCACTCCATGGCAACCGTATCCAGCTCGATACCCAGGAATTTCAAAACAGTAACCGGACCCTCCGTCTTCTCCGGCGCCAACGGGACGCCGAAGCGGTGAGCAACCTGCTCCACTGTCCGAAGCAAAAGGGAACACTGCGAGGATCCAGCAGGTCCCATGCACAAAAAGTCGTCCAAATAATGCAACACTGAATCTAGACCCGCCTCCTCCTTAATTACCCATTCCAAAAAACAACTAAACTTCTCAAAATAGGAACATGAAATTGAACAGCCCATAGGCAAACAACAATCTACATAAAACTTGTCCTCCCACCAACACCCCAACAGGTGAAAACTGTCCGGGTGCACCGGCAACAGGCGGAAGGCCGCTTCTATATCCGTTTTCGCCAAAAGCGAACCACGACCCAATTTCCTTAACCATTCCACAGCCTTATCAAAACGGACATACGATACTGAAACCAGCTCGGGATCAATACCGTCGTTCACCGACCGGCCAGTAGGATAGGACAAATGGTGGATAAGCCGAAACTTGTTAGGTTCCTTTTTCGGGACCAACCCCAACGGGGACACAACCAAGTCCGGCAATGGAGGGGCATCAAAAGGCCCCGCCATCCGTCCTAGTTCCACCTCCTTCTGTAACTTATCCGCAACAATGTCACCATGTAGGCGAGTCGACTGTAAATTTTTCAAACGAATCTCTCCCGTCTTAACCACTGACGGTATCTTGAAACCAAAACTAAAACCTTCACTCAACAATTCCGCCGACCCCCGATCCGGGTATCTACTTAGAAACGGCGCCATCCGATCTACCCTCACCGGGGTCCTCCCTTTTTGACGAAGACTCAGCGGCCTTCCCTTTTCCCTTCCGGAAGCACTTAAGGTGACTGTGGGCGCCACCACAGCCCGAACACTCGTGCTTGAATCGGCAGGAGGAACCAAACCGGCATTCCTTTTCATTGAACTGCCAGCAAACGCCCTTTTTGGGCCCCGGCGAGGTGCCAAATGATCCCCCGCCGGTGCCCCCTGGAAAGGACTGCGATGCCGACTTCGGCGCAGCAATCAGCCGCATCCATAGACTAATTTCTTTGTGGTCCCACCGTAAACTGGGTCTGACCGCCTTCCTCTGGCGAAACTGCTCGTCATATCTTAGCCAAGCAGTCCCCCCATAGGTCCTATACGCCTCACAGATAGAGTCCAGATAACAAAAAAGCGCCGAACAGTTATCCGGAGCCTTTTCCCCCACCACACTGGCCAGTATCACAAATGCCTGCAACCAGTTCTGAAAAGTGCGAGGAATAAGGCGATAACGCCGCCGTTCTTCCTCGTCCTTTTTGCTCTCATCCGGTTTAACCCGATCCAGATTAAACTTTTCCAACGGAAGCAATGAGAATATTTCAACATATTCATCCTTCCATATTTTTTCCCTGGTCTCCTGCTTCAGATGCGCCCCCAACGGTCCATCAAAGCAGACATACACTTCCCCTCTCGCCTTGTCATCTAATCGAACAATGTCCACTGCAGCCGCAGCTGCGGCAGCGGGAGCCGCAGCTGCGGCCGCGGGAGCCGCCACCACCGGCTCCCCAACCACATTGCCACCAGCAACCCCTCCAACCGCAGGAGTCACAACCTCCTGCCCCGTCGCTCCCTGCCACACCAAGCTAGGGCCCCCCACAGGGGCAAACAAACCCCTGACCAACCTCAACAATTCAGCTGCCACACTGCCGTCACCCGTCACCGCATTCATGACCTGTCCTCCAACCGGGCCACCAAGCAAACCACCCGTACCACCAACCACATTTACGCCCTGCACGCCATCCATATCACCAGACACACCATCCATAGCCAAACCAGGTGTACGAGAAATAGGAAAAACCGTGGTCTTACCAGGCTGACTCCGAGAAGATCCCGAAACAGCCGTCACATGTCCTCCGCGTCGCACTCCAGCCGCTTCGCCGACCTCCACGATCTGGTCCCCGGTGTCGTCCTCCGTGGCGTCCTCCTCCAAGGTGGCCTCATCTTCGTCACTGGACACAGGCCCAGGGAGCCCACCGTCCGGCAGACTCGACCTTAGGCCCCGTCCGCCCGCAGCACCATCCATCCTCCGCGCCGTCCGCGACGATCCAGACGCTGGCGCCGCCACGTAATCACCGCCTGGGGCATGCCGTCCGGCATCCCCGCGTGCTCCAGCTGATCCCGACGCCGTCCCATCGCTGTCCATCCGCTGTGATCCCAGGCCGGGCCCCGCCGATCCGGGCCGTCTCCGTACTGGCTCCCCCGCCGACACTGGGACCCCATGCTCCTGCATGGGCCCCGCTCTGCTCCTGGCCCTTGCTGCCGCTGCGGCCTCATCCGTGCCCTGGGATCCCGCTGGCCCACGCAACCCAGCTGGCCCCCGTGACCCCGCCGGCCCACGCGACCCCGCCGGCCCACGCGACCCCGCCGACCCACGCGACCCCGCCGACCCACGCGACCCCGCCGGCCCACGCGACCGCGCCGGCCCACGCGACCGCGGCGGGTCAGGTGACCACACCGGGTCAGGCGAGCCTGCCGGATCGCGGGGACGCGCCGAGACGGGTGAGTACGCGGGGTCACATGACCGCGCCAGGTCAGGTGACAGCGCCCGGTCAGGTGACAGCGCCCGGTCAGGTGACAGCGCCGCCCCACGTGACCGCGCCGCCCCACGTGACCGCGGCGGGTCAGGTGAGCGCGCTCGGTCAGGTGAGGCCGCCGGAGCACAGGGGGACGCCGGGCCATGCGAGCGCAGCGGGCCACGTGACCGCGCCGGGTCAGGTGACCGCGCCGGGTCAGGTGTCCGCGCCGGGTCACGCGGCCGCGACGCGCGCGTCACTGCCGTGCGCCGCGAACCGGAAGAGGAGGGGAGGCCGGCCATGTCGCTCACCGCCCCGTTGCCTTGGTGCCCGCGGCCCGACTTCCGGCCGGGGCCTCGCGACGTCCCGGCTCCCGGATCCACCGCCGCACGTCCACTTGGGCTCCGTCTCCGCTGCCGGCTCCTCGGCGTCATCTCAGGGCTAAGGCGCTCCGGGGGCCGCGTTCTTCGCTGCCGCTTCGGAGGCAGGGGAGTCCCATCTTCCTCACCGACGCCGGACCATCGCTGGAGCTGTTCGTCCATCCACCGCTGTCCACGCTGCTCCGCCATCCTCTTCATCTGTGCCATGAAGTCCTCCATCTTCGGGATCCAGCCACAACGATTACAGTCACCGTCCAGGTAGGAATGGCCCACCCCCCCTCTGACCTGCCCTATATACTACCCCCTATAGCGCCACCCCCTGACCAATCACACTTACCCCTGATCCTAACTGCCCCTTAGCACCACCCCCAAAATTCGCGCCCAAACTGACTTCTCCATTAACCCCCTATTAACCCTATGGCCTGGCATCCCTCCTAGTCATGTAGCCCTCCCTTGAGCCCCTTCGGGTCAGCAGTCCGGGCTCTTCCTTTGAAGCTAGTGGAAATTTTCTTAAATGATCCAAATTTGCACTCTATTATTGAAGTTGTTCCCTGAATGATATCTCATGATGTTATTGATCTAGTATAGTGCTATTGACTGGAAATGAGCGGACGCATGCAAGTTTGGGTTCGCTGGGTTCAGATGGACTATAGTTAAAAGTTTGGGATCTGTACTTCCCACAAACATGATCCTGGATCCCGAACACCATATAACACAATGAAGACCTGAACGTCTGTCCTGTAAAATGGCTATAAAATGGTCATAGTAAGGGCTAGGGGGCTGCAAAAGGAAGCAAACGGAGGGCAATTGCACAGCAAACAACTGTGAATAGAGAATAAATAATAAAAAATAAATGACCTGGGATCACACCTATTTTTGATAACCAGTGCAGTTAACACAGACTACTGCGGCCTGCAACTCTCAGCTTTCAGATTTCCTTGGCTTGTTATCAAAAATAGAGGGGATTCAACACTTTTTTTTTAAAATGATTTAATAAATTTTAAAAAATGGCTTTTTGATATTCAGCCAGAGTAAAGCAGACAGCTGGGGCTGGTATTATCAGGGTGGGAGCTCTGTTTAATTGGCCCCGGAAAGCCTAAACATAGCAGGCTGCAGCCACCATAGAAGTGGTGCATCCTTTAGAGGTACCAAATCTGGAGCTTTGCCCGACTCTTCCTGATTTCCTGGTGCGGTGATAATTGGGGTAATACTTTTGTGGTTGATGTCAGCTGTGAATTAACAGCTGGCATGAGGCCTAAGCATTAGTAATGGATAGGCGTCTATCACACCCCCTCATTACTAACCTGATAACTATAGTATTAAAAAAAATCAAGAAAAAAAAAGTTGCAAACTTTATTAACATACAAACAGTACCCAAACGCTGACATCAGCTGACTATACAGCAGCACTGCTCTGTATAGCACAAATCACAATCTCCTATGAATACCGGCTTGCATCCAGCGTTCACAGGAGGATCATAATGACTGACACAGGGTCATTAGCCAACCCCTGGCTTAAATGACAACTCATATTCACCCCGCCACAAGTGCTCAGATGAGAGCAGGGAATGACGCGTTTAAATCCCGCTGTCATAGATTAAATCCACTTGTGGCTGTTAGAGACACATGATGGCTGATTAAATCAGGGATTGAAGAGGGTGTGGCACCCTGGACAAGCCAGGTCGTCACAGGTACTACACTAACACACCCCACACCCCGGCTAGGCACACCTAATTCAAACACAAATCCTTGTTGCCTTCCTCCAGGGGCTGATGTCCACACCAGGGGGTGGGCCAGGCGGTTGGTCCCACCCACCGAGGAGTTCACAGTCCTGGAGGCGGGAAAAGGAGTCAGATGAGTTAGAGAGAGTGAAGTGGGAGTAGAGGAGACTGACCGTGTCTGGGTGCGTGGCCCGGGCACATACGGCAAGGTTGGCGGACGGTGGTGACCGTCTGCAGGAGAGGCTGATTGGAGTGAACCGTACGGACCGGGGATGGGCGGTGGCCCACCGGTACTGGATCGGGGAGTGAAGAGAAGCCAGCACCATTCGGCAGGGCCTACGGACCCCGACCAGGCTAGGAGTCGCCGTAAAACCGGTCAAATCCATTAGCGAAGGGAACCTCCGGGGTTTCCCAGCAGTCAAGACCCGATTGAAGGCAACAGCTCACACCGTAAAGGGAAACACAGTCACCACCAAGGCTACAGTTCCCAGGGCCAGAGCCTGCGGGCAAAATGGGCTCCCACAGCATCCATCCAAGCTGGGGAGCGGGTTACCGGTGGGAAGCCATTGGAACCGTAAACACAACACAGGTGCAGGGAAAGGCAGTCACCATCAACCTACCGGGAGGAGAACAACCACTGCCGTCTGTGGGACCCGTCCATCCAGCCGTTTGTTTGACCAGAGACTCCGTGTAAATTACTGGCTGAGTGAGTACCACCGTGCCGTGCGGCACAGCGCTGCCCCCACGACCCTGCACCTTACCAGGCCCCGTAACCCGCCTGTCATCCTCCAAACCCTCACCGGGGCCCCGGGACAACCAACCACCTACCCACGGAGGGGAGAACTAACATCCAAGCTGCTCCCCGTCATCGCTCCCGGGATCCCCGTCCAGAGCAGCGGTGGTGTCACAACTTCACCACAACCGTGGGTGGCGTCACGGACAATATCCCCAAACCACACACCTACCCCCTTTCACTCACGGGCGAGGAACGCCGCTCGAGTCCCCGGGATCCGGCCCACCGCTCGAGCCACCACCGAGCAGCAGCAGTAGCCGGACCCGAGCAGTGGGTGAGCGCAGCGTCCCCTCCTCCGCCCGCGACAAGGGCTTGGCGTGCGAGCCCTGATCAAAGACAGGGAAACCACATATGATGTAAATATATGTCACATGTCATAAAGGGGTTTAAAGAAGTAAATTCCTTTAAAAATATTTAGTTGAAAGAAGGAAATACCTGTTCTCCTGTCAGCAGAGACACGTACAGGACACTATATACTGAGAAGATTGATGGTGACATTGTATCACCTTGCTTCTCCTATGACAAAACACTGCCATTTGCTTTTATCATAAATTGAAATCGGTTATCTCTTTTCTCTCAAGGACAGGAAAGAAAATGGAAATATTAAACCCACAAGCTTATCTGTCTGTGGCTATTTTAAAATAGTTTCTTTCAGTCCTGTTAAGAAAAGTTTGAGGCTGGATTTGGAGGTTTCCTATTTGATAAGCAGGAAGTAGGTATTCCATATTTGTATTGTTGTTTCAGTATGTGTAAGAGTATATCTTCTACTTTATTATTTCATAAGTGCAGTTTGGAAACTTAGATAAATGAATAAAAAATTGACAATGGAATATACTGTATGTACATTATAAAGTAACAGCTTGCAAGGTCCTGGATGGGAGGTATGCCTCCTCAATGTGGCTAGCCTCAGTGTTGTAGGAGCCACAAAAGCAGGCTTCAGCACATATAGTGCTGAGAGGGTTTTTTTTTTTATTATTATTATAAATTGGCCTGGATTTTGGGTCTGCGTTTAAGAAATAACTGGAAGAACTGAGTAGGACTGGCCATTTCATACCTCCAGTCTAGATTTCAGTGGGACTATTTAAGGCAGATAAGCTGCCTCAGTTTGTGTGCTGGAGGCCTTAATGGTGGACAGTCTGTCTCAGCACTGCCTGTACTGCTCTGTGAGTGGAAACTATCTATTTTTACTGCTTTACTGTGACAATCTTGTAAAAGGACTGTTTTGCTTGCTTTGAGCATTTTGGCAGAAGAAAAGCTGTGTAATTTTGTTCCAGGGAAGTATATGCAAGAAATAAACTCTAACCAGTTTTGCCATAAGAACTTGGTGCTTGTGTTTATGTTGCAGGCGGGGGCCAGACCGTAGCTAGGGGGCTGCTCGTGGATGCTCTGATCCGGGGCTTCACTGCGGCTCGAGTGGGAACCGGACCCGGGCTCGAGCAGTGGTCTGCCGCGCACAAGTGAAAAGGGGATATCTACAAGGGAGACCGTCTGCGACGCTACCCGTGGGCCACGGCGATGAGATGGTGGCACCGCCGCTGCTTCTGGGGACCGTGCTCGGGACTGATGGTGTGGGGCAGCAAGGTGGGATCCCCTCCACGGGCAGGGGAGCTGCAGTCCCGGGGCCCAGTTGGTAATTGTGGTGGTGGCAGGAATTGCAGGGATCAGCACACTTACAGTTTGGTTGTCCTGGTGCTGGATAAAGCTGTATTGATGTGGAGGGTCAGTAAACAGTCTTTTGTAAACCAACTTGCGAAATGGCCGGTAACCTTTGGCAGGTGTCTTCGGGTCCCACACCCAGATGTACAGCCAGGGCCCTTCTTTACACACTCTCTGTCTGTCTCTTTCTTGTCTGGACTAGTCTGTTTGAACGGCCTCTGGATCGAGTCTCTCTCCCAGCACCGGTGGGCAACAAACCTGTCCCGGTCGCCTCAGGATCCCCGCGACCGAATCTCCGTCGCCTGTGACCCTCACGGCCATCTAGTCCGGTAGTCCAGGGCTCCAACTGCTGTTTCTCATCTTACTGGTCTAGTCCAGCTCGTGATGGTCACTTACCCTTCCAGTGGCTGAACATCAAGTCTCCTTGTAGAGGAAAGGGTCAGGAGTCCTGTCACCATGGCCAGAGTAGAGTATTGTGCTCCTAGACTTTTCAGTTTCCACATCTTTTCTCCTCATAGAGGAGGGGCGCGTAAGTGGTAGCCACTACTGCCAGAGCAGAATTTTGTGTTCTTAGACGCTTGTGGAGTATCCGCATTTACATGTGAGTTAGTATTAACCCATTATCTTAATCATTATTGGTCTGTCCACTAGAGCCTTGTCCACCTGCTCCTATTGTCTCTGGCCACTTCGTTCAAGGGTCACTCTCTAGCCTCAACATTGTTCTCGCTCTCTGTCTCGGCCAACACTCAGGGATCACGCTATCTCCGTTCCAGTCTCTTTTGACCCTTTGCCATAAGTCACTCACTGCATACGGCATCAATGACCCACAGTCTATATGTCCATAGCTCTCACACAGTGGGTCTTCACTGACTCTTTATAAGGAACCATCACTTACTGTATCTATTAGCCCCTCTCATTGTAAGCTAGTCCCAACACTTAAAGGGGTTATCCAGCTTATTTTACTTATTTTTGTTTATTTCACTATTGGGCTACATAGGGGCAGGTAGGTAGATAGCTACGTACCTGCGCTGCTGTCAGCCCCTCTCCCCAGGCTCAGAGCGGTCATCTGACCGCTCCTGCCAGGATTTTCCTACTTCCTGTGATGACACATCGAGAGGGGCAGGAGCTTGTAGATGGGCATCACCACCGACGTCATGTAGTCGCCCCCTGCTGGGCATGTACAGTGCATCAAAGTCCATGACCCCCTTCCCCTGAACCCTCCCCACATTCAGTACTCTCCTCTGTACCCTCACACTCCACTGCTATGGGGGGCCTGGTGGCAGCTGCCTGTGGTGTCAGCGCCAGCAGCGGGCCTCCTGCTCAGGATTACACTTTCAAATGTATGGGTATCGCAGATGACAATAGATTGGAAAGCAATGATAAGAGAAGGAGTGGAGCGCTCCCTCTCATTATTGCCCGCTGGTTTCTGTGACAGCTCAGCACAGCGGTGACGTCACTACTGTGCTGAAATGTGCAGAGCACAGACAGCAGGCTAACGAGGAGCAGTGGCGGGGGCCGAGGAGAGTTGAGTATGTATTTATTCACTACACAATGGGGGCGCATAATACTGTAATGGGCTGCAGAGCATTATGTGAAGAGGTGCAGAGTGCTATGTGGGGGGTGCAGAGCACTATCTCGGGGATGCAGAGTGCTATGTGGGAGGGTGAAGAGTGCTATATGGAAGCTGCAGAGCACTACATGGGGGAGTGCAGAGCGCTATGTGGGGGGGTGCAGAGAGCTATGTTGGGCCGTTATTTCCAATGCTGGAGTTATGAGAGGTCAGTGCTGGGCAGAATACTGACAGCCAATGAGTGTGAAGAGGCAAGGCTGGACAATGAGACTAGTGAGACTGGGCGTTCCGGCTCTGACTGTGAAGTTCGGCAGTCAAGCAAAGGAAGATGTCAAGTTTGCTTCAGCTGCAGGTAAATAAAGTGGGTGCAGAGAATAAAGTGATAATTCAAGAGGAACAAAAGATAAAAACAAAACAATGCAGGGGTGTTTTTAGATAACAATATAGCATAGATTAGCTTAAAAAAATGTTTGAGTTTATGGTCAGACAACTTGTATAATAATAATAATAATAATAATAATAATATAACTATTACCTACCCTACAGTCTGGTAACTTCCACAACTCACCTCATGCTACACAACAATACAACAATGTGATTGATGTCTTCAAGGGAAGAAATGAGACAAATCCACTACACTTCCTTATAGTACTTTAATAATGGTCGTCTCCGACTAATTATGGGTGAGTATGTTCAGTGCTTGGCCGAGTATTGCAGGTGTTTGGATGTGTCGTTCATGAAACATCAAACACAAAGCACACATTGAATGATTTGACCAGGCCACTTGCAGTCACTAAATGGCTCTCGCTTGGGGTAAAAGCAACGTTTTCAGATGTATTGTGTTCAAAAACAAAAAAAAAAAGCCTCCCCAGAAATGCTCTGTTTATGCCTGGCTGTATGTGGGTGGCGAGCCAAACTGGCCAATCATTGACTTCCATTATATTCATTACTTGAGAAAAATTGGACAGCATTTTACACCGAAGCCCAAAAATGGGCCAGACAAAACTGTTGGCACCTTTCCAAAATTGTGCTTAAAGAGCTTTGTTTCAAGCAAGTAATGCTGATTCAAACTCACCTGTAACAAGTAACAAGTATGGGAAATATGAAAATCACACCTGAAACCAGAAAAAAAAGGGGAAAGTTGACTCAGTCTTTGCATTGTGTGTCTGTATGTATCACTGTAAGCATGGCGAACAGAAAGAAAAATAGAACTGTCTGAGTACTTAAGAATAGAGTTAAGCGCGGTTCGCGGTTCGAGGTTCTCCAGTTCGCGGCTCGAGTGATTTTGGGGGCTGTTCTAGATAGAACTAGAACTCGAGCTTTTTGCTAAAGCTCGATAGTTCTAGATACGTTCGAGAACGGTTCTAGCAGCAAAAAGACCAGCTAATTACTAGCTGGCTTTCCGCTGTAATAGTGTAAGTCACTCTGTGACTCACACTATTATGAAATTTCAGCGTATAGTGTGCGGGAACAGCGCATTCAGATCACTGCTGTATGGATAATGGCGATCGCCATTTGTTTTCCTTGTCTTCCTTCCCTAAGCGCGCGTGTGTAGTGGGGCGGGCCAGCATGTCAGCCAATCCCAGACACACACACAGCTAAGTGGACTTTTAGCCAGAGAAGCAACGGCATGTGTGATAGAATGTCCATGTCACATGTCCCTGCATTATAAAAACGGACATTTTCCTCCAGCACGCCATTATCTGCCTTCTGCATCCTTGGTGTCAGTCATCACTGGCGCAGCTCCTATCTCTGATGCTGCTGTGTACGCTCCATACACAGCGCTGTACAGAATAGGGATAGAAGTTTCTATCAGTCCTTTTAATGGCTAATACCGGCAGGGTCAGAGCCATAGGTGACAGGTCCATGAAAACAGAGTTTAACAGCTCTAAACTGCCAAGCTATTTCTAGCACCTGTGCAGGACACCCTCCTGCTCTGTTTTTAATAAGCTATAATGATAGCAAAAAATACTGCCATTTAGTGGCATCATAGAACTGGCTGTTGTATTTCATTATTGTCCCACTAGTGCCAAGCTATTTCTAGCACCTGTGAAGGACACCCTCCTGCTCTGTTTTTAATAAGCTATAATGATAGCAAAAAGTACTGCCATTTAGTGGCATCATAGAACTGGCTGTTGTATTTCATTATTGTCCCCCTGGTGCCAAGCTATTTCTAGCACCTGTGCAGGACACCCTCCTGCTCTGTTTTTAATAAGCTATAATGATAGCAAAAAATACTGCCATTTAGTGGCATCATAGAACTGGCTGTTGTATTTCATTATTGTCCCACTGGTGCCAAGCTATTTCTAGCACCTGTGCAGGACACCCTCCTGCTCTGTTTTTAAAAGCTATAATGATAGCAAAAAAATACTGCCATTTAGTGGCATCATAGAACTGGCTGTTGTATTTCATTATTGTCCCCCTGGTGCCAAGCTATTTCTAGCACCTGTGCAGGACACCCTCCTGCTCTGTTTTTAATAAGCTATAATGATAGCAAAAAATACTGCCATTTAGTGGCATCATAGAACTGGCTGTTGTATTTCATTATTGTCCCCCTGGTGCCAAGCTATTTCTAGCACCTGTGCAGGACACCATCATGCACATTTTGCTATGCTAATGTTATAGCAAACTCAGGGAATTCATTGCTGCATTTGATAATTCGGAGGGATAGAAAGTGAGACTTCCTTTAGCTTTTCCTTCTGTTCATAAACAGCATCTCCAAGTCCACACCCGAAGAGCAATTTCTCCTCCACGTGTAAGTGTGGAGAGGCAGCTAGTGCGCATGCGTGTGCCGATTTACCCCAGTTGCAGCCTAACTACAGTGTTTCGCCTAGTGAGTATGCTCAGCCTGACTGTGCCATTCCTGAGGATAAGTCTTCATTTCGGGATACAGCGCATGCTCCCACACTTAGTGCGAAAAGCCTCTTTGCACAGGTACTTGCATTCCGTGCCGGGTCTAAGTCCTGTTTTGTGCCTAGACACCATGCTAAAGCTGATAGTCATTTTTCAGAGACTGTATTTCATGCAACTGACCATGCTCAGGCACTTACTGCATCAGAGACTAGGTCCGGTAATGAACTCTTTGGCCCTGCCCCTGATGTGGGGGGCCCATATACACCACAGGGCATCAGGTGTCCTGACAATGTGGCCAGGCCACTCCCAAATGGCTTGCAGAGGCCCGCCCCTATGACTTGTCACCTCATTATTGATGGTCAGACGATGACTGGTGAGGTGTTTGTGTCGTGGCAGCCATGAGGTCATTATTGAAGTTGCGGTTCCAAATAGGACGCTAGTTATGCCACTCATGACGTGTCACTCTGCTTTTGTCTCCAGGAGGTGCATTGTGGTCCACCCTGGTTTGGGGCGGACCCAGGTTATAAAACGGGCTGGAGCCAACAAGGAGGTGCGCAGTCTTCTATTATGTTCCGAAAGAGCACACCTCCATGTGTTGAACCAATTGCGGCTTTAGGCCAGAGGTAGGCAGGGATAGGGCGTCGATGCAGGCCGCCACCACAGTTGGTAATGCAGAACGGTTAAGACCAGCTCCTGTCCTAGAAGTCCTGCTTGTGCAGCCCAGTGGCATTAACAGGCCTGCTGCTGCTGATGCGCCTGCTGTCCACAGGTGTGGCCCCAATGCACACGGTCAGCGTACTGAATGGCCCCTGTGATGTTAACAGGGAGTTCCTGGGCTGGGTGGGCGTGTGGACCCTGTGACGCTAACAGGGCTCCCAGTCTCAAGATCCGAGTGGCGTCTAACTCAGTTCAGGCAACTATTAGTTTCATAGCCACACAGATCTGTATCCTCCACCTAACCTTCCAGTTGCCAACCTCTCCTTTTCCATCTGGGAGCACGGTGGACATTGACTGCTGATGGGGATATATACCTTTCTCTTTCTTTTCTTATTAATTTTCGTTATATAGCGGTAACATAGTATATACCACCTTATCCAAATATGCCAGTCCCACTGTAACAGATGGTGTTTCTTCATCAAATGTTACTTTTGCTTAACCAACAAACCCACGGACAAAAACTTTTTTCCCCTTTCCAACACACCTGTTCCCCTTTCCACCAGCATTTGTCCTTTTTCAACTCATTTGGTATATGACCAAAAGTGCAACTCTGCAGGGACACCGTACTCAATGCCATCTCAGCACAGCAGCCAGCCCTCGGTCCCTCAGATGTGGACAAGTAAAAGACCATTTCCTCCTATCCATGACAAAGCGTTGAGATTCACTCTGTGCAGCACTGGTGTTTACTGGAAAAGCAGATCTAAGAATCCGTACCACCTTCTGCAGATACTCCTGTATACGTGCGTCCCTTTCTATGGCAGGAATTATTTCGCCAAATTTTGTCTTGTACCGGGGATCTAACAGTGTGGCAACCCAGTAGTTAGCATTACTTCGAATTCGTATAATCCGAGAGTCATGTTGTAGGTAGTGCAGCAAGAAGGCGCTCGTGTGTCTTGTGCATCCAGGAGGACCAAGTCCTTGGTGTGTTGGTGGCAGAGAGGTGAGAATCGTGCCTCCTTCCTCTGCCCTCTCCCCCCAACCTCGCACAACCGAAATGTGAGCAAGCTTTCACTCATCAGCTGAGTCTTCCATGCCCATCGCAAGTTCGTCCTCCATTTCTTCATGGGCTCCTGCACCTTCCTCAACAATTTTTGCTGATACTATGCGCCCTTGTTAATCCCTATCCCCCACCATGACTGCCGCCTAGGTGCCGCTCACCGTATGGACCTTGTAGATCTTATTATCCTTTCTGCATATGACTCCTCCTGTACTTCCTCACCTTCCTCTTGGACCAACACCTGACTCCGAATAATGCTTACAGTGTGCTCCATCTTGTAGATGACCAGAATTGTCACGCTGAGAATGGCATCGCCAGTGCTAAACATCTTCGTCGACATTTGTAAACTGTGTAGAAGGGTGCATAGGTCCTTGATCTGACACCACTCCAGCAGCGTGATCTGCACCACCTCTGGATCAAGTTAGCCGAGGGTATACGTCATACCGTATTTCAGCAGGGCTCTGCGGTGCTGCCACACACGCTGCAACATGTGCAGATTCCAATTCCTGCATGTCGGAACATCGCATTTCCGGCGTTTAACCGCCAGACCCTAAGACTTCAGGAGCGATGAAAGTTGTTGAGCTGCTGGGTGCGAAGGATGAAAGTAAGCACATAGCAGCGTGCCCGCTGCACAAGGCCATGTAGGCCGGGATGGTATTTTAAAAATTGCTGGAGAATCAGATTCAACACGTGAGCCATACAAGGCACGTGTGTCACATGCCCTGATGAAGGGCCGCAGACAGGTTTGCATCATTGCCGCACACGGCTGTTAAGTCACCAACGTAGTCCACTCAATCAATTTGTACTCCGGTCGCCAGGTGACAACGTGTTCCTTTCGTGCATAGTGCTGATGATGGGAAAGGAGTCGATGCCTGCAGCGCAGGTGGACGCAGGTTATGGTCACCCACTGGGTTGCGTTACCTTGACAGATACAGAACCACAGGCTGAATGTAGGTGGTGGATATCTCACAGATGAAGTACCATCATTCAGCTACAACCAATGGGAAGACACCACACCCTTTTTTAGGCCCCTCCTGTCTGCAGACCACTGCCAGACAAAGCTATGAACCTCTTGTTACTGTTACCCCCAGTTCAGTTTTATGAGTTTGTGTGCTTGTTACCTGACTACTTTTCCTGCTTGCTGTTTATGTACCTCGTTGGCCGATCCGCATTTCACCTCTGCTTGTTTTCTGATTAAGTCCTGGCCATCCCATTCTGTTCCTCTTCCTCAATTAATGTTTTTGACCATGGATGACTACTATTCTCTGGAACTGCAGCCTTCCACAGGTATTGATCAACTTGGGCCCTGTGTAATTCCAAATCACTGTATAGGGGTTAAAGGGTTTCAGGGTTCTGGGTGTCCAGCTTGGTGAGTGGCTTGCCTCTAGCCTATCCTTTACAGCCCATCTGAGTGTGTCGATCCAGGCAGGCGTTACACCGTGCCCTCTGCAGAAGGCCATGTAGGCCGGGATAGTGTTTTAAAAATTGCTGGACAACCAGGTTCAACACGTGAGCCATACAAGGCACGTGTGTCACATTGCCCTGAAGAAGGGTCGCAGACTGGTTTGCATCATTGTCGCACCCGACCTTCCCTGACTGCTGGTTGAGTGTAGACAACCATTGATGAAACTCGGTCTCACTCTCCAGAGCTAACCGCCCACAATTCCTCAGCGGGGTCTCACATTTCCCCTACATTTCAAAGTAAACATTTGACCGCCTGATGGCCTTGAGCTCTGCTGCCAGCATAGTAAGGTGGTGTGTGGGATTCCTTGGGCGCAGTTACAAGGAAGGGTGGCCTGACCACACAGGGTTTGGGCCGAGGTGGAGGACCAACATGAGGTTGAGGAGGCAGAAGCAGTGGAGGAACTTGTACATACAGAGGAAGGATTGACACACAAGTCATGGGGACGGCAAGACTTGTACAGCAAACCCTTCTCCATCTCTCACCATAGTTACCCAGTGCCCAGTCAGCAACATGTAACTCCCCTGTCCATGCTTACTGGTCCAAGTATCTGTGGTGAAATGCACCCTGTCACACACAGAGTTTCTCAAGGAATCGATGAGGTTGAGTGCGACCTGCTGTGGTAGCGCGGGCACGCCTTTCTTGGAGAAGGAGTGACGACTGGCCATCGGCTCTTGGGGCACTGCAATGGGCATAAGGTCTCGAAAATCCTCGGTCTCAAAAGGGTGTAAAGGCAGCCTTTCTGTTGCCAACAAGTTGCAGATGATGAAACTCAACCTCTTAGGCATGTCATGCCCTTCGAAAATCATGTAAAACACAGCTAAGGGGACTCCAACCACAGTCTCCCTCGTTTCCACTAATTGGGCCACACACACCCCACTTGACTGGCATCACTTGATCCCCCTTTTCAAAATCAAACAGATGCTTTGCATGAAGCACTCTCAAAAATATGCGTGCCTTTCGCCTCCCCTGGATGACCCAGGGGAAGAAAAGTCCTCTGAGAGCCATGACTTGTTCATATTGGTTCTTTTTTCAAAAGCGAGGGGACACCAACCACAGTCTCCCTCGTTTCCACTAATTGGGCCATACACACCCCACTTGACTGGCATCACTTGATCCCCCTTTTCAAAATGAAACAGATGCTTTGCATGAAGCACTCTCAAAAATACGCGTGCCTTTCGCCTCCCCTGGATGACCCAGGGGAAGAAAAGTCCTCTGAGAGCCATGACTTGTTCATCTTGGTTCTTTTTTCAAAAGCGATGGGACTCCAACCACAGTCTCCCTCGTTTCCACTAATTGGGCCACACACACCCCACTTGACTGGCATCACGTGATCCCCCTTTTCAAAATGAAACAGATGCTTTGCATGAAGCACTCTCAAAAATACGCGCGCCTTTCGCCTCCCCTGGATGACCCAGGGGAAGAAAAGTCCTCTGAGAGCCATGACTTGATCATCTTGGTTCTTTTTTCAAAAGCGAGGGGACTCCAACCACAGTCTCCCTCGTTTCCACTAATTGGGCCACACACACCCCACTTGACTGGCATCACTTGATCCCCCTTTTCAAAATGAAACAGATGCTTTGCATGAAGCACTCTCAAAAATACGCGTGCCTTTCGCCTCCCCTAGATGACCCAGGGGAAGAAAAGTCCTCTGAGAGCCATGACTTGATCATCTTGGTTCTTTTTTCAAAAGCGAGGGGACTCCAACCACAGTCTCCCTCGTTTCCACTAATTGGGCCACACACACCCCACTTGACTGGCATCACTTGATCCCCCTTTTCAAAATCAAACAGATGCTTTGCATGAAGCACTCTCAAAAATATGCGTGCCTTTCGCCTCCCCTGGATGACCCAGGGGAAGAAAAGTCCTCTGAGAGCCATGACTTGTTCATATTGGTTCTTTTTTCAAAAGCGAGGGGACACCAACCACAGTCTCCCTCGTTTCCACTAATTGGGCCATACACACCCCACTTGACTGGCATCACTTGATCCCCCTTTTCAAAATGAAACAGATGCTTTGCATGAAGCACTCTCAAAAATACGCGTGCCTTTCGCCTCCCCTGGATGACCCAGGGGAAGAAAAGTCCTCTGAGAGCCATGACTTGTTCATCTTGGTTCTTTTTTCAAAAGCGAGGGGACTCCAACCACAGTCTCCCTCGTTTCCACTAATTGGGCCACACACACCCCACTTGACTGGCATCACTTGATCCCCCTTTTCAAAATGAAACAGATGCTTTGCATGAAGCACTCTCAAAAATACGCGTGCCTTTCGCCTCCCCTGGATGACCCAGGGGAAGAAAAGTCCTCTGAGAGCCATGACTTGTTCATCTTGGTTCTTTTTTCAAAAGCGAGGGGACTCCAACCACAGTCTCCCTCGTTTCCACTAATTGGGCCACACACACCCCACTTGACTGGCATCACTTGATCCCCCTTTTCAAAATGAAACAGATGCTTTGCATGAAGCACTCTCAAAAATACGCGTGCCTTTCGCCTCCCCTGGATGACCCAGGGGAAGAAGAGTCCTCTGAGAGCCATGACTTGTTCATCTTGGTTCTTTTTTCAAAAGCGAGGGGACTCCAACCACAGTCTCCCTCGTTTCCACTAATTGGGCCACACACACCCCACTTGACTGGCATCACTTGATCCCCCTTTTCAAAATGAAACAGATGCTTTGCATGAAGCACTCTCAAAAATACGCGTGCCTTTCCCGTCCCCTGGCTGACCCAGGGGAAGAAAAGTCCTCTGAGAGCCATGTCCACATTGTCAGTGGACAGACACGTGTGCTTATCTGCCAGCAGACCCCCAGCAGCACTGAAGACAGGTTCCGAGAGAACGCTGGCTGCAGGACACGACAAGATCCCCAAGGCGTACGTGGCAAGCTCAGGCAATTTATCCAGATTGGAAGCCTAAAATGAGCAGGGCTCAAGTTGCACAATAATGGCATCGACGTTTCCTTGCATATACTCATATATCTGTGTGTCCTCCTCTTTTTCCTTGTCCAGCTCTTTTGTTTTCGCATGAGTATATGTCCTTGTCACTTTCCCATGTGTTTGTGTTGTGTTGTGAGTTGTTTGTCACCTTTTGGACACCTTTGAGGGTGTTTTCTAGGTGTTTTTATGTGTTTGTGAGTGCCTGCCATTGTTTCCTATGCAGTTCGAGTTTGGTTCGTCGAACGTTCGACGAACTGAACTCGAACGTGACCTCCGTTCGACGAACCGAACTCGAGCCGAACCACGACCGGTTCGCTCATCTCTGCTTAAGAACTAATATTCTTGAAATATATCAACAGTCTCAAGATTACACGTCCATCTCCAGAGAGCTTGATGTTTCTTTTTTTTATGGTGAGCAATATAGTCAAGAAGTTTACATTTCATAGCTCTGTGGCTAATATACCTGTACATGGATGGAATAGAAAAATTAATAAAGGGTTTCAACTCAGCATAGTCTGAATGGTGGATAAGTAGATCCAATCAAGTTCCAAACAAATTCAAGCTCTCATGCAGGTTCAGGGTGCATCAGTATCAGCGAGAACTATACGTAGACATTTGAATAAAATTAAAAAATATGGAGGAGACCCAGAAGGACGCCACTGTTGACATAGAGAATTAAAATGCTAGACTGCAGTTTGCCAAAATGTACAGTTAGGTCCAGAAATATTTGGACAGTGACACAATTTTCGCGAGTTGGGCTCTGCATGCCACCACATTGGATTTGAAATGAAACCTCTACAACAGAATTCAAGTGCAGATTGTAACGTTTAATTTGAAGGTTTGAACAAAAATATCTGATAGAAATTGTAGGAATTGTACACATTTCTTTACAAACACTCCACATTTTAGGAGGTCAAAAGTAATTGGACAAATAAACCAAACCCAAACAAAATATTTTTATTTTCAATATTTTGTTGCGAATCCTTTGGAGGCAATCACTGCCTTAAGTCTGGAACCCATGGACATCACCAAACGCTGGGTTTCCTCCTTCTTAATGCTTTGCCAGGCCTTTACATCCGCAGCCTTCAGGTCTTGCTTGTTTGTGGGTCTTTCCGTCTTAAGTCTGGATTTGAGCAAGTGAAATGCATGCTCATTTGGGTTAAGATCTGGTGATTGACTTGGCTAATTGCTGAATGTTCCACTTTTTTGCACTCATGAACTCCTGGGTAGCTTTGGCTGTATGCTTGGGGTCATTGTCCATCTGTACTATGAAGCGCCGTCCGATCAACTTTGCAGCATTTGGCTGAATCTGGGCTGAAAGTATATCCCGGTACACTTCAGAATTCATCCGGCTACTCTTGTCTGCTGTTATGTCATCAATAAACACAAGTGACCCAGTGCCATTGAAAGCCATGCATGCCCATGCCATCACGTTGCCTCCACCATGTTTTACAGAGGATGTGGTGTGTCTTGAATCATGTGCCGTTCCCTTTCTTCTCCAAACTTTTTTCTTCCCATCATTCTGGTACAGGTTGATCTTTGTCTCATCTGTCCATAGAATACTTTTCCAGAACTGAGCTGGCTTCATGAGGTGTTTTTCAGCAAATTTAACTCTGGCCTGTCTATTTTTGGAATTGATGAATGGTTTGCATCTAGATGTGAACCCTTTGTATTTACTTTCATGGAGTCTTCTCTTTACTGTTGACTTAGAGACAGATAGACCTACTTCACTGAGAGTGTTCTGGACTTCAGTTGATGTTGTGAACGGGTTCTTCTTCACCAAAGAAAGTATGCGGCGATCATCCACCACTGTTGTCATCCGTGGACTCCCAGGCCTTTTTGAGTTCCCAAGCTCACCAGTCAATTCCTTTTTTCTCAGAATGTACCCGACTGTTGATTTTGCTACTCCAAGCATGTCTGCTATCTCTCTGATGGATTTTTTCTTTTTTTTCAGCCTCAGGATGTTCTGCTTCACCTCAATTGAGAGTTCCTTAGACCGCATGTTGTCTGGTCACAGCAACAGCTTCCAAATGCAAAACCACACACCTGTAATCAACCCCAGACCTTTTAACTACTTCATTGATTACAGGTTAACGAGGGAGACGCCTTCAGAGTTAATTGCAGCCCTTAGAGTCCCTTGTCCAATTACTTTTGGTCCCTTGAAAAAGAGGAGGCTATACATTACAGAGCTATGATTCCTAAACCCTTTCTCCGATTTGGATGTGAAAACTCTCATATTGCAGCTGGGAGTGTGCACTTTCAGCCCATATTATATATATAATTGTATTTCTGAACATGTTTTTGTAAACAGCTAAAATAACAAAACTTGTGTCACTGTCCAAATATTTCTGGACCTAACTGTATATGAGTAAGCCAAAATCCTTCTGGAAAAATGTACAATGTGTGCAGACTTATTAGACAAATGAGTATTTTGATCACATAATTTTTATACATGTTGTCCTACTCCAAGCTGTATAGGCTTGAGAGCCAACTACTAATTAAGTAAATAAGGTAATGTGCATCTCTGTAATGAGGAGGGATGTGGTGTAATGACATCAACACCCTATATAAGGGGTGCTTAATTATTAGGCAACTTCCTTTCCTTTGGCAAAATGGGTCAGAAGAGAGATTTGACGGGCTCTGAAAAGTCCAAAATTGTGAGATGTCTTGCAGAGGGATGCAGCAGTCTACAAATTGACAAACTTTTGAAGCGTGATCACCGAACAATCCAGCGTTTCATGGCAAATAGCCAACAGTGTCGCAAGAAGCGTGTTGCGCAAAAAAGGTGCAAAACAACTGCCCATGAACTGAGGAAAATCAAGCGTGAAGCTGCCAAGATGCCATTTGCCACCTGTTTGGCCATATTTCAGAGCTGCAACATTACTGGAGTATCAAAAAGCACAAGGTGTACCATACTCAGGGACATGGCCAAGGTAAGGAAGGCTTAAAAACGACCACCTTTGAACAAGAAACATAAGGTAAAACGTCAAGTCTGGGCCAAGAAATATCTTAAGACTGATTTTTCAAAGGTTTTATGGACTGATGAAATGAGAGTGACTCTTGATGTGCCAGATGGATGGGCCAGACGCTGATCAGTGAAGGGCAGAGAGCTCCACTCCGACTCAGACGCCTGTAAGGTGGAAGTGCGGTACTGGTATGGGCTGGTATCATGATAGATGAACTTGTGGGACCTTTTCGGGTTGAGGATGGAGTGAAGCTCAACTCCCAGACCTACTGCCAGTTTCTGGAAGACAACTTCTTGAAGCAGTGGTACAGGAAGAAGTTGGTATCATTAAAAAAATGCTCCATCACATGCATCCAACAACTCCACAGTGTGGCTGGCCAGTAAAGGTCTAAAAGATGAAAAAATAATGACATGGCCCCCTTGTTCCCCTGATCTGAACCCCATAGAGAACCTGTGGTCCCTCATAAAATGTAAGATCTACAGTGAAGGAAAAAAGTACACCTCGTAGAACAGTGTCTGGGAGGGTGTGGTGGCTGCTGCATGCAATGTTGATTGTAAACAGCTCAAGCAGGCTGTTGAGCGTCATCATAAAGAAAGGTGGCTATATTGGTCACTAATTTTTTTGTGGTTTTGTTCTTGCATGTCAGAAATGTTTATTTCTAAATTTTGTGCAGTTATATTGGTTTACCTGGTGAAAATAAACAAGTGAGATGGGAATATATTTGTTTTTTATTAAGTTGCCTAATAAGACTGCACTGTAATAGTTACCTGCACAAACAGATATCCTCCTAAGGGTACGCTCACATGAGCGTATAACTCGCATGAGTATCGGACCGCATCACCCGGCGCGCCTAGCTTCTCTGCTGACAGGAGCGGCTCAGCTGCATGTATTTCTATGCGGCTGACATGCTCCTGTCCGGAGAGTGTGCGGCCGCACCGAGTGATGCGGTCCGATACTCATGCGAGTTATACGCTCGTGTGAGCGTACCCTAAGATAGCCAATTCTAAAAAAAAATCCCACTCCAACTGCCAAAAATATTAAGCATTGATATTTATGAGTCTTTTGGGTTAATTGAGAACAGAGTTGTTGATCAATAATATAAAAAATCTGCTAAAATACAACTTGCCTAATAATTCTGCACCCAGTGTATTCTAGACAGATGAGACCAAGATAGAGCTTTTTGGTAAAGCACATCATTCATCATTCTACTGCTTACCAAGAAAGGAATGAGGCCTACAAAGACTATGCATTGGCAGAACATGATTACAGTAGCTGTCCATCCTGTTACAGTAATTACTGACCTTAAGAATCTTCTCTACCTTAAGTCTGCAAAGCGGCTTACACCAAGACAAGCTCGATGTTCATTGTTGTTCAATAGATTTCATTTATTTGTAACCTATCACCCTGGCTCTAAAAACATTAAGGATGACGCTTTATCCCATAATATTCCGGGGGTAGAAACCCTGTGAGGGACTTGTCCACATTATTGAGAAGGGAGTGGTGGTGCCAGCGCTTAGTAGTGATTTTGTATCTGAGAGAGCAGAAGCTCAATGTGATGCGAAGTCTGTGGTTCCGGTGAACAAGTCGTTTGTCCGTCTGAATCGTCAACTTAAGGTCTTTGGGTAACACCATAATTCTGTTCTTGCTGGTCATCGTGGGATTAAAATTTCTCTTGATCTCGTATTCCATCGCTTTTGGTGGTCCAAAATTCGAAGGGATGTGGTAGCCTATGTATCTGCCTATGCCACCTGTGCACGTTCTAAAGCATCTCACTCTCGTCATTCTGTATGTTTGCAGACTTTGAGTGTTCCCAGTCAAACTTGGTCAGACATTTCTATGGATTTTATAACAGATTTACCTTCCTCTGTTGGTAATATGGTAATTGTGGTGATTGTTGATATTTTTTTCTAAAATTACACATTTCATTGCATTACCGTCCTTACCTAGTGCCAAGGCTTTAGCTCAGGTTTTTGTATGGGAAGTCATTAAACTTCACAAAGTCCCTCCAATATTGTCTCAGATAGAGGAACTCAGTTCGTTGCCAAGTTTTGGAGAGCGTCATGTCATGTCTCATGGGCAAACAGAATGTGAAAATCAGAATGTAGAGCAGTATTTACAGTTCTGCTCATTGTTATTAACACCCATGTAGTTTAAGTACATAATGTGGAATGTCTCCAGAAAAAAATGAATCAAGTGAAACAGGTTTTTTTTGTACAGAGCACTCATGTTAAATACAAAAGAGCAAATGATAAGCAATTTAAAATAAACAATGGGAGGGAAAAAAAGAAAAAACGAAAGCTTGCTGTGACACTGGCATTGGCACCCTTTACATTAAATTAGTATGGAAACACATTTTGACTCGCCTGTGGTAAATCACAAATGACAATCACCTGTGATAAATTGTTAGTGCCCATGTGACATGAATTAGCCAATGAATGATGACTTCAGTATTTTAAAAAAACAAATGGTAGGCCCTGTTTCTTTGTCACAATGATGAAGACACAGGAGCTGTCTGAAGACATCTGATCTGTTATTATTAGCAAACACATGACTACTAAAGGGTATAAGACCATCTACAAAGACCTTGGTATCCCAGTTTCAACAGTCAGCAAAGTTATTAAGAAGTTTGCCAAGTATGGAACCATCAAGAAATTCCCTGGATGTAGTGGAAACAGAACAATTGACAAGAGATGTCTTCAAAGTTTAGCTTGAATGCCGGAAACAACACCATGTCCAAAGACCACAAGACCATCCTGGAACAGTCTGGGGTCAAAGTTTCAACAAGTACCATCTGCAGCACACTAAACCATGCAGAGTTTTATGGGCAAAGGCCAAGGAAGAAACCATTGATCAAGAAAAGACAAAAAGGAATGACTGATCTTTGCCGAAGTGTAACTTGACAAACCACAATCCTTCTGGGAAAATGTTCTGTGGATAGATGAAACATAAATAGACCTTTTTGGCAATGTAAAGCAAGAGTTTGCTTACAGACGGAGCAATGAAGCTTATAAGGAACAGAACACCCTTTCAAGAGTTAAGCATGGTGAAAGATCTATAATGATTAGAGTTGAGCGCGGTTCGCGGTTCGAGGATCTCCAGTTCGCGGCTCGAGTGATTTTGGGGCTGTTCTAGATCGAACTAGAACTCGAGCTTTTTTGCTAAAGCTCGATAGTTCTAGATACGTTCGAGAACGGTTCTAGCAGCAAAAAAAACAGCTAATTCCTAGCTGGCTTTCTGCTGTAATAGTGTAAGTCACTCTGTGACTCACACTATTATGACATTTCAGTGTATAGTGTGCGGGAACAGCGCATTCAGATCACTGCTGTATGGATAATGGCAATCGCCATTTTTTTTTTTTCCTTGTCTTCCTTCCCTAAGCGCGCACGTGTAGTGGGGCGGGCCAGCATGTCAGCCAATCCCAGACACACACACAGCTAAGTGGACTTTTAGCCAGAGAAGCAACGGCATGTGTGATAGGATGTCCATGTCACATGTCCCTGCATTATAAAACCGGACATTTTCCTCCAGCACGCCATTATCTGTCTTCTGCGTCCTTGGTGTCAGACATCACTGGCGCAGCTCCTATCACCGATACTGCTGTATACGCTCCATACACAGCGCTGGACAGCTTAGGGATAGCACTTTCTATCAGTCCTTTTAAGGGCTCATACAGGCAGGGTCAGAGCCATAGGAGACAGAGTTTAAAACAGAGTTTAACAGCTACACAAGATGACAGCGTCTGTATAGCTAAGGTCAGGGATTTCCTCGCTGCATTTCCCCATTAGGAGGGATAGAAAAGCAGGCTTCCTTTCCTCTACCCAGAGACCCACAACCCTGCCACTGTACCCTCCTGCCCTTTGCACACTCAAACTCATTGTTACTAAGCCATTATACTAGCAAACACTGAGTGAACCTAGTGGCATCCTAAACGTGGCTGTTGGACTGCTGTATTGCCCCAGTAGTGCAAAGATATTTGCAGCACCTCTGCCTGCATTGCACACTCAAACTCATTGTTACTAAGCCATTATACTAGCAAACACTGAGTGAACTTAGTGGCATCATAAAAGTGGCTATTGGACTTCTGTATAGTCCCACTAGTGCAAAGATATTTGCAGCACGTCTGCCTGCATTGCACACTCCAACTCATTGTTACTAAGCCATTATACTAGCAAACACTGAGTGAACTTAGTGGCATCATAAAAGTGGCTGTTGGACTTCTGTATCGTCCCACAAGTGCAAAGATATTTGCAGCACGTCTGCCTGCATTGCACACTCAAACTCATTGTTACTAAGCCATTATACTAGCAAACACTGAGTGAACTTAGTGGCATCCTAAACGTGGCTATTGGACTTCTGTATAGTCCCACTAGTGCAAAGATATTTGCAGCACGTCTGCCTGCATTGCACACTCCAACTCATTGTTACTAAGCCATTATACTAGCAAACACTGAGTGAACTTAGTGGCATCATAAAAGTGGCTGTTGGACTTCTGTATTGTCCCACAAGTGCAAAGATATTTGCAGCACGTCTGCCTGCATTGCACACTCAAACTCATTGTTACTAAGCCATTATACTAGCAAACACTGAGTGAACTTAGTGGCATCCTAAACGTGGCTGTTGGACTTCTGTATCCCACAAGTGCAAAGATATTTGCAGCACGTCTGCCTGCATTGCACACTCAAACTCATTGTTACTAAGCCATTATACTAGCAAACACTTAGTGAACCTAGTGGCATCCTAAACGTGGCTGTTGGACTGCTGTATTGCCCCAGTAGTGCAAAGATATTTGCAGCACCTCTGCCTGCATTGCACACTCAAACTCATTGTTACTAAGCCATTATACTAGCAAACACTGATTGAACTTAGTAGTATCATAAAAGTGGCTAATGGACTTCTGTATCGTCCCACAAGTGCAAAGATATTTGCAGCACGTCTGCCTGCATTGCACACTCCAACTCATTGTTACTAAGCCATTATACTAGCAAACACTGAGTGAACTTAGTGGCATCATAAAAGTGGCTGTTGAACTTCTGTATCGTCCCACAAGTGCAAAGATATTTGCAGCACCTCTGCCTGCATTGCACACTCAAACTCATTGTTACTAAGCCATTATACTAGCAAACACTGAGTGAACTTAGTGGTATCATAAAAGTGGCTGTTGGACTTCTGTATCGTCCCACAAGTGCAAAGATATTTGCAGCACGTCTGCCTGCATTGCACACTCCAACTCATTGTTACTAAGCCATTATACTAGCAAACACTGAGTGAACTTAGTGGCATCATAAAAGTGGCTGTTGAACTTCTGTATCGTCCCACAAGTGCAAAGATATTTGCAGGACCTCTGCCTGCATTGCACACTCAAACTCATTGTTACTAAGCCATTATACTAGCAAACACTGAGTGAACTTAGTGGCATCATAAAAGTGGCTGTTGGACTTCTGTATCGTCCCACAAGTGCAAAGATATTTGCAGCACGTCTGCCTGCATTGCACACTCAAACTCATTGTTACTAAGCCATTATACTAGCAAACACTTAGTGAACCTAGTGGCATCCTAAACGTGGCTGTTGGACTGCTGTATTGCCCCAGTAGTGCAAAGATATTTGCAGCACATCTGCCTGCATTGCACACTCAAACTCATTGTTACTAAGCCATTATACTAGCAAACACTGAGTGAACTTAGTGGCATCATAAAAGTGGCTGTTGGACTTCTGTATCGTCCCACAAGTGCAAAGATATTTGCAGCACCTCTGCCTGCATTGCACACTCAAACTCATTGTTACTAAGCCATTATACTAGCAAACACTGAGTGAACTTAGTGGCATCATAAAAGTGGCTGTTGGACTTCTGTATCGTCCCACAAGTGCAAAGATATTTGCAGCACGTCTGCCTGCATTGCACACTCCAACTCATTGTTACTAAGCCATTATACTAGCAAACACTGAGTGAACTTAGTGGCATCATAAAAGTGGCTGTTGGACTTCTGTATCGTCCCACAAGTGCAAAGATATTTGCAGCCCCTCTGCCTGCATTGCACACTCAAACTCATTGTTACTAAGCCATTATACTAGCAAACACTGAGTGAACTTAGTGGCATCCTAAATGTGGCTGTTGGACTTCTGTATCGTCCCACAAGTGCAAAGATATTTGCAGCATGTCTGCCTGCATTGCACACTCCAACTCATTGTTACTAAGCCATTATACTAGCAAACACTGAGTGAACTTAGTGGCATCCTAAACGTGGCTATTGGACTTCTGTATAGTCCCACTAGTGCAAAGATATTTGCAGCACGTCTGCCTGCATTGCACACTCCAACTCATTGTTACTAAGCCATTATACTAGCAAACACTGAGTGAACCTAGTGGCATCATAAAAGTGGCTGTTGAACTTCTGTATCGTCCCACAAGTGCAAAGATATTTGCAGCACCTCTGCCTGCATTGCACACTCAAACTCATTGTTACTAAGCCATTATACTAGCAAACACTGAGTGAACTTAGTGGCATCATAAAAGTGGCTGTTGAACTTCTGTATCGTCCCACAAGTGCAAAGATATTTGCAGCACCTCTGCCTGCATTGCACACTCAAACTCATTGTTACTAAGCCATTATACTAGCAAACACTGAGTGAACTTAGTGGCATCATAAAAGTGGCTGTTGGACTTCTGTATCGTCCCACAAGTGCAAAGATATTTGCAGCACGTCTGCCTGCATTGCACACTCCAACTCATTGTTACTAAGCCATTATACTAGCAAACACTGAGTGAACTTAGTGGCATCATAAAAGTGGCTGTTGGACTTCTGTATCGTCCCACAAGTGCAAAGATATTTGCAGCCCCTCTGCCTGCATTGCACACTCAAACTCATTGTTACTAAGCCATTATACTAGCAAACACTGAGTGAACTTAGTGGCATCATAAAAGTGGCTGTTGGACTTCTGTATCCCACAAGTGCAAAGATATTTGCAGCACCTCTGCCTGCATTGCACACTCAAACTCATTGTTACTAAGCCATTATACTAGCAAACACTGATTGAACTTAGTGGTATCATAAAAGTGGCTATTGGACTTCTGTATCGTCCCACAAGTGCAAAGATATTTGCAGCACGTCTGCCTGCATTGCACACTCCAACTCATTGTTACTAAGCCATTATACTAGCAAACACTGAGTGAACTTAGTGGCATCATAAAAGTGGCTGTTGAACTTCTGTATCGTCCCACAAGTGCAAAGATATTTGCAGCACCTCTGCCTGCATTGCACACTCAAACTCATTGTTACTAAGCCATTATACTAGCAAACACTGAGTGAACTTAGTGGTATCATAAAAGTGGCTGTTGGACTTCTGTATCGTCCCACAAGTGCAAAGATATTTGCAGCACGTCTGCCTGCATTGCACACTCCAACTCATTGTTACTAAGCCATTATACTAGCAAACACTGAGTGAACTTAGTGGCATCATAAAAGTGGCTGTTGAACTTCTGTATCGTCCCACAAGTGCAAAGATATTTGCAGGACCTCTGTCTGCATTGCACACTCAAACTCATTGTTACTAAGCCATTATACTAGCAAACACTGAGTGAACTTAGTGGCATCATAAAAGTGGCTGTTGGACTTCTGTATCGTCCCACAAGTGCAAAGATATTTGCAGCACGTCTGCCTGCATTGCACACTCAAACTCATTGTTACTAAGCCATTATACTAGCAAACACTGAGTGAACTTAGTGGCATCATAAAAGAGGCTGTTGGACTTCTGTATCGTTCCACAAGTGCAAAGATATTTGCAGCACGTCTGCCTGCATTGCACACTCCAACTCATTGTTACTAAGTCATTATACTAACAAATACTGAGTGAACTTAGTGGCATCATAAAAGTGGCTGTTGGACTTCTGTATCGTCCCACAAGCGCAAAGATATTTGCAGCATCTCTACCTGCATTGCACACTCAAACTCATTGTTACTAAGCCATTATACTAGCAAACACTGAGTGAACTTAGTGGCATCCTAAATGTGGCTGTTGGACTTCTGTATCGTCCCACAAGTGCAAAGATATTTGCAGCATGTCTGCCTGCATTGCACACTCCAACTCATTGTTACTAAGCCATTATACTAGCATACTAGCAAACACTGAGTGAACTTAGTGGCATCCTAAACGTGGCTGTTGGACTTCTGTATCGTCCCACAAGTGCAAAGATATTTGCAGCACGTCTGCCTGCATTCAACACTCCAACTCATTGTTACTAAGCCATTATACTAGCAAACACTGAGTGAACTTAGTGGCATCCTAAATGTGGCTGTTGGACTTCTGTATCGTCCCACAAGTGCAAAGATATTTGCAGCATGTCTGCCTGCATTGCACACTCCAACTCATTGTTACTAAGCCATTATACTAGCAAACACTGAGTGAACTTAGTGGCATCCTAAACGTGGCTATTGGACTTCTGTATAGTCCCACTAGTGCAAAGATATTTGCAGCACGTCTGCCTGCATTGCACACTCCAACTCATTGTTACTAAGCCATTATACTAGCAAACACTGAGTGAACTTAGTGGCATCATAAAAGTGGCTGTTGAACTTCTGTATCGTCCCACAAGTGCAAAGATATTTGCAGCACCTCTGCCTGCATTGCACACTCAAACTCATTGTTACTAAGCCATTATACTAGCAAACACTGAGTGAACTTAGTGGCATCATAAAAGTGGCTGTTGGACTTCTGTATCGTCCCACAAGTGCAAAGATATTTGCAGCACCTCTGCCTGCATTGCACACTCCAACTCATTGTTACTAAGCCATTATACTAGCATACTAGCAAACACTGAGTGAACTTAGTGGCATCCTAAACGTGGCTGTTGGACTTCTGTATCGTCCCACAAGTGCAAAGATATTTGCAGCACGTCTGCCTGCATTCAACACTCCAACTCATTGTTACTAAGCCATTATACTAGCAAACACTGAGTGAACTTAGTGGCATCCTAAACGTGGCTATTGGACTTCTGTATAGTCCCACTAGTGCAAAGATATTTGCAGCACGTCTGCCTGCATTGCACACTCCAACTCATTGTTACTAAGCCATTATACTAGCAAACACTGAGTGAACTTAGTGGCATCATAAAAGTGGCTGTTGGACTTCTGTATCGTCCCACAAGTGCAAAGATATTTGCAGCACCTCTGCCTGCATTGCACACTCCAACTCATTGTTACTAAGCCATTATACTAGCAATTTATGCTGCCAGTTTAAAGGCCGTAGGTGCATTGTCAGGGATAATTATTCTTTATTATTCTGCTGTTAATAAAGCTAGACCCCCGCTGCAATCTACACCACCTCTCAATTTTTACTACCACATTTTCAGTGCACAATCTTGTCGCAATCAACATGAGTGGCAAAATGACAGATGCCGGTGGAAAGGGGAAGAGGCGTGTTGGAAAAGGAAAAAAAGGGTTTGTCCGTGGGGAAGGTGGCAAAGCTCCATTAACATCTGCTGAAGATAGACCATCTACCAGCAAAAGTAAGATGTCTACTACTTACCGTGGACAATCCGATGTGCTCCCTTTTTTACGGACACGAACAACAGGAACAAAGGTAGATGATGGCCAAAAAAGGAAAATGCTTGAATGGATCTCAAGTGGTCCAACAAGTGCCCTCTCAGCCACCTCAACTACCGCATCCAAAAAACACCAGTCCTCTGAGTTGTCATCCCAATCAAACTTGCTTTCTCCCAGCTCTGAAGTCTCCATCAGCCCTGCACAGTATGGTGAAAGTGAGATGGCTGAGTCTGCAGAGCTGTTCAGTCACACTATAGCCTGGGAATCAGAGGTCTGCTCCCAAGCTACAGTGAGTACAGACCAGGAAATGGTCTGCAGTGATGCCCAGAACCTTTGTGACTCTGATTCAGGCCGTGAGGACCAAGTTTCTGAACATAATGTTGACCCTTTGTCACAAACTGTAACACCTGTGGTTATAGACAATGAGGAACATACTGATGACGATGAGACACAGATACCAGATTGGGATGACAACTTAAATATTCGGTCAGGGCAAGAAGAGGCTCGGTCTGAGGGTGAGGGGAGTGCAAACACAACAATTGATGAGGAAGTTCTAGATCCCACCTACTGTCAACCCACAGTCAGGCACTCGAGGAGGTCAACAGAGGCGGTGGAGGAGGATGCAACCGACGACGAAGTTACCTTGCGCCTTCCTGGACAGAGTCAGAGCACTGGTAGCACGTCTACAACTGCATCATCAGCCACCACTCTGCCTCTGAGCACTAGTCGGGGGGGCTCAGCAGGTCGCATGCCCTCTAAGCCTTGCCTAGCCTGGTCCTTTTTTGACATAGAAAAAGATCGCCCAAATTCTGTGATGTGTAAAATTTGTCGTGATTCTGTTAGTAGAGGTCAAAACCTCAGCAGTTTGACAACTTCTTCCATGAATCGTCACATGAATAAATATCATAGGTCCCAGTGGGAAGCTCACCGTGCTGCAATGCGGCCTAGCGGAGCGAACCATCCACCGCCTGCCCCTTCCAGTGCATCCGCGCGCTCTTCATCTTCTAGGACTGTCACACCTGGTTTTCCACTCACAACTTCCACCACTGTAACCGCAACAGGCAGTTTGCTTGGTAGGTCGTCAGTTGGTTTGGAAGGGGAAACAAGTGAGTGTGTACAGCTCTCTCAGACATCGATAGCACCAACGTTGGATGAAGGCAACATCATGTCTTCGACTGCACTTTCCTCACAAACCTGCATTTTTCCAGGGACATCCTACTCAACACCGTCTACACACAGCAGCCAGATCTCTGTCCCTCAGATGTGGACAAATAAAAGTCCATTTCCTGCGACCCATGACAAAGCTAAGAGGTTGACTTTGTCCCTCTGTAAGCTCTTCGCTACCGAAATGCTGCCTTTCCGCCTGGTGGACACACAGGATTTTAGAGACCTTATGTCTGTCGCTGTGCCGCAGTACCAGATGCCCAGTCGCCACCACTTCTCTAAGAAAGGTGTGCCCGCGCTACACCAGCATGTCGCACACAACATCACCGCTTCCTTGAGAAACTCTGTGTGTGAACGGGTGCATTTTACCACCGATACTTGGACCAGTAAGCATGGACAGGGACGTTACATGTCGCTGACTGGGCACTGGGTAACCATGGTGATAGATGGTGAAGGGTCTGCTGCACAAGTCTTGCCGTCCCCATGACTTGTGTGTGTTAATCCTCTGTCTGTCCAAGTTCCGCCACTGCTTCTGCCTCCTCCACCTCATCTGGGTCCTCCACCTCCGCCCCAAGCCTGCCTGGTCAGGGCACCAGCGTTCTCACTGCGCAGAAGGAATCACGCACCCCTCATTACTATGCTGGCAGCAGAGCGCAACGTCATCAGGCGGTCCTTAGCTTGACATGTCTTGGGAATAAGAGTCACACAGCTGAGGAGTTGTGGTCAGCTCTTTCGGTCCGAGTTTAATAAATGGTTGTCTCCACTCAACCTGCAGCCTGGTAAGGCCGTGTGCGACAATGCTGCAAACCTGGGTGCGGCCCTTCGCCTGGGCAAGGTGACACACGTACCTTGTATGGCTCACGTGTTGAACCTTGTTCTCCAGCAATTTTTAACACACTATCCCGGCCTAGATGGCCTTCTGACCAGGGCACGAAAACTGTCTGCTCACTTCCGCCGTTCAAGCGCCGCAGCTGAGCGACTTGCATCGCTCCAGAAGTCTTTCGGCCTGCCGGTTCATCGCCTGAAATGCGATGTGCCGACACGCTGGAATTCGACTCTCCACATATTACAGCGACTGTGGCAGCACCGCCGAGCCCTGGTGCAATACGTCATGACGTATAGCCTGGGCCAACGAGATGCAGAGGTGGGGAAGATCACCCTGATGGAGTGGTCTCAGATCAAGGACCTATGCACCCTTCTGCACAGTTTCGACATGGCGACGAATATGTTTAGCGCTGACAATGCCATTATCAGCATGACAATTCCAGTCATTTACATGCTGGAGCACACGCTAAACACTATTCGGAGTCAGGGGGTGGGACAACAGGAAGGGGAGGAACTACAGGAGGATTCATATGTGCAAGAGACAACAACATCACCAAGGTCCAGACGTTCATCATCACCAAGGCGGCAGGCATGGGACCATGGGGGACAGGGATCAACAAGGGCGCATGGTAGCAGGCGAAATGTTGAGGAAGGTGCAGGAGAACATGAAGAAATGGAGGACGAACTGTCCATGGACATGGAAGACTCAGCGGATGAGGGAGACCTTGGTCAAATTTCAGTTGAAAGAGGTTGGGGGGAGATGTCAGAGGAAGAAAGAACGGTTAGCACCTCTATGCCACAAACACAGCGTGGACTTGGTCCGCATGACTGCGCAAGACACATGAGTGCTTTCTTGCTGCATTACCTCCAACATGACCCTCGTATTGTCAAAATTAGAAGTGATGATGACTACTGGCTTGCCACACTATTAGATCCCCGGTACAAGTCCAAATTTTGTGACATAATTCCAGCCATAGAAAGGGACGCACGTATGCAGGAGTATCAGCAGAAGCTGTTACTCGATCTTAGCTCGGCTTTTCCACCAAACAACCGTGCAGGTGCAGGGAGTGAATCTCCCAGTTGTAACTTGACAAACATGGGACGGTCTCGTCATCTTCAACAGTCTACCCGTACCAGTAGGACTGTATCTGGTGCTGATAACAGCAATTTTATGGAATCTTTTCATAATTTTTTTAGAATCTCCTTTGCAAGGCCAACAGAGACAACAAGTCTAACACATAGTCAACGGCTGGAGAGGATGATACAGGAGTATCTCCAAATGAACATCGATGCCATGACTTTGCAAATGGAGCCTTGCTCATTTTGGGATTCACATCTTGAAAAATGTCCAGAGCTCTCCACTTACGCCTTGGAGATTTTGTCGTGTCCAGCTGCCAGCATTGTCTCTGAACATGTCTTCAGTGCTGCTGGGTGTGTGCTGACAGATAAGCGCACGCGTCTGTCCAGTGACAATGTGGACGGACTAACGTTCATCAAAATGAACAAGTCATGGATCCACAAGGAATTTACTACCCCTGTGTCATCCTGGGGAGAGTAAATGCTTGTGGATTTGGAATGTGCTTGATGCAAATCTAGCTGTGAAGTGTACAACTAGGGCACAAGTGCTGCCACTGAATGGGTGGGTGTGTGTGTGGCCCAATTTTTGAAAAAAGGGAGACTCCGCTTGGAGTAACCCTTACTTCCATTGTTTTTTAAAAGGAGCCAAGATGAACAAGTCATGGTTCAGCAAAGACTTTGCTACCTACCCCGGTGTCATCCTGGGGACGGTTAAGAATGGCGTATTTTTGAATGTGCTTGATTCAAATCAAAACATCCTGTTTGCAACTAGGGCACAAGTGCTGCCACTGATGGGGTGTCTGTGTGGCCCAATTTTTTGAAAAAAGGGAGACTCCGCTTGGAGTCACCTTGCGGTGTTTTACATGATTTTAGAAGGGCGTGCCATGCCTATATCTGTGTCTCGTCCTCTTTTTCCTCGTTACCCTCTTTTGTTTTCGCATGAGAATTTGTTCTTGTCACTTTCCCATGTGTTTGTGTTGTGTTGTGAGTTGTTTGTCACCTTTTGGACACCTTTGAGGGTGTTTTCTAGGTGTTTTTATGTGTTTGTGATTGCCTGCCATTGTTTCCTATGCGGTTCGAGTTCGGTTCGACGAACCGAACTCGAACGGGACCTCCGTTCGGCGAACCGACCTCGAGCCGAACCGCGACCGGTTCGCTCATCTCTAATAATGATGTGGGGTTGATTTGCTGCGTCTGGTACTGGAGGCCTTGACTGTATCACAGGAATCATGAAAACAGAGAATTATCAAAAGATTTTAGAGCAAAATGTCCTACCAAGTGTAAGAGAACTTGGTTTGAGTCAAAGATCATGGTTCCTCCAGCAAGACAATGACTCAAAGCCCACATCAAAAAGTACACAGGGAAGGTTGAAAATGAAAAAAAATTAAAATGGCCAGCTGTTATGATCCGGAACCATGGAAGATCACAATAGATCATTGGCAAAAACTGTGACAACAGCATTGGCAACTAATCTGGCCGCCATCCCCTTACTAACCATCAACACTAGAAGTAACTAACTAACATCCTATGCACCGCGAACCCAGATGAAGAACTAGCTATCCTAAAGGAAGGAAGGATTAATAGCTCTCTGCCTCAGAAATAGACCGCAAAAGTATAGCAAGCCCCCCACATTCAAAGACTACGGTGATATAGGAAAACACAATACACAGATGGATGATAGGATTAGCAAAGGTGAGGCCCCATTGACTAAATAGGAAAGGATAGGAAAGGGGCTGATGGTGGCCAAAGAAAAACCCTACAAATATCCAAATACCTGATAGTACAAAAAGTCCTCAGATCGCACAATCTGAACTCCGTCCTATATTGTTAGGGCGCCAGGTGGACGGGCAGACCCAGGAGGTGGATCCACTGGGCCGAACTCCTCACTGAAGGCAAGGGGTCCGGTAGCCGGAGCACTACAGGTAGCAGGATAGTCCGTGCAAAATAGTGGGATGTAGAAGTCCCTGGGACCACGGAGTCACAGATGGTAGTCCGGGTGACGGAGCTCAGGTTCGGAGGCCAAGATGTTGTCAGGCAGAGTCCGGAACTGATGGAGCGAGAGGACGGGTCACCACAGGGATCAAAGATGGTACGGACTGACGGGATGGCAGATAGTCAGCGTGCGGGGTTCGGGAATCGGCAGGACCGGATGGCGAGGCAGGAGCGGCTCTAGAAGAGAGAGAGGTGAGTATATCACAGAGACAAGGAGACCTGACTCCTAGCTTAGAAAACACGAAGAACAGGCCCCGCCCACTTGGACATTAAACCCCTTTATACCCTGTACCTGTGTGTTCAATATCCTGTCTGTGGACGCTGGCCCTTTAAGAAAGGGTCAATGACCGCGCGCGCGCCCTAATGCGCATGCGCGAGGCCCGGGTGCCAGAAGCCAGGGCAGGGAGTGGCGAACAGGAGACAGGGGAGCCGGGCTGGAGCGAAGCTGACAGCGGACGCTGGGAGCGGGGACCGGGACGCCTGGGGATCCTAGGTGAGGAGGCCTGGAAGCTGTGGAGCGGGGGACGCCGGACAGAGGAGCCGGGGAGCGAGCCAGGGAAGCCGGGGAGCGTGGCAGGGGAGCCGGGGAGCTGGACAGGGGACCCGGGGAGCGTGACAGTACCCCCCCCCACGCCCCCCTCCCCGCAACCGGGACAGGAAGGCACGTATCAGAGGAGTACCCACATTCTCCCGGGGTTCCCAGGACCTATCCTCAGGACCATACCCTGCCCAGTCCACCAAGAAGAACTGCCGGCCCCGTACGGTTTTCATGGCCACGATATCCCTTACCGCATAGATGTCGTCATCGGCAATAGGAGGAGGAGCCGAACTGGCAGCAGCGGAGAAGGGACCAAGGACAACAGGCTTGAGCAGGGAGACGTGGAAGGAGTTGGGTATCCTCATCGTGGCCGGGAGCTGCAGCTTGTAGGAGACCTCATTTATTTTGCTGAGGACTTTAAACGGCCCGATGTAGCGAGGACCCAGCTTGTAAGATGGTAGCTTCATTCGGACATACTTGGAGGCAAGCCAGACCAGATCTCCTGGAGAGAAACACGGGGGATCCAGACGCCTCTTGTCTGCGTGTCTCTTCATCCGAAGGGAAGCATGTCCAAGGGACGTCTTGACAGAGTCCCAAATTGTTGCAAAGTCACGTGCTACAGCATCAGCAGCAGGGACATCCGAGGAAGAGGATACAGGTAATGGGACGGAAGGCTGAAGTCCGTAAACGACATGGAAGGGGGAGCTGGAGGAGGACTCACTGACGTGGTGGTTATGGGATAATTCAGCCCAAGGAAGAAGCGTGGACCAGTCGTCGTGATGGGCGTTGACGTAGTGACGTAAGAAGGAGGTCAAGATCTGATTGACTCGTTCCACTTGGCCATTCGACTGAGGATGGTAGGCTGAAGAAAAGTCCAGAGTCACTCCCAGATGTTTGCAGAGGGCCCTCCAGTAGCGGGAGGTAAACTGAGTTCCTCTGTCGGACACAATGTGTGATGGAAAGCCGTGCAACCGGAAGATGTGCTGAATGTAGGCGTCAGCGAGTTCCTGGGCTGAGGGCAGTCCTGCCATAGGGACGAAATGAGCCATTTTGGAGAACCGATCCACCACGACCCATATGACTGTGTGTCCGGAGGACAGGGGCAAGTCCGTAATAAAGTCCATTGCAATGTGTTGCCACGGAACAGAGGGTATAGGCAGAGGCAGAAGACGGCCATATGGCAGATGTTTGGGCGTCTTATTCCGGGCACAAGAGGAGCAGGCTGAGACAAAAGAAGCAACGTCTGTGCGAAGGGATGGCCACCAGTAGTGACGTACAATTGTACTCCATGTTCTCTTCTGACCAGCATGGCCGGCTGTTTTCGAGGCATGGCCCCAGTGCAACACTTTTTGTCTGTCGGTTTCAGAGACATAGGTCTTCCCGGGCGGTATCTGGGCCAGGGTGACAGGAGCCACCGGAATGATTTTACTAGGGCAGATGATGGGCTGGGATGTCTCCTCCTCCTGCTCCATGGGCATGAATGACCTGGACAAGGCATCTGCGCGTACATTCTTGTCCGCGGGTCGGAAATGGAGCTGGAAATCGAACCTGGCAAAGAACAAGGACCACCTGGCTTGCCGTGGGTTCAGTCGCTGAGCAGACCGCAGGTATTCCAGGTTCTTGTGGTCCGTGTAAATGATCACGGGGTACACTGCTCCCTCCAGAAGGTAGCGCCATTCCTCCAGAGCCAGTTTGACTGCCAATAGCTCTCGGTCACCGATGGTATAGTTGCGTTCAGGCGCAGAGAAGCTCTTGGAGAAGAAACCGCAAGTAACCATCTTCCCGGAGGAGGACTTCTGCATGAGCACTGCTCCGGCTCCCGAGGAGGAGGCATCCACCTCCAAGGTGAACTGTCGGTTTAACTCCGGACGGTGGAGCACAGGGGAGGAAGCAAATGCCCGCTTCAGGGAGCCAAACGCGGCGTCGGCCGCAGGTGACCAGTCCTTTGGATTAGCCCCCTTCTTGGTCAAGGCGGAGAGAGGTGCAGTCAGAGCAGAGAAGTGAGGGATGAACTGACGGTAATAGTTTGCGAATCCCAGAAAGCGTTGGATTGCCTTCAGTCCAGAAGGAGGGGGCCAGTTGAGAATGGAAGAGACCTTCTCCGGATCCATCTGCAGGCCGGTATCGGAGATTACGTAACCCAGGAAGGGAAGAGAAGGCTGCTCGAAGACACACTTCTCGTACTTGGTGTACAGACGATTCTCCCTCAGTCTTTGTAGTACCAGCTGCACGTTCTCTCTGTGGGTCTGGAGGTCCGGAGAAAAGACCAGGATGTCATCAAGATACACCACCACACAGACGTAGAGAAGGTCTCGGAACACGTCGTTCACCAATTCCTGAAAGACTGCTGGTGCGTTACACAGGCCGAAGGGCATCACACAGTATTCATAGTGCCCATCGCGAGTATTGAACGCGGTCTTCCATTCGTCCCCTGAGCGGATGCGGACCAGGTTGTAGGCACCCTGAAGATCCAACTTGGTGAACACACGAGCTCCTCTAAGCCGATCAAACAATTCGGGGGATGAGCGGCAGGGGGTACTTATTTTTCACGGTGATTTGGTTCAATCCCCGGTAGTCTATGCATGGGCGTAGGTCGCCTTCTTTCTTCTTAACGAAGAAGAAGCCTGCTCCAGCAGGAGAGGAGGATCTCCGAATGAATCCCCTTGCCAGGTTCTCTGTGATGTAGGTAGACATGCCCCTTGTTTCGGCAGGAGACAGCGGATATATCCGACCTCGAGGTGGTGTAGTTCCCGGGAGCAGGTCGATGGCACAATCGTAAGGACGATGTGGCGGAAGTACCTCTGATTCCTTTTTGTCAAAGACGTCCGCGAAGGACCAATAGGCCGAGGGCAGTCCTGGTAGGGACTCTGGAACCGGAGGTCGTCGGATGGGTTGTATGGTCTTCAGACAGTTCTCGTGGCAAGAGGAGCCCCATCGGGTGATTTCACCAGTGCCCCAGCTGACTGACGGTTCGTGTGTCTGTAACCAGGGGAGTCCCAGCAGGATTTGATGGAACATGTGTGGGAGGACGTAGAGAGCGATGTTCTCGGTGTGCAGGGCACCGATACGCAGTTCCACCGGCTTGGTGATCCACGAGATGGTGTCAGAGAGGGGTCTCCCATCCACAGAGGCAATCACGAGGGGTTTGTCGAGTGGAGTAACAGGCACCTGGTACTTGTCCACCGTGGCCTGCTGGATGAAATTGCCTGCTGCCCCGGAATCGAGGTACGCCTCGGCCGTGAACCGCGTCTCTCCCGTTGTCACTTGAACAGTCCACGTAACCGGGTCTGAGAGAGTCCCAGCACCTAGGGTGGCCTCTCCTACCAACCCTAGGCTTTGGAGTTTCCCGGCCTCTCTGGACAGGAGCGTAGAAGGTGTGTGCCCTCTCCGCAGTAGAAGCAGAGGCCCTTGGCGAGTCGTTCTGCTCGGCGTTGTTCAGACTGCTGCAAACGGTCGATCTGCATGGGCTCATGGACGGAGACACCAGATGCCGTTGACTGAAGTACGGCGGGCTTCTGCGGAGGAGAGGAATGCCGTATCGGACGTCTCTCACGGGACACCTCTTTGGATCGTTCCTGAAAGCGAATGTCCACTCGAGTTGCTAGGGCAATCAGGGCATCCAGGGTGGACGGCACGTCACGACCAGCCAGCTCATCTTTAATTCGACCCGAGAGACCTTCCCAGAAGGCGGCGGTTAGAGCCTCATTGTTCCACCCGAGTTCCGAAGCCAAGGTGCGAAAACGGATGGCATATTGACCCACCGTCAGAGTCCCCTGACGTAACCGGAGGAGAGATGAGGCAGACGCGGAGGCGCGTCCGGGCTCATCAAAGGTGCCACGAAATGCCTGCAGGAACTCCTGGATGTTAGTGGTCACAGGGTCCTCCTTCTCCCACAAGGGGTTCATCCACGCCAGTGCCTCACTCTCTAGATGGGACATCATGAACGCGACCTTGGCTTGGTCGGAAGCAAACAAATGCGGCAGCTGCTTGAAATGGAGGGAGCATTGGTTTATGAATCCCCTGCAGGTCTTGGGATCTCCGGCGTACCGGGGTGGTGGGGCCAGACGAAGCCTGGAAGCATCCGAGGAGGCTGCCACGGGAGTTGGGGCCGTGGATTGTCCAGTGGAAGCTCGAGATGCCGAAGATGTAACCGACGCTTGTAGCGTGTTCAGGCGGGCGTCCACAGAAGACATAAAGTTCAGCATGCGGGTCTGGGTCTCACGCTGGCGTGTGAGTTCCTCCTGCAAGGCCGCTAGTGCTTCGGCGGGATCCATGGCCTGTTCTTACTGTTAGGGCCAGGTGGACGGGCAGACCCAGGAGGTGGATCCACTGGGCCAAACTCCTCACTGAAGGCAAGGGGTCCGGTAGCCGGAGCACTACAGGTAGCAGGATAGTCCATGCAAAATAGTGGAATGTAGAAGTCCCTGGGACCACGGAGTCACAGATGGTAGTCCGGGTGACGGAGCTCAGGTTCGGAGGCCAAGATGTTGTCAGGCAGAGTCCGGAACTGATGGAGCGAGAGGACGGGTCACCAAAGGGATCAAAGATGGTACGGACTGACGGGATGGCAGATAGTCAGCGTGCGGGGTTCGGGAATCGGCAGGACCGGATGGCGAGGCAGGAGCGGCTCTAGAAGAGAGAGAGGTGAGTATATCACAGAGACAAGGAGACCTGACTCCTAGCTTAGAAAACACGAAGAACAGGCCCCGCCCACTTGGACATTAAACCCCTTTATACCCTGTACCTGTGTGTTCAATATCCTGTCTGTGGACGCTGGCCCTTTAAGAAAGGATAAATGACCGCGCGCGCGTCCTAATGCGCATGCGCGAGGCCCGGGTGCCAGAAGCCAGGGCAGGGAGCGGCGAACAGGAGGCAGGGGAGCCGGGCTGGAGCGAAGCTGACAGCGGACGCTGGGAGCGGGGACCGGGACGCCTGGGGATCCTAGGTGAGGAGGCCTGGAGGCTGTGGAGCAGGGGACGCCGGACAGAGGAGCCGGGGAGCGAGCCAGGGAAGCCGGGGAGCGTGGCAGGGGAGCCGGGGAGCTGGACAGGGGACCCGGGGAGCGTGACATATATCAGGTGCTCTTGTCAAACCAATGAACAGACAGTAGGAACAATTACAAATTCAAGAAGCAACAAACACATGGACTTATAGGAGCAATACTCCAAACATAGCTGCAGGGAGCTTCCCAGCTAAGCACAGAGAGGGAAGATTTCTGTAAGCTAATGAACTGACAATAACCACAGTAAATGACAAATCCAGATAAGAACAAAAAGAACAAAACAGTATAAGAAAGAACCAAGCACTTATCTGGGGTAGATGTGGTCGGGAGCAAGATGAGAAGGCTGGTAAACTGAAGAACAAATGAGAAACGGCTCAGCCTGCTAGCAGACCAAGGTTTAAATAGGCAGAGAGTTAGCAATGGAAACGCCCATTGCTCTAGCACACCTGGTCTCTGTCCAAACCATTCCTGGACACAAGAGGGAGCCTCACAGCAACTAAAGCATAACTGACATTCACGACAGACAGCAATAAGTCCTGACTCAGTTCCATCTTTGGGATGAGCTGAAATCTGCCATTGGGAAACAGAACCCTGGAAACATTCAAGAGCTTGATCAAACTGCAAAGGAAGAGTGGGAGAAACTACCAGCTGAGAAGTTCAAGAACCTTATAGATGGACACGTTTGGAGGCTGTCATCAGTGCAAAAGGGTGTGCAACCAAGTATTAATTAGGGGTGCCTTTATTGCTGTACATGTTGTTTATTCTGTTTCTTCTTTGAAATTGCAACATGTAAGTTGACAAACAATATTTTATTGTTGTATTACTTTAGATCACTAATTAAAAAATCCTAAAGATATTACTTTAATACATTTCCATTTATTTCTGAAGATATTGTACATTGGATGAAAAAATCAAAGGGTGCCAATAATGGTGAGAAGCACTATACGTTGTTTTTTGTCTGATAATCAGGAAGAGTGGTCATTTTTCCTTCCTTTCAATGAATTTGCCGTTAATAATTGTCATCATGAATCCACTGGTGTATCACAATTCTTTATGTCTATGGTTAGCATTCCCAGTTCTGTACATTTCAGGAGAGGCACTCTTCAGGAGTACCTGGGCAGGAGTTATTTGTCTCTTCTTTATTATCTATATGGGAGAAGGTTCAGCAATATTTGTGTGACATGGGCTCTAAGTATAAGGCCTCTGCCACACTCACGTGAATTTCACGCACGTGCCGAGAGACACGTATTTCCCCTGCGTGTTGCGTGCAGGTAAGTACGTGTCTCTGGTACGTGCGTGACACGTGTGTTCTACGTGTGCTATCCGCGATAGCACACGTAGAACCGGTAATTATTATACTCACCTGGTCCTTCCTGATGTCCGCGCTGCTGTCCGTGGTGCTGATCCTCGGTCTCCAGCCCTCCCGTCTCCCCGCTGCTGCTGCTGCCAGGCAGTGAAGTGAATATTCAATGAGAATAATGAGCGGCGGTCGGCAGCAAGAGGCAGCAGCGGCAGAGACAGGAGGGCTGGAGAAGGTGAGTTAATGTTTTTTATTTTTTTCCCTGACATGTGTGTTTACTCCGGCGCGTGTCACACGGGACCGCATCCACACTACACCCGTGTGGTACGGGTGCGGGCCGTGTAACACCCGTGCTGCCGGAGAAAACACTGACATGTCAGCGCTTTGAAAATCGCACACACGTACAAACGCACACGGACACACGTTCCGTGTGGTTTTACGTGTGTGTGCCTGCTACCATAGGGTAGCATTGCTGTACATGTCTCCGTGCCGCCGGTACGTGTAAAAAATGACAAACACGTGCCGGAGGCACGGATGTGTGGCGCAGGCCTAAAAGTGTGGCTGACTGTAGATGTGTACCTAGTACAGACATGACTGTGGGTGATCTGGTGTGGATATCCACCAAAAACATTAACTTTAAAATAATTTAATTGAAGTTAGGACCCTGGTTTATTGGTACATATAAAATTACTGTGGTCATTAAACCTGTGGCTTTTCAACTTGCACTTCCCGTATCATTCAAAATTCTTAATGTTTTTCACAGGTCTCTGATAAAAAAAAAAATACATTTCTTCCCTTACTTCTGGTCCTAGTTGATGGCTCATTAGAGTTTCAGGTTTCATAAATTGTTAATTCCAGGTCATGCGCTATTTGTTGTGGTATTTTGTACATTGCAGGTGTAGCGCCCCTGAGACTGGTCGCTACAGGGTATATCATTGTATCCTTCCCTGGCAGGTAAAGATGCTAATCTAGTAAGTTCTACACACACCTCACACCAACATACAGCAGGGAGAAGCAGTCACTAGGAAAGAGTTAACAATGTTTTTGCAGACCCAAGTTGCCATAGCAACTTGCAAAAGTGGTGGGGGCATGAGCAGTTAGGAGTGGAAAACAGTTTCACTTTACATCAGAATAAGCTTGGACACGAGACAGAGCAGGCGCACAGTGGTGCAGCTCCCTGATGGGGAGGCTTTCAGGCCTTCAGGGAGGCAGAACAGAGCTGTCTGGATGTAACACCAAACAGACAGCTCCACCAAGCTGGGGGCCAGTAACATCTAGAGAGACGGGACCCGGTACCTGTAATCGTGGACCAGAAGAGAGTAGTTGCCAGAAAATGGGACTGAGCACAAGAGAGAGGTACAGAGCCCTAGTCACAGTGGCCATGGCGCGAGGGCAGAGAGGGAGCCTGGGGAAAGGGATAGGATCCTGACCCACGAGAGGCCAGGACCGGGGGAGAGTACAGAGTTGTGCATGGAGGAGAGAGGTCACAGATTACCAAACCGGATCCTGCCTCTGACCTGCCTGGGAAGTGACTGGAGTCTCTGATGGCGAGGACCAGCCCCCGGGGTGCGATACCACCTGAGCCAGTAAATAAAGTGACTGGAACCCACACCTGGTTACTCTGTGAGTAACTGCCGCCGCCCTACGCTCCGGCGCTCCCGTGGACTGCCGCCCCCGTTCTCACCAACTTCCCGGGGTACCCTGTTCCATCCGTGGAGAGCGATACCATCCCGGCTGCACATAACTCCTGCCCTGGAGAGAGACTGTGCAGCGGCAGCTAGTTCCTGGCCGCATACCGCAGGTGGCGCTGCGAAGCATCCCCATTCCCCATCCAGTACTGCCCCTGGGAGAGGACTAGTCGCAGGAAGGGTTGGCGGCGGAGGAGGACGAGACCCCAATCACCGCTGCAACTGGTGACACGCTTCCCAGGGGCCCGTCACCCTCCTTCCATCTCCATCCGTATTGGACACTTGTACGTTTGCTGTTTTTGTTTTTTTTTCATGTAGCCGACGGGGTCACGGAACTGGATCAGGCCAGTCACAGCTACTCCAAGGAACCACTGGCCCGGTGACGAGTACCCTAAGGCCCCGTGGATGCGACATCTTGGTGCTGCGTGCAGGGTGATCGTGCCTGCAACCACGGGTACTGCGCGCCTTAACCTTCCTCTTGTGTTAGCTTTCTGTTACTCTTTCTTATGTTAACGGGTCGGTTTTGACCCGTGTCTTAAATCACCCCTAGGATACCCTAAAAACAGTTATTTATGATCCAATTTGTTTCTTACTTCTTAGTTACCTTGTTAGGGTTTCTCATCCATGGAAGGATTGATTTTAATATTTTTGTTGTGGCCCCCTGGGCCTTTCATTTGAGAGCATACCCTTCATTTTCAATATAAGAATATTGTCAAATGAACCTCAAGAGAATAATATAAACTTAAAAAAGTTTGTTATATTATCTGACTATTACTGAAGGGTTTTAGAACACATTTCTTAAATGTAAAAATAATATACATATATATACATATATATATGTATGTATATATATATATATATATATATATATATATTATTAACTCTAGTAACATCTATGGTGTTACGGGTCAATTTTGACCCATATCTAACTACATTATGAAAAAGGCAAAAAACAGATTTTTTTTTTTATAGAACTTTAATACAAATAAAAGATGAAAATTATATTAACATTACTAGCAATAATAATAAAAAGTAGCTTTTCTAGGTCAATCAAACAAACAACAACTAATCAAGCAAATCAAATCAACAGAAATCAAGTACTAGTTTTTAGATGGATTAGTATTTAGATGCATGTGTGGCAAAAAGTTACACTTTTTGCGTGTTCTTTGCAGAGGTATTTTTTGCAGGCGAAGCACGATGTGTTTGTCTTTCTGTCCTTATTGCTAGGGCAGATCTGACACCTCTTTCTTTTAGAATCAGGTGGTCTCACTGGGGTTGTGGCTGTTGTGGTTGATGTTGAGGCAGGGCTGGTTGAGGAGGATGCTGGTGATGATGCTCTTTGTGTTGCTGTGGGTGTGGGCGAAGCACTTGTTGAGCTCTGGAGTTGTCGGACCAAGGCTGCAGTGGCTGGGTCTCGGGGCACTCATTCCCTTTGGTCAATGTGCGCCTTGACAAGGGATCTTACTAGTTCCTCAAGAAACATCCTCCGCTTGTTTTTTTTCTTTGAATTCCATCCTTGGTGAATATGGGTCCACAACACAAATGCATTGTATGCTGACACATCAAGGATGTTTGAAAATACAACCATTGGCCATCTCCTAGTCATTCGCTGGCAAGTGTAGGTGGCAGTCAGCTTGTCCAGGTTGTCCACTCCTCCTTTGTTTTTGTTATAGTCCAGGATGATTCTGGGCTTTTTGTCACTTCCTGATGACACAGCTGCATCTTTGTGAAGTGTGGACATCAGTACCACATTCCGTCATTTTTTGGGGCAGTATGAAACAGCAGTGGTGGTGTCTGTAAAAACAAACTTTGAGGAAAGTGGAGCCCTGTTCTTCATCTGCAACAATTCAGCGGGCAGCTCAGGTTTGTTTTTTTTCACTGTGCCCACCATGGTGATTTTCCTCCTGAGAAGTTCTTGTCCAAGGTCATAGCTGGTAAAAAAAATTGTTACAAGTAATGTTGTGACCCTGCAGTCCAGTAGTCATATCGAGGACTACACATTTTCCTTGTTTTTTTTTCAGGAATGCCGCTTGCAGACTTGCCTGTGTAAATTTGTAGATTCCATGCATAGCTAGTTTTTGCATCACAGGCTGACCAGATTTTTATGCCGTATTTGCCTGGCTTACTTGGCATATATTGCCGGAAGGGGCATTTTCCGCGGAAAGGGAGAAAACGTTCGTCTACTGTCACCTCTGGCCCTGGGTTGAACATCAGTGGAAGGAGCTGCACCCATTTCTCCCAAACATCCTTGATGGGAGCAAGTTTGTCAGATTTTGTTCTGGTGTCTCTGTTGTCAAATCTGAGGACTCTTGATATCATTTGAAACTTTTGAAGTGACATTATTGCCCGGAAAATATTCCTGCCTGTAGATGCGTCCCAGAGACTATCAGTGGCCTCATTGCATGATTTGTACACTCCAGCAAGGAGAAGAACACCAATATAGGCATCCAGGTCATCATCATGAAGGACATTCCACATGTTGCCGTGGACTTTCTTTTCCTTCAAGGTTTGTCATAGCAATAATGACTTTTTTATTGACAATGGCATAAACAGATCAAAACATGTCTTGATGTCACTTACTCTTGTCACAGCAAACCTTGTGATCCCAGGGGTCATTTTTATGACATTTGCAGCATCTGCCCTGCCATGTACATCTGAAGGTACTGAGCTCCAACTGATCTTGTCACTTTTGGATTTGAATCTTTCAGCGGGAGCAGCTTCAGCACCGGTGACCTCCTCATCAGACTGATCAGAACTGTCTGTGTCTTCCGGTTGATACTCCACATCATCTTCCTCCTCAGAAACCTGTTCATCTGTATCAGTTTGCGGCTGTGTGTCCTCTGATTCATTATCATCCAAGATATAATCCAGAATTTGGCTTGCATCTAATCTTCTCCTCATTGTTGCATGGTGTAAACTGAAGATGTATACTCTGCAAAGTACCAACTGTAAGCTGATTTGGCCATACATACCTGGACATGTCCCTAACTCAAGTTGTTGGAGGTAGAGCTGGCTGTGGGCTGTGGGTTTATATTGTGTTTATGAGTTCAGTTTTGGGACTTATTATTGTTTTTTTACTCTTATATTAGACCTGGGTCGAAATTGACCCCAACAACACAAATGTTATAATTTTAATAAGAGCATTTTACAATTTAGTAAAATAGTTTTTATTTTATTGTATTTTGTTTACAAATAAGTTCCAGAAAAAGTCAAAAAGGCTTGATGCAATAAACAAATGTATGTAGAATTTGTATGCATTTAAAACCTAAAATGGGTCGGTCAAGACCCTAAGGCGGGCTTTGCACACTACGACATCGCAGGTGCGATGTCGGTGGGGTCAAATCGAAAGTGCCGCACATCCGGCGTCACTTGCGATGTCGTAGTGTGTAAATCCTAGATGATACGATGAACGAGCGCAAAATCGTCATCATCGTATCATCGCTGCAGCCTCCGACATTTCCATAATGCCGGGGGAGCGACAGGTACGATGTAGTTCCTCGTTCCTGCGGCAGCACACATCGCTGTGTGTGAAGCCGCAGGAGCGAGGAACTTCACCTTACCTGCCTCCCGGCTGCAATGAGAAGGACGGAGGTGGGCGGGATGTTTACATCCTGCTCATCTCCGCCCCTCCACTTCAATTGGCCGGCTGCCGTGTGACGTCACTGTGACGCCGCACGACCCGCCCCCTAAGGAAGGAGGCGGGTCGCCGGCCAGAGGGACTTCGCACGGCAGGTATGTGCGTGTAAAGCTGCCGTAGCGATAATAATCGCTACGGCAGCTTTCACTATATATCGAACGTGCGACGGGGGCGGGACTATCGCTGCAGCATCGGTAACACATTGTTACCGATGTTGCAACGTGCAAAGCCCGCCTAAGGCTATGTGCCCACGCTAGAATGTCCCTGCGGATTTTTTTGCCTGAAAATCCGCGACTTTCGCGGCAAATCCGCACCCGCGGATTTGCCGCGGATTTGCCACGGATTTACCGCGGATTTGCCGCGGATTTTGATGCGGATTTTTTTTTTTTTTTCCCCATTCAAAGCCAAAAATCCGCACCAAATCTGCACCAAACAATTGACATGCTGCAGATTTTTCCGGATCAAAATCCGCGGCAAATCCGCCGCGGAAAAATCCGCAGCATGGGCACAGCATTTCCAAAATGCCATTGAAATGGCTTGGAAGTGCTGCTGCTGCAGATTTTCGGCAAATCCGCGGTAAATCCGCGGCAAAATCCGCGGTAAATCCGCGGTAAATCCTGTAGCGTGGGCACATAGCCTAACACTAGAGAAACTTTCCATCTGGTCGCACAGACAGAAGTTTAATGTTGTGTGCTTTATGGACTGTACAAGCACTGTTTGCCCGCCATTGATCATCTTGGTGTGGGAAGACTTAAGGGGTATTTTGCACGCTGCGACATCGCAGGCCGATGCTGCGATGCCGAGCGCGATAGTACCCGCCCCCGTCGCAGCAGCGATTTCCTTGTGATAGCTGCCGTAGCGAACATTATCGCTACGGCAGCTTCACATGGACTCACCTGTCCTGCGACCGTCGCTCTGGCCGGCGACCCGCCTTCTTGTTAAGGGGGCGGGTCGTGCGGCGTCATAGCGACGTCACATGCCAGGCGGCCAATCGGAGCGGAGGGGCGGAGATGAGTGGGATGTAAACATCCTGCCCACCTCCTTCCTTCCGCATATCCTACGGAAGCCGCAGTGACTCCGGTAGGAGATGTTCCTACCTCATTTTCAATTTGACCCCACCGACATCGCACCTGCGATGTCGTAGTGTGCAAAGCCCGCCTAAGGGCGGCTTTGCACGTTGCGACATCGCAAGCCGATGCTGCGATGTCGCATGCGATAGTCCCCACCCCCGTTGCAGGTACGATATCGTGTGATAGCTGGCGTAGCGAAAATTATCGCTACGCCAACTTCACATGCACTCACCTGCCCTGCGACCGTCACTCTGGCCGGCGACCCGCCTACTTCCTAAGGGGGCGGGTTGTGCGGCATCATAGCGATGTCACATGGCAGGCGGCCAATAGCGGCGGAGGGGCGGAGATAGGCAGGATGTAAACATCCTGCCCACCTCCTTCCTTCCACATATCCTACGGAAGCCGCGGTGACGCCGGTAGGAGATGTTCCTCGCTCCTGCGACTTCACACACAGCGATGTGTGCTGCCGCAGGAGCGAGGAACAACATCGGACCGTCGCGTCAGCATAATTATGGATTACGCCGACGCTGCACCGATGATACGATTATGACGATTTTGCGCTCGTTAATCGTATCATCTAGGCTTTACACACTACGATGTCGCATGCGATGCCAGATGTGCGTCACTTTCAATTTGACCCCACGGACATCGCACCTGCGATGTCGTAGTGTGCAAAGCCCGCCTAAGGGGCGTGCCATCGTGGGCGGAGCCCAGAAAGGGCGCGAGAGACAGCCCCACTCCCAGAAAGACTTGCCATTCCAGAACGTTTAAGGACTTGTTTTCAAAGTTGCTTGATTGATTCAAATATTTCTTTTTCCTTTCTTTTCTTCTCCTGCTTCTTCTTTTCCATCCCACTTTTTTCTTTCCTTTACTTGGTCCCGGTAAACATGGACATGTTAATTGTTTAGATATAAAAATTTTGCGGTGTAATTTTCCTTGCAGCCCCGGAGTGCTGCGTTTCGCTCTTGGGGAATGTAGCACCCCTGAGACTGGTCGCTACAGGGTATATCATTATATCCTTCCCTGGCAGGTAAAGATGCTAATCTAGTAAGTTCTACACACACCTCGCACCAATATACAGCAGGGAGAAGCAGTCACTAGGAAAGAGTTAACAATGCTTCTACAGACACAGGAAGTGACTCAGCCAGTTCTTAGCAGACCCAGGTTGCCATAGGAACTTGCAAAAGTGGTGGGGGCATGAGCAGTTAGGAGTAGAAAACAGTTTCACTTTACCTCAGAATAAGCTTGGACACGAGACAGAGCAGGCGCACAGTGGTGCAGCTCCCTGAAGGGAAAGCTGTCAGGCTTTCAGGGAGGCAGAAAAGAGCTGTCTGGATGTAACACCAAACAGACAGCTCCTCCAAGCTGGGGGCCAGTAACATCTAGAGAGACGGGACCTGTAATCGTGGACCAGAAGAGAGTAGTCGCCAGAGAATGGGACTGAGCACAAGAGAGAGGTACAGAGCCCTAGTCATGGTGGCAATGGCACGAGGGCAGAGAGGGAGCCTGGGGAAAGGGATAGGAGTCCAACCCACGAGAGGCTCAGGCTGCCGTTCAGGCCAGGACCCGGGGAGAGTACAGAGTTGTGCATGGAGGAGAGAGGTCACAGATTACCAAAATGGATTAACCTCATAACGACGGCCGTACGACTTAAAGCGGCGGCAAAACAGGGTACTTATTCTGTTCCGCCGCTTTAAAGCGGCGGCCCGAAAAAACCCTGTAGCGCCCCCCAGCGACCGAAAATCTCGGGGGTTTCAGCTACCGGGGGTAGCTGAGACCCCCCAGATTATGAATCGGGGTGTTTTTTTTGGACCCCGATCATGTGATCGGCGGTATACACCGTATACCGACGAACACATGAAAAAAAAAGAAATGGCCGGTAAAACTGATTTCTTTTTCATCTGACATGATCAAACATGTCAGATGAGAAAGAAATCTAACCCCCTAGTGCCCCCAAAGCCCCCGGTACCGGAGAGTCCCCCCACCCCCACCGGACATCCAAAATGGCGCCGAAGCGCACAGAAAACTGCCGCCGGCGCCGGCTCTGCAGTCATTTCCCTCCGATCTGAAATGATCAAACATTTCAGATCGGAGGGAAATGTCCTCCCCCTGACCCCTCCTCCGGTCCACCGGAGCCCTCTGGTCACCGGAGCCCCCTCCGGTTCTCCAGAGCCACCACCCCCCTCCCCCCTCCGGAGCGTGGAAGATGGCGGCGCACAGCGCGCGGCCGCCTTCATTCTGCTCTTTCTGCCGCATGTGACACGTCACATGCGGCAGAAAGGTGTCCCCAGGTCCCACTAGGTCACCCCCCCCCCCCAAGCCCCCGGTTATACGTTACCTGTCTGCCGCTCCGGGCCCGCGATCGCCGCCTCCTTCTTCAATGCTGGCGGCGCATGCGCAGACAGCGGCTGTCAGCTGGATCCCTGCAAGCAGGGATCCTGCTGACGTCGCTGATGCACAGGCTCCACTGTGGACCGGGGGAGGGTGAGTGCAGTGATCTGCAGCCACACTCCTCACATGGAGAGGCTGCTGTTCCAGAAAATGGGGGGTACGTTCTTTGAGCGTGCCCCTCATATTCTGGAATGAGGTTACTGCAGGTCACTCTGCCCTAGGTTGGACCGGGGCAGTGTGAGTGCAGTATTCTCAGATTACTGCACCCACACTGCTCATGGAGAGCTTGCTCTTCCAGAAAATGGGGGATACGTTCCCTGAACGTGCCCCCCATATTCTAGAAGATCCAGAGTCGGCGCGGGACCTCCAAAATGGATTACAGCGACCGGAATTTCTTTATTTTCAATAAATTGGTAAAAGAGGAATGTTTCGGGGAGTGTTTTTTCAAATAAATTTTTTTTTTGTCTTTTTTTTTTCTATTACTGACTGGGTTAGTGATGTCGGGTATCTGTTCAGATGCCGTGACATCACTAACCCCAGGGCTTGATGCCAGGTGACATTACAGCTGGTATCAACCCCATATATTACCCCGTCTGCCACCGCACCAGGGCGCGGGATGAGCTGGGGCGAAGCGCCAGGATTGGCGCATCTAATGGATGCGCCACTTCTGGGGCGGCTGCGGCCTGCTATTTTTAGGCTGGGAAGAGTCCAATAACCATGGCTCTTCCCACCCTGAGAATACCAGACCCCAGCTGTCCGCTTCACCTTGGCTGGTGATCTAATTTGGGGGGGACCCCACGTTTTGTTTTTTTTTTAAAAAACGCCTGGGGAGCCCTCCAAATTGATCACCAGCCAAGGTGAAGCTGTCAGCTGTGGTTTGCAAGCTACAGCTGTCTGCTTTACCCTAGCTGGCTATCAAAAATAGGGGGGACCCCACGTCGTTTATTTTAATTATTAATTTTTTGGGGGGCTAAATACAAGGCTAGGCACCCTTTAGTGCCACATGAAAGGTACTAAAGGGCGCCAGCTTAGAATATGCAGGGGGTGGGACGTTATATTTGTTTGACATCTATCCATTCATCCATTGACGCTTTTTAGGCTGTGCGCCCACAATCAGGGTTTGCAGCGTTTTGGGCGCAGAGTGTTTTCCCTGCGTCCATAGCGCTGCGTTGTGCAGTAGAAGCACAGTGGAAGGATTTTTAGAAATCCCATGCCCACTGTGCTTCTTTTCTCCGCAGCATACACCGACCTGTGGCGCAGCTTCCTGAGCCTCAGCATGTCAATTTATGCTGCGGAGATGAGTGTTCTCTGCAGGTAGCATAGAGCTCCACAGCGGCCTGAACCCAAATCGTGGGCTTGGGCAGCTGCGTTCTCCCGTGGACAACACTCACATCTCTGCAGGAGGCTGACACTGGGTACTAGATGCCGTGTCGCTGGATCATGGCCACAGAGCCTAACAGTGAGACATTTGTTGCTACAGCAACATTTTTGTGAAGTACCTGTGGATTCAAAATGCTTACTATACTCCTGAATAAAATCCAGTTTCCAAAAGGGGGTCACTTGTGGGGGTTTTCTGATGTATAGGTACCCAAAGGGCCCTGCTAATGTGACATGGTGCGCGCAATTTATTTCAACTTTTCCAGAATTCAAATGGTGCTCCTTCCATTCCAAGCCCTCCCATTTATCCAAACAGAGGTTTTTGGCCACATGTGGGGTATCCCTGTGCTCATAAGACATTGGATAACAACCTGTGGGGTCCACGGTTTGTTGTTGTCTCTTGAAAAAGTGAGAAATTTGATGCTAAAGCAACAGTTTTGTGAAAAAAATGAAAATTTTCAATATGGCAACCTAAGCTTATCAAATTCTGTGAAGTACTCGTGGATTCAAACTGCTCACTATACACCTTGATAAAAGCCTTGAGGTGTCTTGTTTCCAGAATGAAGTCACTTGTGGGGGACCGCCACTGTTTAGGCACCTCAGGGGCTCTCCAAATGCAACCTGGCGTCCGCTATTGATTCCAGCCAATTTTGAAGTCAAATGGCACTCCTTCCCTTCCGAGCCCTGCCATGCGCCCAAACAGTTGATTTCCACCACATATAAGGTATCGCCAAACTCAGGAGAAATTGCACAATAAATGTTATGCTGAATTTTTTCCTTTTACTCTTGTAAAAAAAAAAGCTACCTGGTTGAAATAACAATTTTGTGGTAAAATTTTATTTTTTTTTTTTCATGGCTCAACGTTATAAAATTCTGTGAAGCACCTGAGGGTTCAGGGTACTCACCAAACATCTAGATAAATTCCTTGAGGGGCCTAGTTTCCAAAATGGGGCCACTTGTGCGGGGTTTCTGCTGTTTAGGTACCTTAGGGGACCTCCAAATGCGACATGGTGCCCGCAATCTTTTTCAGCCAAATTTCCTTTCTAAAATTCAAATATTGCTCCTTTCGTTCCAAGCCCTCCCATTTGTCCAAAGAAAGGTTTCAGACCACATGTGAGGTATCACCGCGCTCATAAAAAAGTGGTTAACAAACCTTGAGGTCAAATTTTTGGAATTACCTCTTGAAAAAGTGAGAAAATTGATGCTAAAGCAACATTTTTGAGAAAATTATTAAAATTTTCAATATGACAACGTAACGTTAACAAAATCTGTGAAGTACCTGTGGATCTAAAATGCTCACTATACCCCTAGATAGAAGCCTTGAGGGGTCTAGTTTCCAAAATGGTGTCACTTGTGAGGGATTTCTTCTGTTTAGGTACCTTAGCGGACCTGTAAATGCAACATGGTGCCCGCAATCTATTTCAGCCAAATTTGCTTTCCAAAATTCAAATATTGCTCCTTCTGTTCCGAGCCCTCCCATTTGTCCAAACAGAGGTTTCTGACCACATGTGGGGTATTGGCGCGCTCATAAGAAAGTGGGGAACAAGTTTTGAGGTCCATTTTGTTGTGTTATTTCTTCTAAAAGTGAATAAATTTGGGTTAGAGCAACATTTTTAGGTAAAATTTAATTTTTGCTTTTTTTCATTCCACATTGCTTTTGTTCATGTGAAGCACCTGAAGGGTTAATAAACTTCTTGAATGTGGTTTTGAGTACTTTGGGGGGTGCAGTTTTTAGAATGGTGTCACTTTTGGGTATTTTCTGTCATCTAGGCCTATTGAAGTCACTTCAAATGTGATGTGGTCCCTAAAAAACTGGTTTTGTAAATTTTGATGTAAAAATGAGAAATTGCTGATAAACTTTGAACCCCTCTAACTTCCTAACAAAAAAAAATTTTGTTTCCAAAATTGTGCTGATGTAAAGTAGACATGTGGGAAATGTTATTTATTAACTATTTTGTGTCACAGAAATCTCTGGTTTAACGGTATAAAAATTCAAAAGTTGAAAATTGCTAAATTTTCAAAATTTTTGCCAATATTCAATTTTTTTCATAAATAAACACAAAAAATATTGTCCTAAATTTGGTACTAACATGAAGTCCAATATGTGACGAAAAAACAATCTCAGAATCACCGGGATCCGTTGAAGCGTTCCAGAGTTATAACCTCATGAAGTGACACTGGTCAGAATTGCAAAATTTGGTCTGGTCATTAAGGTGAAAATTAGCTCCGTCACTAAAGGGTTAAGCCTCTGACCTGCCCGGGAAGCAACCGGAGTCTCTGATGGTGAGGACCAGCACCCGGGGTGCGATACCACCTGAGCCAGTAAATAAAGTGACTGGAACCCACACCTGATGACTCTGTGAGTAACTGCCGCCACCCTGCGCTCCGGCGCTCCCGTGGACTTCCGCCCCCGTTCTCACCAACCTCCCGGGGTACCCCGTTCCACCTGTGGAGAGCGATACCATCCCGGCTGCACATAACTTCTGCCCCGGAGAGAAACTGTGCAGCGGCGGCTAGTTCCTGGCCGCATACTGCAGGTGGTGCTGCGAAGCATCCCCATTCCCCATCCAGTACTGCCCCTGGGAGAGGACTAGTTGCAGGAAGGGTTGGCGGTGGAGGAGGACGAGACCCCAGTCACCGCTGCAACTGGTGACACGCTTCCCAGGGGCCCGTCACCCTCCTTCCATCCCCATCTGTATTGGACACTTGTCCGTTTGCTGTTTTTGTTTTTTTTTTATGTAGCCGCCGGGGTCACGGAACCGGGTCAGGCCAGTCACAGCTACCCAAAGGAACCACTGGCCCGGAGACGAGTACCCTAAGGCCCCGTGGACGCGACACAGGGTTATGCTCCTTAGGAGAGGACTTGGGTACCAGCCTCTGATATCCATATTTGAGCATCTGGTCAGGAATTTTCACTTTCTGTATCCAAAAAAAAAAAATGGGTCCTGAAGAGTCCAGAGTCTCCTCTTAGAGGAATGGGTACTGTGACAAGAAGATTTTGACAGGCATTGACAACTGTCATGGAGGCAACAGGATCATTGGAAGCTATAGATTTTGTCCCTCTGCCTGCTAAGTTCTCTTATGTCTGTGTGCTGCCCCCGTGCCAGCAGCCGAGCTGCTCAGATCCGGATCCGCGGTGGCTCGAGGGTCTCTGGACCCGGGGGTTATGCAGTCAGGTGTTTTGACCCTATACGGGTAGGGGGATACCCCGAGGCTCGGTGATGGCGGGGGAGTGCCGTTGGATGCAATGGGGTCACTTGCGTACTCACTCAATCCATTAAGCTGACACCAACAACTGGATAAACGAAAGTTCTGGATACCGCTGCCGCAGAGGGAAGCTTAGTAGGGTCCTGTCCGCAATGGTGCTGCCTGGTGATCCATGACCTGCCTCCTAGCACTAAGTTTACTTCTGTGTTGGTCCCGGTAGTATTAAACCTGCCAGGTCCCGCTCCCCACTATGGCTAAGTGTGGAAGCTTGCTCTCAGGGTTCACGCTTGGGATTTTCTGGACCGTTTTGAGTGGAAAGTCCTATCCCCCCCGTTGTGCTAGTACCTCGGTTTTGGAGCGGGTGTGAACGGATCTTGAAGGCTCCGTTCTCCTCGGGTAAATTGTCGAGTTGCCTGAAGCTACTCCCCGACCAGGGTCCATGTACCCCGTCATGCATTGGTCCCAGCCCGGTGATGGTGCAAGACCGCCGGCTGTCCTCCGCGACAGATCCGTGCCCCTTGCCACGATCCCCTGCAACCGGGGGTCCAGCTCCTCTAGGCCCAGACCACCGTCTGCCACCTAGATTGCTTCCTAGGAGCCCTGCTCCTGACCTCCTCTCTCTTTCACTTCCAGACTCTACTCTCCTCTTTTGACACTCCTGACCTCCCTTCTCCAACCCCCCAGGTGGGCGACTCTATTTCACTCAAGCCGTCCACTGGTGTGTTTGGTGGGTGTGGTACTGAGTGTATCTAGGGTTTGATTAGCTGATGTAGGCAACACCATGTACTTAGGGACCCAAAACCAAGAAGGAGGTGGATACTGCACGGGAGGGCAGATTTTGCAATACCCTGTGACGACCTGATAGTTCAGGAGCATCACATCTGTAATTAGCTCAGGGGGAGGTGGGCGTCGAACAACAGACTTAAGCGGGCTTTACACGCTACGATATCGTTAATGAATTATCGTCGGGGTCACGGTGTTTGTGACGCACATCCGGCGTCATTAACGATTTTGCAGTGTGTGACACTTATGAGCGACCTTAAACAATCACAAAAGCGGTCAAAATTGTTTGCCGCGGAGAGGTCGTCCTAAAACAAAAAATCCTCTTCTGCTTATTAGCGATGTTGTTCGTCGTTCCTGCGGCAGCACACATCGCTGTGTGTGACACCGCAGGAGCGCCGAACATCTCCTTACCTCCCTCCACCGGCAATGCGGAAGGAAGGAGGTGGGCGGGATGTTACGTCCCGCTCATCTCCGCCCCTCCGCTTCTATTGGACGCCTACCGTGTGACGTCGCTGTGACGCCGCACGAACCGCCCCCTTAGAAAGGAGGCGGTTCGCTGGCCAGAGCAACATTGCAGGGAAGGTAAGTCCGTGTGACGGGGGTAAGCGAGGTTGTGCGGCGATTTGACAATGTCGCACAACTGACGGGGGAAGGTACAATCGCTTGCGATCTCGCTAGCGAGATCACAGCGTGTAAAGCCCGCTTTAGGCTAGCAAGAGTTAATTTTTGCTGGGTTGCTTGTTAGTCTCTTTGATTACATACTGTGGAGGAGCCAGTCACATTCACTTCCTTCTTATATATACTGGCTGGACTATTCATTTAATGCTACCTATAGCTTACCTATACTGGTCTGTTGTGGTGTTGTGATTAGAGATGAGCGAACCGGTCGCGGTTCGGCTCGAGGTCGGTTCGCCGAACGGAGGTCCCGTTCGAGTTTGGTTCGTCGAACGTTCGACGAACCGAACTCGAACTGCATAGGAAACAATGGCAGGCAATCACAAACACATAAAAACACCTAGAAAACACCCTCAAAGGTGTCCAAAAGGTGATAAACAACTCACAACACAACACAAACACATGGGAAAGTGACAAGGACATATACTCATGCGAAAACAAAAGAGCTGGACAAGGAAAAAGAGGAGGACACACAGATATATGAGTATATGCAAGGAAACATCGATGCCATTACTGTGCAACTTGAGCCCTGCTCATTTTAGGCTTCCAATCTGGATAAATTGCCTGAGATTGCAACGTACGCCTTGGGGATCTTGTCGTGTCCTGCAGCCAGCGTTCTCTCGGAACCTGTCTTCAGTGCTGCTGGGGGTCTGCTGGCAGATAAGCACACGCGTCTGTCCACTGACAATGTGGACATGGCTCTCAGAGGACTTTTCTTCCCCTGGGTCAGCCAGGGGACGGGAAAGGCACGCGTATTTTTGAGAGTGCTTCATGCAAAGCATCTGTTTCAATTTGAAAAGGGGGATCAAGTGATGCCAGTCACGTGTGGTGTGTGTGGCCCAATTAGTGGAAACGAGGGAGACTGTGGTTGGAGTCCCCTCGCTGTGTTTCTAAAAGAACCAAGATGAACAAGTCATGGCTCTCAGAGGACTTTTCTTCCCCTGGGTCAGCCAGGGGAGGCGAAAGGCACGCGTATTTTTGAGAGTGCTTCATGCAAAGCATCTGTTTCATTTTGAAAAGGGGGATCAAGTGATGCCAGTCAAGTGGGGTGTGTGTGGCCCAATTAGTGGCAACGAGGGAGACTGTGGTTGGAGTCCCCTCGCTGTGTTTCTAAAAGAACCAAGATGATCAAGTCATGGCTCTCAGAGGACTTTTCTTCCCCTGGGTCAGCCAGGGGACGGGAAAGGCACGCGTATTTTTGAGAGTGCTTCATGCAAAGCATCTGTTTCATTTTGAAAAGGGGATCAAGTGATGCCAGTCACGTGTGGTGTGTGTGGCCCAATTAGTGGAAATGAGGGAGACTGTGGTTGGAGTCCCCTCGCTGTGTTTCTAAAAGAACCAAGATGAACAAGTCATGGCTCTCAGAGGACTTTTCTTCCCCTGGGTCAGCCAGGGGACGGGAAAGGCACGCGTATTTTTGAGAGTGCTTCATGCAAAGCATCTTTCATTTTGAAAAGGGGGATCAAGTGATGCCATTCAAGTGGGGTGTGTGTGGCCCAATTAGTGGCAACGAGGGAGACTGTGGTTGGAGTCCCCTCGCTGTGTTTTACATTAATTTCGAAGGGCATGACATGCCTAAGAGGTTGAGTTTCATCATCTGCAACTTGTTGGCAACAGAAAGGCTGCCTTTACACCCTTTTGAGACCGAGGATTTTCGAGACCTTATGCCCATTGCAGTGCCCCAAGAGCCGATGGCCAGTCGTCACTCCTTCTCCAAGAAAGGCGTGCCCGCGTTACCACAGTAGGTCGCACACAACCTCACCGATTCCTTGAGAAACTCTGTGTGTGACAGGGTGCATTTCAACACAGATACTTGGACCAGTAAGCATGGACAGGGGAGTTACATGTTGCTGACTGGGCACTGGGTAACTATGGTGAGAGATGGAGAAGGGTTTGCTGTACAAGTCTTGCCGTCCCCACGACTTGTGTGTCAATTCTTCCTCTGTATGTACAAGTTCCTCCACTGCTTCTGCCTCCTCAACCTCGTGTGGGTCCTCCACCTCGGCCCAAACCCTGTGTGGTCAGGCCACCCTTCCTTGTAACTGCGCCCAAGGAATCCCACACACCTCCTTACTATGCTGGCAGCAGAGCTCAAGGCCATCAGGCGGTCAAATGTTTACTTTGAAATGTAGGGGAAATGTGAGACACCGCTGAGGAATTGTGGACGGTTAGCTCTGGAGAGTGAGACCGAGTTTCATCAATGGTTGTCTCCACTCAACCAGCAGTCAGGGAAGGTTGGGTGCGACAATGATGCAAACCAGTCTGCGACCCTTCTTCAGGGCAATGTGACACACGTGCCTTGTATGGCTCATGTGTTGAACCTGGTTGTCCAGCAATTTTTAAAACACTATCCCGGCCTACATGGCCTTCTGCAGAGGGCATGGTGTAACGCCTGCCTGGATCGACACACTCAGATGGGCTGTAAAGGATAGGCTAGAGGCAAGCTACTCACCAAGCTGGACACCCAGAACCCTGAAACCCTTTAACCCCTATACAGTGATTTGGAATTACACAGGGCCCAAGTTGATCAATACCTGTGGAAGGCTGCAGTTCCAGAGAATAGTAGTCATGCAGGGTCAAAAACATTAATTGAGGAAGAGGAACAGAATGGGATGGCCAGGACTTAATCAGAAAACAAGCAGAGGTGAAATGCGGATTGGCCAACGAGGTACATAAACAGCAAGTAGGAAACGTAGTCAGGTAACAAGCACACAAACTCATAAAACTGAACTGGGGGTAACAGTAACAAGAGGTTCATAGCTTTGTCTGGCAGTGGTCTGCAGACAGGAGGGGCCTAAAAAAGGGTGTGGTGTCTTCCCATTGGGACCAGAGTACAAATTGATTGAGTGGACTACGTTGGTGACTTAACAGCCGTGTGCGGCAATGATGCAAACCTGTCTGCGGCCCTTCGTCAGGGCAATGTGACACACGGGCCTTGTATGGCTCACGTGTTGAATCTGATTCTCCATCAATTTTTAAAATACCATCCCGGCCTACATGGCCTTGTGCAGCGGGCACTCTGCTATGTGCTCACTTTCATCCTTCGCACCTAGCAGCTCAACAACTTTCATCGCTCCGGAAGTCTTAGGGTCTGGCAGTTAAACGCCGGAAATGTTCCGACACGCAGGAATTGGAATCTGCACATGTTGCAGCGTGTGTGGCAGCACCGTAGAGCCCTGCTGGAATACGGTATGACGTATACGTTGGGCTAACTTGATCCAGAGGTGGTGCAGATCACGCTGCTGGAGTGGTGTCAGATCAAGGACCTATGCACCCTTCTACACAGTTTACAAATGTCAACGAAGATGTTTAGCACTGGCAATGCCATTCTCAGCGTGACAATTCTGGTCATCTACATGATGGAGCACACTGTAAGCATTATTCGGAGTCAGGTATTGGTCCAAGAGGAAGGTGAGAAAGTACAGGAGAAGTCATATGCAGAAGGGATAATAAGATCTACAAGGTCCATACGGTAAGCGGCACCTAGGCAGCAGTTATGGTGGGGGATAGGGATTAACAAGGGCGCATAGTATCAGCAAAAATTGTTGAGGAAGGTGCAGGAGCCATGAAGAAATGGAGGACGAACTTGCGATGGGCATGGAATACTCAGCAGATGAGTGAGAGCTTGCTCACATTTCGGTTGTGCGAGGTTGGGTGGAGAGGGCAGAGGAAGGAGGCACGATTCTCACCTCTCTGCCACCAACACACCAAGGACTTGGTCCTCCTGGATGCACAAGACACATGAGCGTCTTCTTGCTGCACTACCTACAACATGACCCTCGGATTGTACGATTTCGAAGTAATGCTAACTACTGGGTTGCCACACTGTTAGATCCCCGGTACAAGACAAAATTTGGTGAAATAATTCCTGCCATAGAAAGGGACGCACGTATACAGGAGTATCTTCAGAAGGTGGTACGCAATCTTAGATCTGCTTTTCCACTAAGCACCAGTGCTGCACAGAGTGAATCTCAACGCTTTGTCATGGATAGGAGGAAATGGTCTTTTACTTGTCCACATCTGAGGGACCGAGGGCTGGCTGCTGTGCTGAGATGGCATTGAGTACGGTGTCCCTGCAGAGTTGCACTTTTGGTCATATACAAAATGAGTTGAAAAAGGACAGATGCTGGTGGAGAGGGGAACAGGTGTGTTGGAAAGGGGAAAAAAAGTTTTGGTCCGTGGGTTTGGTGGTTAAGCAAAAGTAACATTTGATGAAGAAACACCATCTGTTACGGTGGGACTGGCAGATTTGGATAAGGTGGTATATACTATGTTACCGCTATATAACGAAAATTAATAAGAAAAGAAAGAGAAAGGTATATATCCCCATCAGCAGTCAGTGTCCACCGTGCTCCCAGATGGAAAAGGAGAGGTTGGCAACTGGAAGGTTAGGTGGAGGATACAGAGCTGTGTGGCTATGAAACTAATAGTAGCCTGAACCAAGTTAGACGCCACTCGGATCTTGAGACAGGGAGCCCTGTTAGCGTCACAGGGTCCACACGCCCACCCAGCCCAGGAACTCCCTGTTAACATCACAGGGGCCATTCAGTACGCTGACCGTGTGCATTGGGGCCACACCTGTGGACAGCAGGCGCATCAGCAGCAGCAGGCCTGTTAATGCCACTGGGCTGCACAAGCAGGACTTGTAGGACAGGACCTGGTCTTAACCGTTCTGCGTTACCAACTGTGGTGGCGGCCTGCATCGACGCCCTATCCCTGCCTACCTCTGGCCTAAAGCCGCAATGGGTTCAACACATGGAGGTGTGCTCTTTCGGAGCATAATAGAAGACTGCGCACCTCCTTGTTGTCCCCAGCCCCTTTTATAACCTGGGTCCGCCCCAAACCAGGGTGGACCACAATGCACCTCCTGGAGACAAAAGCAGAGTGATACGTCATGAGTGGCATAACTAGCGTCCTATTTGGAACCGCAACTTCAATGATGACCTCATGGCTGTCATGACCCAAACACCTCACCAGTCATCGTCTGACCATCAATAATGAGGTGACAAGTCATAGGGGCGGGCCTCTGCAAGCCATTTGGGAGTGGCCTGGCCACATCGTCAGGACACCTGATGCCTTGTGGTCTAAATGGGCCCCCCACATCAGGGGCAGGGCCAAAGAGTTCATTACTGGACCTAGTTTCTGATGCAGTAAGTGCCTGACCATGGTCAGTTGCATGAAATACAGTCTCTGAAAAAAGACTATCAGCTTTAGCATGGTGTCTAGGCACAACACAGGACTTAGACCCGGCTCGGAGTGCAAGTACCTGTGCAAAGAGGCTTTTCGCACTAAGTGTGGGAACATGCGCTGTAGCCCGAAATGAAGACTTAGCCTCAGGAATGGCACAGTCAGGCTGAGCATACTCACTAGGCGAAACACTGGAGTTAGGCTGCGGCTGGGGTAAATCGGCACACGCATGCGCACTAGCTGCCTCTCCACACTTAGACGTGGAGGAGAAAGCAGCCAGCTGGACAACCCGAGGCACAGGCCTAAATGGCAGCTGATGCCTGGGCGCAACAGAAACCGCAGCAGGCTGCTTGCGTTTAAGGCGTCACCGTTTTGTAACAACAAATACCATCCAAAACAACAGGTGTACTTCTTCCCATGGATAATCTGATATGATCCCTTTTTTCATGGACACGACCATCGCTAACAAATGTAGATGAGGCCAAAACAGCAGCTGCTTCAATGGATCTGAAGTGCTCCATAAAGTGGCCTCTCCTCCACCCCAATTTCAAGATCCCAAATGCTCCATTCCTCTGTGGTGTCAATCCAATCGCACTTGCTTCCTAACAGCTCTCAAGTTTCCACCAGCCCTGCTGAGTATGGGGTAACAGAGATGGTTGAGTTTGCATAGCTGTTCAATCGCACTATAGCCTGGGAATCAGAGGTCTGCTCCAAAGCTGCAATGAGTACAGACAAGGAAGTTATTATTATTTTTATTATTATTGATTTATAGAGCACCATTGATTCCATGGTGCTGTACATGAGAAGGGGGTTACATACAGAATACATATACAAGTAACTATAGACAGACTGGTACAGAGGGAAGAGGGCCCTGCCCTTGCGGGATTACATTCTAAAGGATTTTTGGGAGGAGACAGTAGGAGTGGTTTAGGTTGAGCGTCAAGTATGTATGGTGGTGGTGTCATTGAAGGTTATAGTCATTTCTGAACAGATGAGTTTTCAGATTCAGTTTGAAGCTTGCGGGTGTAGCATATAATCTGACGTGTTGAGGTAGCGACTAGCGAGTTCCATGAGACAGGGGAAATGATCTGCGCAGATGGCCAGAAGCTTTGTAAGTGGGATCCAGGCCCCGATGAAGAAGGTGCTGAGCCTAATCTACACCCTCATTTCCAAAAAGTAAATCCTCCTGGTGGAGACAATGGGGAACATGATGAGGAGCACAGATACCTGATTGGAATGACAACTTTACTATTCGGTCAGGGCAGGAAGAGGTTGTCTCGGAGGACTCAGGACGAGGGGAATGAAAACACACAGGGTTATTGATGAGGTTGGAGACCACACTTACTGTCAAACCAAAGTCAGCCAGTCGATGAGGTCAGCAGAGGAGGTGGAGGAGGATGCTACTGACGACGAGGTTACGTTGCGTCTTCCTGGCCAGAGACAAAGTACTGGAAGCACGTCAACAACTGAATCCTGGACCACAACTTTGACTTTGAGCAGAAGTCGTGTTGGCTATGCAGGTCGCATGGGCTGTAAGCCTTTCCTAGCCTGTGAATTTTTGGACATCGCAAAGGATCAACCAAGTCATGGAATCTGTAAGATTTGTCAACAATCTGTAAGTAGAAGGCAAAAACTCACACTTTTGAGTACTTCCTCCATGAAGTATCACATGGATATGAATTGACAGCGTGAAGGTGTATTGCTCAGCTTTAGCAACTGTCAACGCAATATGCTTATTTGCCGTTCATTGCATGCATTGTTGCAGACTACACAAAAGGGGCTGCTGTTTTTTTGGATCTGCCTTTGGTCACTATAGCAATATAAAATTGCTCTTCGGGTGTGGACTTGGAGATGCTGTCTATGAACAGAAGGAAAAGCTAAAGGTGTGTGTTACAGCAAGGAGCCACCGCGGAAACAGTTCGTTCAATTGTGAGGGGAGTTGTGTTGTACTTTGATGATGAGCACTGTAACGTCAGTGAGCAGCATCCTGTGCCACAGACTAACATTCTTACGGTGCTGTCTATACTGTTTACCGTGAGAGGAGCGTAAAGTCTGTATTTCTGGCAACTGGACATCACAGTACCCGGGTACGGTAGGCTGTGCCCAGACAATAATGCGGGCACGCAACACTTTGTTTTATTAGCAAAACACATATCTGTTCTGGGTAGGCCGACTATATAGACAATAAGACTTGCTGCCTCTGCACTGTCAAATTGTCACGTACAGTTTAAATCATAGAGGGACAGCAACACATGTTTGCATTGACTGTTGCTTTTCAAGATTTCCATGACTGTGTTGCAGAGCTGTGTGGTTTGCATTCACACTGTTATCATCTGCATTATCTGTGAGGCTTCAGCTAACAAGGGTATTCAGGGGGGGTAATGTGTTTTGACTATGTTTAGGTAGATAACTTGGAAGCTCTTGTGATGCACCACTAGTAAGTCGTGTTCAAACACACACACACACACACGCACAAACACACAATTACTGCTACACAGAGGGATTAGCAGGTAGTAGGCAACAGAATAGATTGTTCAATTATTTAAGTTGTATGCATGGTTCTTATTGTTTGTTTTGGTAAAGTTAAACAATCATTTATCAACCCAACTGCCTAGAGTCCTTTTCCTGTTGCCTGGTTTTGCTGCATACTGGGTAGCCCACCCTGTACACAACTTAAAATGAAGCATAAGTCGCAATGTGAATTTCACTGTGCTACAATGCGGCCTAGCGTTCCTGTGCAACCACCGCCTGCCCCATCAAGTGCATCTGCGTGCTCTTCATCCTCTGTGACTGTGGGGACAGCAGTCACACATGGTTTTTCACACTGAACTTCCACTCCTTTACCCGCAACTGGGAGTGTGATTGGCAGGTCATCACTTGTTTTGGAAGTGGAAACAGAAGGTATTGTTGAGCTGTCAGAGATCGAGAGAACCATCATTGGATGAAGGCTACATTATATCCACGCATCCAAGTTTGAGTGTGCAATGCAGGCAGACGTGCTGCTAATATCTTTGCACTAGTGGGACAATACAGAAGTCCAACAGCCACTTTTTGTATGCCACTAAATGACAGCATTTTTTGCTATCATTATAGCTTATTAAAAACAGAGCAGGAGGGTGTCATGCAGAGGTGCTAGAAATAGCTTGGCACCAGTGGGACAATAATGAAATACAACAGCCAGTTCTTGTATGCCACTAAGTTTACTCAATTTTTGGTATTATAATGTATTAGTAACAATGAGTTTGAGTGTGCAATGCAGGCATACGTGCTGCAAATATCTGTGCACTACTGGGACTATACAGAAGTCCAATAGCCATGTTTAGGATGCCACTAGGTACACTCAGTGTTTGCTAGTATAATGGCTTAGTAACAATGAGTTTGAGTGTGCAATGCAGGCAGACGTGCTGCAAATATATTTGCACTACTGGGACTATACAGAAGTCCAATAGCCACGTTTAGGATGCCACTAAGTTCACTGAGTGTTTGCTAGTATAATGGCTTAGTAACAATGAGTTTGAGTGTGCAATGCAGGCAGACGTGCTGCAAATATCTGTGCACTACTGGGACTATACAGAAGTCCAATAGCCACGTTTAGGATGCCACTAGGTACACTCAGTGTTTGCTAGTATAATGGCTTAGTAACAATGAGTTGGAGTGTGCAATGCAGGCAGACGTGCTGCAAATATCTGTGCACTACTGGGACTATACAGAAGTCCAATAGCCACGTTTAGGATGCCACTAGGTACACTCAGTGTTTGCTAGTATAATGGCTTAGTAACAATGAGTTTGAGTGTGCAATGCAGGCAGACGTGCTGCAAATATATTTGCACTAGTGGGACGATACAGAAGTCCAACAGCCACGTTTAGGATGCCACTAGGTTCACTGAGTGTTTGCTAGTATAATGGCTTCGTAACAATGAGTTTGAGTGTGCAATGCAGGCAGACGTGCTGCAAATATCTTTGCACTAGTGGGACGATACAGAAGTCCAACAGCCACGTTTAGGATGCCACTAGGTTCACTAAGTGTTTGCTAGTATAATGGCTTAGTAACAATGAGTTTGAGTGTGCAATGCAGGCAGACGTGCTGCAAATATCTTTGCACTAGTGGGACGATACAGAAGTCCAATAGCCACGTTTAGGATGCCACTAGGTACACTCAGTGTTTGCTAGTATAATGGCTTAGTAACTATCGGTACGAGCCCTTAAAAGGTCTGATAGAATGTGCTCTCCCTAAGCTGTCCAGCGCTGTGTATGGAGCGCATACAGCTGTATCGGCGATAGGACTCAGGACGGAGCTGCGTCAGTGATGTCTGACACCGAGGACGCAGAAGGCAGATAATGGCGTGCTGGAGGAAAATGTCCGGTTTTATAATGCAGGGACATGTGACATGGACATCCTATCACACATGCCGTTGCTTCTCTGGCTAAAAGTCCACTTAGCTGTGTGTGTGTCTGTGATTGGCTGACATGCTGGCCCGCCCCACTACACGCGCGCGCTTAGGGAAGGAAGACAAGGAAAAAAAAAAAAAAAATGGCGATCGCCATTATACAAACAGCAGTGATCTGAAGGCGCTGTTCCCGCACACTATACACTGAAATGTCATAATAGTGTGAGTCACAGAGTGACTTACACTATTACAGCGGAAAGCCAGCTAGGAATTAGCTGTTTTTTTGCTGCTAGAACCGTTCTCGAACGTATCTAGAACTATCGAGCTTTTGCAAAAAGCTCGAGTTCTAGTTCGATCTAGAACAGGCCCCAAAATCACTCAAGCCGCGAACTGGAGAACCTCGAACCGCGAACCGCGCTCAACTCTAGTTGTGATCCCGACTTTCTGGTGGTTGGTGTGCATTATTGCTCTGAGCGGTTGTGATGTTAACCCTTGCTGTCTTTTTGTTGCTACCTTTTTTCTCTAGCTTGTCTCCTTAGTTTCTTACTGTTTACTATGAGTGTGCAGTGTCTCTAAGTTTTTCTTTTCCCCTATCTGTCTTAGGGCTCCTGCACACATTGCGTACTCACATGCATTTACGCTGCTTATAGCACTGCAGCGTAAATGCATGCATCCTGCGTCCCCTGCACAATCTATGTAGATTGTGCATGACACGAGCGCACGTTGTTTTTATGAATGCAGCGATTTGGGTGCTAAAATTTTGACTCAAATCCGTGCGTTCATAAAATGAACATGTCAATTATTTCTGCGTTCTGGATGCAGCTCCCACTCTGTCTATGGTGGGGGCAGCAGCCAGAGTGCAGGAAATCGGCTTTTTTTTAACAAAAAAACTGCATTCATTATGCCGACTTTCTGCAGCGATTTGACGTGCACATGTGCTGTCAAATTGCTGTAGAATATTCTGCAGTTACGTGCGCATGAGCCCTTAATCTGTGTTTCCAACACACTCCTGCCCCTTCCTTCCCTGGGGGGGTAACAGATTAGATCTGAACAGGATAATGCTAAGACACAAGACTCCGGTGTCTCCACCTACAGGAGGAATACGGGGTCATCGATAGCCTAGGGTCCCCTACTGTGAGGGACACTATAGGAGCCCCCTGTCCCTTGCGATCCTGCAGTCACATCATGACAATAATAAATCATGTGTAAGTGCAATAATTTTCAGGGAGAAATACTTCATTTTCTGGAACAATTTCAAGGATGCCAACTCTTTCGGCCATGACTGTATATGGCTATGTGTAAGCAAATAGTAAACATACTGCAGTGTTTACATTTTTATATTTCTGAAAACAAAAAATCTTCCAAAAATGTTCCATTTTTAAAAGCAGGTATGTACCGCACCTGTATTTATATACTGTACATTCAGTGTATGACTCGCCCACCCCAGGACTATGGGACACCCGGTGTCGGGCCGGACTACTCCGGGAGTAGTCAATGGTGGCGGGGCCCAACTCCGTGACCCTGGTGGGAGTCAATTAATATGGCTTCAGTGGGGGTGCTTAAAGTTTATATTATTCGTGATGCCACCTGTGGTTTGCGGCTATTAAGCCGCCGCTGCTGTATGGGGCCTCCGGGGCTGATGGAATGGCAGCTTGGATGGTCCTGCTCCCCACAGGTGGAGCGGTGCCCCGGGGCAACTATTGGTGCTTGTAAGTGTCGGTGTAGTTGCAGTGTAGTGCAGGGCCAACAGGGCGGTGAAAGGACCGGACACAAACAACATTCTCTTTACCTTCTCCTCTTTTACTGGGTAAACGGTTAGTCCTGGGAGATTGTTACAGGTGGTAGAAGGCTCCGGCCGGCCTGGAAGTAACTGGGGTGCTCTTTTTGGCCAGCTGAGTATGAGGCCTACTCCCTGTTCTTCCTTTGCTTTCATAGGACCCTGCACTCTGAATTAGCAATGGCCCTCTTGCTGCTGGGACCGGTGGTACGTCCCTCTCCCTGTGTGGTAGGCTGAACAGGCCCTCTCTGGTGCTTCTCTGCTGGGGTCCACACCGGGCCCTGGTGATGCAGCTGTACCTTCAGGTTGCTTATGGGCCAGGGGCTTGCAGCTCTCCTGCCCTTCAGATTCGGCTACCAGGGAAGGGTTTCATACCCTGGCAACCACAGACTCCGATGTCTAATTCTCTTCTGTGCCTCTCTTCGAATCCTGCTTTACTGGGCCAAGCTATTCCAGCTCCAGGCCCCAGTCCACAGGACAGCACTCCTCTGCGTCTTCACTCTCCAACTTCCCTAACAGACTGAACACTAACTCCTCTCTCAGGTCAGGCTTGAGGAATGCTCCCTGGAACTCCAGGTTCAGAGCTCCCTCTGCTGGCCTGAAGGAGAAACTGCGTTGAATGTTGGTACCTACTGGCCAATGATTTCCCCAATTACCTCCAGGCTCAGCATTAACCCTTTGGAGGGGCAATGCTGTTGTGGCGACCAGGTCCTGGGGCGCCACATGTATATGTGTTGCCCAGGGTTATGGGGTACTTGGTCCCGGGCAGTGTATAACTGGGGAATATCACTTTGCTGGCCGTTGCCCGGTTCTGTGCCCTGGGTGCTTTTGAAAAGGGGAATATTTACAGGGGATTTGAGTAATGTTAACATGTGACGCCACTTGCGGTTTTTCAGCTATGTGGATGGAGCCGCCGCTACACAGTTTTCACTACTGGGGCTGGTATTAGTGGCAGCCTGGATGTTAGACCCTCTACAAGCAGGGCCAGGCCCCAGAGGATAGGTGAGGTATGGAGGGTATTGAAAGAAGGTAGGCCACAATGGGAGTTTCAGTGTAACTGGTTCTTTTACTCACAGCAAGCTGATAACTGGAAACCCGAGGCTGGCTGGTCTTAACCACAAGTCCCCGTAGTCCCAGTGCCGGTTGAGTGACCTGGTGGCTTCTTTCCCCTGCACCTGTCTTTGGTTGGTGGGTCACCGTGGCGTAGAGCAGCTGGGGGTCCCCTCCTGATTGTCTTCTTCAGCAGTCCGTATGATGGTAGCATGAACTCTGTGGAGTTGAAGTCTCTGGTCCTGTCCCTGGTTCTCCCTTTTGCTACTGAGTCCCAAACTTCAAGGTCAGTGAGGTCCTTGATGGTCCCCTCACTGTGCAGATTTTATCAGGTCTGGCTGGAGCTTTTGCCTGACCTCGGATTCTGTACCCCGTTGGTGCGTAGTTCTGGGAGTACTCCACTGTACTCCACTGGCAACTAACCGCGTGGGCCCTCAGGTCACTGTTCACTCCTGTCAGTCCGTCTGATCACTTTCACTGTCACTACTCTACTGTCTGACTGTCCACTGTCTGCCCCTCCCAGCTGGTTGTCTATTGGACTGGATTAGTTCCACCTCTACGTGGCCATCCATTGGTCCAACCCTAGCCTGGTACCATTCGTTAGGGGAATTGGGGAAAACAAGGATTAACTGGAGTGTTTGTGTGTTACCGACACTGGTCTTCTGGGTCCCTAGGGAGTAGGCCCTGCATCCTGGTGAGGGATGCAGATGGCTTCAGGGACGCTACATATACAGAAAAAGATGGCTTTATTTTAAGCTTGTTTTATTGAGGTCATACCTTAAGAATAATGTAGAATAAAATAATGTAAGAACATATATACTGCATACTATGTTTTTGTTGTTCATATAATATTAAACACTTTGATAATTTATAAAGATGTATAGGAAAATATTACACCAACAATTGCACAAGTAACTAAATAGATAACTACAAATGTTTATACAGATACTTTTACACCCCATAACCGGGGACAATTCACATTGTAAAATGTTAGAGAGACAGTTGGTTATGAAAAAAAAAAAATCTGTAGTTTATGGTGCTCCCACTTAATGAGGAAGCCAGAGGTATTTTTTTTCTTTCAGCACTCTAGGTGGATTGCTTTAGCATGCAGATAATATGTAATTCTAAAGCAGACACAGCTCTCCTATCAGTCACTTTAATCAATTCAGTTTGTATTTTATTTATTTATACACTAATCTTCTTCACTACTGTGCTATACAGCACGTCATGCACAATAGATAGCTGTTGGCCAAATGATGGTTCAGCTCTCTCCCAACTCTCTACACAGTAGTGCTGGAGTCGAGTTCTCCTATTCACTACTGTGCTATAAAGCACGTCATGCACAATAGATAGCTGTTGGCCAAATGATGGTTCAGCTCTCTCTCAACTCTCTACACAGTAGTGCTGGAGTCGAGTTCTCCTATTCCCTATGTGCCAAAGTCCCCTGAAGGTACCTTTTCTCATGAAGAACAAAAGGTTTTGCAGTCCAAAATTGTACTTTCTGTCTCCATATCCTTGTCAACTGTTACAATTGAGTCCTACCACTCACACGAGGATGAACAAACTAGGAGAGACGTAATACTTGTAATCAACACGCCCCTAGTCAGACTAAATGAAGTCCTAAGTCTGACCCTGATTCATCCCTGCCTGAACGCATAGGTTGGCACCCTAAGATTAAAAAATGGAACCCCTACTCAACATTGGCTGACCCTGAATGACCTTAACTTCACCCTCAACTATAAACAAAGTGTTATGCAAAAAAATAATTAACATAAATTAAGTGCACACAGGCAGAGGGTGATACACAGAGCTAAAAAATATGTTAACACAGTCATACAGGAAAGATAGATGAAAACAGAGGAAACTCAAAAGACTTATGGAATAGGTGGACATGCCTCAAATCCCAAACATAAAAGAATGGGAAGAAGGCTGGGAAGGAAAACACAGAAACACACAAACAAACCAGGCAAATGCTAACACGCTCTCCCCTCTCCAGTCCATCCTTATTTCTGCTGCCCAACTGATCCACCTCTCTCCTTAATACCACCCTTCTTCTCCTCTCTGCAAATCTCCATTGGCTCCCAATCTTCCACCATATCCAATTCAAACTACTAACACTGACCTACAAAGCCATCCATAATCTGTCTCCTCCGTATATCTCTGAACTAATCTCTCGCTACACTCCAAAACGTAATGTCTGGTCCTCCCAAGATCTCCTTCTCTCCTCCTCCCTTATTCGCTCCTCATACTACCGCCTCCAAGACTTCTCCCGAGCAACCCCAGTCTTCTGGAATTCGCTGCCTCAACATGTCAGACTATCTGCTGCACTTGCAAGATTCAATCGGAACTTGAAAACTCATCTGTTCAGAAATGCCTATAATCCTCAAAGACCTCACTGCTTCACCACCACCACAGCTGCCGCCTCTCCACTGCGCGGAGCTGCCACCTCACCACCGTGCAGAGCTGCTGCCTCACCATCACGCGAAGCTGCCGCCTAACCAACACCCCACCTACTGCCTTCTCCCCAAAATCCAATACAATGTAAGCCAGCAAGGGCAGGGTCCTCTTCCTTCTGTACTAATCTATCTATTGTATCTTGTATATGTATTCGGTATGTAACCCCCTTCTCATGTACAGCACCATGGAATTAAAGGTACTCTTTAAATAAATATTAATAATAATAATAATAGTTCTTTTTCAGCAAGATTTTCCTCACTTGAAGAGATGGAAGTTCAAATATCCATCTATCCAGGACGTGACACACCAGTGACAGGTGCATCGCTATTAATTGGACCAACATTGGCAGATCTGGAGATACCTCGTATGTCTCCTCAAATTAGCTCTCCCAGGAAAAAGGTTTCCTCAACAGAACATGGTTCATGAAATCCAGGATGGTTAACTGGACCTCTCTGTGACCTAAGTACAAGTACTTTCAAAGGAAAAAAAGAACAAAAATCCGTGGTGAGCAACACTTTGTGTTACAAAAAGAATCAGGTGTTTTTTGGTGGTCTAAGATGGGTATGTAGTGGTTGTGTAACACCCCGGCAGCGGTCGAACCGTTCGGGTCCGGATGTCACTGCTCGTGGCTCAAGGGTCTCCGGACCCGGGGCTAAGGATCACACCCAAATGAAGAAAGGGGGTAATTACAGAAGAGACATAGTTTGTGACGCCACCCGTGGTATGCGGTTATTGGGAGTACCGCCGCTGCCATTGGGAGGACCTGGGGTGATGGAGTGGTTTAGCCAGATGTCGTCACCCACCACGGGTAGGGGAAGGCCCCGGGACTCTGGATGGTGGTGTGGGGTGCAGGGAGAGCGCAGGCTCACTGGTCGCAGGGATTAATCTGGTACTCACTCAGCAATGAAGCAGACGCTGACAACAGGGTAAACCAAGTCTCTGGGTGCCGCTGCCCTCTTGGGGGAGCTCGTCCGGGCCCCGTCACAGACCGGTGATTAGGCTCAGGCTGCTGACCATCCTCCAAGACAGGTCCCAGGCACTCAGCCTCAATTCCCTGAAACTGAGGGTCCGACTCCTCTAGGTCCAGACCACCGTCTGCGACCTAGTCTGCTTCTCCCCTGGGAGCTACAACTCCCAGCTTCCTCAGAGCTCCTCACAGCTTGAGGGCTACCACTGAACTTTTGGGGAGCTGCTACTCCCAGCTCCTTACTCACTGGGAGCTACTTCTGTTCTGCCTTCACACCTCCTACCTCCCTGCCTGACCCCTAGATGGGCGGCCCTATTCCAGCTTAAGCAGCCCACTGGTGTGCCTGACAGGTGTGGTGCAAGGTGTATCTAGGATTTGTCAACGCTGGTGGAGGCAGTACTGCAGGTTAGGTTCCCAGAACCATGGGGGGTTGAGCCCTGCATGGGGAGAGAAAGATTGTGCAGAACCCTGTGACGACCTGACTAGTCCAGGGCATCGCAGTTGAACAAAACCTTTCTTTTCAAACCTCTGCCAATATTTGGATTTTGTGTGTATGATTGATATAATAGAGTTATTAGATAATTTGTAGTCTATTATATGTATCAATGTGTCTTTAGATTTATTATAGATAATTTAAGGACAAGTGAATGAAAATTGAATCAAGTGGCAAGTAATCAACTTTGCCGAACGTACCGGGATAGGCACCTCTGCTTTTCTACCTATGTATTTCAGGAGTCAGAGGATTGTTATATGTTTTCTCCATTGTGTATATGACTGTTATGTCTGGAATGATATGGTTGTAAACTATGAGGAAGGATCCTTGAATATGGGACTGATTGATCTTTGAGTGACCAATAAGAGACTACGGTCTCTGATTGATAAGGGATCCCATTAGGTGTCTTCCTTCACATGTGGTGAAGGAAAAATTGGTCCTTATCAGGATCAGGGATGTGTGATTGTCCATAACAGAGGAATCTGTCATGGTAAGGTAGTACTCTGAGGGTATTAAATCTCTCCTGTAAATTAATAAGGATACCCTCTTTGAAAGGGATGCTGAATGCGGTTTTAATCTGATTACAGCAGGAGTATTAAGGCCGCTTTACACACAACGATATCGCTAGCAATCTCGTTAGTGATGTGACACGCCCAGAGCGTTGCTACGATTTGCCAAGATTGCTCATAGGTCGTTTTGTAGCGCTCACACGTACCCAGCTCACAAACGACATCGTTCAGCGATATATTGTTTGACCAAGGCGGTCGTCTGGACACCGTCACACAGCATTCCTTCCAACGACTTCGGCAGCGACAGAGGCGTATACACGCCCCAACTTCCATACTGTCAGAATCTCCTACGATTTGTGTCCGCCTTATCAACCATGCCTGCCAAATCAGAATGCAGTTGGGACCACCAATCAGAGCGGAGGTGGCGTGGAGCATTGCTCGTAACGACACGCCCACGTCGCTGATGACGGACACATGTAACGCCTGCCTGGATCCACAGACTCAGATGGGCTGTAATGGGGAGGCTAGAGGGAAGCCACTCACTAAGCAGGACCCCCAGAACCCTGAAACCCTTTAACCCCTTTACAGGGATTTGGAATTACACAGGGCCCGGGTGATCACTACCTGTGGAAGGCTGCAGTCCGATGAGAGTAGTAGTCAGGCAGGATCAAAGCAGGAATGGCGGAACAGGGACAGAATCGGCAGGCAATGACGTAGTCAGCAAACGTAGCAGAGGTCAAATTCGGATCGGGTAGTGAGGTACAAAAACAGTAGGCAGGAGGGTAGTCAGAAAACACGCAGAAGTCAGCACACAGGAATAACCAAACAGAATAGGACATAACAGGAACCAGGAAAATCAGAACTATCTCTGGCAGTGGTCATGTGACAGGAGGGGGAATAAGAAGGGTGTGGCGTCTTCTCATTGGCCGTAGCTGAACGCTGGCAACCTCAGCTGGAAGACACATGCCACCCACAGTCAGCCAGCGGTACTGCAGATCCCAAGCTAACCCAGCCCAGTGGATGATCGGAGCCTGTGTCCACCGCTCGCATCGACTCTTCTCCCATCACCAGCACCATCCACGGCAGGAACACGGCGTCGCCTGGCGTTTGGAGCAGAAGTCGCTGGAGCAGACTCCGGCGGTAACGTAACAGTACTCCCCCCTCCACGAGGGGCTTCCGGACCCTCAAAACCCGGCTTCCGAGGAAATTGGAGGTGAAACCGCCGGACCAGACCCTTAGCATGAATATCGCTCGCAGGGACCCATGAGTTCTCCTCAGGGCCGTAACCCCTCCAATGCACCAAATACTGTACCGCCCCTCTGACAATACGGGAATCAAGTATTCTCTGTACCTCATACTCCAAGTTACCTTCAACCAAAACAGGAGGAGGGTCACTGACTGGGTGAATGGGGACACGATATAACTTGAGGAGGGACTTATGGAACACATTCGATATCTTAACCCCTTTACGACAGGCCGATTTTTCGCTTTCCGTTTTTTTTCGCCATTCTTTTTCTAAGAGACGTAACTTTTTTATTTTTCAGTCAATATGGTCATGTGAGGGCTCATTTTTTGCGGAACGAGCTGTCCTTTTCAATGAAATCATAGGTTTTACCATATAGTGTACTGGAAAATGGCAAAAAAATTCCAAATGCTGAAAAATTGCAAAAAATGTGCAATAGCACTATAGTTTTTGAGATATTTTATTCACTGTGTTCACTGTATGGTAAAACTGATGTGTGGGTGTGGTGCCTCAGGTCAGTGCGAGTTCGTAGACACCAAACATGTATAGGTTTACTTTTATATAAGGGGTTAAAAAAAAAATCGGAAGTTTGTCTGAAAAAAGTGGCGCACGTTTTACGCCATATTCCGTGACCCGTAGTGTTCTCATTTTTCGGGATCTGAAGCTCAGTGATGGCTTATTTTTGCGACTCGAGCTGACATTTTTAATGGTACAATTTTTGCGCAGATGCTACGTTTTGATCGCCTGTTATTGCATTTTGCGCAAAAGTTGTGGCGACAAAAAAACATCATTTTGGCATTTTGGAATTTTTTTGCCGCTACGCAGTTTACTGATCAGATTAATTGATTTTATATTTTGATAGATCGGGCGTTTCTGAACGCGGCGATACCAAATGTGTGTATATTTTTTATTTTTTTAACCCTTTAATTTTCAATGGGGCGAAAGGGGGGTGATTTTAACTTTTATGTTTTTTGTTTTTTTAATTTTTTAAAACTTTTTTTTTTACTTTTTTTTTTTATTTTACTAGTCCCCCTAGGGGGCTATTGCGATCAGCAATCCGATCGCTCTGCACTATCTGCTGATCACAGCTACACAGCTGTAAACAGCAGATACGTGCACTTTCTGCTTCCCTGGCCTCCGTGGAAAGCGAAAGTAGTTCATGTCTAGCACAGGAGTCATCACATGACCCTGTGCTACCATGACAACCACCGGAAGTCACGTGATCATGTGACGTGACTTCCGGTATCGGGCGGTAAGTAAAATTTTACCGCGATCACGTTTATAATGGCGCTGTCACATATTGACAGCGCCATTACAGGGGTTAACCGGCATGAGCAGATAACGATTCTGCTCATGCCTAGCAGGCACACATCTCAGCTGTGAAAATCAGCTGAGATGTGCGCCGATCGCAGCAAGCTGCAGCCAGAAGACCGCGGGCAGTAACGTTATGACCGCTAGGACGTAATTTTACGGCCCGCGGTCGTTAAGGGGTTAAAGGATGGGGGGAGTTGCAGGCGGAAAGCTGTGGGATTAATTACCTCGATTATCTCGTAAGGTCCAATAAACCTCGGACCCAGCTTAGCAGAAGGGACCTTGAGTTTAATATTCCGTGTGGATAACCATACCTTGTCCCCAACTCCAAGGCTAGGGCCCTTGGAACGTCTCTTATTAGCAGAGAAGGCTTGACCAACCAACCTTTGCCTTCTTCAGGTTCTCTTTCACCTCAGACCAGATAGCTTTCAATTTGTCCACAGTTGATTCAGCCTCAGGAGTATCCACCACAGCGGAAGAAAAAGAACCAAAACGTGGATGCAACCCTAAATTGCAGAAAAAGGGGGTAGTCTTGATGGATTCCTGATACTGATTATTGATAGCGAACTCAGCTAGCAGCAGATATTCCACCCAGTCAGACTGACGGTCAGACACATAACACCGGAGATATTGTTCAAGGGTTTGATTGGAACGTTCGGTCTGACTATTGGTTTCTGGGTTGTAGGCAGATGAAAAAGATAGCTCTATATTGATCCTTTAACAAAATGCCCTCCAGAGTTTCGAGACAAACTGTGCTCCTCGGTCGGAAACAATATTGTCCGGAACCCCGTGTAACCACACAATATGCCTAATAAACAACTTGCTAAGAGTTTCGGAATTGGGTAATCCAGACAGAGGAACAAAATGACACTGCTGAATCTATCCACTACTACCCAGATACAGGTCTTCCCTTCTGAGGGTGGAAGGTCAGTGATGAAGGGCATGGAGAGATGTGTCCAAGGGCTTACTGGAGTAGGTAGGGACTGGAGAAATCTGGCAGGGCGGGTACGGGGTGCCTTGGCTCAAGCACAAGTTTCACAAGCCAGTACATATTCCTTACAATCTTTCGCTACGGTTGGCCACCAAAAATTCCTGGTTACTAATCGGAGGGTATTGCCGATACCAGGGTGACTTGCCAGCACAAAATTGTGGGATTCCTGGAGTACCCATAGGCGAAGTGAGGGGGCGACAGACAGTTTATGGACAGGAGTGGTTTCAGTAGCTTGGTCTTGGGTATTATGGACCTCTCTTCTATCAAATCTAAGGAAACAGATGACATAATAATGCCTTTAGCTAAAATATGCACTGGTTCAGAATTTTCAGACTGAGAGGGACAGAAGCTATGGGAAAGTGCATCAGCTTTTGTGCTCTTGGTACCGTGCCGGAATGTTACCACAAAATCAAATCTGGAGAAGAACAATGCCCACCTAGCTTGCCTAGGATTGAGTCTCTTAGCAGATTCCAGATAAGTGAGTTTCTTATGGTCTGTGATGACTGTCACTTTATGCTTGGCGCCTTCGAGGAAGTGGCGCCATTCCTCGATGGCCCATTTAATTGCCAACAGCTCATGATTACCAATATCATAATTTCTCTCTGTGGGAGAAAACTTGCAGGAAAAGAAGGCACAAGGACGAAGCTGAGTGAGAGACGGAGTACCTTGTGATAGCACCGCTCCCACTCCAACCTCGGATGCATCGACTTCCACAATAAACGGATGCATAAGGTCAGGCTGAACCAGAATCGGGTCTGAGGAGAAACATTCTTTTAATTTTGAGAAGGCATGGATCGCCTCTGGCTTCCAATTAACCACGTCAGCCCCCTTTTTAGTCAAATCTGTGAGGGGTTTGGCAATTTTGGAAAAATCTCTAATAAATTTGCGGTAATAATTAGCAAACCCAAGGAAACGCTGCAAGGCTTTCAGAGACTTGGGTTGTACCCACTCCTTAATAGGTTGAAGCTTAGAGGGATCCATGCGGAAGCCTTCTGCAGACAATATATAACCTAGGAAATTAACCTCTGCCTCAAAAAAAAACACATTTCTCATATTTAGCAAATAGGGAGTTCTCCCTGAGTCTCTGGAGTACAGTACGTACATGTTGGACATGTGACGTAGCATCAGGAGAATAAATCAGGATGTCATCCAGATAGACCACCACATGCTGACCACAGATATCTCTGAAAATGTCATTGACAAAGTTCTGAAACACAGCTGGCACATTACTTAACCCAAAAGGCATTACCAGATACTCATAGTGTCCCTCTGGAGTATTAAATGCTGTTTTCCACTCATCTCCTTCTCTGATACGGATGAGGTTATATGCTCCTCTAAGATCCAGCTTGGTGAACCACCGGGCTCCTATGAGCTGGTTAAATAGATCGGGGATGAGTGGGAGAGGGTACTGATTCTTTACAGTAGTAGCATTAAGTTCACGGTAGTCAATACAAGGTCTGAGGCCACCATCTTTCTTATCAACGAAAAAGAATCCAGCGCCGACTGGTGACCTGCAGGTCTGATAAACCCTCTCTGCAGACTGTCTCCTATATAATCTTTCATGGCCTAACGCTCCGGACCAGAAATATTATACATTTTACCCTTGGGGAGTCGTGAATTGGGGACTAAATCTATGGGGCAGTCATAATCTCTGTGCGGAGGTAATTTTTCAGATTCAGATACAGAAAAGACATCAGCAAAATCCCTGAATGCATGAGGTATGAAGATAGGTTCAGCTCTGGTCAGTTTAACAGATAACGACATACACGTCTCCTGACACTCAGGGCTCCAGCGCACAATCTCACCCTGGTGCCAGTCTATGACCGGGTTATGTTTGCGCAGCCATGGCATGCCCAATACCACTGCTGACATCAGATTCTCAAGAACAAAAAATGACACAGATTCTACATGCAGAGCACCAACAAGCATGGAGATCTCTGGAGTTACAAAAGTAACCACACCCTGAGTGACAGGGGTACTATCAATGGCAGATATTCTAATAGGTGCATTCAACCTTAGCAAAGTCAAACCCAGCTCTTTTGCTACTATAGTGTCTATGAAATTAGCAGCAGATCCACAATCAACAAAGGCCTGCAGCCGTACGAATTTTCCCTGGTGAGACAATGAGACAGGTATCATTAACCTCATAGGGTCTGCAGGAAGTACCTGGGCACCTGAGCGGGTATCCTGGGGCCCAGTCAGGTGCTGCTGCTGCCTTGGAAATGATTGCCTCTCTGATCCAGGCACTCCATGTTTGGCTCCACAACGTGATCTGCACCCTTGCAGTTGACAGGACTCTGGACACGATGAGGTAGGTGTTTGAACCTGAGCAGATCTGAGATCCTGCACTTGATGTGTAAGTCCATGTACAAGGCCAGAAAGGGTGTGCACCTGATTTAGCACAGCATGGAAAGAATCCATTATTTTTTTCTCCTTGTTAGATGGGCCAGAGATAATGTAACGCCTGCCTGGATCCACAGACTCAGATGGGCTGTAATGGGGAGGCTAGAGGGAAGCCACTCACCAAGCAGGACCCCCAGAACCCTGAAACCCTTTAACCCCTTTACAGGGATTTGAAATTACACAAGACCTGGGTGATCACTACCTGTGGAAGGCTGCAGTCCGATGAGAGTAGTAGTCAGGCAGGGTCAAACCAGGAATAAGAAGGGTGTGGTGTCTTCCCATTGGCCGTAGCTGAACGCTGGTAACCTCAGCTGAGAAACACATGCCACCCACAGTCAGCCAGCGGTACTGCAGATCCCAAGCTAACCCAGCCCAGTGGATGATCGGAGCCTGCATCCACCACTCGCATCGACTCCTCTCCCATCACCAGCACCATCCATGGCAGGAACACGGCGTCGCCTGGGGATCGGAGCAGAAGTCGCTGGAGCAGACTCCGGCGGTGACGTAACAACAAACTAACGATGTTGTTTGTTGTTAGCAGGGTGTCAAACGTAGCAATATGTCTGCTGCATTCCAAATGACAAACAATATTTTGAAAATGAACGATGTGTCAACGATCAACGATTTTCGCTATTTTTACGATCGTTCGGAGTCGCTCGTAGGTGTCACACGCAACGACGTCGCTAACGACGACGGAAGTGCGTCACGAAACCGTGACCCCAATGACATATCGTCAGATAAATCGTAGCGTGTAACGGTACCTTTAATACCAGTGATTGTGGAGTGTGGACTGGGTGACGGATATATTGTAAAAATTGTGTTGATAAATTAGAATTGTTGTCCTCAGTGTCTGTTTTCTGTTTTGTGTGAACTTAAGACAGGAAAAATCATAGTAGTTGAAGTTCTTGCTGACCCTATTGACCCAGACCAGGAAACATACAGTATAAGAAGTTAACCAAATCCTGGAAGGAAGAGAGGCACTCACCGAAAATAAAATGCAATGTCCTTTATTTCATGTAGACATACGAGTGTAGGGAGAGGATGCGGGAAGCAAGGACGGCAGCTGATGATTCGCGCTTAGAATAGCTCTTGTAGAAGCGCTATTCTAAGCGCGAAACGGCAGCCGTCGTCCTCGCTTCATGTCTACATGAAGCAAAGGACATTGCATTTTATTTTGGGGGAGTGCCTCTCTTCCTTCTAGGATTTGGTGGACTGTACCTCTGTGGCTCTTGTTGCTGGCACCCCCTAATATTTCATGTCCCAGATCTCCGTTCCGATTGGTGATTTTATGCTGCTGGTACTGCTCTTGGTGTAGTCATTGGTGCTGAACTCTCTTTTTTTTTGCTGTGCTGTTACAGTATGTTACCATATTTTTTTACTATAAGACGCACTTTTTTCCCTCCAAATGTTGGGAGAAAGTGTGGGTTGCGTCTTATAGTCTGAATGTAGGGCTGCGGGGAATGAGGGTGCTGTGGTGGAGAGGGTCATCGGCGGCACGAGCAGGCTGTAGCAGCGCCTGCCGTGACCACGTGGGCCCGCTCATTTAATATGCATGTCCATCCTCCTGCCCATTATCTCTCAGCGCTGAAGCAGGCGCTGACAGGTGGGCGGGATGATGGGCGGGTGGGTGTACGCATATTAAACAGCCGGCCCGCGTGATCACCCCTGGCAACTACAGCCTGGAGTGATCATGCGCGGCTATATTCACTGCCCCCCCGCATATCATCATCAGTGCGGGGAGAAGGGAATAAGTACAGTATACTCACCATCCTCCTGCAGCATAGTGATGTCCTCCTGTCTGCTGGCCTCTGATCTGTATAGAGAGCAGTGAGCACAGCGATGATGTCATCCCTGTGCGCATCGGTCTCCACACACATCAGCGGGCGACAGACAGGAGGACATCGCGATGCTGCAGGGGAACGGCTCGACACAGGTCAGTGGCGCTGCTGCTGACACAGAGAGGAAGATGATCGATACTGCAGGGAGTGAGGAAAGGTGAGAATAAATGTTTATTTTTTTCTGGGCCATAGGATACAGGCCATATAGCAGGATGGGGTATATAGCAGGATGAGGGAATATACCAGGATGGGGGTATATTATGAGCAGGATAGGGGTATATTATGATTAGGATGGGGGTATATAGCAGGATGGGGGTATATTATGAGCAGGATGGGGGTATATAGCAGGATGGGGGTATATAGCAGGATGGGGGGATATAACAGGATGAGGGCTATACCAGGATGGGGGTATTTATCAGGATGGGGGTATTTATCAGGATGAGGGTATATAGCAGGATGGGGATCATATACAAGGCAGGAGGATCATTACCAGGATGGGGTACCTTAGTAGAGAATTTGGGGATATTACCCCCATAGCAGTGTCAGCAGCAGATCCTCGCCCCATAACAGTGTGTCATGACTACATTTTTTGCTTAAAAAGTTTTTTTCCTATTTTCCTGCACTAAAATCAGGGTCTGTCTTATGGTCCGGTGCGTCTTATAGTCCGAAAAATACGGTAACTTATTGCAGATATACAGTAGTTCTCATGCTGTGTTGTCCCATTACAGGATATTGAAGGGAAACTTTTCAACTGAGTAGTAAATACACATCAGTACACCCCCACCTGGGTGACATCCTTCTTTTTTCCAGGAATTGATTCAGTTAAAGGGAACCAATCACCAGGATTTTCCTATATAAGCTAAAGCCAGTGCTATACTGGCACTATCAGGCTGATTCTATACATACCTGTACTTGTCAGCTCGGATGTTTAGGTTTTGAAATCCAAAAAAGTAAAATTTATAAAATTAGCTGCTTGTTGAGTGACAGCAGCAAAGGATCAGATAATATATTCATAGTTATCCCCTCCCTGTTAGAATTAGCATAAACATTATACAAACGATTCACTTTGTCTCTTGTAGGACCTGTGTGAGCTCATACTCATGTGACCTGGTATTCAGCTTTGTTGGCTGAAGCCCCGCCCCTTCTGGCCACATGGTTATGACCTCACACAGGTCCTGCAAGAGACAAGGTGAATGGTTTGTATAATACTTATGCTAATTCTAACAGGGGGAGGGGATAACTATGAATATATTATCTGATCCTCAGCTGCTGTCACTCAGCAAGCAGTTAATTTTACAAACTTTACTTTTTTGGATTTCAAAACCTAAACATCTGAGCTGACCACTACAGGTATGTAGAGAATCAGCCTTATAGTGAAGTATAGCACTGGCTGTAGGTTATATACAAAAATCCTGGTGATTGGTGCGCTTTAATGAAGAAGCTACAAAGGCAGCTATTAAGTAATTGCATAAGAGGGAGAGAACTCCGGCACACTACCCCAAATAAAGTGAGGACTCAAAATGTATATTCAATCAGTTTGTTCATTTATTTCAAAAATTAATAGGAAAAAAAGTCCACATGAGGGAGACGTTTCGACCAAACTCAGTCTTCCTCAATCAGGACTTATCTCAATGCGTGGGGTGTTGGTGGGTATACAGTCAGAGATGCAGCACAGTAGATGAATGTAGGTCCGTTTCTGAATATGTGAGGTATGATCCTACTGATACAGGAGGGGGCCATCATGTGGAGGCTCAAATTACTAAATCCTAAATGGACGTTTGGACAATCAACTACAGGTGCCCTATGAGGCCAGAGGAAAATGCCAAAAATCTATTACGATAGAGGCCTAATGCTGTAAGGAGGATTGGTATCATAGACTCAATTGGTAAATCAGGTAGTCAATGTAGCTTTGATATGGCTTTAAATGGCAGGCACCCATAGAAGGAACGGTGGGCATATGTCAGGTGTATGGGCTTTAACGATATGTAGCTTCGGTACTCCTGTATAGTACTGAAACAAAACCACCGTTGGCTGTTATGGAAGGGAGGTCCACAATGGGTGTGTAGCAAAATGCGCATATGTGCAGAGGAATAGGCACACTGTGAGTCCCACGGAGCCTCATAGAAACAATTCAGATAACGCCAGGGAAGGAACCTGCCATTAAGAACACTACAAATTTAGGCCTGCGCCACACATCCGTGCCTCCGGCACGTGTTTGTCATTTTTTACACGTACCGGCGGCACGGAGACATGTACAGCAATGCTACCCTATGGTAGCAGGCACACACACGTAAAACCACACGGAACGTGTGTCCGTGTGCGTTTGTACGTGTGTGCGATTTTCAAAGCGCTGACATGTCAGTGTTTTCTCCGGCAGCACGGGTGTTACACGGCCCGCACCCGTACCACACGGGTGTAGTGTGGATGCGGTCCCGTGTGACACGCGCCGGAGTAAACACACATGTCAGGGAAAAAAATAAAAAACATTAACTCACCTTTTCCAGCCCTCCTGTCTCTGCCGCTGCTGCCTCTTGCTGCCGACCGCCGCTCATTATTCTCATTGAATATTCACTTCCCTGCCTGGCAGCAGCAGCAGCGGGGAGACAGGAGGGCTGGAGACCGAGGATCAGCACCACGGACAGCAGCGCGGACATCAGGAAGGACCAGGTGAGTATAATAATTACCGGTTCTACGTGTGCTATCGCGGATAGCACACGTAGAACACACGTGTCACGCACGTACCAGAGACACGTACTTACCTGCACGCAACACGCAGGGGAAATACGTGTCTCTCGGCACGTGCGTGAAATTCACGTGAGTGTGGCAGAGGCCTTAGGATGAGAATTTGTATAGAGGTTGTTACACTGGGCTTGGGTAGAACAGTATAAGAAACAAGACCTGTTGCAGACTGTAGTGCAGGACAAAACTCAGTCAGTCTCAGAATATGCCTCTGTGTTAGAGCAAACATAGTTGGATTTTTGGTATGAGCATAATGATGATATGGATTGTCAATTATTGCTGCAATGTTTCATGAATGGCCTTAGACCTACAGTACAGGCTACAGTATGCACTAGCAACCCAGAGTGGCACAATATGCAATGTGCTCACCTGAAGGAAATAGCAAGGGGTGATGACCTAGAAACCATGTAAAAAAAAGAGTTAATTTGGCCCATATGCAGCCCAGAAGAGGAAGAGGGAGGGAATGAGCGATAAATCACCGGCAAGGAAGAAGTGGCATGTACAGCAATATAGAATGTTGGTCTTGTTGAAAAAAAAGGGCATTTTTTGTCCAAACGCCCTACAAAGTCAACAGCTACTGCTCTGACCCCCCCCCCCCATACGGAACTGTCCCTCCAGATGTCTCCCTTTGCCCTGTTATCATCTGCCAGGGACACACACACATTGTTCCCATTTTCCCGGGGAGGGACAAACTGTTTCACTTATGATAGACACTGAAGCAGCCGGTAAAGCATTTGTGATGCCCCTGGACTATAAGCACATATTATTATTGCACAATCTGCCCTCCCGTGCAGTATCCACCTCCCTCTTGGTTATGGGTCCCTGACCAAGTGGTTATGCCTACATCAGCTAATCAAATCCTAGATACACCCTGCACCACACCCACCAGACACACCAGTGGATGGCTTGAGTGGAATAGAGTCGCCCACCTGGTGGGTCAGGGAGGGGTAGTGAAGAGTGTAGTGAGTAGGGAGTAGTGAGTAGTGAGTCGGAGAGCGAATTAGTGAGTGGTGGTGAGAGAGTAGCCCTCGAGCTGTGAGGAGCTCTGAGGAGGTCGGGAGCGGGGACTCCCATAATGAAACTGTCTAGGTTGCAGACGGTGGTCTGGACCTAGAGGAGTTGGACCCCCGGTCGCAGGGGATTGTGGCAAGGGGCTCGGATCTGTCGAGCAGGACAGCCGGCGGCCTTGCACCATCACCGGGCTGGGATCAAGGGACGACAGGGTACGCGGACCCTAGGTTGGGGAGTAGCTGCATGCAACCCGATAATTCACTCCTGGAGAACGGAGCCTTCAAGATTCGTTCCCAACCGCTCCAAAATCTAGGCACTAGCGCAACGAGGGGGATAGGACTTTCCATCCAAAATGGTCCAGAAAATCCCAAGCGTGAGCCCTGAGATCAAGCTCCCATACTTAGCTACAGTAGGGAGCAGGACTCGGCAAGTTTTACACTACCGGGACCACCAGAGAAGTAAACTTAGTGCCAGGAGGCAGGTCATGGATCACCAGGCAGCACCATTGGGGATGGGACCAGAACTAACTCCCCTCAGTGGCAGCAGTGTCCAGAGACTTGGTTTACCAGTCAGTTGTCAGTGTCAGCTTAATTGTCTGAGTGAGTACAAGAGTGATCCCTGCATCCCAAGGCCTCTTCCCCCACACCAAGACCCGGGGCATTCCTCCTACCCATGGAGGGTTCTAACACCTTGCTGCCCCATTCCATCACCTCCGGGTACTCCCAACTGCACGTGAAAGGCAGAAAGTGTATCCAGCTCACCTGTTATTAGAGTCCATACTCCCCTCCAAGGTGCACGAGGCCTGCCGGTCAGTCCATACCGATGCGTGTGTGACTTATGATTAAGGACTCTTCTGATTTTAGATAATTTTTTTGTCAGAAACGCGTAAACTTTCACCTGCTATACATATTTTTGTACAGTGAGTTCCCCGACATTATTTTAACTGGATACCAATAAAAGATTTTTTTTTTATATTTTATTGAATTGGTGCTGGGCCCATTCCCTTCTTTCCTAAACTCCCAACTGCAGAAGTGGTACTCATAATTACCACACACCATGGGTGGCATCACAAAATCTCTAATCCCTTGTAAATACCCCCTTCATTTGAGTGGCCGCACGACCCCAGAGTCCAGAGACCCTCGAGCCACTGAGAACCCGGATCCAAGCAGCTCGGCTGCTGCCACTGGGTCGGCACTAGAGATGAGCCACCCCCCTAGTGTTCAAGTTCGGTTCGGTTTGTTAAACGGCGGGTGTGTTCGGCGAACGTTCGATGAACATTCGACGAACACTTTCGAGCCCCATTGAAAACAATGCAGGCAAACACAAACACATACAAACACATTATACATGTACACATACAGTTAATAAACATTGCCATTATACTTACAGGTCCCCGTGATGCGTCCTAAAGACTCTGTCTCCCGCCGCTTTTCATTGCTGCGCCCTCCCAGTAACCAGCACTGATGATAGGACCTTCCGTGACTTCGTTATAGCATGTGACCAGTCACATGTGTATTATCTCATTGCTACAGACTAGTCACATGGCTAGACGTCATGCTAGGTCATGTCAGTGCATCTCTCCGGTACGCGGTGCTTGTTTGAGCATCTCTGTGTACCGGCGAGATGCTTGGGCACATGCTTGGCTCCCCGTTCCTGCATGTCGGCGCTCTTTACAGAGTCAGGCCACATGCAAGGACTGGATGCCACAGCCGGTGAATAGCGGCACTGGGAATCAGGTGATCAAAGATCACCATTGCTATAGTAACCCGCCTGTCAGATTACCATTTCAACGGTGGCAGTGGTGACGTCACCGCTTACAACCCACAGCCTCTGCTCACGCACTGAGTGATTAAACTGCACGGGAGCAGCAGCGTCTTCCTCCCATGCAGTGCTGTCTGATGTAGCAGAGCTGCATGGGTTGAAGGAGAAACAAGACAGAAGACCAGGATCATGAAGGGCTGAGAGGGAGTAATAAACATGGAGTCTCTAAGTGTGTCTGTGTAATTATTTCTATTAAAGTATTTTTTCTCTGTGTGGTGTCTTTTTTGAACCCTTTATTGGAGATTCTTAATGGCCAGGTCAAACTTGCCTGACATTAAGAATCTCTGGCTTAATACTAGCTAGTAAAACAAAGCTAGTATTAACCCTTTATTACCCAACAAGCCACCCGGCATCTGGGCTGCTGGAAGAGTTGGATACAGCGCCAGATGATGGCGCTTTTATGAAAGCGCCATTTTCTGGGGTGGCTGTGGACTGCAATTCGCAGCAAAGGGGCCCAGAAAGCTCGGGCCAACCTGTCCTGTGGATTCCAATCCCCAGCTGCCTAATTGTGCCTGGCTGGACACAAAAAGGGGGCGAAGGCCATGTCTTTTTTTTTTTTTAATTATTTCATGAAATTCATGAAATAATTAAAAAAAGTGCTTCCCTATATCTTTAGTTCCTAGCCGGGTACAAATAAGCAGCTGGGGGTTGGAGGCAGCCGTACCTGTCTGCTGTACCTGGCTAGCATACAAAAATATGGCGAAGCCCACGTCATTTTTTTGGTGGGCAATAAAAACTCCTGCATACAGTCCTGGATGAAGTATGCTGAGCCTTGTAGTTCTGCAGCTGCTGTCTGCTCTCCTGCATACACTAGTGAATGGAGCATGCTGAGCCTTGTAGTTCTGCTCCCCCTGTCTCTCCATCCAGCATACAGTCCTGGATGCAGCATGCTGAGCCTTGTAGATCTGCAGCTGCTGCCTGCTCTCCTGCATACACTAGTGGATGAAGTATGCTGAGCCTTGCAGTTCTGCTCCCCCTGCCTCTCCCTCCAGCATACAGTCCTGGATGGAGGATGCTAAGCTTTGTAGTTCTGCAGCTGCTGTCTCCTCTCCTCCATATAGGCAGACAGCAGACAGCAGCTGCGGAACTACAAGGCTCAGCATGCTCCATCCAGGACTTTATGCAGGAGTTTTTTGCCCCCCAAAAAATTACGTGGGCTTCGCCATATTTTTGTATGCTAGCTAGGTACAGCAAGCAGCTACGGGCTGCCCCCAACCCTCAGCTGCCTGTTTGTACCCAGCTGGGAACCAAAAATATAGGGAAGCCCTTTTTTTTTTTTAATTATTTCACGAATTTCATGAAATAATTAAAAAAAAAAACGTGGGCCTCACCCAATTTTTGTGTCCAGCCAGGTACAACTAGGCAGCTGGGGATTGGAATCTGCAGCGCAGGGTGCCCAAGCTTTCTGGGCACCCCTGCTGCGAATTGCAGTCCGCAGTCACCCCAGAAAATGGCGCTTTCATAGAAGCTCCATCTTCTGGTGCTGTATCCAACTCTTCCAGCTTCCCTGGTGACGGGTGGGTCGCTGGGTAATAATGGGGTTGGGGCTAGGTGTATATTATCAACTGGCCCTAAGCCCGAAATTCATGGTGTCATGCCAATATTAGAGATGGCCACCATGAATTTCTAGTACAGATAAAAAATAACACAACACAGAAAAATATTTTTACTAGAAATAAAACACAATACAATTAGTGACTCCATCTTTATTGAAATAAAGACCCCCCCTCCACAGTAATCCTGGGTCAAGGGTCCCGCACCATCCAATCCGGATCCAATATCATCTGATTGGTTTGCTGGAAGGCAAAGCGATCAGATGATGTGTCAGGTTCAAGGGCCTGAATCACATGACAGCAGCTGATTGTATAAACGGCTTTTATACAATCAGCTGCTGCATCAGTGCAAAAAAAAACCCAAAAAAAACTACACACTTGTGTGCAGACTCCTGTCCGACAGCATCAGCTGATAGTTTAGCCGACTGGGCGGTAAAAAGCCGGCCTCACCGCTCGACTTATAGTGTCAGCTGATTCTGTTAGGTGACCGCATCAGCTGATCATCGCCAAGTCTGAGAGAGAAGAGAGTGAGAGAGAAGTGAGGAGACAGAGAGAAAAGAGAGAGGAGAGAAAGAGAAAAGAGAGAGGAGAGAGAGAGAAGAGAGAGGAGAGGGAGAAAAGAGAGAAGAGAGAGAGGAGAGAGAGAAGAGAGAGAGGAAAAGGAGAGGAGAGAGAGAGAGAGGAGAGAGTAGAGATAGAGAAGAGAGAGAGAGAAGAGAGAGAGAAGAGAGAGAGGAGAGAGAGACAGACAGGAGAGAGAGAGAGAAGAGAAAGAAGAGAGAGGAGAGAGAGAGAAGAGAGAGAGGAGAGAGAGGAGAGAGTAATGCAGCCTCATTCCGATAACTGCTCTGATTTTAGAGGTGTGGCCCATGGCTCACAGCTAATGTCCGGCTCCTTGACCTCTGTATTGCAGTAGAGAATCCAGAAGTAGATTATTCAGCTACAAAGATGAGAGAGAGATGAGTGAGTGAGAGAGTGAGATGAGTGAGAGAGAGAGAGAAGAGAGAGAGGAGAGAGAAGAGAGAGTAGAGAGAAAGAGAAGAGAGGAGAGAGAGAGAGGAGAGAGACTTGCCATCATCCTTCAAGTGGACCAAACAGTTAGCCATTGAATACACCAACATGACCAACAGAACAGAGATTAAAGAGCTGCTTGTAAACTTTCACACAAAATCCTATACATCAAACCAGCAAGGGGTCAACCTGGCAGTAAACGACTTTAATAACATCCTATATACCATGGCAGAGCTAGCAGACCTCAGAAGGACCAACTCCAAGAGACCTACAAAAAAACAAGGCCAAAAATGGTTTGACAAAGAATGCAAGGCACTGCGCAACTCCCTAAGGATAGCCTCAAATCAAAAACACAGATACCCGGACAACAAGGAGCTAAGAGTGGTCCATGACACCCTACAGAGGCAATACAAGCAAACCCTCAAGGAGAAAAAACAAAAGCACATCTCCCACAAACTGCAGCAGCTCGAAGACTCCCTCCAGGACAACTCATTCTGGGAGACATGGAGCCATATCGGTACAAATCCCAAGCAAAGCACCCTCCACATTCAAAATGGCAACATCTGGCACAGCTACTTCAAGGGCCTCTACAAGAATATCCCAGAAGATGACCTAACCCCAGAACAAGAGCATATAATGACTAAACTGAGGGACATGGAGGAGACAATCAAGGACTTTCAAAATCCTCTGGACATACCAATCAGTGTGCTGGAAATAAAAGAAAACTGCTAAAATGTAAGAAGGCCGCGGGCAGTGACGGCATCCTGCCTGAGATGATCAAATACAGTTCCCCAGATATACATGCAGCACTGGCAAAACTATTCACCCACGTCCTGAGTGCTGGCTACTTCCCTCAAAGCTGGAATCAAGGTCTCATAACGCCCATCTACAAGAATGGAGACCAATATGACCCAGCAAACTACAGAGGGATCTGTGTCAACAGCATTCTGGGAAAACTGTTTAACAGCATTATTAATAAAAGGATTATCGCCTTCCTCACCCAGGGTGACATCCTCAGCAGAAGCCAAGCTGGGTTCATGCCAAACCACTGCACCATGGACCACAATTACACCCTGCAAAGCCTCATCAAGACCCACGTCCATGGCAAAAAACAGGGGAAAATATTTGCATGTTTCGTGGACTTCAAAAAGGCATTTGACTCAGTTTGGCATCCAGGCCTGTTCCTGAAACTTCTGGAGAGCGGAATAGGTGGCAGAACCTACGACGTGATCAAGAGCTCATACACTGAGAACCGGTGCAGCGTGAAGGTGAACGGAAAGAGGACGGCTTTCTTCCGACAGGGCCATGGGGTCAGACAGGGCTGCAGCCTGAGCCCAATTCTATTCAACATCTATATAAATGGACTAGCAACAGCTCTAGAGTCCTCCCCCACTCCAGGCCTCAGTCTGCATGACCGAGAGGTGAAGTTTCAGCTGTACGCAGACGACCTTCTGCTACTCTCCCCAACGGAGAAAGGCCTCCAAGATAGCCTGGCAGTACTGGAAACATTCAGTACCACATGGGCGCTTCCCATCAACCAAAAGAAGACCAAAGTCATGGTGTTTCAGAAGAGGAACCAGAATAGAATAAACTCTCCCTCCTTCACATTAAATGGCTCCACGCTGGAGAAAACCAGCAGCTATACCTACCTCGGTCTGGAGCTAAGCAATAACGGGAGCCTCAAGCAAGCAGCAGAAGCCCTGAAAGGAAAAGTGTGCAGAACCTTCTACGCCATCAGAAGACAACTGTACCACCTCAAACCACCTGTGAGAGTCTGGCTCAAGATATTTGACAGCATCATCACCCCTATACTGCTATATGGCAGCGAGGCATGGGGCCCAGTGACCAACCCAGACCACACAAAGTGGGATTCCAGCCCAACTGAAGTCTTCCACATGGAGTTCTGTAAATATCTCCTCGAAGTCCATCGCAGCACCCTAGCCTGTCAGGCAGAGCTGGGCCGATTCCCCTTATGAGAAAAACAAAAACCAAGTACAGCGAACCTCATAATGATGGTAGTGTACATGAACCCCATAGTATACATACAAAAACTTGTGAACGAGGGGGGGTATTTACCATGTTTTTTTGGAGTAAGAATTACTGCACCACAATTGTGAAAAAAGTATACAGATTTTATTATTACAAAAAATACAAAATACTGGAAATCACATGTGATTGCAGTTAGTGATTAGACATACATAGTTAAAATCTAATTAAATGAGACAGAGAAAAGAAGGTCACAGGGAGGAAGACAGGCTACCCCTTAATTTCTGTGGGGGGAACAGGATAGTTAGATTAATTCCAGATGGCCATATAAATAACCAGAGAAACATAGGTATATCCCCTAAGATAAGTGCTTATACATGAAAAGTAACCAACAGGATAAGGTCCAAATCAGGGCCTGAACACAATAGTATGTAACACCACCAGCGAGTACATAGCATAATCTCAAATAAAGAGAAAAAAAAATAAATCATACAATGGTGGAGATTGGCTCCTGAAGGACCTACCTGTGGTATGTATAGCACCCAAGGAGGGGAGTCTATCAGCCTCACATGTGGACCCGGTCCCGACACATATTTCGCAGGTGCTTCAACGGGAGACCGATTTCCCTTATGGTTCAGTATACACAAGAGGGCGCTATAACACCAGGCGCACATACAGAACAGCAACCGCAGCTCCTACCATCATAAAGCCCTGCTGAGTCCAGAGCAAGCCAGGAACCCCGACAGCCAGTCCAGCCAAAGTCAGCAACACACCCTGACAAAAGCCCAAATAAAAGAGATCTCAGAGAGCTGCAAGATGCAATACATAGAGGACTGGAAGAGTGAATTAGAGAACTCCCAGAAACTCACCATCTACCGGTCACTGCGGAGGGACTACACTCTGGCCCCATATCTGGAAAGGTTACACCACCCCAATGACAGGCAGACCCTGAGCATGTACAGACTGAGTGCCCACAGCCTAGATGTGGAAACAGGGCGGCACCGACAGACATACAAGCCGCGAGAGAACAGACTGTGCCAGCACTGCCAGCAGGGGGCTCTGGAGGACGAGGCGCACTTCCTGCTGCACTGTGACAAATACTCAGCAGTGAGGGCCCTCCCACTTCCAGAAATTTACCACCCATACCCCAGACTTTCCATCCATGGACGAGGACATGAAACTCTGCTTCCTACTGGGGGAAGAGGAATCAATGGTGGAGATCGCCGCCCAATATGTCACCACATGTCATAAGCTGAGGGGAACATCCAGTCATATGAAAAAGTTTGGGCACCCCTATTAATGTTAACCTTTTTTCTTTATAACAATTTGGGTTTTTGCAACAGCTATTTCAGTTTCATATATCTAATAACTGATGGACTGAGTAATATTTCTGGATTGAAATGAGGTTTTTTGTACTAACAGAAAATGTGCAATCCGCATTTAAACAAAATTTGACCGGTGCAAAAGTATAGGCACCTCAACATAAAAGTGACATTAATATTTTGTAGATCCTCCTTTTGCAAAAATCACAGCCTCTAGTCGCTTCCTGTAGCTTTTAATAAGTTCCTGGATCCTGGATGAAGGTATATTTGACCATTCCTGTTTACAAAACAATTACAGTTCAGTAAAGTGTGATGGTCGCCGCATGGACATCCACTTCAAATCATCCCACAGATATTTAATGATATTCAGGTCTGGGGATTGGGATTGACATTCCAGAACATTGCAATTGTTCCTCTGCATGAATGCCTGAGCAGATTTGGAGCGGTGTTTTGGATCATTGTCTTGCTGAAATATCCATCCCCTGCGTAACTTCAACTTCGTCACTGATTCTTGCACATTATTGTCAAGAATCTGCTGATACTGAGTTGAATCCATGCGACCCTCAACATTAACAAGATTCCCGGTGCCGGCATTGGCCACACAGCCCCAAAGCATGATGGAACCTCCACCAAATTTTACTGTGGGTAGCAAGTGCTTTTCTTGGAATGCTGTGTTGTTTTGCCTCCATGCATAACGCCTTTTTGTATGACCAAACAACTCAATCTTTGTTTCATCAGTCCACAGGACCTTCTTCCAAAATGTAACTGGCTTGTCCAAATGTGCTTTTGCATACCTCAGGCAACTCTGTGGCGTGCTTGCAGAAAAGGCTTCTTTCACATCACTCTCCCATACAGCTTCTCCTTGTGCAACGTGCGCTGAATTGTTGACCGATGCACATTGACACCATCTGCAGCAAGATGATGCTGCAGGTCTTTGGAGGTGGTCTGTGGATTGTCCTTGACTGTTCTCATCATTCTTCTTCTCTGCCTTTCTGATATTTTTCTTGGCCTGCCACTTCTGGGCTGGGCTTAACAAGAACTGTACCTGTGTTCTTCCATTTCCTTACTATGTTCCTCACAGTGGAAACTGACAGTGTAAATCTCTGAGACAACTTTTTGTATCCTTCCCCTGAACAACTATGTTGAATAATCTTTGTTTTCAGATCATTTGAGAGTTGTTTTGAGGAGCCCATGATGCCACTCTTCATAGGAGATTCAAATAAGAGAACAACTTGCAAGTGGCCACCTTAAATACCTTTTCTCATGATTGGATACACCTCCCTATGAAGTTCAAAGGTCAATGAGGTTACAAAACCAATTTAGTGATTTAGTAAGTCAGTAAAAAGGAGTTAGGAGTGTTCAAATTAAGAAATTGATAAGGGTGCCCATACTTTTGCACCAGTCAAATTTTGTTTAAATGTGGATTGCACGTTTTCTGTTAGTACAACAGACCTCATTTCAATCCAGAAATATTACTCAGTCCATCAGTTGTTAGATATCTGAAACTGAAATAGCTGTTGCAAAAACCCAAATTGTTATAAAGAAAAAAGGATAACATTAATAGGGGTGCCCAAACTTTTTCATATGACTGTAAGGCCCCTATATGGACTTTCAGAGCCCAAATTGTGTCCCCAACTCCCCATAACCCTGATCCCCTCCCACCACACTTACTGTATTTCTCTTGCTTTGGCAACACTAATTGTATTTTGGTCCTGCCAATAAAGCATATTTGAATTTGAATTTGAGAGGAGAGAGAGAGAACTTAGAGAGGGAGAGAGAACTGAGAGAGAGAGGAGAGAGGAGAGAGAGAGAGATAGGAGAGAGGAGAGAAGAGAGAGAGAAGAGAAAGAGAAGAGAGAGGAGAGAGAGGAGAGAGAGGAGAAAGAGAGAGAGAGGAGAGAGGAGAGAGAGGAGAGAGAGAAGAGAGAGAGGAGAGAGAAGAGAGAGATAGGAGAGGGAGAAGAAAGAGAGAGAGAATAGAGAGAGAAGAGAGAGCAGAGAGGAAAGAGAGGAGAGAGAGGAGGGAGAGGAGAGAGAGAGAAGAGAGAGAGGAGAGAGAAGAGAGAGAGGATAGAGAGAAGAGAGAGGAGAGAGAGTAGAGAGAAGAGAGAAGAGAGAGAGTAGAGAGAAAGAGAAGAGAGAGAGGAGAGAGAGGAGAGAGAGAGAAGAGAGACAGAACTGAGAGAGAGGAGAGAGAAGAGAGAGATAGGAGAGAGAGAGAAGAGAGAGAGAAGAGAGAGAAGAGAGAGACGAGAGAGAGGAGAGAGAGGAGAGAGAGAAAGAGAGAGAAGAGAGAGAGGAGAGAGGAGAGAGAGAGGAGAGAGAGATGAGAGAGAGAAGAGATAGAGAGAGGAGAGAGAAGAGAGAGAGATAGGAGAGAGAGAGAAGAAAGAGAGAGAATAGAGAGAGAAGAGAGAGCAGAGAGGAGAGAGAGAGAAGAGAGAGAGGAGAGAGAGAGAGGAGAGAGAGATCAGAGAGGAGAGAGAGAAAGGAGAGAGAGGAGAGAGAGAGAGGACAGAAAGAGAAGGGAGAGAGAGGAGAGAGAAAGTAGAGAGAGAGAAGAGAGGGAGAAAAGAGAGTGGGGAAAAGCCGTCAGAGCTTTGTGACAGCCGTGCAGCGCCACGCCCGTGATCGGTGAGTAGGAAAGAGAGAGGGATTGTGCTGGGGACACAGGGCGCATGCAGATATGCAATGTGCGCACATAGCCTTACTGTGAAAAGCCACGTTTTTGATGATCGAACCGTTATCGAACGGTAACTCGAACGACCTAACTTGAAGCAAATTGTTCGAGTTCGTCGAACGACTCGAACACCGCCCAAAATCACTCGAATTTGAAATTAGCGAACGGTTCGATTCGAACATCGCTCATCTCTAGTCGGCACACATTAATACAAGAATGCAAGAGCACATCTCAGAGGACATACTGTCCCTCGAATATATAAATTGTGAGGGGATAGAGAGAGGACCTACTGTACTAAATTATGAATGACTCAGCTTCACCACTGAATTTGCATGATTCAATTATGACCCAGGTTTTAGTTTTCCCTGATGAACCTATTAATTTTTTAGTGACAGACATGTTACAAAAAATTAGGGCCTGTATAGAATTTACAATGACCACTCCCTTAGATAAAATATACCTGTGTAGTCCCCCCCATCCCTGACAATTCCCACATCTATTGGGCTCGAGAATATACAAAGCCAGTTGGGAGTATTATTGCAAAATAGACGTGGAAAAGCTTTTTACCTGTACTTCCACAAACAGGCTGGATATGTACCTGGCATCCTCACCCAAGAACATGGTGGTAGACAAAGCCCTTCAAGGTATTACTCTGTGACCTAAGATCCAGTTATCATAGGGACCCCTGTTAGTGGGAGAGCTGTGGCAGCTGCTTCAGAACTCATTAGAAATGCAGAGGAAATAGTGTTAGGCTATGTCCGCACGTTGCTTTTTACCTGCTTTTTACCTGCTTTTTTGCTGCTTTTTCAACTGCAGCGTTTAATGCCAAAATAGTTGTGTTCTGCTTTTCAAGCAAAGTCTATGGGAATTTGGGTTTCGTGTCCGCACTATGCGGTTCAAACTGCAGCCTTTTCGTTGCAGAACTTTGGTCAAAAACTCAGCTTTGCAGTGCAAAACCCAAATGGCAAAAACAATTGACATGTCTCAGCATAAAGGCTGACCAAATATGAAATTTGTGTTTGTTTTTTGTTGTTTTTCCCCTTCTCACACCCCCATAATGCTATCAAACTCTGTAATGTTCTAAATCTAACTACTCTATTACCAGTGGATTTAGAAAAGGGAGGAGAATATCAAGATGGGGAAGTGGGAGGGACCATGAGCTAAGATCTCCCCTTGTTTTTCAAACTAGCACATGAGGAATCTCAGTTTGACCTGACACATGACTGTTAGGCATTGATGGAAGCAGAAACATGGGGTTTTGAAAATATCACTGATGTACCACTCACTAACCCTTCTGCTGAGTATTTTGTAGATGGTTTCATTGTTTGGGACAATGATCCAAGATGATACATCACTGGGTATGCAGTAGTCTACAAATGTTAAGGCAGTAATACAAGAACCACTCCCCTCCAGCTGCTCTGCGTTGGAGGCTGAGCTGAAATCACTCACTGCAGTGTGCAATCTGGGAAAAGGTAAGAAGAGTAATATATTTTTTTAGACTTAATGTATGCTTTGAGCGATGCACATGACTTTGGTACCATTTGGCAAAGCTGTAAATTCCTGACCTCTGTGTACAAAACCATAAAGCATGTGCAGGTGGTAGAACAGCTACTTACAGTACTCACCCTTCTCCAAAGGGCAGCCATAGTTAAAGTTACACATGGGAACAAACTCCCCTAGCAGTACGGAATGCCTTGATAGGTGGCTAAAGAAGCAGCAAGACTATCTCTGACAGAAATACTGGCCATAGTGTAGTTGGCCCCCTCAGTGACCGAGAGTTCGGGTAGCCCCTTCCAACAGAGGAAATTGTCAATGCACCTGCCCCAGAGGTAGCTGATTGTAAACTATTGCAGGTCTTCCAGATCAGACTCTCACCAACCGGATGAAATGTATGAGCCAAAGCGGGCGCTGTATGGTCACAGTCAGGGGTATGGCGGAGAAACACCCATATTTGCCTTCCATGCTGCCTGTTCCCCATGATGGCTGTCCTGGCACATTCCTTGGTGCAAAAGGTGTGATGTGTGCAGTCGTGCTACAAAATTAGTGCACCCTAGGGTTCCCAAATGCGGCTGCAAAGTATGTTTAGAGATGTTTCATTTGTACAAGTCATAACTCCAGTAGGCCTTTTCGAGTTCCACAGAAATACACATCAAAACAAGATTACACGTTTCAGAGACTGCAGGTGGACTAATATAGCTAGCCAAGATGGGAACTTATGAATACGCCCTGATATACAGTACAGACCAAAAGTTTGGACACACCTTCTCATTCAAAGAGTTTTCTTTATTTTTATGACTCTAAAAATTGTAGATTCACATTGAAGACATCAAAACTATGAATGAAAACATGTGGAATGAAATACTTAAAAAAGTGTGAAACAACTGAAAATATGTCTTATATTCTAGGTTCTTCAAAGTAGCCACCTTTTGCGTTCATTACTGCTTTGCACACTCTTGGCATTCTCTTGATGAGCTTCAAGAGGTAGCCACCGGAAATGGTCTTCCAACAGTCTTGAAGGAGTTCCCAGAGATGCTTAGCACTTGTTGGCCCTATTGCCTTCACTCTACAGTACAGCTCACCCCAAAACATCTCGATTGGGTTCAGGTCTAGTGACTGTGGAGACCAGGTCATCTGGCGTAGCACCCCATCACTCTACTTCTTAGTCAAATAGCCCTTACACAGCCTGGAGGTGTGTTTGGGGTCATTGTCCTGTTGAAAAATAAATTATGGTCCAACTAAATGCAAACCGTATGGAATAGCATGCCGCTGCAAAATGCTGTGGTAGCCATGCTGGTTCAGTGTGCCTTCAATTTTGAAAAAATCCCCAACAGTGTCACCAGCAAAGCACCCCCACACCATCACACATCCTCCTCCATGCTTCACGGTGGGAACCAGGCATGTAGAGTCCATCCGTTCACCTTTTCTACAAAGACACGGTGGTTGGATCCAAAGATCTCAAATTTGGACTCATCAGACCAAAGCACAGATTTCCACTGGTCTAATGTCCATTCCTTGTGTTCTTTAGCCCACACAAGTGCTCTCTAGCCCACTCTTCTGCTTGTTGCCTGTCCTTAGCAGTGGTTTCCTAGCAGCTATTTTACCATGAAGGCCTCCTGAACAAAGTCTCCTCTTGATAGTTGTTCTAGAGATGAGAAGGTGTGTCCAAACTTTTGGTCTGTACTGTACATTGGTATTTTATTTGAGTTGTCTGAAGCTCAGGCCATGACCAAAGATAATACAAAGACCAACCACCACCAAGAAATTGACTAGTGAGGTAGTCTGCAGATATGGGGTACCTGAAATTATAGAGTGACAAATACACACACTTTACTGCACTGGGGAATTGATGAAACATATCATGGCCGCTCTGGAAATATAACATGCTTTCCATGTTCCTATCACCCACAAAATAGTGGGAAGGTGGAACGCCTTAATAGAACATTGAAATTATAATGCAGATGTGCATGAAATTTACACGCTGGGTAGATTGTTTGGCAATTGCATTGTATTGAGTAAGGACAAGTCCAAAGTGTAGTGAGAAGCTGTTCCTGTATGAAATACTGTCTGGTTGTCATGTCCCCACCGGAGTCCACTCCTGCGACTTCTGCTCCGATCACCAGGTGACGCTGTGTTCCCACCGTGGATAGTGCTGGTGATGGGAGAGGAGTCGTACCAGTGGCTCTGGTGGGCGCAGGCTTCGCTCATCCACTAAGCTGGGTTTCCCTGGAACCTGCAGTACCACTGGTTGACTGTAGGTGGCGTTGCGTCTTCCAGCTGAAGTTACCATCATTCAGCTACAGCCAATTGGAAGACACCACACCCTTCTTATTCCCCCTCCTGTCTGCTGACCACTGCCAGAGATACAGTAGTTCTGTATTCCTGGTTCCTGTTCATATGATTCCCGTATGCTGACCTCTGCTTGTTTTCTGACTATCCTCCTGCCTGCCGTTTTTGTACCTTGCTACCAGTCCCAGATTTTACCTCTGCTTTGTTTCCTCATTACGCCCTTGCCTGCCGATTCTGTTCCTGTATTGCATTTCCTGGTTTTTGACCCTGTCTGACTACCACAAAGTACAGATTACCACAAGTAGGGATCTCTGGGGCTCTGTGTAATTCCAAATCCCTGTATAGGGGTTAAAGGGTTGCAGAGTTCTTGGGGTCCTGCTTTGTAAGCAGCTTTTCTCTAGCCTCCTTTTACAGCCAGTCTGAGTCTGTGGATTCAGGCAGTCGTTACATTGGTATTATCCCTAAAATAGGATTGTATTTCCCACAGCAGCTCAGGCCTCCTACAGTTACATCACTAAATATGTTTTGGAGTTGCACAAACATCCAATTGTTACCCATAACATTGTGTTCTTTCCTTTATCCAAGACCCCAACTGCATAAGCAGCACACACACATTGGCATCAGAAGACTGGGTCCTGGTGAAGAGACACATAAAGAGACCACTGGACCCCAGATGCAGGCAGCCATTCCAAGTAATACTGATCCATTCCACTTTTTGTCAAGCTCCAAGGCAAAGACGCTAGCTGGATCTGTAACGCCCTGGCCTATCAGGTTGTCACAGGGTATTGTGCAATCTGCCCTTCTGCACAGTATCCGCATCCTCCTTGGTTACGGATCCCTTTTCTTTGGTGTTGCTAAGATCAGAGCCAGTCAAAAACCTAGGAATACTTTGCACCACACCCACCAGACACACCATTGGGGGGCCTGAAGGGAATAGGGCCGCCCACTTGGGGGGGTTGGTAGGTGAAAGTGAGAAGTGTAGAAAGAAAAGTGAGAGAGAAAGTGAAGGCGTAGGAGTGTGGCGTGGTGACTCTCAAAGTGAGAAGTGACCGGTTTAGGAGCAGGGGTCCTTGAGACTACTAAGTGACAGATGTTGGTCTGGGCCTGGTAGGAGTTGGAACCCCGGTCGCAGGGGATCGTGTCAAGGGGCACGGATCTGCCGAGGAGGGCAGCCGGCGGCCATGAGCCATCTCCGAGCAAGGGCCAGGGCACAACGGAGTACGCGGACCCTAGGCCGGGAAGTAGCTTCAAGCGTGGTAATTTACCCGAGGGGGGTGAAGTCTTCAAGATTTATCCTTCAACCGCTCCAAAATCGAGGTACTAGCGCAATGAGGGGATAGGACTTTTCCCAAAACACAGTCCATCAAATCCCAAGCGTGAACCCTGAGAGCAAGCTCACTCCGTTAGCCATACGGTTGAGCGGGACTCGACTAGTTCCACACTACAGGGTCCAAACAGTGAAGAAGGTGCCACGGAAAAGGTCACAGGCTAACAAGCAACACCAATGGCACGGATCCAAGCGTGCTCCCTTCTTGCTGCAGCGGTGCTCAGAATTCTGGTTTACAAGCTGTCGGTGTCAGTATTCTTGGACTGAGTGAGTACGCAGAAACCCTTTCCTACCCAATGGCACCCCCCCTCTCTACCATTACCGGGCCGGGGCAGAATCCCCTACCCACGGAGGGGTTAAACACCTTGCTGCCATATCACCGCCACCAGGCGGTCCCAATAGCAGCGATGGTACTCCATTTTACCACGCACCGTGGGTGGCATCACAAACTTCTAAATCCCCTGTACATATTCCAGCTTTTAACTTCGAGTGTCCGCGCGACCCCCTCCCTGGTCCGGAGACCCCTCGAGCCACCGCGGTTCCAGATCTGAGCGGCTCGGCTGCTGACACGGGGGCGGTACACCTCCTTGCCAGCCACTGCAAAAAGTCCTGAAACCCGGCAGCACCGGAAATGATGACTCTGCCCCTGTGGACCATGCTGATGGTAATTGTAGCCCTTGCCCTACCTATCAATGAAGTACTAAAGGAGGACTAGGACAAAAAAAACTGATAAAGCATCACCAAGTCTTGCTCCAAGATATGGACTCTAGAGACTGTCCTAAGAACTATTAGATATACACTTATAGCCCAATATCCTTTAATACAATGTGCTGCTGATGCCGTAAGTCTTTGGCTTTGTGATCTTTTCTTGTTTCTATGGTAACGAGTGTTACATCACATGAAAGCCTTATGTGTCTAATATATGTTTTCAAAATTTTGTGCTTGTTGCTTATGGCAACAGTGTTCTACGCACACGGGAAAACAAAATGGTGGAGTCTAATGCGATATTCACAGCAATTGAGAGCAGAGGAGTGATAAAATTATTTTTTCTGCAAGAAAAGTACATGAAGCATAATCATGGTGATATGTCATAGATATTGGGAGATCAATGCCCTTCATATTCCACAATTAAGAAATGGGTTGCCAAATTTAAAACAGGCCACTTCAGCGCCAATGATGAGGAACATCCTAGACGACTGAGAGTGGTTGTTGTTTCGGAGATCGTCGATGCCCTACACAACCTCATACTGGAGAATTGACACATTTCAGCTAAAGCAATAGCAGACATGGGGATTTCCCGTGAACGTGTTGTGTCATTATCCATGAACATTTGGACATGAGGAAGCTATCTACAAAGTGGGTCACCAAATGTTTGACAACAGATCAAAGAAGCATGCGAGTGAAAACTTCCTGGTCCATTTGTCAGCGTTTACGGACTGATAAGAACTTCCTGGATTGACTGGTCACTATGGATGAGACCTGGATTTATTTGTATGACCCTGAAAACAAGGAGCAGTCAAAAGAGTGGAGGCACGGTGGTTCACCTCATGCAAAGAAGTTCAGGGTTCAAAAATCAGCCACTAAGAAGATGGCATCTGTGTTCTGGGATAAGGAGGGCGTGCTGCTAGTGGAGTACCTTCAAAAGGGTTCCACCATCAATGCAAAGTATTACATTAAACGTTTGGACCAATTGAAGGCAGCTTTGAAGGCCAAAAAGTGTGGCAAGCTGTCCAAAGGAATCTTGTTCATGCAATACAACGCCACCTCTCACACTGTACAAGCGACCATGGCAAAACTGGCAGAGTTGGGCTTCCAGCTGGTTGACTACCCACCTTATTCACCAGATCTAGCTCCCACCGACTATCATCTGTTTCCAAACCTGAAGAAACACCTCAAGGGTACCAAATTTCACACCATTTCTGATGCCATGGCTGCAACGGATGCCCTGTTTGAGGTGTGTCGCCCCCGTGCCAGCAGTCGGTGCTGCTCAGATCCGGATCCGTATTGTGGCTCCAAGGATTCTACCGGACCCGGGGGTTGTGCGGATACTTCGAATAAAAATGGGACGTATTTGTACGGGTGTTGTTGAAAACTGTCTGTGACGCCACCCACGGTGTGTGGTGAGGTGTAGCACACCGCTGCTGTTGTGGGACTCCCAAAGGCGATGGGCTGGCAGCTGGATGTTAACCCCTCCGTGGGTATGGATGGATGCCCTGCTGCATAGGGCAGTACGGCTCACTCAGCGCTCTGGGAACAGCATCCCTGGACCAGCCTTAGTACATTCCGGAACTCTAGACTTCCATCGGGAACGGAGGTGGTATAGCAGGCAGTGCTATTACTTCTGGTAGCTGTGTCGGCCGGCGCATGCTGGGAACGGGCTCCGGCTCTCGGCAGGTCAGCGAGGACAGGAAAGTCTGTGTTCCTCTCTCCCGACACGGCGCTGTCTGGGCGACTCGACTCTCGCGGGCTCACACCACGGCCACCATTCTCCGGACCTCCGCTTTCTAATCCAGCACTTGTTTCAGCGACTGAGCTCGCACCCGGACACAGAACCTCGCTAGTTCTCGCTCCAGCCAGGCAGCGTTCCCTTGTGGTAAGCGGCCCGATTCTTGCTCCTCTGCGGGAAGCAGGGCTCCACCTCTGCCACTTCTGAGCGCCGCCGCTCCAGCGGCAAGCGCTGCGCCGCCGTCCACATTTGGCGCCGACATCTTCCTGCTTCTCCCCCTCATTTTTTCGGGAGCAGTCTCTAAACGTGGCTTGCTAGTTTCGTTTTCGGCCTCAGGGTCCTCCTTCCGGCCGTGTTCCCAGGGGGCGGGGCTTCAACTTCGCGCCCTTTCTCAGGGAAGAAGATGCTGGGTTGTTGTTTTTAGCGCCTATAAATGGTGGCAAAAATTACGGTTTTTCAAAATTTTGCAGCGGAGCACCGCTGACTGTCCAGAGCAAGGCCCACTTCCACCAGTTAAGTGGATGGGTAAGTATCCTGTTCGTGACGCCAAGTTTCGAGGTTTGCTGCCCCTGTGCCAGCAGCCAGTGCTGCTCGGATCCATATCCATACTGTGGCTCGAGGGACTCTACCGGCACTTCGAATAAAAAGGGGACGTATTTGTACACTGTCTGTGACGCCACCCACGGTGTGTGGTCAGGTATAGCACCACCGCTGCTGTTGTAGGACTCCCGGGTGCGATGGGCTGGCAGCTGGATGTTAACCCCTCCGTGGGTAGGGATGGATGCCCCGGGGCCCAATGTCTCTGTGCTGGGGATGGTGATGGCAAGGGCCGGCGCACCCGGTCAGACCGGGGATGTTACTCACGGTTGAATAAATCACACAAGTCCTTTGGTAAACCAAGGTGATGGTAGCCGGCTGCCGCAGCCGGGGGTGTATTTCAGGTCCCACACCGGGACTGGTGGTCAATGTCCCTTTCCTCTACACTTTGTGTTTTCTGTGATGGACTTTCCGGTGTGTAACGCGGAGTCCGCTCCCAGTCCTTTGGTTGGGAGCCGTGCCCGTCTGACACTGACCCGTGAGATCTACCGGATGCCCTATTTCTCTCAGTGGGTGGTTGTCTACTTTTCAGGACTTAGGTTGGGACAGGAGCTAAAATCCTGCCCTCAATTGGTTAATTAGGTAGGCCGTTGGTGTTGGTCCTGGCTTCAGGGTCCAAGTACCCCCTTTGTGCACGGTTTCAGGGTCAGTTCTCCGCTGTCGGTACCGGCAGGCTCAACCCTGCCCTGGTCCACCTCGGATCTCCGGCAGCCGTCTTCCCATCTCCTGCTGACACTGACCACTGTCTGCCACCTAGCCAGTACGCCGGGGCTCTAACCCCAACACCTGTCAACTTGAACTTTCCACTTCAACTGACCGAGCTTCACTGAGCTTAACTGCTTGTTTTCCTGCCCCGGGTTCTCCAGACTCCTAGGTGGGCGTTCTCCTTCCGCCTGGTCCCGCCCACTGATGTGTCTGTTCTTCCCTGAGGGGGGGTGACTAGGATTTTTTCGGCTGGTTTAACCCTGTGTGGGAGAGGTGTTATGCGGGGGCCTATACTGTGTGACTACCTGGTTTTGCCAGGGCGTCACAGAGACACAACCGAAATCTTTCTTTTTGCTAGGTTTACAGAACTTGGAATTAATAGATGTGTTGACAACAGTGGAGAGTATGAGGAATATGAAGGGCATTGATCCCCCAATGTCTGCGACATATCACCATGAATATCCTTTGTGGACTATCCTTGCAGAAACAAGAATTTTATCACTCCTCTGCTCTCAGTTGCTGTGAATATCTCATTAGACTCCACCATTTTGTTTTCCGCGTGCGTAGAACACTGTTACCATAAGCAACAAAAACAAAATTTTGAAAACATATATTAGACACATAAGGCTTTCATGTGATGTAACATTTGTTACCATATTGATTTTATTGGTGAAAAATTAATTTCTGCATTACCAGTTATTGCAACCTGCTCTACAAAATTCTGAATTAACTATTCTTATACTATGATTGACAGGTGCTAGATAGGACCTCTTTGAATATGTGCCAAGTAAAAGATTATTCCAGCAGCTTAACCAAAAACCAGTCTATTCTCAGCTATTTGCCAGTTAATTTAGCTTTGCTCTGTTGTATAACTTGTATGCTTCCTGAACCTATTACATGACTTTGGCTCTTTAGTTTATCGTCTAATCGTCTGTCTCTGGTTTCCGGTCTTGGCAGCCAAATCAAAATTTCTCCAATACTTTGCTTGACATTTTCTCAGCCACTCTGTAAGTTAAAAGAATTCCTGATTTTTCCATTCTGTTATATGATGCTCTCTGTTCAATGTCTATTCCATATTTGTAAGCACTGAAATATTGTATCTAATTAATTTGACCAATTATCTTTTTTCCCTGTCAATTTACAAAGTTTTTATATTGTGCTTCAACATTGTTAGAGCCACAATGTACTGATACATTTAATTTATACTGTCAAGTTTTTAGCTCCCATCACAGGGACGGACACAGACAGAAGAGGATCCTTGTGCATAACAGAATATGAAGCCTTTGCAGTCCAATACCCATACCTCCCAACTTTTAAAGAAGGGAAAGAGGGACAAAGTTTGCGGTGCGCATCACGCGCGGCAGCAATTTGTAGGCCACGCCCCCTAACCACACCCATTTTACAAACGGCCACACCCATATCCACTCCCCATCTACACCCATCCAGCAAACTGAAACTGCAGAAGCTGTCCGTGATCGCTCTGAGCCACCACAGATCAGCAATGTGCAGAACAGGCAGGGAGTTAACTACAGGGTGTGCAGGCGGCTAGGACCCAGGAGGAGAGCTGAACAGGGTGTGCAGGCAGCTAGGACCCAGGAGGAGGGCTGAACAGGGTGTGCAGGCAGCTAGGACTTAGGAGGAGAGCTGAACAGGGTGTGCAGGCAGCTAGGACCCAGGAGGAGGGCTGAACAGGGTGTGCAGGCAGCTAGGACCCAGGAGGAAGGCTGAACAGGGTGTGCAGGCAGCTAGGACCCAGGAGGAGGGCTGAACAGGGTGTGCAGGCAGCTAGAACCCAGGAGGAGGGCTGAACAGGGTGTGCAGGCAGCTAGGACCTAGGAGGAGAGCTGAACAGGGTGTGCAGCTAAGGGTATGTTCACACATCAGGTTTTTGCTGTGCGGCACAATCCGGCGCCTTGCGGCAAAAACGCATCTGGGTTTTTTTTTGCCGCCGGGTATGGTTTTTCCTCATAGACTTTTATTAGCGCCGGATTGTGCCGCATGTACTTGCGTTTGATCCGGTTTTTGCCTGATGCGGCAAAAATCGTCACTCCGGCGGCCGCAAAGGATGCAGAGAGGAACGTTTTTTGCCAGCGGCAAAAAAATGCCTAGCGCCGGGTGCGGCATGGTGCATAATGAAAGTCTATGCGAGCCGGATACGGTGTCATGCTTCAAATGCCGGAAGCATGTACCGTATCCGGTTTTTACTTCTGAGCATGCCCAGAAGTGATAGAAATTCATTGCTTGTCAGAAAATCAATCAATCACTCACTCTCTCTCAAACTCTCTCACTCACTGACTGACTCACTGACTCATTCACTCACTCTCACCCACTCACCGATCACCGGCGCAGGGCTGCACGGCTGTCACACTGCTCCGACGGCTTCTCCTGATTTGAAAATGCCGGCCGCTCATTATTCAATCTCGTATTCCCTGCTTTCCCCACACACCGGCACCTATGATTAGTTGCAGGCAGACACGCCCCCACGCTGAGTGACAGCTGTCTCACTGCAACCAATCACAGCCGCCGGTGGGCGGGTCTATATTGTGCAGTAAAATAAATAAATAATTACAAGAAAAACGGCGTGCGGTTCTCCCCCAATATTGATATCAGCCAAGATAAAGCCACATGGCTGAAGGCTGGTATTCTCAGGATGGGGAGCTCTACGTTATGGGGAGCCCCCCAGCCTAAAAATATCAGCCAGCAGCCACCCGGAATTGCCGCATCCATTAGATGCGACAGTCCCGGGACTCTACCCGGCTCTTCCCGAATTGCCCTGGAGCGGTGGCAATCGGGGTAATAAGGGGTTAATCATGGCAGGCATCTATGAGACACCCCCAATGATTAACCTGTAAGTGAAAGTAAATAAACACATACACCCAAAAAAATCCTTTATTTGGAATAAAAGACAAAAAAACACCCTCTTTCACCATTTTATTAAAATCAGCAAATACCCCTCCAGGTCCGACGTAATCCACAGAGGTCCCGCGATGCTCTCAGCTCTACTACATGAAGCTGACAGGAACGGCAGTAGAACACCGCCTCTCTCTATCAGCTACACGCAGCAACTGAAGGGAGTTGCGCTGTCAGCGGTGACGTCACTGAGGTAATGCCGGGTTGTGTGCGGTGAAGATTCGAGCAGGGTAGTGCCTGCATGTGCGGTGATGATGTGTGCTGGGTAGTGCCAGCGTGTGCGGTGATGATGCGTGCGGTAGTGCAGGGGTGTGCGGTGATGATGCGTGCTGGGTAGTGCCTGCGTGTGCGGTGATGATGCGCGCTGGGTAGTGCCGGCGTGTGCGGTGATGATGTGTGCTGGGTAGTGCCGGCGTGTGCGGTGATGATGCGTGCGGTAGTGCAGGGGTTGTGGTGATGATGCGTGCTGGGTAGTGCTGGCGTGTGCGGTGATGATGCGTGCTGGGTAGTGCTGGCGTGTGCGGTGATGATGTCCGCTGGGTAGTGCCGGCGTGTGCGGTGATGATGCATGCGGTAGTGCAGGGGTGTGCGGTGATGATGCGTGCTGGGTAGTGCCTGCGTGTGCGGTGATGATGTGTGCTGGGTAGTGCCTGCGTGTGCGGTGATGATGCGTGCTGGGTAGTGCCGGCGTGTGCGGTGATGATGTGTGCTGGTTAGTGCCTGCATGTGCAGTGATGATGCGTGCTGGGTAGTGCCGGCGTGTGCGGTGATGATGTGTGCTGGGTAGTGCTTGCGTGTGCGGTGATGATGCGTGCTGGGTAGTGATGGCGTGTGCGGTGATGATGCGTGCGAGGTAGTGCCTGAGTGTGTACGTGTGGGGTCTCTCTCAGCATAAAAAAAAAAATAAACGGATCCATCGCATCAGTTTTTTCACAATCTGAGACGGATCCGTTGCATCAGGCACAAAGCAGATTGTGCCTGATTGGGAAAAAACTGATGTGTGAACAGCAGCTCTGCCAGGCAGGGGATCAGTGGTCGGTAGCTGATAGAAGCATTGGCAATGCTTCTATCTTTGCATATTACCGGCCAGTGCTGTGCACCTGCAGGAGAGGACACAAGTCAGTGGTAAGTACACACTGTCCTGTCCCCAATGTCCTGATCTACCGTAGTGTGCCTGCAGCATTGAGAAGCAAACACTGTTTGATTCTCAATGCTGCAGGGCAGGCACACACGATAGATAAGGACACAGTGAGTCATAGAAACAGCTTGAGGATCTCACGGTCCGGCCGGGGGGGGGAGGGGAATCAGCGCTGGGGAGATTCAGTTTTCATACCTTAGCAGCAGCACAGAGCAGACAGAGACTAGTTTTGGGCAGCGCGCTCCGCTCTGTTATACTCACGTGACATGTTAGGATGGTAAGAGGGAAAAGCAGCGAGGCGGGGAGAGAGTGGGTGGGCGGAGCCCGGGATACGGCCCTCCCGCCCGTGGCAACGGGACAAACAATGCAAAGCGTGATAGTCCCACTGTATCCGTATACCTGTGACAAAAGCAGCGCCCTGCCTTGAAGAAAAAAGCCGGACGCCTTACCTCTTGGACCACAGATTGGACCAATAATATAGCCATCTCTGACCCATCATATTAAAATGTTTTCTATAAAATGTTGTGTTTTTATTGCCTCAATTTACATACAGCAGAGAAATAGCTGTAAAAGGCTGGCAGGGCCCTTGGTGATGGAGAAGCCGCACCAAGCAACTCTTCCTAGGTCAGGAGAAATACATACAGGGTTAGGGTGCTGAGCTGAATCTATGCCAAATGCATCTTAATTCTTACAGAAAAAGTTTTAAAGAAAATACAGTGACAGGTGCTAGATAGGACCTCTTTGAATATGTGCCAAGTAAAAGATTATTGCAGCAGCCAAACAGGGAAAAACAATGTATCTCTCCTTCTTCAAACACCGGTGGTGCCCCAGTGCGACTGGGCTGGCAGCTGACGTTGTGAGTAAACGACACACTGAACCTGCAGAGACTGTGTTGGCTCATTCTTACCGGCGTCGCTGCCCAGCACTCAGGCGCTAACGGCCATGAAAACCCTCATCATCCACCCGGAGCCCGCTCCGCCTGTGGGGAGCAACACCATCCCGGCTGCCGTGACACCTGCTTCGGCAAGGAATTCTGCAGCGGCAGCTACTCCTTGCCGCATACCACAGGTGGTGTCACAACAAACTCTCCCCAAACACCCCGCTTCCTATCCTTTTTCCTGTTCACCTCGGGGGAACGGAACCGGGAAAGGCCACTATTGCCTGACCTGACCCGCAACTCCCCGGTGACAAGTAGGTTAACCAACTGCCCCTTGGGGCGCTACATTTAGTCGTCACGAACAGGATATCCTGCCCATTCAACCGGGTACCGTGAGCCTACAGAACTGTCTTAAACCGGTTATTTAGTGTTGAACCGTTTATTTGCAAAAAGGACGGTCACCATTATTGGTGAAGTGCGGGAAAAGATCAAGCGTGTTTGCGTAGGCGGAACCCAGATAAGCATGCAAAGAAGAGCCCCGCTCCCAAAAATTACCAGGAAACCCCGTGTCTCCTGAACTGTTTTCCAGGATAGACTGTACAGCTTATTTGAACTACGGATCTAGATTTTGGAACTTAGAAAAGGCATGGCTACTCTGATCAAGGTAATGCAGACCAAACCAGGAACCCAGCAACCGGTGACCATTGAACTGGCTTCTGGTCCTGGGGCTCTCCCCTGGCGGCGATGCGAAAAGGACCCGCCTCCTCCCGTGACCAATTGTTGTGATGCTGCCAGGCAGGCCTTTTGCCGCCATTGCGGCAAGCCAGGACATTATGCCAGAGGATGTGCAGTGATTGTGCAAAGCCAGAAGGTCAGGACTGGCCTTCTGGAACCACCAGCAACCAAGCAAGAATAATTGTTAAATGTTTTTCATATGCAGAATGTTTTCTGACAAATGCTGCTTACAAATGTTTTGATGACCTGTGACCGGTATTGTTGAAAAATGTTTGAAATGTTTTGAAATTATTGCTGCCTCCCATAAAGGGAAGGATGTTTTCTTGTTAACCTGATACATGCATATAAAAATTGCGGTGTTATCTGTGTTTTGTTGCAGCCCGGGAGTGCTGCCATTTGCCGTGGGGGAATGTGGTGCCCCTGAGGCTCTGGTAGCCACAGGGTACTGCGCCTCATTTAAGGTGCGGTATCCATCTCAGGTAACAGAGGGGTTAATCACTGGTGTTCCCCATTCACACACTTTACATACAGCTTAGCAGCCTTCACAAAGGGTGGGATGGCTCAGGGTGGGCAGGGGGGTGGCCATGATGACACATGGGACTTCCCCGGTCATTGAAGCCAGCCACCTGGGGGCACTTTCTACTTGGGGTAGAAATAGCTGCAACACACTCACATCAAAAACAGACCAGTCGGGACCATAGTTCTGACAAGACACCTCTGGAACTCTTGGACTTCACTAGGCCCGGGGCTTGGAGCGAGAGCTCAGCCCGGGTACCTAACCACTGAGGGGACATCCTAGGTAAAGGACATTCTCTCTCTTTCTTCAAACACCGGTGGTGCCCCTTTTCTTTCTTGGGATTGACCAGAGCCCATAACGGCAGTGACCAGTGCGACCGGGCTGGCACCTGAAGTTGTGAGTAATTGACACTGAACCCGTAGAGACTGTTTTGGCTCGTCCCTCCCGGCGTCGCTGACCAGCGCTTAGGTGCCAATGGCCGTTAAAACCCTCATCATCCACCCGGGGCCCACTCCGCCTGTGGGGAGTGACACCATTCCAGCTGCCATAACACCTGCCCTGCTGAGGAATTCTGCAGCGGCGGCTACTCCTTGCTGCATAAAACAAGTGGCGTCACGACAAAAATTCCCCAAACACCCCTTTTCCCATCCCTTTTCCTGTACGCCTCGGGGCAATGGAACTGGGCAAGGCCACCCGTGACATCGCCTCGCCTTACCCGACCCACGACTGCCCGGCGACGAGTAGGTTAACCATCTGGGGGCGCTACATAATCAACAAACATTTTAATTATCTACATTTATAAAGTATAATAATTTTAGAATTTCCAACAAGGAATTACAAGATGATATTGTAGATTCCCCACTATACGCTCCTAAACTCCTTTTAGCGGTGGCTGTGGGCAGCCATCTTGTTCTCATGTGAATATATAGCAATTTGGGACATTTAGAACTCTGTAGAAAAAAGTTGTGAGATCTGCTATAAAGATAGAGGAAAGAATCAGGACAGAATTTTGGCTCTAAAAATGATCTTTATAAAAAATTGAGATTCACTTTAAGCCACATAGATTGTTTTAGCACTGTGTTTTGATAATTTTTGAATTTGGGGTTTTATGCTGTTTAATAACCAATTTGTTTCATATTTGTAATTTTTTGTCTTTTTTCAGATTGCCTTCCTGAGTTTCACGTCACTTTTTATTGCTCTGAGACAAATCCCACTGATTAATTAATTCTGCAGCTTTTTGACCAATGAGTGTGCAATTACATATCATACTGATTCATTATCCTGAAAATTGCTAGACCAGCTAGATAATTTGTAGCTTAAGATATTCAGAAGAGGATTGTAATTAGTCCCACATTACATCCTGTAGGAAAATTGACTAATGATAGAGCAAAATGAAAGAAACTCATTAATTAATGTGCATTGCAACAGACCAGTCTGAGCCATAAAATCATAAATAAGGATGGTAATTACCATAAATATATAGTCTAATATCAGCATTTTTAATAGACAAACACATAGAAATGCATCTTGCACCATATAGGAACTTAATTAGTTTGTAAATTTCAGTTTCTAGTATTCATTGTTGCCAATTTGCCATCAATGTACATATTACTAATCCATCATCACAACTGTTTTCTGAGCTCTGACAAAATGAATGTCAGCAACATTTACACCCAAACTAAAAACAGAACTGCATGTGTTTTTAATGCTGATTCCCATCACCCACATAGTGTTCATACGAAGTTCCCTATATTTTTGGGAAATTCCCAAATTATTGGAACCACATAATTAATTACCTTAACCAGTCCTTAGTGAGGATCAGTCTATCCCATTCTGCTAATATCATGCAAAACAGAAATATAATTGATTTCCCAGCTAGGCCCTCTCCGCCTCTTCTGCACCACAAATCCTGTGAATTCAGAAGTTTGTCACAGTGATTCCCTGCGAGCTCAGGGTTTTGTTGTTTAATTACAGATTAATCCACATTTCTCTTAATATGTAAATGATCTGTCAAGATTAGTGATGGGTGGACCCAGACCGTAAAAGTCCGGATCCGTGCAGTTTCAAAGGGGCCCAGGGGCCGGGATTCCGGGTGTTTGATCTAGATCTGGCACTCGAGAAATTTAAAAAAATAAAGGAAGAATAAAGAAAATAAGAATGAAGCAAGTGCTTCATACTTACCGAGGCTCCGACGTGGCTGTACACTGCTCAAGCATCCTCTCATTCACTTCCTGGGCCACTCATCATTTTTCATTCATATGCACTGCTTTCCCCCCTCACCAGCCGACATGGCATCTGTGATTGGTTGCAGTCAGACGCGCCCCTAGCCTTTGTGACAGCATTTGTCTGGAACCAATAACAGGCGCTGTCTATGGGTCAGTATCGTGGTATAAAAATAAATAAAACAATTGACGTAGGGTCCCCCCATATTAGGATACCCAGCACAGATAAAGCCCATGGCTACAGGCTACAGCACCCAGCCCTGTGCTTATTTTGGCTGTGTATCAAAATAAGGAATCGCATACGGCTTTTTTTATTTATTTATTTAAATAAATAATTTAAAAACAGGCATGCGGTCCGTCCTCAATTTTCATACCCAGGTAAGATAAAGCCCGACAGCTGGGGGCTGGTATTCTCAGACTCACATCCATTAGATGCAACAATTTACCCGACTCTTTCTGATTTCCCAGATGCAGTGGCAATCAGGGTAATGAGGGGTTCATAACTGTCATCAAGTCCAAAATTAGCAATGGGTAGGGATTTAGAAGATCTATAAGTAAAAGCAAATAAATAGAAACACAGAGAAAATTCCTTTATTTGAAATAAAATACAGCACCATTTTTCCTCTCTTTATTACCTCCAAAAAGACCCTTGAAGTTCCGCCATAATCCACATAACATCCCACGATGGTCCTGGCTCTGCTACATTTGAGCCTGGAGAGACCAAAAACATGTCCGATCTCTCCAGGCTCTGGGAAACACTGACAAGGGAGACCTGGCTGGCAGCAGTGATATTACTCAATTCACCGGAGGTCATACCCAGATTCCCATGACTTCTGGGGACCTGAAGCACTGCAGGGCTGTGCCACACACCCTCCCAGCCCTTTAACACTGACAAAGCCAGCCGGGGGTTGGGGAGTGCGGTCACTGCGGCTCATTCATTCTCTGAAGCTCACAGCGGCCAGTAATGTTCCATGATCACACGATGTGCGGTTCAGCTGTAGCACAGCTGAATCGTCGTGGGACCTCGAGTGGATTACGTCGGACCTGCAGGGTTGTTTGGAGGGTTACTACACTGGTGAAAGAAGGTGTTTTCTGTCTTTTATTCCAAATAAAGGATTTTTTCGGTGTTTGTGTATATTTACTTTCACTTACAGATTAGTGATGGGGGCACTCATACATGCCTGCCATTACTAATCTAGAGATTAGTGACAGCTGTGGGCTGTTATTAACCTCCTATTATAATCCGATTGCCACTGCACCAGGGCAATCGGGTGGAGCCAGGTAAAGTGCTAATCTAGTCGCATTTAATGAATATGACAATTGCAGGGCGGCTGTAAGCTGCTATTCTTAGGCTTGGGGGTAATAACCTAATAACCATAAAACTCTCCAGGCAGAGAATACCAGCTCCCAGCTGTTGGGCTTTATCATGGCTGGGTATCAAAATTGGTGGATACTGCACATTGATTTTTAAATTATTTATTTATGTAAGTTATTGAAGAAGGAAAAAAAGGCCTAATGCGGTTTCTCCTATTTTGCTGCACAGCCAAAATAAGTGGAGGGCTGGAGGCTGCAGTCTGTAGCCATGTAGACATTTATCTATACTCAGTATTATAATATGGGGGGTCTACACCAATTGTTTTATTTATTTTTTTTTATACCAAGATACTGACCCACAGACAGTTACACTGCTTTCCCTGCCCACCGGCCGTCCTAGCGTCTGTGATTGATTGCAGTCAGCTGACAAGCTGCAACTCAAGGTGGGGGTGCATCTAACTGCAACCAATCACAGGTGCCGGTGGGCAAGGAAAGCATTGCATATGGATGAGCAGTAATTAGCAGTCCAGGAAGTGAATGCACAGCCTGGGAACAGCGTACAGCCGTTCCAGTGTCTCGGTAAGTTCAGCACTCTTGCTCACATGTCCCTATTAGAGATGAGCGAACCGGTCCCGGTTCGGCTCGAGGTCGGCTCGCCGAACGGGGGTCCCGTTCGAGTTCGGTTCGTCAAACGTTCGACGAACCGAACTCGAACGTATAGGCTAGAATGGAAGGCAATCACAAACACATAAAAATGCATGATAAATGTACACAAACAGTTAATAAACATTGCCATAACACTTACCGGTCCTCGCGATCCCTTCTGCACTCTGTCTCCTGCCGCTATTCCAGCTGATGAGCGCTGAATCCTCCCGGTGACAAAATAGCCATGTGACCAGTCACGTGGCTATTATCTCATTGGCTACAGACTGGTCACATGACTATGACACGTCATGTAGGACCTGCGAGTGCATCTCTCCGGTACATGGTGCACATATGTGTATCGCCGTGTACCGGCGACATGCTCTAGCACACGGTCGACTCCCCGTTCCGTTAGGGACCGGCTGACACAGCCGGTCATTAACGGAGATCAACGTTGCCATAGCAACGCAGTTAGCGGTGATGTCACCGCTAACCGCGGCTCCGAGAGCACCGTTGCTATGGCAACGCGTCTGTCAGCGTTACCGCTGTTACCGCTGACAGCCAGCACTAATCACTCACGGAGTGAAGGCTGCACGCTGCTTCCCGATTGTAGTGAGCATTGTAGTGAGGATGGAGGTTCCCCAGCCCCAAGTGATGAGCTGGTGAATCTCATCCTCACTACAATCGTCACTACTACTACACTAGTGAGGATTGTAGTGAGCATTGTAGTGAGGATGGAGGTTCCCCAGCCCCAAGTGATGAGCTGGTGAATCTCATCCTCACTACAATCGTCACTACTACTACACTAGAAAGAAAGAAGACAGAAGAGCAGGATCGTGGAGGGCTGACAGGGGGTAATAAAGATGGAGTCTCTAATGTGTCTGTGTATTTATTTCTATTAAAGTATTTTTTCTCTGTGTGGTGTTTTTTTTAACCCTTTATTGGAGATTCTTAATGGCCGGGTCAAACGTGCCTGACATTAAGAATCTCTGGCTTAATACTGGCTAGTAAAACAAAGCCAGTATTAACTCATGATTACCCAACAAGCCACCCGGCTCCAGGGCTGTTGGAAGAGTTGGATACAACGCCAGATGATGGCGCTTCTATGAGAGCGCCATTTTCTGAGGCGGCTGCGGACTGAAATCCGCAGTAGAGGCGCCCAGAAACCTCGGGCTAACCTGTGCTGCGGATTCCAATCCCCAGCTGCCTAGTCGTACCCGGCTGGACACAAAAATGGGGCGAAGCCCACGTCATTTGTTTTTTAATTATTTCATGAAATAAGTGAAATAATTAAAAAAAAACGGGCTTCCCTATATTTTTGGTTCCCAGCCGGGTACAAATAGGCAACTGGGGGTTGGAGGCAGCCCGTGGCTGCCTGCTGTACCTGGCTAGCATACAAAAATATGGCGAAGCTCACGTCCTTTTTTTTGTAGTTTTTTGGCAAAAAAAATAAAAAATGCTTCCCTGGATTTTCCATTGCCAGTGAAGGTAATACCAAGCAGTGGGGGTTAGCAGCCAGTAGCTGCTTGGATTACCCTTAGCTAGCAATACAAAAAATGCAGCGGGAGCCCATATATATTTTTTTTAATTATTTATTTAAATAACTAAAAATAAAATGGGCTTCCCTGTATTTTGATTGCTAGACATCACAGTGCTGTAAAAATAAATCTTTAAAAAAATGACGTAGCGCTCCGCGGTATTTTTGATTCTCAGCGCAGATAAAGCAGACAGCTATGGGTTGCCACCCCCATCTGCCTGCCGTTACCTTGGTTGGCAATCAAAATACAGGGAAGCCCATTAATTTTTTCTATTTAAAAAATGGTTAAAAAAAAATGACGTTGGGTCCCCTCATTTTTGATAGCCAGCTAGGGTAAAGCAGACGGCTGTAGCCTGAAAACCACAGCTGGCAGCTTTACCGTGGTTGGGGATCCAATGTGGAGGTCCCCTCAGGCTCTTTTTTATAATTATTTTATAAATATTAATAATTACACAATAAAAGTAGGGTCCCCCCCAAATTGGATCACCAGCCAAGGTAAAGCGGACAGCTGTGGTCTGGTATTCTCAGGGTGGGAAGGTCCATAGTTATTGGGCCTTCACAGCCTAAAAATAGCAGGCCGCAGGCACCCCAGACGTGGCGCATCCACTAGATGCGCCAATCCTGGCGCTTCACCCCAGCTCATCCCGGGCCCTGGTGCAGTGGCAAACTGGGTAATAAATCGGGTTGATACTAGCTGTAAAGTCACCTGAGATCAAGCCCAGCAGTTTGTGATGTCATGGCGTCTATTAGATACCCAACATCATAAACTGTCAGTACTAACAAAAAAAAAAAATCGACAAAAGAAATTTATTTGAAAAAACAGTCCTGAAAACATTTCCTCTTTCACCAATTTATTGTAAGAAAAAAAATAAAGGGGTCCCACGACGACTCTGGACCGTCTAGAATATGGGGGGGAGACACTCAGGGAACGTATCCCCCATTTTCTAGGAGTGCGGACCCTTCATGTGAGGAGTGTGGGTGCAATGAATCTGCACTCACTCTCCCCGGGTCCACAGCAGCAGAGTCCATGTCGTAATGGTTGCTACCAAAGCTGCAATGCCCTGCTCATGATGTAAGGGCATGCCTAATCAGGAGAACTACTGTAGAGGAAGCTCTGCTCACTGGTATATAGGTGCTCAGAGGTAATAATAGATAAAATTAGTGAGTAACCTCGGCACTCTAAATCTCCCAGACTAAGTCAGTAAGTCACAACGGATAGTAATGCAAAATCACTCTTTATTGGTCCGTATTAAGAAATTTTTTTTTTTCATAAGCATATATGTTTTTGTCCAAAACAAGTTACAAATGACGTTTCAGCCTGAGCCTTCGTCAGATTGGACTTATCTGCATGTAATCATGAAAAATGACAATAATCAGTATCACATAAGAGTGAGAGAACAATAACATAAACTCAAACAATGTAGAGGTACAATTGGGATGCAGCAAAAAAATTGCAACACAGCAAGAAATGAAACACATGATACAAATGTCATAATACAGTACAAGGACAATATAGTAATGACAAATATGGGGTCAGAGTAGACTTAGACAGCTCTGGTACGAAAGAGATGTCAATCATAAAGTAACATGTGCAGTAGGTGTAGAGCTACAGTGTGCATGGCAGAGCTAATGGGTAGACCGACCATAGAAAAAGAACGGAGAAAAAGTGGAGAAAAAGTGGAGAAAAAAATGGAGAAAAAGTGGAGAAAAAGTGGAGAAAAAAATGGAGAACAAGTGGAGAAAAAGTGGAGAATAAGTGGAGAATAAGTGGAGAAAAAGTGGAGAATAAGTGGAGAAAAAGTGGAGAATAAGTGGAGAAAAAGTGGAGAAAAAGTGGAGAAAAAGTGGAGAATAAGTGGAGAAAAAAATGGAGAAAAAGTGGAGAATAAGTGGAGAAAAAGTGGAGAATAAGTGGAAAAAAAGTGGAGAAAAAGTGGAGAAAAAAAAGGAGAAAAAGTGGAGAAAAAGTGGAGAAAAAGTGGAGAAAAAATGGAGAAAAAATGGAGAAAAAATGGAGAAAAAGTGGAGAAAAAGTGGAGAAAAAAGTGGAGAAAAAATGGAGAAAAAGTGGAGAAAAAGTGGAGAAAACGTGGAGAAAAAGTGGAGAATAAGTGGAGAATAAGTGGAGAATAAGTGGAGAAAAAGGGGAGAAAAAGTGGAGAAAAAGTGGAGAAAAAGTGGAGAAAAAGTGGAAAATAAGTGGAGAAAAAGTGGAGAAAAAGTGGAGAAAAAGTGGAGAAAAAGTGGAGAAAAAGTGGAGAATAAGTGGAGAAAAAGTGGAGAAAAAGTGGAAAATAAGTGGAGAAAAAGTGGAGAAAAAGTGGAGAAAAAGTGGAGAATAAGTGGAGAATAAGTGGAGAAAAAAATGGAGAAAAAGTGGAGAATAAGTGGAGAAAAAAATGGAGAAAAAGTGGAGAAAAAGTGGAGAAAAAGTGGAGAAAAAGTGGAGAAAAAAATGGAGAAAAAGTGGAGAAAAAGTGGAGAAAAAGTGGAGAAAAAAATGGAGAAAAAGTGGAGAAAAAGTGGAGAAAAAGTGGAGAAAAAGTGGAGAAAAAAATGGAGAAAAAGTGGAGAAAAAGTGGAGTAAAAATGGAGAAAAAGTGGAGAAAAAGTGGAGAAAAAAATGTAGAAAAAGTGGAGAAAAAAATGGGGAAAAAGTGGAGAAAAAGTGGAGTAAAAATGGAGAAAAAAATGTAGAAAAAGTGGAGAAAAAGTGGAGAAAAAATGGAGAAAAAGTGGAGAAAAAGTGGAGAAAAAGTAGAGAAAAAAATGGTGAAAAAGTGGAGAAAAAGTGGAGTAAAAATGGAGAAAAAGTGGAGAAAAAATGGAGAAAAAAATGGATAAAAAGTGGAGAAAAAGTGGAGAAAAAGTGGAGAAAAAGTGGAGAAAAAGTGGAGAAAAAATGGATAAAAAGTGGAGAAAAAGTGGAGAATAAGTGGAGAAAAAGTGGAGAAAAAGTGGAGAAAATGTGGAGAAAAAAATGGAGAAAAAGTGGAGAAAAAGTGGAGAAAAAGTGGAGAAAAAGTGGAGAAAAAAATGGAGAAAAAGTGGAGAAAAAGTGGAGAAAAAGTGGAGAAAATGTGGAGAAAAAAATGGAGAAAAAGTGGAGAAAAAATGGAGAAAAAGTGGAGAAAGAGTGGAGAAAAAGTAGAGAAAAAAATGGAGAAAAAGTGGAGAAAAAGTGGAGTAAAAATGGAGAAAAAGTGGAGAAAAAATGGAGAAAAAAATGGATAAAAAGTGGAGAAAAAGTGGAGAAAAAGTGGAGAAAAAATGGATAAAAAGTGGAGAAAAAGTGAAGAAAAAGTGGAGAAAAAATGGAGAAAAAATGGAGAAAAAAAATGTAGAAAAAGTGGAGAAAAAGTGGAGAAAAAAATGGAGAAAAAGTGGAGAAAAAGTGGAGCACCCTTTGGTGCCTTTCATGTGGCACTAAGGGGTGCTTAGCTTTGTATTTAGCCAAAAAAATGAAAAAAAAAATGACGTAGGGTTCCCCCTAGTTTTGTAGCCAGCTAGGGTAAAGCAGACGGCTGCAGCCTGCAGACCACAGCTGGCAACCTCACCTTGGCTGGTAATCCAAAACTGAGGGCACCCCACGCTGTTATTTTAAATTAAATAAATAATTTAAAAAAAAAACACGTAGGGGTCCCCCAAAATTGGATCACCAGCCAAGGTAAAGCAGACAGCTGGGGCCTGATATTCTCAGACTAGGGAGGTCCATGGTTATTGGACTCTCCCCAGCCTAAAAATAGCAGGCCGCAGCCGCCCCAGAAGTGGCGCATCCATTAGATGCGCCAATCCTGGTGCTTCGCCCCAGCTCATCCCGCGCCCTGGTGCGGTGGCAAACGGGGTAATATATGGGGTTAATACCAGGTGTGTAATGTCACCTGGCATCAAGCCCTGGGGTTGGTGAGGTCAGGCGTCTATCAGATACCCGACATCACCAACCCAGTCAGTAATAAAAAAAATAGACGACAAACACTCCCCAAAACATTCCCTCTTTAACCAATTTATTAGAATGAAAAACAAATCCGGAGAAAAAGTGGAGAAAAAGTGGAGAAAAAAATGGAGAAAAAGTGGAGAAAAAGTGGAGAAAAAAATGGAGAACAAGTGGAGAAAAAGTGGAGAATAAGTGGAGAATAAGTGGAGAAAAAGTGGAGAATAAGTGGAGAAAAAGTGGAGAATAAGTGGAGAAAAAGTGGAGAAAAAGTGGAGAAAAAGTGGAGAATAAGTGGAGAAAAAAATGGAGAAAAAGTGGAGAATAAGTGGAGAAAAAGTGGAGAATAAGTGGAAAAAAAGTGGAGAAAAAGTGGAGAAAAAAAAGGAGAAAAAGTGGAGAAAAAGTGGAGAAAAAGTGGAGAAAAAGTGGAGAAAAAATGGAGAAAAAATGGAGAAAAAATGGAGAAAAAGTGGAGAAAAAGTGGAGAAAAAAGTGGAGAAAAAATGGAGAAAAAGTGGAGAAAAAGTGGAGAAAACGTGGAGAAAAAGTGGAGAATAAGTGGAGAATAAGTGGAGAATAAGTGGAGAAAAAGGGGAGAAAAAGTGGAGAAAAAGTGGAGAAAAAGTGGAGAAAAAGTGGAAAATAAGTGGAGAAAAAGTGGAGAAAAAGTGGAGAAAAAGTGGAGAAAAAGTGGAGAAAAAGTGGAGAATAAGTGGAGAAAAAGTGGAGAAAAAGTGGAAAATAAGTGGAGAAAAAGTGGAGAAAAAGTGGAGAAAAAGTGGAGAATAAGTGGAGAATAAGTGGAGAAAAAAATGGAGAAAAAGTGGAGAATAAGTGGAGAAAAAAATGGAGAAAAAGTGGAGAAAAAGTGGAGAAAAAGTGGAGAAAAAGTGGAGAAAAAAATGGAGAAAAAGTGGAGAAAAAGTGGAGAAAAAGTGGAGAAAAAAATGGAGAAAAAGTGGAGAAAAAGTGGAGAAAAAGTGGAGAAAAAGTGGAGAAAAAAATGGAGAAAAAGTGGAGAAAAAGTGGAGTAAAAATGGAGAAAAAGTGGAGAAAAAGTGGAGAAAAAAATGTAGAAAAAGTGGAGAAAAAAATGGGGAAAAAGTGGAGAAAAAGTGGAGTAAAAATGGAGAAAAAAATGTAGAAAAAGTGGAGAAAAAGTGGAGAAAAAATGGAGAAAAAGTGGAGAAAAAGTGGAGAAAAAGTAGAGAAAAAAATGGAGAAAAAGTGGAGAAAAAGTGGAGTAAAAATGGAGAAAAAGTGGAGAAAAAATGGAGAAAAAAATGGATAAAAAGTGGAGAAAAAGTGGAGAAAAAGTGGAGAAAAAGTGGAGAAAAAATGGATAAAAAGTGGAGAAAAAGTGGAGAATAAGTGGAGAAAAAGTGGAGAAAAAGTGGAGAAAATGTGGAGAAAAAAATGGAGAAAAAGTGGAGAAAAAGTGGAGAAAAAGTGGAGAAAAAGTGGAGAAAAAAATGGAGAAAAAGTGGAGAAAAAGTGGAGAAAAAGTGGAGAAAATGTGGAGAAAAAAATGGAGAAAAAGTGGAGAAAAAATGGAGAAAAAGTGGAGAAAGAGTGGAGAAAAAGTAGAGAAAAAAATGGAGAAAAAGTGGAGAAAAAGTGGAGTAAAAATGGAGAAAAAGTGGAGAAAAAATGGAGAAAAAAATGGATAAAAAGTGGAGAAAAAGTGGAGAAAAAGTGGAGAAAAAATGGATAAAAAGTGGAGAAAAAGTGAAGAAAAAGAGGAGAAAAAATTGAGAAAAAATGGAGAAAAAAAATGTAGAAAAAGTGGAGAAAAAGTGGAGAAAAAAATGGAGAAAAAGTGGAGAAAAAGTGGAGCACCCTTTGGTGCCTTTCATGTGGCACTAAGGGGTGCTTAGCTTTGTATTTAGCCAAAAAAATGAAAAAAAAAATGACGTAGGGTTCCCCCTAGTTTTGTAGCCAGCTAGGGTAAAGCAGACGGCTGCAGCCTGCAGACCACAGCTGGCAACCTCACCTTGGCTGGTAATCCAAAACTGAGGGCACCCCACGCTGTTATTTTAAATTAAATAAATAATTTAAAAAAAAAACACGTAGGGGTCCCCCAAAATTGGATCACCAGCCAAGGTAAAGCAGACAGCTGGGGCCTGATATTCTCAGACTAGGGAGGTCCATGGTTATTGGACTCTCCCCAGCCTAAAAATAGCAGGCCGCAGCCGCCCCAGAAGTGGCGCATCCATTAGATGCGCCAATCCTGGTGCTTCGCCCCAGCTCATCCCGCGCCCTGGTGCGGTGGCAAACGGGGTAATATATGGGGTTAATACCAGGTGTGTAATGTCACCTGGCATCAAGCCCTGGGGTTGGTGAGGTCAGGCGTCTATCAGATACCCGACATCACCAACCCAGTCAGTAATAAAAAAAATAGACGACAAACACTCCCCAAAACATTCCCTCTTTAACCAATTTATTAGAATGAAAAACAAATCCAGGTCTGGTGTAATCCAAGGGGTTGCCATGACGATCCACACTGTCCCAGTCAATGAAGAGCAGGATGTTCCCCATTGGCTGGGAGAGCAATGCAGTGACCTGAGCTAACATCAATGGGTCAGCCCAGGTCACTGCAGGGCATGACAAGTGCTGCTGTCAGCGAGGTACATTACCTGCGCTGATCTCCAGCACTGCTGACAGCCCCTGTCACTAAGTTCAATGACCGCCGCCTTCACAGCCAAGAATCGCGAGAGGCCCGTGACGTCACCGCTAGTCAGTCTCGGGTCGGAAGCGAGAGAAGGTGATGTGACAAGCGGCGACCATGGAGGACAGTGACAGCGCTGAGGTCGGGATGGCGGGACTTCATCACCGCAGGCAGGGCCGGCTCCAGGTTTTTGTGGGCCCCGGGCGGAAGAGTCTCAGTGGGTCCCATACACACGCAGACACACACACATACACAGATACATACACGTACATATACATATTTAAAGACAAACTCACAAAAATACATATAAACAGACAAATCTATACAGTCATATACACTGACATACATAGATACACATCATACATGCATACATACAGAGACACACACTGCTATGCTGCATACATACATACATACATACAGACACACACATACTGCTCTGCATGCATACATACATATAGACAGACACACACACACTGCTCTGCTACATACATACATATAGATAGACACACACATACTGCTCTGCTGCATACATACATACAGACACACACACACACACTGCTCTGCTGCATACATACATACAGACAGACACGCATACTGCTCTGCTGCATACATACATGCATACATACATACAGACAGACACGCATACTGCTCTTCTGCATACATACATACAGACACACATACTGCTCTGCATGCATACATACATACATACAGACACACACATACTGCTCTGCATGCATACATACATATAGACAGACACACACACACTGCTCTGCTACATACATACATATAGACAGACACACACATACTGCTCTGCTGCATACATACATACAGACACACACACACACTGCTCTGCTGCATACATACATACAGACAGACACTCATACTGCTCTGCTGCATACATACATGCATACATACAGACACACACACACTGCTCTGCTGCATACATACATACAGACACGCATACTGCTCTGCTGCATACATACATGCATACATACATACAGACAGACACGCATACTGCTCTTCTGCATACATACATACATACATACATACAGACAGACAGACACGCATACTGCTCTGCATGCATACATACAGACACACATACTGCTCTGCTGCATACATACATGCATACATACAGACACGCATACTGCTCTGCTGCATACATACATGCATACATACAGACACGCATACTGCTCTGCTGCATACATACATGCATACATACAGACACGCATACTGCTCTGCTGCATACATACATGCATACATACAGACACGCATACTGCTCTGCTGAATATATACATACATACATACAGACATGCATACTGCTCTGCTGCATATATACATACATACAGACATGCATACTGCTCTGCTGCATATATACATACATACATACAGACACATATACTGCTCTGCTGCATACATACATGCATACATACAGACACGCATACTGCTCTGCTGCATATATACATGCATACATACAGACACGCATACTGCTCTGCTGCATACATACATGCATACATACAGACAGACACGCATATTGCTCTGCTGCATACAAACATACAGACACGCACACTGCTCTGCTGCATATATACATACATACACGCATACTGCTCTGCTACATATATACATACATACATACAGACACGCATACTGCTCTGCTGCATATATACATACATACATACAGACACGCATACTGCTCTGCTGCATATATACATACATACATACAGACACGCATACTGCTCTGCTGCATACATACATACATATAGACACGCATACTGCTCTGCTGCATATATACATACATACAGACACGCATACTGCTCTGCTGCATATATACATACATACAGACACGCATACTGCTCTGCTGCATATATACATACATACATACAGACACGCATACTGCTCTGCTGCATATATACATACATACATACAGACACGCATACTGCTCTGCTGCATACATACATACATATAGACACGCATACTGCTCTGCTGCATATATACATACATACATACAGACACGCATACTGCTCTGCTGCATATATACATACATACATACAGACACGTATACTGCTCTGCTGCATACATACATGCATACATACAGACAGACACGCATATTGCTCTGCTGCATATATATATACAGACAGACACGCATACTACTCTGCTACATATATACATACATACAGACACGTATACTGCTCTGCTGCATACATACATGCATACATACATACAGACACGCATATTGCTCTGCTGCATATATATATACATACATACAGACATGCATACTACTTTGCTACATATATACATACATACATACAGACACGCATACTGCTCTGCTGCATATGTACATACATACAGACACGCATACTGCTCTGCTGCATATATACATACATACAGACACGCATACTGCTCTGCTGCATATATACATACATACAGACACGCATACTGCTCTGCTGCATATATACATACATACAGACACGCATACTGCTCTGCTGCATATATACATACATACATACAGACACGCATACTGCTCTGCTGCATATATACATACATACATACAGACACGCATACTGCTCTGCTGCATATATACATACATACATACAGACACGCATACTGCTCTGCTGCATATATACATACATATAGACACGCATACTGCTCTGCTGCATATATACATACATACATACAGATACGCATACTGCTCTGCTGCATATATACATACATAGATACAGACACGTATACTGCTCTGCTGCATACATACATGCATACATACAGACAGACACGCATATTGCTCTGCTGCATATATATATACAGACAGACACGCATACTACTCTGCTACATATATACATACATACAGACACGTATACTGCTCTGCTGCATACATACATACATACATACATACAGACACGCATATTGCTCTGCTGCATATATATATACATACATACAGACATGCATACTACTTTGCTACATATATAGATACATACATACAGACACGCATACTGCTCTGCTGCATATATACATACATACAGACACGCATACTGCTCTGCTGCATATATACATACATACAGACACGCATACTGCTCTGCTGCATATATACATACATACAGACACGCATACTGCTCTGCTGCATATATACATACATACAGACACGCATACTGCTCTGCTGCATATATACATACAGACACGCATACTGCTCTGCTGCATATATACATACATACATACAGACACGAAAAAGTGGAGTAAAAATGGAGAAAAAGTGGAGAAAAAGTGGAGAAAAAGTGGAAAATAAGTGGAGAAAAAGTGGAGAAAAAGTGGAGAAAAAGTGGAGAAAAAGTGGAGAAAAAGTGGAGAATAAGTGGAGAAAAAGTGGAGAAAAAGTGGAAAATAAGTGGAGAAAAAGTGGAGAAAAAGTGGAGAAAAAGTGGAGAATAAGTGGAGAATAAGTGGAGAAAAAAATGGAGAAAAAGTGGAGAATAAGTGGAGAAAAAAATGGAGAAAAAGTGGAGAAAAAGTGGAGAAAAAGTGGAGAAAAAGTGGAGAAAAAAATGGAGAAAAAGTGGAGAAAAAGTGGAGAAAAAGTGGAGAAAAAAATGGAGAAAAAGTGGAGAAAAAGTGGAGAAAAAGTGGAGAAAAAGTGGAGAAAAAAATGGAGAAAAAGTGGAGAAAAAGTGGAGTAAAAATGGAGAAAAAGTGGAGAAAAAGTGGAGAAAAAAATGTAGAAAAAGTGGAGAAAAAAATGGGGAAAAAGTGGAGAAAAAGTGGAGTAAAAATGGAGAAAAAAATGTAGAAAAAGTGGAGAAAAAGTGGAGAAAAAATGGAGAAAAAGTGGAGAAAAAGTGGAGAAAAAGTAGAGAAAAAAATGGTGAAAAAGTGGAGAAAAAGTGGAGTAAAAATGGAGAAAAAGTGGAGAAAAAATGGAGAAAAAAATGGATAAAAAGTGGAGAAAAAGTGGAGAAAAAGTGGAGAAAAAGTGGAGAAAAAGTGGAGAAAAAATGGATAAAAAGTGGAGAAAAAGTGGAGAATAAGTGGAGAAAAAGTGGAGAAAAAGTGGAGAAAATGTGGAGAAAAAAATGGAGAAAAAGTGGAGAAAAAGTGGAGAAAAAGTGGAGAAAAAGTGGAGAAAAAAATGGAGAAAAAGTGGAGAAAAAGTGGAGAAAAAGTGGAGAAAATGTGGAGAAAAAAATGGAGAAAAAGTGGAGAAAAAATGGAGAAAAAGTGGAGAAAGAGTGGAGAAAAAGTAGAGAAAAAAATGGAGAAAAAGTGGAGAAAAAGTGGAGTAAAAATGGAGAAAAAGTGGAGAAAAAATGGAGAAAAAAATGGATAAAAAGTGGAGAAAAAGTGGAGAAAAAGTGGAGAAAAAATGGATAAAAAGTGGAGAAAAAGTGAAGAAAAAGTGGAGAAAAAATGGAGAAAAAATGGAGAAAAAAAATGTAGAAAAAGTGGAGAAAAAGTGGAGAAAAAAATGGAGAAAAAGTGGAGAAAAAGTGGAGCACCCTTTGGTGCCTTTCATGTGGCACTAAGGGGTGCTTAGCTTTGTATTTAGCCAAAAAAATGAAAAAAAAAATGACGTAGGGTTCCCCCTAGTTTTGTAGCCAGCTAGGGTAAAGCAGACGGCTGCAGCCTGCAGACCACAGCTGGCAACCTCACCTTGGCTGGTAATCCAAAACTGAGGGCACCCCACGCTGTTATTTTAAATTAAATAAATAATTTAAAAAAAAAACACGTAGGGGTCCCCCAAAATTGGATCACCAGCCAAGGTAAAGCAGACAGCTGGGGCCTGATATTCTCAGACTAGGGAGGTCCATGGTTATTGGACTCTCCCCAGCCTAAAAATAGCAGGCCGCAGCCGCCCCAGAAGTGGCGCATCCATTAGATGCGCCAATCCTGGTGCTTCGCCCCAGCTCATCCCGCGCCCTGGTGCGGTGGCAAACGGGGTAATATATGGGGTTAATACCAGGTGTGTAATGTCACCTGGCATCAAGCCCTGGGGTTGGTGAGGTCAGGCGTCTATCAGATACCCGACATCACCAACCCAGTCAGTAATAAAAAAAATAGACGACAAACACTCCCCAAAACATTCCCTCTTTAACCAATTTATTAGAATGAAAAACAAATCCGGAGAAAAAGTGGAGAAAAAGTGGAGAAAAAAATGGAGAAAAAGTGGAGAAAAAGTGGAGAAAAAAATGGAGAACAAGTGGAGAAAAAGTGGAGAATAAGTGGAGAATAAGTGGAGAAAAAGTGGAGAATAAGTGGAGAAAAAGTGGAGAATAAGTGGAGAAAAAGTGGAGAAAAAGTGGAGAAAAAGTGGAGAATAAGTGGAGAAAAAAATGGAGAAAAAGTGGAGAATAAGTGGAGAAAAAGTGGAGAATAAGTGGAAAAAAAGTGGAGAAAAAGTGGAGAAAAAAAAGGAGAAAAAGTGGAGAAAAAGTGGAGAAAAAGTGGAGAAAAAGTGGAGAAAAAATGGAGAAAAAATGGAGAAAAAATGGAGAAAAAGTGGAGAAAAAGTGGAGAAAAAAGTGGAGAAAAAATGGAGAAAAAGTGGAGAAAAAGTGGAGAAAACGTGGAGAAAAAGTGGAGAATAAGTGGAGAATAAGTGGAGAATAAGTGGAGAAAAAGGGGAGAAAAAGTGGAGAAAAAGTGGAGAAAAAGTGGAGAAAAAGTGGAAAATAAGTGGAGAAAAAGTGGAGAAAAAGTGGAGAAAAAGTGGAGAAAAAGTGGAGAAAAAGTGGAGAATAAGTGGAGAAAAAGTGGAGAAAAAGTGGAAAATAAGTGGAGAAAAAGTGGAGAAAAAGTGGAGAAAAAGTGGAGAATAAGTGGAGAATAAGTGGAGAAAAAAATGGAGAAAAAGTGGAGAATAAGTGGAGAAAAAAATGGAGAAAAAGTGGAGAAAAAGTGGAGAAAAAGTGGAGAAAAAGTGGAGAAAAAAATGGAGAAAAAGTGGAGAAAAAGTGGAGAAAAAGTGGAGAAAAAAATGGAGAAAAAGTGGAGAAAAAGTGGAGAAAAAGTGGAGAAAAAGTGGAGAAAAAAATGGAGAAAAAGTGGAGAAAAAGTGGAGTAAAAATGGAGAAAAAGTGGAGAAAAAGTGGAGAAAAAAATGTAGAAAAAGTGGAGAAAAAAATGGGGAAAAAGTGGAGAAAAAGTGGAGTAAAAATGGAGAAAAAAATGTAGAAAAAGTGGAGAAAAAGTGGAGAAAAAATGGAGAAAAAGTGGAGAAAAAGTGGAGAAAAAGTAGAGAAAAAAATGGAGAAAAAGTGGAGAAAAAGTGGAGTAAAAATGGAGAAAAAGTGGAGAAAAAATGGAGAAAAAAATGGATAAAAAGTGGAGAAAAAGTGGAGAAAAAGTGGAGAAAAAGTGGAGAAAAAATGGATAAAAAGTGGAGAAAAAGTGGAGAATAAGTGGAGAAAAAGTGGAGAAAAAGTGGAGAAAATGTGGAGAAAAAAATGGAGAAAAAGTGGAGAAAAAGTGGAGAAAAAGTGGAGAAAAAGTGGAGAAAAAAATGGAGAAAAAGTGGAGAAAAAGTGGAGAAAAAGTGGAGAAAATGTGGAGAAAAAAATGGAGAAAAAGTGGAGAAAAAATGGAGAAAAAGTGGAGAAAGAGTGGAGAAAAAGTAGAGAAAAAAATGGAGAAAAAGTGGAGAAAAAGTGGAGTAAAAATGGAGAAAAAGTGGAGAAAAAATGGAGAAAAAAATGGATAAAAAGTGGAGAAAAAGTGGAGAAAAAGTGGAGAAAAAATGGATAAAAAGTGGAGAAAAAGTGAAGAAAAAGTGGAGAAAAAATGGAGAAAAAATGGAGAAAAAAAATGTAGAAAAAGTGGAGAAAAAGTGGAGAAAAAAATGGAGAAAAAGTGGAGAAAAAGTGGAGCACCCTTTGGTGCCTTTCATGTGGCACTAAGGGGTGCTTAGCTTTGTATTTAGCCAAAAAAATGAAAAAAAAAATGACGTAGGGTTCCCCCTAGTTTTGTAGCCAGCTAGGGTAAAGCAGACGGCTGCAGCCTGCAGACCACAGCTGGCAACCTCACCTTGGCTGGTAATCCAAAACTGAGGGCACCCCACGCTGTTATTTTAAATTAAATAAATAATTTAAAAAAAAAACACGTAGGGGTCCCCCAAAATTGGATCACCAGCCAAGGTAAAGCAGACAGCTGGGGCCTGATATTCTCAGACTAGGGAGGTCCATGGTTATTGGACTCTCCCCAGCCTAAAAATAGCAGGCCGCAGCCGCCCCAGAAGTGGCGCATCCATTAGATGCGCCAATCCTGGTGCTTCGCCCCAGCTCATCCCGCGCCCTGGTGCGGTGGCAAACGGGGTAATATATGGGGTTAATACCAGGTGTGTAATGTCACCTGGCATCAAGCCCTGGGGTTGGTGAGGTCAGGCGTCTATCAGATACCCGACATCACCAACCCAGTCAGTAATAAAAAAAATAGACGACAAACACTCCCCAAAACATTCCCTCTTTAACCAATTTATTAGAATGAAAAACAAATCCAGGTCTGGTGTAATCCAAGGGGTTGCCATGACGATCCACACTGTCCCAGTCAATGAAGAGCAGGATGTTCCCCATTGGCTGGGAGAGCAATGCAGTGACCTGAGCTAACATCAATGGGTCAGCCCAGGTCACTGCAGGGCATGACAAGTGCTGCTGTCAGCGAGGTACATTACCTGCGCTGATCTCCAGCACTGCTGACAGCCCCTGTCACTAAGTTCAATGACCGCCGCCTTCACAGCCAAGAATCGCGAGAGGCCCGTGACGTCACCGCTAGTCAGTCTCGGGTCGGAAGCGAGAGAAGGTGATGTGACAAGCGGCGACCATGGAGGACAGTGACAGCGCTGAGGTCGGGATGGCGGGACTTCATCACCGCAGGCAGGGCCGGCTCCAGGTTTTTGTGGGCCCCGGGCGGAAGAGTCTCAGTGGGTCCCATACACACGCAGACACACACACATACACAGATACATACACGTACATATACATATTTAAAGACAAACTCACAAAAATACATATAAACAGACAAATCTATACAGTCATATACACTGACATACATAGATACACATCATACATGCATACATACAGAGACACACACTGCTATGCTGCATACATACATACATACATACAGACACACACATACTGCTCTGCATGCATACATACATATAGACAGACACACACACACTGCTCTGCTACATACATACATATAGATAGACACACACATACTGCTCTGCTGCATACATACATACAGACACACACACACACACTGCTCTGCTGCATACATACATACAGACAGACACGCATACTGCTCTGCTGCATACATACATGCATACATACATACAGACAGACACGCATACTGCTCTTCTGCATACATACATACAGACACACATACTGCTCTGCATGCATACATACATACATACAGACACACACATACTGCTCTGCATGCATACATACATATAGACAGACACACACACACTGCTCTGCTACATACATACATATAGACAGACACACACATACTGCTCTGCTGCATACATACATACAGACACACACACACACTGCTCTGCTGCATACATACATACAGACAGACACTCATACTGCTCTGCTGCATACATACATGCATACATACAGACACACACACACTGCTCTGCTGCATACATACATACAGACACGCATACTGCTCTGCTGCATACATACATGCATACATACATACAGACAGACACGCATACTGCTCTTCTGCATACATACATACATACATACATACAGACAGACAGACACGCATACTGCTCTGCATGCATACATACAGACACACATACTGCTCTGCTGCATACATACATGCATACATACAGACACGCATACTGCTCTGCTGCATACATACATGCATACATACAGACACGCATACTGCTCTGCTGCATACATACATGCATACATACAGACACGCATACTGCTCTGCTGCATACATACATGCATACATACAGACACGCATACTGCTCTGCTGAATATATACATACATACATACAGACATGCATACTGCTCTGCTGCATATATACATACATACAGACATGCATACTGCTCTGCTGCATATATACATACATACATACAGACACATATACTGCTCTGCTGCATACATACATGCATACATACAGACACGCATACTGCTCTGCTGCATATATACATGCATACATACAGACACGCATACTGCTCTGCTGCATACATACATGCATACATACAGACAGACACGCATATTGCTCTGCTGCATACAAACATACAGACACGCACACTGCTCTGCTGCATATATACATACATACACGCATACTGCTCTGCTACATATATACATACATACATACAGACACGCATACTGCTCTGCTGCATATATACATACATACATACAGACACGCATACTGCTCTGCTGCATATATACATACATACATACAGACACGCATACTGCTCTGCTGCATACATACATACATATAGACACGCATACTGCTCTGCTGCATATATACATACATACAGACACGCATACTGCTCTGCTGCATATATACATACATACAGACACGCATACTGCTCTGCTGCATATATACATACATACATACAGACACGCATACTGCTCTGCTGCATATATACATACATACATACAGACACGCATACTGCTCTGCTGCATACATACATACATATAGACACGCATACTGCTCTGCTGCATATATACATACATACATACAGACACGCATACTGCTCTGCTGCATATATACATACATACATACAGACACGTATACTGCTCTGCTGCATACATACATGCATACATACAGACAGACACGCATATTGCTCTGCTGCATATATATATACAGACAGACACGCATACTACTCTGCTACATATATACATACATACAGACACGTATACTGCTCTGCTGCATACATACATGCATACATACATACAGACACGCATATTGCTCTGCTGCATATATATATACATACATACAGACATGCATACTACTTTGCTACATATATACATACATACATACAGACACGCATACTGCTCTGCTGCATATGTACATACATACAGACACGCATACTGCTCTGCTGCATATATACATACATACAGACACGCATACTGCTCTGCTGCATATATACATACATACAGACACGCATACTGCTCTGCTGCATATATACATACATACAGACACGCATACTGCTCTGCTGCATATATACATACATACATACAGACACGCATACTGCTCTGCTGCATATATACATACATACATACAGACACGCATACTGCTCTGCTGCATATATACATACATACATACAGACACGCATACTGCTCTGCTGCATATATACATACATATAGACACGCATACTGCTCTGCTGCATATATACATACATACATACAGATACGCATACTGCTCTGCTGCATATATACATACATAGATACAGACACGTATACTGCTCTGCTGCATACATACATGCATACATACAGACAGACACGCATATTGCTCTGCTGCATATATATATACAGACAGACACGCATACTACTCTGCTACATATATACATACATACAGACACGTATACTGCTCTGCTGCATACATACATACATACATACATACAGACACGCATATTGCTCTGCTGCATATATATATACATACATACAGACATGCATACTACTTTGCTACATATATAGATACATACATACAGACACGCATACTGCTCTGCTGCATATATACATACATACAGACACGCATACTGCTCTGCTGCATATATACATACATACAGACACGCATACTGCTCTGCTGCATATATACATACATACAGACACGCATACTGCTCTGCTGCATATATACATACATACAGACACGCATACTGCTCTGCTGCATATATACATACAGACACGCATACTGCTCTGCTGCATATATACATACATACATACAGACACGCATACTGCTCTGCTGCATATATACATACATACAGACACGCATACTGCTCTGCTACATATATACATACATACATACAGACACGCATACTGCTCTGCTGCATATATACATACATACATACAGACACGCATACTGCTCTGCTGCATAGATACATACATACATACAGACACGCATACTGCTCTGCTGCATACATACATACAGACACGCATACTGCTCTGCTGCATATATACATACATACATACAGACACGCATACTGCTCTGCTGCATATATACATACATGCATACAGACAGACACGCATATTGCTCTGCTGCATATATACATACATACATACAGACACGCATACTGCTCTGCTGCATATATACATACATACATACAGACAGACACGCATATTGCTCTGCTGCATATATACATACATACATACAGACACGCATACTGCTCTGCTGCATATATACATACATACATACAGACACGCATACTGCTCTGCTGCATACATACATACATATAGACACGCATACTGCTCTGCTGCATATATACATACATACATACAGACACGCATACTGCTCTGCTGCATATATACATACATACATACAGACACGCATACTGCTCTGCTGCATACATACATACATACAGACACGCATACTGCTCTGCTGCATATATACATACATACAGACACGCATACTGCTCTGCTGCATATATACATACATACAGACACGCATACTGCTCTGCTGCATATATACATACATACATACAGACACGCATACTGCTCTGCTGCATATATACATACATACATACAGACACGCATACTGCTCTGCTGCATACATACATACATATAGACACGCATACTGCTCTGCTGCATATATACATACATACAGACACGCATACTGCTCTGCTGCATATATACATACATACATACAGACACGTATACTGCTCTGCTGCATACATACATGCATACATACAGACAGACACGCATATTGCTCTGCTGCATATATATATACAGACAGACACGCATACTACTCTGCTACATATATACATACATACAGACACGTATACTGCTCTGCTGCATACATACATGCATACATACATACAGACACGCATATTGCTCTGCTGCATATATATATACATACATACAGACATGCATACTACTTTGCTACATATATACATACATACATACAGACACGCATACAGCTCTGCTGCATATATACATACATACAGACACGCATACTGCTCTGCTGCATATATACATACATACAGACACGCATACTGCTCTGCTGCATATATACATACATACAGACACGCATACTGCTCTGCTGCATATATACATACATACAGACACGCATATTGCTCTGCTGCATATATACATACAGACACGCATACTGCTCTGCTGCATATATACATACATACATACAGACACGCATACTGCTCTGCTGCATATATACATACATACATACAGACACGCATACTGCTCTGCTGCATACATACATACATATAGACACGCATACTGCTCTGCTGCATATATACATACATACATACAGACACGCATACTGCTCTGCTGCATATATACATACATACATACAGACACGTATACTGCTCTGCTGCATACATACATGCATACATACAGACAGACACGCATATTGCTCTGCTGCATATATATATACAGACAGACACGCATACTACTCTGCTACATATATACATACATACAGACACGTATACTGCTCTGCTGCATACATACATGCATACATACATACAGACACGCATATTGCTCTGCTGCATATATATATACATACATACAGACATGCATACTACTTTGCTACATATATACATACATACATACAGACACGCATACAGCTCTGCTGCATATATACATACATACAGACACGCATACTGCTCTGCTGCATATATACATACATACAGACACGCATACTGCTCTGCTGCATATATACATACATACAGACACGCATACTGCTCTGCTGCATATATACATACATACAGACACGCATACTGCTCTGCTGCATATATACATACAGACACGCATACTGCTCTGCTGCATATATACATACATACATACAGACACGCATACTGCTCTGCTGCATATATACATACATACAGACACGCATACTGCTCTGCTACATATATACATACATACATACAGACACGCATACTGCTCTGCTGCATATATACATACATACATACAGACACGCATACTGCTCTGCTGCATATATACATACATACATACAGACACGCATACTGCTCTGCTGCATACATACATACATATAGACACGCATACTGCTCTGCTGCATATATACATACATACATACAGACACGCATACTGCTCTGCTGCATATATACATACATACATACAGACAGACACGCATATTGCTCTGCTGTATATATACATACATACATACAGACACGCATACTGCTCTGCTGCATATATACATACATACATACAGACAGACACGCATACTGCTCTGCTGCATATATACATACATACATACAGACACGCATACTGCTCTGCTGCATACATACATACATATAGACACGCATACTGCTCTGCTGCATATATACATACATACATACAGACACGCATACTGCTCTGCTGCATATATACATACATACAGACACGCATACTGCTCTGCTGCATATATACATACATACATACAGACAGACACGCATACTGCTCTGCTGCATATATACATACATATATACAGACACGCATACTGCTCTGCTGCATACATACATACATATAGACACGCATACTGCTCTGCTGCATGCATACATACAAACACACACCTTGCTCTGCGGGGCCCACACACGCGGCTCCGGGGGTCACACACACGGCTCTGCGGGGCCCACACACGCGGCTCCGGGGGTCACACACACGGCTCTGCGGGGCCCACACACGCACGGGGTGACAGGGAGGGGCGGGGAGGGAGTGATGTCCCACATACTGATCAGGTTACGGTGCAGATGGGGCCCACACAGCGCCGGAGGGAAGCGATGTGCTGGGGGTCGCTGGCTGGCACTGTGACTCCTTCATCTGTGCGACCGAGCAGGACGCCGGGCGGTAGCTCCGCCCACAGATGATGCTCAATGCAGGAGAACACAGTGGCCTTAAAGGGCCGGCAGGCACAGTTTCCAGTGCCAAGGACTGCTGCCCCCGGGCCGACCGCAGGTAAGCCGAGCGGGACCGTCTGTGTGTGTGTGTGTGTGTGTGTGTGTGTGTGTGTGTGTACGTGTGTACATGCCGCGGGCAGGAGGAGGCGGAGTGAGCTGAGCGGGGAAGTGTGGGCTTCCTGCACGTAACTAGGGTAAACATCGGGTTACTAACCAAAGCGCTTTGGTTGGATACCCGATGTTTATCTTGGTTACCAGCTTCTGGCAGGCTGCCAGCGATGGCTCCTGCACACTGTAGCTGTAAAAAGCCCTGCTTTTTGCTGCTAGAACTGTTCTCGAACTTATCTAGAACTATCGAGCTTTTGCAAAAAGCTCGAGTTCTAGTTCGATCTCGAACAGCCCCCAAAATCACTCGAGCCTAGAACTGGAGAACCTCGAACCTCGAACCGCGCTCAACTCTAGTCCCTATCCATTTTAATACCATTTTTAATTACCAGATTCTAGCCCCCATAGACTTATATGAGGACCAGATTCCAATTTTATAAACCGGATCACCAGGATCAGCCAGTCCCAGTTATCTGCATGTCCGCTCATCACTAGTCAAGATTAATGGACCAGGCATAGATCTCCCTGCCTCTTAGGCTTCTTTTAAATGAAAGGGCGCATTGAGACACATAATGACTGACAGTCTGCTCTCCTGATCTACAGGTCTCACACTGGTAACTCTCATTTCATTTATAATAAGCTCTAGAGGTAGATTCTCAAACAGATTGGTGTCCAGACCATAAATCTTATTCTTAACAGTTCACTTACATATTAAGAATAAAGTGGATTTCTCTGGCATAAGACATTGGATGGCAGATATCAAATGATCATTTTATTCAACTTCCTATGACCTGCATGACCATATAGATGGCTTAAGAGGGTCCTACTAGCAGATTACCTTTAACGTGGCCATGCATATATAGTGAATGTTAGCAAACATGCTGATTTCAGCAGAACTGGCCTGCCATCTTTTATGTATGGACGTCTGCTGGAGGTCTCCAGTTAGCAGATGCATAGGAAAAAATATGGGATTTCAACAAGCACATTTTTTTGCTTGAAGAAAACAAGCTACCACCAGAGGTGTTTTTCAGTGACATTATTGTCACCGTCATCGCCCTCTTTTTTAGAACCCATTAACAGCTTTAGGACTGGAGCCTCTCATCTCCAACTTGGACATTACATTTAAATTTTGTTTAGTTTCTCTTGGTGATTAAACAGTCAATGTTGGTTTTGCTGCTAGCAGCTTCTCAGCTGTGCATGTCAGCTGCAGCTGCTCTCTAGCCATGGCCCTTTGTGTTTAAGTAGTAAGGTTTGCCAGCAATTTTTGCTGATTATGCAAAACCATTTGTATTCTGGCTGCCTTGGTGGAAGGAGCTGTTGTGGATCCGTCCTGAAGTCGTATCTTCTCCATTTTGGTTGTTTTTCCCCTGATTGTCTCACCTACCCTCGTGTTGTATTAGTGCAACGGTGGGTCAAGTGAGCCTTACCTTCTCACTCACTAGCTAGTGCTTACTGCAGAGCCTCTGAGGGCTTCAGGTTACGACTTGGCAACAGGTAAGGAACCTGTATAGGGTATGGCTAAGAGTGCAGTGTACAGTGGCAGGTAATGGCAGGAGGTGTACCATCTATCCTTTCAATAGTGCCAGAGCCCACCGTTGTTATTGTATTCCCGGTGTCCCCCTTTTTTGTAGTGTCATTGTGGTGTGTTTTCATTGTACATCAGACATCTGTTGATCTGAATGCTGATAACATGACAATTATTCAGAACACATGCATAATTGTCCAAATGTACCTATGTATGGGGGTTCAGCTAACAGCTACTGAAAGTTTGGCCAATGTTAGGGGGCAAGTATAGAGGGAACATTAATCATCACTAAATTTTTGAAATGTAAACTAGACTTGAAAAAAAACAATGTTACAGATGAAAGATAAATACCATACCTGATGGACTGACAAGAAGAAGGAAAACAACAGCTGGAACAATGTAAGCAGTCAGCATCCAGAGAGCTGGTTTTAATATTCGATGTTCAGCTAAGTGGTATGGACTTTCTTTCATTTCTCCAGTCATAGTATAGCACCAATAATCATTTAACCCCCAAATTCTGGGAGAAGTCCCAAAACCTGAAGAAAAAAGGGTTTATTCACGTTTCCTGCTGTTAAAATAATAAACAATAATAATAAATACATTTGTCATGAAATATATAAGTATTTTAGAATTAGAATTGGAATATTGGAAAGTTATGCAAAAAGATCAAGAGGCATGAGAACCGCCACCTAACTGCCTACTTCCCATGCACCCCATGCACCTCTTCTGATTAGTAGGCCCAGCACTAAATAGAATAGGTGCTGGGGCTGCCGGAATACAGGAGGAGGTTCTCAGGGCTCTATTACAGCTGACACAGACTACCACTGTGACTGCTGCACCAGAGTTCTTGAAATCATACTTATCTATCTATTGTAGCTAATACAACCATTATTATGATATAATATACAATTAAAATTATAGTATAAATTATTATTACAATGAATGTTATACCCCTCTTTATAACTGCTTACAAGTTATACCATTTTTTATTGTTTAATTTTAGAACACTGGATATTGTTTCTATACTGTTTTGGTATTTTATACTGATGAAACATTATCATTATGCTCAAGCATTCAAGGTGAATCAGTGTCAAGGCGGTTTTCTCTCCAGCCTCCTGAGCAAGTGGGACATGTCATCTCCCCCTCTCCTGAAATTGCTTTCTCTTCAGTGCCTCCAATGCATTGTGTATTACTGTTACTGTCATCAGTTGCAACAGTATAAAGACGCCTGTGTGGACCCAGGGCTTTTCGGTGTTACATGAAAAAATATTATGATGACAGGCAGAGACAGTCTACGCTCAACTCTTTTCTGCTCCTGCACTCCTGGATCCAGAGGTGTAACTTGATGCATCTCGGCACCAGTGCAAAATCTGTAACCTTGACTCCAACCTACCATGTACAAATTAATAATACTGGTGTCTTTCTACGTGGTAAAAAGAAGAATGACCACACTATTACCAAACAGCTGAGACATTTTAAAATATCACAGACCTGTTTGTATTTTATCTTCAGAGTAAAGTTTACCTCTTCCGACATGTGACTTAAAGGGAATCTGTCAGCAGGTTTTTGCTACCTCATCTAACAGTAACATAATGCAGGCAAGGAGATTGTGAATCCAGTGGTGTATGACATAAATTACTGGCTGTAGCAGTTCTGTCACAATCAAAGAATTGAGTTTTAGCTGAGCCAAAGAAGCTGTCCTGCTCACCTCAAGTTCTCAATAGAGATTGTGCATTGTCTGTGAGGTGCAAATCACAACAGGAGGTGTGTTGAACTACCGTGCACATGAGTTTATAGTCCTGTAATGTTAATCATAGGGTACTAAAGTCTTCAATTTACTTAATTGCACACACATAAGTGAAGCACAGTTGCTTTTTGTTTTTTAACTCTTACAGCATGCTTTTTGTGCTTTTTTTAGTCATGCCAATCGCAGGGGTTCAGGCGCTGTACCCCCACGATCACTGCCGGTTCTCCAGCTGATGTTACAGCCAAGATACGGCTCTCACTACCCAGAGCACTGCCCACGTCTCTCCTGGCAGTATAACCCTCTAAATGATGCGATCAATTCGATTGTAGCATTCAGGAGGCAGCGAGAGGAATCACTTACCTCTCCCTGGTGATTGGGTCCCTGTAATGCGATCACATGGACCCGATTACTGCAATCGTTACCATGACGACCCTGGGTTACTGAGCTATGGAGAGACTCACACACCATGCTTTGTGAGGCGTAGTGCTTAGCTATAATCCACTGTAGTGATAAAGCACCATAGGAGATTATAGAAACGAAGGGCATAAACTTGCAACCAAATCTGCAAAGGAAAAAAGAAGCAGTGTGTGCACAGCAAGTCACGATTCTCATTGACTTTGCTGAGATGATTTTAACTTGCTTTTATTGATTAAAAAAAGCATAAAAAAACACAAAAAAGCCACCATGTGGGCACATAGCCTAATACTTGTAGAATTAGAGTACATTTTCATTCTTACACTATATGTAACAAGAAAATTCTGTTTAAGTACAAATATAAAGTAAACTTACTTCAACACCGGTTCTGCTCTTCCAAAGGCATTTGTTCTGTGTTTTCTCCGCAGTAGACACATTTATAACAGGGTAGAGAATCTTGTTTTACAATACATAAGGTCTAAAAAATAATCAAAGAAAAGAAAAAAAAATCAATAGTATTCAAATGCATCCTTCTTTTTTTGTTCTCTGCATACATACATCCTGTTTATCTTTTTATCTATGATAGATGCTTGCTCCTACTATCCATATCAATATAAACAGATATATATCAAAAAAGTGCAACAGCACATTCTGTGCCAAGATATAAGCAACCATTGAGTAAATTAAATCTAAATTGCACAAACTGACCAATTTGTGCACTAAGTACCTTGATTTTATAAGTATAGTCAATATGCCAGTAATTCAGTTTACATTTCATATATTCATTATTTGCATACATCTTGGCGTGCACAATGTGCGGCTGCATTCTTTGGGATGTATATACTGTAATATAGTCATAGTAGCTTGCACCTGTTCACATTTGCTTCACTCTGTTAGGACGTGCTGGTCATATTTTTTTTGTAGTGTACATTTGATGATTATCACTGCCTTCACAGTTGGCTGGGCACTCATCCTATAAGATGGCTCAGCACTTTCCCTACAAAGAAAGGTTACATTGTCCGGACTGTTGAGTGCACAAGAATTGGTCTATTTGTGCACAAAGAAACTTATTTCTATAATTAATTTTTATATAGTAGTAATCCAGTATAAATATCATATACTCAATGTCTGTACATATCTTGGCTAATACAGTGTACTCCTACATTTAAACAAATCCCCTTTGAATATGAGTGATGTCTTTTTTTTGGTTGGAGGGATTATAATTCTTTGGACAACTAGATAATTGTCTTGGGGCACCCATTTAACTTTATACTAGTGCTGCTGGAAAAGAAAGAAAGAAAGAAAGAGAAAGAAAGAAAGAAAGAAAAAGAAAAAAAGAAAGAAAGAAAGAAAGAAAGAAAGAAAGAAAGAAAGAAAGAAAGAAAGAAAGAAAGAAGAGATCCTGCTACCCATGTTTCATTCTTTGTACTTGATACTTGTTTCATTTTTTGTACATAATACTGTCAATTTTTTTCTTAAATTAAAAAGTCTAGAAATATCCACTACTATTCTTCTTTTCTGCCAGTAAGATCTTGCCAGTGTCTACACTTCAATATACCATCATGGATACATAGCAGCTGTACGTAAAACTACAGACATTATTTTACTAGGTACTCTATTATTAGACAATTGCTTTATTTTTCATGAGGAATTTTATTTGCAATTAAGACGGACTGCAATTGGCTACAAAGTTGTGCTGACCTATGCCAGGATATTTCACATCACTTTGTCAAAGTGCTAAGGTGGTGTGGATACATAGATGATGTTTTCTTCCTCTGGATGGGTGCATTGAACAACTGATGTCTTTTCATACTTTTCTTAATTGTAAATAACCAGATATTAAAAAGGTTTTCCCACAAGCAAAGTTAATTTTAATCAACAGATCTTGGAATAATTATACGTTCTACAGTTAGAGGTGTTTAAAAAAAATGATCCTGTGCTGAGATCTTATATATGTGTCTCTGCTATGTACTATATAATGGATTTGTCTGACAGTACAGGGACATGTTCTAATTACACCACATCTCCTGGGCAGGGGATTACACAAAAGAGTATAAGGATCATGTAATACGCCGTTTTCCTGCCTTTGATGTGAGCTCGCATGGCGAGCCTGCATCTTTCCCTGCAGAAGGCTCAATCTGTGTTCTTGTGAAAGCCCGTGGCTGGTGTTCATAGGAGACTGTGATTTTTTTTCTATTTACATCAATGCTGTGGCATTGCTGTATATAGAACAAGTGATCAAATTATTGAAGGTTCAAGTCCATTAACCCCTTCACGACCATGGACGGATATATCCGTCATGGAGCGTGTCCCGTTAAGCCCCGCCCCCTGCCTGCGGACAGGCGGCGGCGGTCGGCACACATATCAGCTGTTTTCAACAGCTGACATGTGTGCCTGCATGTTGCGAGTGGAATCGCTTCCACTCGCAACATTTAACCCCTTAAATCTCGCTGCCAAAGTCTGGCAGCGAGATCTATATGCGCGCGGCCATGATTTTTACTTACCGCCGCCCCCACCGGAAGTCACGTGCGTGATCACGTGACTTTCTGTGGCTGCCATCATAGCACAGGGTCATGTGATGACGCCTGCAGCTATGAAGTTTCACTTTCGTTGTCCCTCGGCCGAGAGCAGAGAGAAACAGGAAGTGACTGAATCTGCTGTTTACAGCTGTATAGCTGTGATCAGCAGATAGATAAGAGCGATCGGATTGCTGATCGCTATAGCCCCCTAGGGGGACTAGTAAAATAAAAAAAATAAAAAAAGTTTAAAAAAAACAAAAAAAAAAACAAAAACTAAAAGTTCAAATCACCCCCTTTTCCCCCCATTGAATAAAGGGTTAAAAAATAAATAAATATACACATATTTGGTATTGCCACGTTCAGAAATGCCCGATGTATCAAAATATAAAATCAATTAATCTGATTGGTAAACGGCGTAGTGGCAAAAAAATTCCAAACGCCAAAATTACGTTTTTTGGTCGCCGCAAGTTTTACGCAAAATGCAATAACAAGTGATCAAAACGTAGCATCTGCGCAAATATGGTACCATTAGAAATGACAGCTCAAGACGCAAAAAATAAGCCATCACTGAGCCATAGATCCAGAAAAATGAGAACGCTACGTGTTTCGGAAAATGGCGCAAAACGTGCGCCACTTTTATTGGACAAGCTTGTGAATATTTTTAACCCCTTAGATACAAGTAAACCTATACATGTTTGGTGTCTACAAACTCGCACCAACCTCAGGCATCATACCCACACATCAGTTTTACCATATAGTGAACACCGTGAATAAAACATCCCAAACACTATTGTGCCATCACACTTTTTTTGCAGTTTTTCCACACTTGGAATTTTTTTGCTATTTTCCAGTACACCGTATGGTAAAACTTATGGTTTCATTTAAAAGTACAACTTGTCCCGCAAAAAACAAGCCCTCATATGGCAAGATTGACGGAAAAATAAAAAAGTCACGGCTCTCGAAAGAAGGGGAGCAAAAACCAAAAACGCAAAAACGGAAAGTGCCCCGGGGCTGAAAGGGTTAAGGGACTATTAAATATAGTACAATTTTTTTTTACCACATAAATAAAATAAAAACTATACATGTTTGGTATCTACATAATCATATTCACACAAAGAATTGTACTGGCAGATAAGTTTTATAGTAAAACTAGCTGTAGTATCTGGGCGTTGCCCGGGATAGTAACTATCTCTCTTTGAGTTTTTGTCTGTCTCTGTCTATCTGTCTCTGTGTGTCTGTGTCTGTCTGTATCAGTCTCTCTGTCTGTCTCTCTCTATCTCTGTGTCTCTCTCTTTCTCTGTGTCTGTCTATGTATGTCTGTCTCTCTCTATCTGTCTGTCTCCTTCCAGGGTTGTCTCTTTCCCCGTCTGTCTCTTTCCCCTTCTGTCTCTTTCCCAGTCTGTCTCTTTCCCAATCTGTCTCTTTGCCTGGCTGTCTCTTTGCCCGACTGTCTCTTTGCCTGGCTGTCTTTTTCCAGGGCTGTCTCTTTCAGGGCTATCTCTTTCCAGGGCTGTCTCTTTCACCGTCTGTCTCTTTCCAGGGCTGTCATTTTCCCCGTCTGTCACTTTCCAGGTCTGTCTCTTTGCCCGTCTGTCTCTTCCAGGGCTGTCTCTTTCCAGGGCTGTCTCTTTGCCCATCTGTCTCTTTTCCCATCTGTCTCTTTGCCCGTTGGCCTCTTTGCACCTCTGTCTCTTTTCAGGGTTGTCTCTTTCCAGGGCTGTCTCTTTGCCTGGCTGTCTCTTTGCCCGGCTGTCTCTTTGCCTGGCTGTCTCTTTTCAGGGCTCTCTCTTTGCCCGTCTGTCTCTTTCCAAGGCTGTCTCTTTCCCGTCTGTCTCTTTCGAAGGCTGTCTCTTTGCCCAGCTGTTTCTTTGCCCAGCTGTCTCTTTGCCTGGCTGTCTCTTTGCCCAGCTGTCTCTTTGCCCGGCTGTCTCTGTCTCTATCTCTCTGTCTCTTTGCCCATCTGTCTCTGTCTCTATCTGTCTCTTTCCATGTCTGTCTCTGCCTGTGTCTGTCTGTCTGTCTTTTTCTGTCTCTCTCTCTATCCGTCTCCCCACCGACATCTTATTACCTCACACATAAGCTTCTTATACTAACAGTTTATTTTGCTCCTATAGCAACCACTGACAGTTGCTATTAATAGCCCGTATCTCCCGCCTCCATTCAGATTAATGGAGGTAGGATTTTGGAGACTAACTGTAAAGCGCGGGGTTAAATTTTCCCGTCCAAACATAGTCTATGACGTTACCTGAGTCACATGGGGTGTCTGTGCAAAATTTCATGATTGTAAATGCAACCGTGAGGATTCCTTTAGCGGACATACACACATACATACACACATACACTCAGCTTTATATATTAGGTGAACATTGTAAATAAAAAAAACAAAACACTTTTTTGCTATTTCACCACACTTGGGTTTTTTTTGCTTACCATCACACTATATGATAAAATGGTACTACTCTCAAAATACTGCAAGAAACAAGCCCTCACACAGCTATATCATCAGAAAAATAAAAATATTATGGCCCTTGAAATAAGGGAAGGAAAAAACAGTAGCGCAAAAACGAAAAAAAAAAAATTACCCGGTCATGAAGGGGTTAAAAACAACCTGCTTAAGTTCATAAATTGTCATCCTAGATGGATATTATATTCTAATCCATATAGATAATAATTTAAATAAAGAGAACTTCTGAGAATTACCATGTTTTCCCAAAAATACACTGATGATCAAAAGGGTAACAATGTTTTGAACTTTTGACTTAAACTTTTAACTTTAAAAGGCTCAATATCTCACCTTACACTACAGCTTCAAACGTGAGACTACCATAATTTTATAGACAAACATGTTGGCATCTCTATTTAGCATATGATAAATTATGCAGATTCTTGTCATGTCACTGCATTGTTACTGTTTTGCTCCTAAAAATCTAAATTGTAATTTTTATTATTTTGTTAGTATTTTGCAAATACACCATTGGTTTTTAACACTGCCTGGATCCTTCTGAGCATGCTCTTGATTAGATTCAAGCATGTCTCAACCAAAATCTGGTCCCAGGTTTCTTTCTACGTACATTCCCAGTATTGGTGCATACTGGTTGACATACTTGGGTATATACACAATACTACCCACAAGTGTTCGATTGGGTTGAGGCCTGGGGACTGTTGGGGCCAATCTAGTACCTGTACTGGAGGGGAGGAGCTTGTCAGTGCTGTTAGAGTGTTGGAGGTGGAAGGGTGTGCCTGGCTTGCTCCTGCTTCTCCAGGACCGCATCCGTTCAGCTGCCTCTCCTTTCCCCAGGGTAGAGGTAGCGTGCCTGGGGGCAGTATGGAGCCTCAGGCCCTCACCCCCTGGTTACCATCTGCAGGGGGTGGGGAAGCAAGACCAGAGGAGCCACTATGGAGGTCACAGAGGATCCAAAGACTGGTGACCCCAGACCCCATCCCAGGGAGGACCCTGAGCCCTAGCCCAAGGAGGACTCAGGACCCCAGCCTGGAGAATCCTGGACAGGGGGCCACCCCCAGTAGCAGTCGAGGGCCATACCAAGCCCTGCAGCAAAGGTAGCAGTGGAGGACTGTTGGGGGGCCCTGGACCCCAATGAGGACATCGGAGCATACACCAAGAGGATTGGGCGTATGTTCCAGAAGGTTGAGGAAACGGGATGGCAAATGTGTGATTTACGGGAACGGTTGAAGGATGCCAGGTTCTCCCAGGGCCACTGTGCAAAGCGGTACCAGGAGGAACACGGTGTGATGGTCAGGGCCCTCCGGGCCGAACTAGAGGCGGTCGTCGCTCTCCATGAGGGGATCCATAGGAGTTTGGGTCCTTTCGTGGAGAAGCTGCAGAACGATGACAGGTTCTCGGCCATGAGGGTGGTGAAGTCGGGGGCCAGAGGTGCAGTAACAGTCCCTTTGGGTCTTCGGCTGGGGGGTCTGTTTTGGCTTTTCAGCCAGGGGTGGCCCCATTCCTTGTGTCAGTGCAGCAGCCAGGGAGTCCAGGACGGGAAGGTGTACTAACCATGGCATCGCTGGATACTGCTGCATCTCCATGTGGCAGTATGGCAGCGGCCCTCCGCGTGGCATCCCCAAAACCGGAAGTGACATCACTGGAAGTGGCGTCGGCGGAGGTGATGTCATAGAAGGCGGGTGGTGCTGCAATGGAGGGTGAGCCACGGAGCCACATGGCCCCAACCACCGGCACCATGCCCCCTGCTGAGGCCAGTGAGACTGGCGCCTGCAAGGAAGGGGTAACCCAGCCTAACAGCGCTGTCGAGAATACAGGCAGCGCTGGCGTGAGTGGGTGGGTTTCCCCTAGCAACGGTAAGCAGGGTGAGCCAGTGGAAAGTGGCGGTTCAGGGATCCGGGGAGCTAGTGCCGTGCCCGGGGTGAAGAGACCTGGCCAGGAGGAGGACAACCATCCTGCAGTCGCCAGCAGCCAGTTGAGTTATCGCAATTTTGTTTTAGGGACGAGGTGCCAGAGGACAAAGTAATGAAAAAAGCGAAGGCTAAGAAGATGCAGGAGGTGGTGGCGTATAAATATACGTCTATGTCTGACACAGAGGCCACCGCCTCCCGTGCCAGTCCCAGGAGGCATGTGCCCCAGGGTCCGTCAGTGGGCCAGGGGCACATGTCTGATGGGGAGCAGTGGGTCAAGCAGGGCCAGAAGGAGGGCCTTGTGCGGGTCCCTGCTCCCAACATAAACAGTGTGGCAGATTTCCCGTCACTTCCTTCAGCACAGAGCCCGATGGTATCTGGATTGGGGGAGGGAGGGAACGGGAGAGAGTAAGGGGCCAAGCTCCAAAAATGTTGAAATGGAGGCAGTGTCGGACCCGGCAGGTATGCATTGTGTGAATACATCGAAGGTTGTTACTGAAGTTATGAATGATATACCTATTGAACTTCTTCCTGCTGTGGCTGCTTTAGATATTACTAATCGAGAGAGAGAGGAGTGAGAGAGAGGGAGGAGAGAGAAAGGGGGCGAGACTGTTGTGGGCTCCACTGCCCTCTTGGTGGGGGATTCTGGCCCTGCACCACGGGCTAACACATATGCCCAAGCGGCCACTGCCAAAGGGAGAGGAAGGAGAGTGGCTGAGGTTTTGTCCGATGATTTTGAGGCCGGCGATTTGCAACAGCGTTTCCTGAGCGCCCTGAAGAGGAGAGCGGAAACCTTGACAGTAGGGGAGGGGGGGGTGGACCTGTCTTTTTGGATAAAAAGACATGGTTTGTCAGCCTTCCAAGATAGAGAACGGGAGGGACCCATAGTGTGGTCCCTCCCCACAATGGGGTGAGGTAGTGCCACTAAGAACATGGTCCATTTCCGATGGTCCACCTTGAGCGATGAGGCATGTCCCTGGAATTGCAGGGAAAGAATAGTTGAGCTTTTATCAGGAATGGGCTTTAAGGGTCACAACCTGGCTGGTTTTGTTCAGCCTTTTGCCACTACCGTTTTTGAGGCCAGTTTCATGACTCCAGAAGGCTTGGAACTCTTCTGGTCTCGATATGAGCTGGCCAAGAATACCCCTGCAGGCGTAACATCAAGGTAGAGGCAGTTTCTCGGCAGAACACAGTTAAGAAAGTGACCGTAACTACAGCTAACATGTTACTTTCTTGAGTTGACATCATGACCTGGATCAGCCGTTATGGCGAGGTGGTCCAGGTCCCCGAGAAAGTGCGGGATCGATTTGGTTTCTGGACTGGTGCCTGGACTTCGATGGTAAAGTTGAAAGTTTCAGGAAACTCTGTTGCCTACATCCCTCCCTCAACGTTCCTGGGGAAGGACTGGATCCTGATCCACTATCAGGGACAGCCGAGGGTCTGCCACAAGTGCGGCAGCCCCTGCCACTTCAGTGCCACTTGTAAGGTACAGAAGTGAGCACTGTGTGAGGCACATGACCATCTTGCCGTCACGTGTAAGGCGATTCGGTGTAACCTGTATGGGGATCTAGGTCACCCATTTAGCCGTCTTTCGCCAATGCAGTCCTTTGTCCTTCCACAGCTCCACAGGGTTCTGAGGAGTCAGTGGAGGAAGGTACTAGCAGAGGTGAAAAGAGTAAGGGTCCTGTGAAGAGTAAGAGTATTCCATCCTCACTAGTGAGGTGACAGGAACAACGTCAGAGGGAAAGGGAGCGAGGTGTGATGACTTTGCCGTCTACCTCTGGGGCACCTGCAGCTGAGGACCTGGGTAGCGAGCAAGATGAGGAGGGGAGGAGGTTGAGAAAAGAGGAGGAGGCCAACGCCTCACATTTGTCTTCCAATGAAGATCAGAAAGAGGATGTGCAGGCATGGTAAAAGAAACACCGTAAAATGAACGGCTACAAGAGCAAAGCCAGAAGGGGAACCTTGAAGAGGGAGTCCAGGACTCCTTCTCTGGAGTGGGACCACTCAGGGACATCTATCCTGGATGACCCTCCTGGTACGGTTCCATCAACTCAGTCCAGGCGACCAACGGAGGCTTCTGCCACCCCACCTCTGGTAGCCATATCCAACTAGTACCAGGCCCTGGATGAACACATACCTCCCTACGCAGGTGGGGAGGACAAGGGCACGGTGCCAGTGGTAGTGGAAAAGGACGTAGGGGCCTCTGGGGATGCTGGATCCCCCTCGCCCAGAGAATCCTCCTTGGAAGGAGGGGATTGCCCCAAAACCACCGGACAAAAGGGTGTGTGAGAAAAGCATAGATGTATCAGTATGCCTGAAGCGTATAGCCTAGTCAGAGGGTGAATAGGATGAGCGTGTTGGTGGGGGTGGTGAAAAGCCAGCTGTCGAGCTCAATCAATCTTGATGGTGGCACTCACCCCGTTGATGTTGGTGACCATTAATATCACCGTCATTAAGTCTGATACGGCTAGGTTTACGGCCTTTGATTTTCTCGGCCATTTTGATGCCAACATTTTGTTTATGCAGGAGACCAGGTTGACAGATCAGTCATCCTTCCGGAAAGCAAGTCCGGACTGGATCCATGGTCCCTCCTACTGGTCTCTTGTGGCTGAGTCGTACAGTTAGGTCCAGAAATATTTGGACAGTGACACAATTTTCGCGAGTTGGGCTCTGCATGCCACCACATTGGATTTGAAATGAAATCTCTACAACAGAATTCAAGTGCAGATTGTAACGTTTAATTTGAAGGTTTGAACAAAAATATCTGATAGAAATTGTAGGAATTGTACACATTTATTTACAAACACTCCACATTTTAGGAGGTCAAAAGTAATTGGACAAATAAACCAAACCCAAACAAAATATTTTTATTTTCAATATTTTGTTGCGAATCCTTTGGAGGCAATCACTGCCTTAAGTCTGGAACCCATGGACATCACCAAACGCTGGGTTTCCTCCTTCTTAATGCTTTGCCAGGCCTTTACAGCCGCAGCCTTCAGGTCTTGCTTGTTTGTGGGTCTTTCCGTCTTAAGTCTGGATTTGAGCAAGTGAAATGCATGCTCAATTGGGTTAAGATCTGGTGATTGACTTGGCCATTGCAGAATGTTCCACTTTTTTGCACTCATGAACTCCTGGGTAGCTTTGGCTGTATGCTTGGGGTCATTGTCCATCTGTACTATGAAGCGCCGTCCGATCAACTTTGCGGCATTTGGCTGAATCTGGGCTGAAAGTATATCCCGGTATACTTCAGAATTCATCCGGCTACTCTTGTCTGCTGTTATGTCATCAATAAACACAAGTGACCCAGTGCCATTGAAAGCCATGCATGCCCATGCCATCACGTTGCCTCCACCATGTTTTACAGAGGATGTGGTGTGCCTTGGATCATGTGCCGTTCCCTTTCTTCTCCAAACTTTTTTCTTCCCATCATTCTGGTACAGGTTGATCTTTGTCTCATCTGTCCATAGAATACTTTTCCAGAACTGAGCTGGCTTCATGAGGTGTTTTTCAGCAAATTTAACTCTGGCCTGTCTATTTTTGGAATTGATGAATGGTTTGCATCTAGATGTGAACCCTTTGTATTTACTTTCATGGAGTCTTCTCTTTACTGTTGACTTAGAGACAGATACACCTACTTCACTGAGAGTGTTCTGGACTTCAGTTGATGTTGTGAACGGGTTCTTCTTCACCAAAGAAAGTATGCAGCGATCATCCACCACTGTTGTCATCCGTGGACGCCCAGGCCTTTTTGAGTTCCCAAGCTCACCAGTCAATTCCTTTTTTCTCAGAATGTACCCGACTGTTGATTTTGCTACTCCAAGCATGTCTGCTATCTCTCTGATGGATTTTTTCTTTTTTTTCAGCCTCAGGATGTTCTGCTTCACCTCAATTGAGAGTTCCTTAGACCACATGTTGTCTGGTCACAGCAACAGCTTCCAAATGCAAAACCACACACCTGTAATCAACCCCAGACCTTTTAACTACTTCATTGATTACAGGTTAACGAGGGAGACGCCTTCAGAGTTAATTGCAGCCCATAGAGTCCCTTGTCCAATTACTTTTGGTCCCTTGAAAAAGAGGAGGCTATGCATTACAGAGCTATGATTCCTAAACCCTTTCTCCGATTTGGATGTGAAAACTCTCATATTGCAGCTGGGAGTGTGCACTTTCAGCCCATATTATATATATAATTGTATTTCTAAACATGTTTTTGTAAACAGCTAAAATAACAAAACTTGTGTCACTGTCCAAATATTTCTGGACCTAACTGTATATATACTTTTTAAGATCGAGGAGGTAACATGCCGACGAATTATTGAGCTCGAAATGGGGAGTTGTCTGATATTAGATGTGCTCATGAAGGGTCAAGAGCTTAGGCTCATTAACATCTGAAGGTCGGGGGGGCGTGGCCTGGACAGCAATGTGAAGAGACATGTTTGTGGAGCTCTCCTGCAAACTCCCTTGATAAATCCCTGAATACCGCTGTTATCACTGCCTCAGCCGGCTGTCAGGAAGATAAGGTGGTGAGGACTTATCTGGGGTGAGTCTGGTGGATGCAGAGAGGTGCCATGGTCCGTGGCAGGCAAAAAGATAATGGAGGCGGGAAAGTCCCCAGCTCTCAAGATGGTGCCATGATAAGGCAGGAAGCTGAGAAAGTTAATGCAGCCTGTCAGGAGAGGATGCAGATCACTGCAAGGCTGGAGAAGTTTGCCTGGACTCCAGAGAAATCACTTCAGCATATAGATAACAGAGGTGAGATAGGAGAGGAGGGAGAAGACAATGCCAGCTCTGATGAGATGGGGGATGGTGAAAAGCAGCAAGATAAGACAGGAGAAGTGGAGAAAACACATAGTGCAGAGGAGGCTCCAGAAAACCCCACTTTAAAGGACGTTTTTGCAGTGGTGTCTTTTTGTAAAGAAGCTCTGACTACCCTGACAAAGCAAGTTAAGGGATTACAGGCAGAGGTTGCTGACATTAAGAAAGCAGATCTGAGAACAGCGGCTGTGGAGGAGAGAGTGGGGATAACAGAGGATCATATTACAAAACTACAAAAGTCTGAAAAAACATTTGCACAGCAGATAGCTGAAATCATGGCAAAAAATGATGATTTAGAGAACCGCTCTAGAAGAAATAACATCCGAATTGTCGGCATCCCTGAGAAAGCGGAAGGAAGAAACCCCACTGAATATGTAGAAGACTGGCTCAGGGGGAAAATGGGTGCTAATGTCTTATCCAAGCTCTATGCCGTGGAACGTGCACACAGAGTCCCGATGCAGCCACAACCAGCAGGCAAGGGCCCTCGCACTATGCTAGCCAAGCTCCTCAACTACAGAGACAGGGACACTATACTGCGAAAGGCAAGAGACATGGAGGATCTTATGATTGACGGCCAGAGAATTTGCATATACCCGGACTACTCCATTTCTGTTCAAAAGCTACGTATGACTTTTACAGGAGTAAAGAGGCGCCTGCGAGAGATGGGGGTGCAGTACTCAATGATATTCCCGGCAAAGCTAAGAGTGATGGCGTTGGAGTGGGTGCACTTTTTTACAACTCCGGAGGAAGCCATGCAGTGGTTGGACGCAAACGAAAAGCGGATCCGTTTGAAGGAATGAGCTGACTGTCTGAATCTGCAGTGTGTTGTAGAAGGCCGGCTGAGGCTCTACAACATCCTTAGGAGCTTACAGGGGACCCTTCTTGTTTTTTCTTTTTTTTCTCCCCTTTTTTATTTTTTTTCTTTTTCCTCCTTCCCTTTGGGATTGAGGTAGTATGCAGGAGGAATGTGAAGGGTTTGATGTGAGCTTCGCAGGACATGGGGACTGCCTAATTAGGCGCGGTGGTGGTATTTACAATTTGAGATTCCAGTTTAATTACTGTTCGCCATTTTACTGTTATATTGGTTGAGTGGAATATGATTATACATAGACAGGGTGGGAGTGGAGAATTGTTGGAAAAGGGACGAGTTTTAAAATGTGTCTAAGAGGGGAAGGAGAGGGAGGTAGGGGGGAATTTAGTAGGGATTATGGACCAGGTTTGGAAAACCCGATGCTTCACGGGAGTACTCAAAAACAGGAAGTGGTAGGGAGCAGGAGGGGTGGGGAGCAGGGGGGAAGGGGGGAAAGGGGTAGGGTGGAGGCAGCATGGGGAGATACTACAAGGTTTGATGGTTTTACTGGGTGGGATAATGGGGGATAGAATTAAGGTGTTGAGTTGGAATATTAGAGGGTTATCAGATAGGTCTAGGAGAGCGGCAATAATTAAATATGTTCAAGACCAGAACCCGTCAGTAATATGTCTACTAGAAACGCATCTCACAAAGGAGACAACACATGTTTTAAATAGGAGATGGGTGCAGAAGGCCTATCACTCAACCTTCTCCAACTATGCAAGGGGTGTATCACTGCTGATCCATAACTCTGTGCAATATGAAGAGATAGAAGTGTATGTGGATAAAGAGGGACAGTGTGTGGCCGTCAAGTGTAAAATATTTGGCAGACTCATGTGTATAGCTGCAATATATATACCACCTCCATATAAGTGCACCAAACTAAGGGAGATAAGGGAGTTCTCTGAGAAGGGGGGACTAATCCCTTTTTTACTGGTGGGGGACTTCAATAATGTGATAGACCTGTACTGGGATAGGAGTAGTAGACCTCCAGGTATTCAGGATAGTTGTATGACTTCGTTTGGCACTCTTATTGGGGAACTTGGAATGGTGGATGCCTGGCGAGTGAGGAATGGGAGGGTATCCTGCTTCTCTTGTTATTTGGCTTCGCATAACACTCTGTCCCGCATTGACATGGCTCTAGCTAGTGATCTGATGGATGCAATGATAGGCGACGTGCAATATCTGATAAGAGTGATTTCAGATCATAGCCCAATTCTAGTGTCCATACGACGGGGGATCCTGACAGGGGGAAGGAGGGGAGAGTGGAAGCTTCATCCAGCATGGATCCGTCATATTAATATGGGGAATATAGAACGGGATCTTGAGGATTTCTTTATCCACAACGAGGGTAGCACTGGTCCGCTGGTGGTATGGGATGCGATGAAGGCATACCTCAGGGGGCTCCTGTTCAGGGATATCTGTAAACGTAAAACACAGACGAGGCAGGATGAGAAAGATAGCCTGGAGGCCTTAGATAAGGCAGAGCTGGAAGCAATCCGGAGTACTACTACGGACGCGAAGCAAAATCTTAGGCAGGCGCTTGAACAGGTTAATAAGATGCTTTTGGAGAAGGCGGTAAGGAAGCAGGCAATCCAAAAATTGCATTTTTATGAGAAGGGGGAAAAAGTTGGTCATCTATTATCGGTCATAGCTGCAGCTCAAAGGAGTAGCTCATTTGTGCATGGTATGGCCACGGTGGAGGGGACACAGGTCACTGAGGTTGAGGAGATCCTTGGGGTCTTTAAAGATTTCTATCGCATGCTATATTCTTCTATTGGAGAGATGAGGGTGGAAGAGGTGGACTCATTTCTTGAGCGAGGTGAGCTTCCGGTGTTGTCTGTGGCGGATAGAGATAAACTGGAGTCACCTATTACTATTGATGAACTGGAGGACGCTCTGCATGGCATGAGCAATGACAAGGCATCGGGAGCAGACGGGCTACCAGTTGAAATTTATAAACAGTTAGAAGAAATCCTATTACCCAAACTATTGAAAGTCTTTGAGGTGGCGGAGGGGGAAGGTGTTTTGCCTGAATCTATGAGAGAAGCAATAATAGTAGTAATTCCTAAGGAGGATAAAAATCCGAGGCTTCCAGACTCATATAGACCCATCTCGTTATTAACAGCGGACGTGAAGCTTCTGGCTAAGGTGTTGTCAAACCGGCTGACTGGAGTTATATCTAACCTAATACATATGGACCAATCAGGGTTCATGGCCAATAGGTCGACAGCTGCTAATATCAGGAGATTATATCTTAATCTACAGTTGCCGCCTGACAAAACTGGCCGGAGGGTGATCGCTTCGCTAGATGCCCAGAAAGCGTTCGATAGTGTTGAGTGGGGGTATCTGTGGAAAGTGTTGCATAATATGGGTTTTGGCCCACGGTTTGTAAAGTGGGTGCAGCTGTTGTATAATAGGCCTACTGCTAAAGTTAGAGTTAACGGTATGACCTCCTCAGCGTTTGAGTTGCACCGGGGAACGAGACAGGGCTGCCCACTATCGCCGCTCCTATTTGCTATTGCAATAGAGCCTCTGGCGGCGGCCATTAGGAAATCAAAGGAGATCCATGGATTTAAGTATGGGCATTTAGAGGAGAAAATAGCTCTTTATGCTGACGATTTATTACTTTTCTTGGGGGATCCATCAGCCTCATTGGATCATGTCATGCAGATAATAGAGAAATTTGGAGAAGTTTCGGGACTGACCATTAATTGGTCTAAATCGAGCCTCTTTAAAGTGGATGGGGAAGTAGCCTGGACAAATGAGGATACTGGGGCTAACAAATTGAAGAATGTGGACGAATTTAAATATCTAGGTATCCAGATATCTCTGCCAGTAGAAAAATACATACAGGTGAACTTATGGCCTCTCCTTAAAAAATTGAGAGCCAAGGTGGATGCCTGGAACAAGCTACATTTGTCAGTTGTTGGAAGGGTTAATTTGCTAAAGATGGTAGTAATGCCCAAACTCCTATACATACTGCACAATGCCCCTGTTTGTATTTCAAGGAAAAGATTTAAAGGGATAGACTCGCTGTTTAGGGACCTGGTGTGGGTTAAAAAGCAGCCTAGGGTGTGATTAGAGACTTTACAAAGGCCGAAGGATGAGGGGGGTCTAGCAATCCCAAATCCGGAATTGTATTATATAGCGGCGCAATGTCAACACCTCAGGGGTTGGTCTGATCGAGAGAAAGATGGGGGCATTAAAGAAGTACTGGAGTACATAGTGGGTAGAAGTCTATTGGTAATGGGACTAGAGGATGGTGCGGTGGGGCTCCTGGGTAGAACATCTCCTACAATGGCACTTATAAATAAGACCTGGGATAGGCTGAAAAGGGTGAGAGGGGTGACCCGGTTAACTAAGTTTACACCTATCTGGGATAACAGTAATCTCCCGGAGATTCAGAAAATGGGGAATATTGAGGAGTGGAGACGCAAGGGTGTAATATACATGCATCAGATATTGGACGGAGGAATTGTGAAATCGTTCCCACAGTTACAGAGTGAGTTTCAGTTACCGGCGTCCGGCTGGCTCCACTACAGTCAATTAAAACATGCGATTGCAGCCCAAGCGGCTAAACAAAGTGTGGCCATACAGACTGACCTGGTACTGGAGTATGTGTGTAAGGGGGGAGGAAGCACTAAAGGGATCATTTCTGGCACGTATAAAGATATACTACATACCTTTCTTTTAGACTACCCAATTAAAACTAAATCTAAATGGGAGGAGGAAGTTGGGCCGATAACGGAGGAGGTGTGGGAGAGTATCTTAGAGTATGTCCCTAAACTCTCTATGAGCGAACCGGCCAGACTATCTCACCTATACGTGATTCACCGGGTATATAGGTCTCCCTTACTGATGTTTAAAATGGGGTTGAAAAGGAATTCGGAGTGTCCAAGGTGTCAGGGATCTGACGCAGGTATTTTTCACATGATGTGGTCTTGTCCGAGACTGGTCTCCTTTTGGACTAAGGTTATCCACAAGATAGGAAGAACATATGGGTGTGTCCTCCCCAGGGAACCAGTGATATGCCTATTGGGATATGTTGAGGAGCTTGGGGTGGAAAATACTATGAAAATTGTCATTGCTAGGCTGCTGTATGTGGCAAGAAAGCTAATCGCCAGGTCCTGGATTAAAAAAGACCCCCCAACCAGGGGAGAGTACATTAAAAGGGTGAAATGTATTCTTCAGCTGGAACAGGGAGTGTATGAAAGAAGGGGGAATGTTAAAATGTTTGAGAAGCTATGGTCTCCTTGGCTGCAATGCGGATAGGACGAGTGATGGACCAGTAAACTGATATGGGACGGGGATAGCCGTCTGAGACCTCTGATGTGTGTGTTTTGTTTTATTTGTGTTACTAGTTGTTCCTCCTGCACAACGGGATGGTTGCTATACTACAGTTGGAGGGTATTATAAGTGTGTACTATATGGGATGTAGTATCGGGGAGAAGTGTTGCTGCCGGGGTGGGGGAGGGGGCGGGAGGGGGAGTTAAAGGGGTAATAGATGTGATAAATTTAATTTGGATGCCGATTTGTTATTCTGTTGTATGTATTCTGTTTTAATAAAAAAGTATCTGATTTAAAAAAAAACATCTGAAGGTCATCCGCCGATGAGATCTGGGGGTGTGGGAGGTGAGGACTCTGTTGAGGATTGAATTCTAAGCGGATCCCTGAGCAGTATTGGGACTTGGCTTGGTGCTGTTTCCTAGGTAAGCTATATGTGAGGGACAATTTAATGTGGCGGAACTGCGATGATGACAGAGATTGTCCTCGTGAGTCTTGTGTCAGCATACTGGTGAGTATGGACCACTTCCTGCATAATTTTCCCTTCAATATAGAGGTTTATAAGCGGGTGGGTGCTTCCATGGGTTGGCCTTGGCTAGCCAGTCTCTCCTTTGTTGAGTGGGCTTATGGAGCATTCAAAGACCCGGGTGGAGGGGACTTGACCACTTTATTCATAGTTAGCATAGCGGTCAGGTACTTCACGTGGAATGCACGAGCTTTAGTATCAACTAGTAGCAAAATCCTCCAAGTAGAAGAAGTGTGTAGTAACATCCTTGGAGACCTGGTAAAGATACTCTCCCTGGAGTATGAGCGGTTCAGTGCACCCAGGCCTCTCACCTGTGGAGGCGCTTCTCGTTCACTGTGCACTAGCTGTCTTTTGCTCCAGTATCTTTCCTTTCCTGTCTGTTCCCTTCCCTTCCATCCCTCTACCTTCCCCTTTTTTTCCCTTTCCTTTCCTGGTGATGGGCTGTCTTTCTCCCCCTAGGTTTTTGTTTTAAATACATTATCTGGGGGGGAAAGGTTTGCAAACATTGACCCTGAGCTAAAATGTTATGCTATTAAACATACCTCTTTTCTATGGTTTTTAGAATTTGTCTTGTAGATTAGTGTAGGGGAGTAGTCAGATTTTGGGTGGTTTTTTTTAAAGGGGAGAGGGGGAGGGAAGGTGTCATAAGTACAGGAAGTCCGGCTCGGTCCACCAGTCTGGGTAAAACTTTTGGGGATCTACTCAAGCTCGGGAGGACTATACTTTGAACCTGGGAGCTGGGCAGCTTGATGGTGGTGGGTTTAGTTAGATATGTTAAATAGAGCTTATTTTGCATGTATTATTATTATGTGTGTAAAAAAAAATGTTGGTGTTTATGGGTGGTGGGAATATTTTTTTTTTGGCAGAGTTGCATGTTTCATGTTTCATTTTATACCGAGTTGTGCCTTTTATGTTTTGCCAAATTGTGCTTCTTTTTTATTTTGCATATATGTAAATATTTATATACAGTGTAATATTTGTATATAGTGTAATAATTTGGGTGTGTGTACGGGCAGTGGAGCTGTGGTTGGGTGTAGTGTTTTTGTTACCAGGCGGGTAAACTGGAAATGTATATATGGTTTTATTCTGTTTTATTCTGTTTTGTAAATATTTCTACTTTTATTAATAAAAAAGATTTTCAGCACCTCTACTTCATTGTCATTCAATCAATTATTCACCCATCTCAACATATGGTTCGGGTCATTGTCCTACTGGAACACTATGTCATCCTTTATATACCCATAGTATTTGAGTGTACAAAGTAACTCATCTTATAGTATACTCCCACATAGCTCAGCATTTGCGACCACCATCAATCCTAGTCAAAGTATTGAATGCCTTTGGCTGTGAAACAACCCCATATAATCAGGCTTCCTCCACCGAACTTGACAGTACCTTCAATTTCTCCATCCATTAGCCCCTTTTTCCCCACTTGATTCTTCCAGACCCATCTGTACCCATCAGAGCTTAGTTTATTGACTTTCAGCTCTTTTCTCCAAATCACCCATTTCCAATCTTTTACTTTCCCTTTTAATACTTTTTTGCAAACTCGAGCTGATGCTTCTTATGATGATATTGAAGTCTAGGTTTCTTCACCTTTTTTTCGGGCCACAATTTCAGATATGTGTAATGTGCATTGCATGGTGCTTGCATGGACGTCTGTGATCTCACTATTATAAAGTATATGAGCCACCACCATTGCTGTGTTTGTCGCCTTAGAACTGATAGACCTTGTGATGACTCAACATGTTGACTCTGATATTTTGGCTGCACATCTCTTGGATTTTGAATGGATGGATGGACTTAATTTCGTATTCTTCCATTTGTCATGGCTCTCACACGATGCAGTTTAGCAATTTTCTTGGCCCTGAGACAACAATCGATGAGCTGGATGATGCTGTTTCTCTTTTCTTGGGAAATCTTCGTGGCTGCTCCTCATTTCGAACCAGTGACCTTTCATATAGGAGTCAACCTAATAGCAAACTGATCTATTAGGGAATGTGAGTACAGGTTGTAATTTGTAGTATACAGGAAGAAAAAGATTTTTCCACCATCAGGGGAAAAACAGTAACAATGCAGTGATATGATAAGAATCCGCATATCTAAGCTAAATAGTTGCAAGTCATATTTATGTATGAGATAGCCAAGATGATTGTCTATAAAATGATGCTACTCCCACATTCCAAGCTTTACTGAATGGTGAGATATGGAGCCTGAAAGTCAAAGTTAGTGTAAAACAGGGTCTTATATTATTTTTTGAACCAAGAAAGCAAAAAGGATTGCACTAATTATATGCATGTCTAAATTCAATTTTATTAATCTCATATAAATACCACACCATATATAAAACAATTAAAAACCAGATACAATATGCTGGCCTATGTCTATACCATGGAAGTAAACAAGTCAAAAATATGTAGTACTAGCTGTAGTACCCGGGCGTTGCCGGGATAGTAACTATCTCTCTGTTTCTCTCCCAGTCTCTGTCTATGTCTCGCTGTCTGTCTGTCTCTCTGTCTGTCTCTTTCCTTGTCTGTCTGTGTCTATGTCTCAGTCTGTCTGTTTCCATCTCTCTGTCTGTATTTGTATCAGTCTATCTGTCTCCATCTCTGTGTCTGTGTGACTCTCTGTATCTCTGTGTCTGTCTCTGTGTGTCTGTCTGTCTCTCTCTTTCCCAGACTGTCTCTTTACCTGTCTGTCTTTGTTTGTCTCTTTCCAGGTCTGTCTCTTTGCCCGTCTGTCTCTTTGCCTGTCTGTCTCTTTGCCCGTCTGTCTCTTTGCCCATCTGTCTCTTTGCCCACCTATCTCTTTTCCCACCTGTCTCTTTGCCCGGCTGTCTCTTTGCCCAGCTGTCTCTTTTTCTGGCTGTCTCATTGCCCACCTGTCTTTTTGCCCGGCTGTCTCTTTGCCCACCTGTCTCTTTGCCCACCTGGCTGTCTGTCTCTTTCCCTGTCTGTCTCTTTTCACGTCTGTTTCTGTCTGTGACTCTGTCTGTCTCTTTCTCTCTCAATCCGTCTCACTACCGACATCATATTACTTCACACATAAGCTTCTTATACTAACAGTTTTGTTCCTATAGCAACCACTGACAGTTGCTATTAACTTGCAGCTCCCAGCTCCATTCAGTTTAATTGAGGCAGGATTTTAGACAGTAAGGGGTACTTTGCATGCTGCGACATTGCAAGCCAATGCTGCGTTGCCGAGCGCGATAGTCCCCGCCCCCGTCACAGCAGCGATATCTTGTGATTGCTGGGATAGCGAACATTATCGCTACGCCAGCTTCACATGCACTCACCTGTCCTGCGACGTCGCTCTGGCTGGCGATCCGCCTCCTTCCTAAAGGGGCAGGTTGTGCGGCGTCACAGCGACGTCACACGGCAGGCGGCCAATAGCAGTGGAGGGGCATTGATGAGCAGGATGTAAGCATCCAGCCCACCTACGTCCTTCCGCATTGCAGGTGGGATGCAGGTAGGAGATGTTCCTCGCTCCTGTGGCTTCATACACAGCGATGTGTGCTGCCGCAGGAACGAAGAACAACATCGTACTTGTCGCTGCACCGGCATTATGGAAATATCGGACCCTACACCGATGATACGATAACGACGCTTTTGCGCTCGTTAATCGTATCAAAAAGGATTTGCACACTACGACGCCAGATGTGTGTCACTTTCGATTTGACCCCACAGACATCGCACCTGCGATGTCGTAGTGTGCAAAGCCCGCCTAAAGGCCCCGTTACACGCTACGATTTATCTGACGATCTCATTAGCGATGTTACACGCCCAGATCGTAGTTACGATTTGCCGAGATCGCACATAGGTCATTTATTAGCAGTCACACGTAACGATCTCACAAGCGACGCAAAATTGTTCAGCGATATATTGTTTGACCAAGGCGGTCGTGTGGATGTTGTTCGTCATTTGCAGAGTGTCAAATGTACTAATATGTCTGCTGCGTTCCAAACGATGAACAATATTTTGAAAGTGAACGATGTGTCAACGATCAATGATTTTCAACCTATTTGCGATCGTTCGGAGTCGCGCGTAGGTGTCACATGCAATGACGTCGCTAACGATGCCGGTTGTGCGTCACAGAATCCGTGACCCCGACGACATATCGTCAGATAAATCATAGCATGTAACGCCGCCTTAACTCTAAAGCGCAGGGTTATATTTTCCCGTCAAAACATAGTCTATGACGTTCCCTGAGTCACATGGGGTGTCTGTGCAAAATTTCGTGATTGTAAATGCGACGGTACAGATTCCTTTAGCGGACATACACACATACATGCACACATACATACACTCAGCTTTATATATTAGACATAGTTACATAGAAAAAGCTGGTATCACTAATAGGGCTGAGCGGACCTGGACTGTTATAGTCCGGATGCGCATGGTTTCAAAGATGCCCGGGTGCCGGACCCAGGCCTGGATTTCTGGGTGTACGATCCGGATTCAGCACTGGGGAAATTAAAGGAAAAATAAAGAAAAAAAGAATTAAGCGAGCGTTTCATACTTACGGACACTTGGTGTCATGGCGGCAAACTGCTTCCGGGTTGTGTATTCACTTCCTGTACTGCGCCATAGCCTCATCACATACACACAGCTTTCTGTGTTTTCCCTGCCCATCGGCCATCATGTTGTCTGTGATTGGTTGCAGTCAGATGCGTCACCAGCCTGTGACAGTGTCTGTCTGCAGTCATTGCTCATCGCGGCTCAGTAATTGTCTGCTCTCACAGCTGGCAGTCATGTTCTATGGCTGCTCACTGTGAGATGTAGCAGAGCTGGAAGCAGTGTGGGAACTTGTGTGGATTACGCTGGACCTGGAGGGGTGTGTTGGGGGTTATTAAAGTGGTAAAAGAGGGTGTGTTTTAGTATTTTATTCCAAACAAAGGATTTTTTCTCTGTGTTTGAACCTATTTACTTTAATGTACAGATTTTTGATGCAGATATCTCATAGACGCCTGTGCCATCACTAACCTAGGGTTTAGTAGCAGCTGTGCTCTGTTATGCTCTGTTATTAACCCCTGCTATTACCCCGATTGCTACCGCACCAGGGCAATGGGAAGATCGGGTAAAGCATCGGGATTGTCACATCTAATGGATGCGGCAATACTGGGTGGCTGTGGGCTGAGAATACCAGTCCCCAGCCCCAGCTGGCTTTATCTTGGCTGGGTATCAAAATTGGGGGGGAACCCCACGTCATTTTTTTTAAATTATTTATTTAAATGATAAAAAAAGAAAGCCGCATGCGGTTTTTCTTAGACCGGAATAACACTTGCGAGGGACTATTTAACCCCGTCGTGCTGCGGCCAATTTTTATCTTTTTCTTCCTAGTCTTCTAAGGGCTCCTGCACATTAGCATATAAATTGGAAAAGTGATATATGATTTTTTTTTATTGCCTAGCACATTGACCCATGCTATTTAATGGGGCACTTCAGATGACCAATTTTTTTCACTGACAGGATATTTGTGTGAAAAAATCAATTGTCTCTTAAATTGGATGAGACTCACCCATTTAAGTCTATGGATGCGAGCAAACAATCAGATACCACAGTATCAATACGATGCAGTTATGTAACATAGAAATCTGTAAATGGCACTCCAACTGTTTTTTTTCAGGGCTGGAGTGGCACTTTAAATATATGTCCCCTGCACTGGTTGTATATTCACCTTCTGGCGGCTTCATTGTTTTTAAGTCGCCGCCCCTGTACTGCAGTGTCACCTTGTGCCATAACTAGAGATGAGTGGGTACCAAAATATTCAGAATTACTATACTCGTAATGAGTACTTTGTAATACTCGCATATTTGCTCTGAATAGCGAGTACAATGCATGGCAATGGGAAATGCGAGTAATTTTCTGCTGGACCCAACAAACAGGTCTGGGGGCCTGAGGAAAAAGATGAAATGGATGGGAAAGTGATGAAACTGAATGAGGAGAACCTGGAGAATATGCCTGCATGCATTTCTGCATGCATACTTACCGATCAGTGGCGTGGCGCGGCTGTAACACTGCTCCCGCTGCCTCTCATTCTTTGACCAGAGCCGCTCATTAGGCTCATACATATTCACTGCTTCTCCCAACCACCAGCATCTGTGATTGATTGCAGTCAGACCTGACCCCACATTGAGTGACAGCTGTCTGACTGCAACCAATCACAGACGCCGGTAGGCAGGTCTATATCATACGTAAATTTAATAAAAAAATAATTAAAAAAAAAGGCGTGTGGTCCCCCTCAATTTTGATACCCAGTCAAGATAAAGCTACACAGCTGGGAGCTGGTATTCTCAGACTGAGGAGGCCTATGGTTATCAGGCTCTCCCCAGCCTAAAAATATCAGGGCAATGGGAAGAGCCGGAACCAACACCAGAATTGGCGCATCTTAGATGCGCCACTTCTGGGGCGCCTGTGGGCTGCTATTATTAGGCTGGAAAGGGCCAAATAATGATGGCCCTTCCCACCCTAATAATATAAGCCCCCAGTTTTCTGCTGTACCTTGGCTGGTTTTAGAAAAATAGGGGGGACTCCATGTCATTTTCTAAAAAATAAATAAATAAAATAAAAAAAGTGTGGATCCACTCTATTTTTCATAACCAGCCAAGGTACAGCAGACAGCTGAGGGTTGCAGCCTGCAGCTGGTGCTGTTCCTGCCCTGGATATGAAACATATGTAAATATATGAAAAATGGGGGGGACCACACGTTATTTTTTTACCCCCAAAAATTAAAAACAGCTGGCCAAGCTAGCTATCCCGCTATTAAACTATTCTGTTATTTCTTTATATCTATTCTATTTGTTCTTTCTATCTATTCTATATTTTCTATCTATCTATTCTTTCTATCTATTTTTTTCTATCTATCTTTCTATTGCGGCTAGCTATCAATTATTCTATCCTAACATATTTTGTTTCTTTTTTTAAAAAAAACGCATTCACAAAATCGCAGATAAAACACACCATCATTACAGGCTCTCTGTGACAAGATGTAGTTATAGTTGCAGTTTTGGTTGTAGTTTTGGTTGCAGTTAAAACTGCAGCATGCGCATATAGCCTTAAACTCTGTCCCTGCTCGAAAATCTCTCCCTCCCTACACTACACTGACCTAGTATTCACTGCAGGTAGCCTTATGCGGGCATCACACGGTACGATCTTTCATGCGATCGCACGAGCGATCGTACCCGCCCCCGTCGTTTGTGCGTCACGAGCAAATCGCTGCCCGTGGCGCACAAAGTCGTTAAACTGCCGTCACACGTACTTACCTGCTGAGCAATCTCGCTGTGGGTGGTGAACATCCTCTTCCTGAAGGGGGAGGGACGTTCGGCGTCACAGTGACGTCACACAGCCACCGGCCAATAGAAGCGGAGGGGCGGAGATGAGCGGGACGTAAACATCCCGCCCATCTCCTTCCACCCGCATAGTCGGCGGGAGCCACGGGACGCAGGTAAGCTGTGTTCATTGTTCCCAGGGTGTCACACGGTGCAATGTGTGCTGCCCCGGGTACGATGAACAACCGGCGCAAAGAAAAATAAACGACTTTTTTAAAAATAAGTGACATGTCACCGATAGACAATTTGTAAGCGATTTGCGAACGTTCAGCGTCGCTCGTAGGTGTCACACGGGACGACATCGTAAACGATGCCGGATGTGCATCACAAAAACCGTGACCCCGACGATGCATCGCACGATAGGTCGTTCCGTGTGACTCCCGCACTAGAAAGGGCTTTTGTGTTAGGATAAATTCACACGAACGTCCCGTTTTTGCGGTCCGTAAAAAACAATCCTGTTTTTCCTCATATGCATCCATGTGACATCCGTGTGAGCACTGCATCTGTTCCATTCCGTTCTGTATACAGTCCATTTTACATCCGTGTGCATTCCATTTTTTTTGCAGACCACAAACAAAAAAAACGCAAGTAGGGTTACATACTGTCAAAAGCAAGAAAGAAAGCTAGCTGGATGGATGGATGGATGGATAAATAAATAGCTAGATAGAGGGATAGATAGATAGATAAGAAGACATACTGTGCATAATGTCCCACTCCCTTGCATTTTGTAATCTGCCTTGTTGTTAGCCACAAATTAATAATTTTCCCCCCAAAAACGGCATGGTATCCCCCCTATTTTTTGTAGCCAGCTAATGGGAAGCAGACAGAGGCAGCCTGCAGACCACAGTTGGCAGCTTTACCTTGGCTGGTAATCCAAAACACAGTGCACTCCATGCTGTTATTTTAAATTAAATTTAATAAATAAATTTAAAACAAAAAACATAGGGTCCTCCCCAAATTGGATCATCAGCCAAGGTAAAGCGGACAGCTGTGATCTGGTATTCTCAGACTAGGATGGTCCATGGTTATTGGATCCTCCCCAGCCTAAAAATAGCAGGCCTCAGCCGCCCCAGAAATGGCACATCCATTAGATGCTCCAATCCTGGCGCATCACCCAGCTCATCCCATTGCCCTGGTGCAGTGGCAAACAGGGTAATATATGGGGTCCATACCAGCTGTGTATTGTCATCTGGCATCAAGCCCCAGATGTAACGGCGTCTATCAGATACATTACATCACTAACCCAGTCAGTACGTCATGAGGTTAGCTAAGTTTATTACCTGCGGTGATGAAGTCCTCTGAACTGTTGATGTCACCACTCGTCACTGAGTTCCATGGCTGCCATGTTCTCACATGAAGAATCGCGAGCGCGCCATGACATCACCGCTAGTCACTGTCTCGGTCCGCCCACGAGACTTGATGTGAGAATGCAGCGTTATGGAAGTCAGTGATAAGCGCTGACGTCACGAATTCAGTGGAGATCATAACTTAGCTAACCTCATGACGGCAGCGTTCGTCATTCCTGAAGCTGCTCACACACTGCTGTGAGCCGCTGTGGGGCTGGCAGAGGAACCTGACAGAAGCCACACATGCGGCCACCCAAGCACAGTAATGTTTGCAGCATTAGATGGCTGCGGCATTACTATGATTGATTAAGAAGCCCAGCATGTTTAGTGGCTGCATATCAGGCGCCAAACCAGCTGGGCGGGACATACGAATATAGCAAGGCGTGTACACAAAAACTAGCAATCTTTTAAGTAACCCGAATGCCATACTATCTATGCAAGTAGCGAATAGTAATGATTACACTCGCTCATCACTACCCATAACTGCTAACTGTCCAGAAGTCAGAAATTACGTCACAAGGTCTCAATACAACTCTATGATGGCCACAACAAGGATCTTATAGAGTTGTATTGAGTTGTGATATCTGACGTGCTCCATGAAATACTGGAGGGTGTTGGCAGGTCACAAATCACAGGAAATCCACCAGAGCGCAGCTAGAAAAAACATAAAGATGGCAGCAGGCGATTATAAGTCAGGAGCAGGGGAGTTACATTTAAAGCACCACTCGAGTGATGAAATAAAAAAAAAAAATGGTGGAGTGGTGCTTTAAAAAGGAGCCAATATAAAAAAAACAGATTGCACATGGATGACAAGTGAGAAAAAAATTCTCAACTTTTCTCAATGAAAATAAAACCGATTTTTTAATACTGTGTGACCCTATATGGTATGACCTTAACCTTAAAAATCATACTTTTTTGATTTAACCATTTTTATAGGTGTATAGCTTGTTTTTCTTGCAAGACAAGTCTTAAGCGACAGTATTCATTTTACCATATTATGTGCTGAAAAACAAGAAAAAAAATGAGCTGAAACGGTGAAGAAAATTTGCCAATATTCTTTGAGGTTTTGCTTTTAGTTTTCATTGTGTAATAAAAAGTAAATGACAATATGATTTTTCAGGTCAGTTTGTTTAGGGTAATGCCAAAATTGCATAGTTTGTTTTTTATTTAAGTGGAGTAAAAAAGAAATTAGAACTTGGTAAAAAAATTGGCTGATGTTGCAATTTATTGAAATCAGTAACTTATTTTTCTGTTGATAGAGCTTTGTTAAAGCTTTTTATTTTTTTGCATAACAAGCTTACATTTTTATTGATATTTGGAGTACATTGGTATTCATTTTATTCTTCTTTCATTCTTTTTGCTGTATGTTTTCCAGAGGTCCAATGACCCAAAAAACACAATTCTGCTGTTTTAATATTTGTCTTATGGCATTTACAGTTGAAACCAGAAGATTACATGCACTATCTAAAAGACACATATGCATGTTTTTCTCACTATCTGACATGAAATCAGAATAAACCTTTCACATATTAGGTTAGTTAGGAACCAAAATTATTTAGATTTGTCAAATGCCAGAATAATGAACAGAGAGAATGTGTTAAGGCATTTTTATTACTTTCTGCAAAGTCAAAAGTTTACATACACTAAGCGTACTATGTCTTTAAACAATATGGGACAGCCCATATGATGATGTCATGTCTTTGGAGGCTTCTGATAGGTTTACTGCCAACACCTGAGTTAATTAGAGACACACATGTGGATGTATTTTAATAATGCACACCTGAAACACACTGCTTCTTTGTGTAGCATCATAGGAAGGTCAAAAGAAATCAGCCAACATCTCAGGAGGAGAATTGTGGAATTTTACAAGTCTGGTTTATCCTTGGGTGCAATTTGCAGATAACTGAAGGTGTCTCGTTCATCTGTTCAAACAATTATATGCAAGTACAAACAAGATGGGAATGTCCAGCCATCATACCACTCAGGAAGGAAATGGGTTCTGTGTACTAGAGATGAACGTGCTTTGGTCAGACATATCCATATCAAACCCAAGAACAAAAGCAAAAGACCTTGTGAAGATTCTGGCAGAAGCTGGTAAGATTGTGTTATTATCCAAAGTGAAACGAGTACTGTATCAACATGTGCTGAAAGGCCACTCTACCAGGAAGAATCCATTACTCCAAAAGAAACATAAAAAAAGACAGATTAATGTTTGCAAATGCACACAGGAACAAAGACCTTAATTTCTGGAGACATGGCATGTGGTGTGACGAAACTAAAATTGAAATGTTTGGCCATAATGACCATCGTTACACTTCCAGGGAAAAGGAAGAAGCTTAGAAGCCTAAGAACACCATCCCAACTGTTAAACATGGGGTGACAGCATCAAGGTGTTAGGTTGTTTTGCTGCTGGAGGGACTGGTTGACTTGACAAAATATATGGCATCATGAGGAAAGAAGATTATGGGGCAATACTAAAGCAAAAACTCAAGACATCAGCCAGGAACTTAAAGCTTGGACGGAAATGGGTCTTAAAAATGTACATTGACCGGAATCATACTGCCAAACTGGTTACAAAGTGGCTTAAGGATAACAAAGTTAATGTTTTAGAGCAGCAATCTAATCTCAATCTCAATCTGATCTCAATCCTATTTAAAATTTATAGGCAAAGCTGAAAAGGAAGGTGCAAGAAAGACGACCTACAAACATGGCTGCATTATACCAGTTCTGTCAGGAGGATTGGGCCCAAATGCCTACCAAATGTGAGAAGCTTGTAGAAGGAGAGCCAAAACGTTTGACCTACAGTGGGTACGGAAAGTATTCAGACCCCTTTAAATTATTTTTCACTCTTTGTTTCATTGCAGACATTTGTCAAAGTTCATTTTTTATCATTAATGTACACTCTGCAACCCATCTTGACAGAAAAAAAAGAAATGTAGACATTTTTGCAAATTTTATAAAAAAGAAAAACTGAAATATCACGTGGTCATAAGTATTCAGACCCTTTGCTTAGTATTGAGTAGAAGCACCCTTTTGAGCTAGCATAGCCTTGAGTCTTCTTGAGAATGATGCAACAAGTTTTTCACACCTGGATTTGGGGATCCTCTGCCATTCTTCTTTGCAGATCCTCTGCAGTTCTGTCAGGTTGGATGGTGAACGTTGGTGGACAGCCATTTTCAGGTCTCTCCAGAGAAGCTCAATTGGGTTTAGATCAGGGCACTGGCTGGGTCAGTCAAGAATGGTCACAAAGTTGTTCTGAAGCCACTCCTTTGTTGTTTTAGCTGTGTGCTTAGAGTCATTGTCTTGTTGGAAGGTAAACCTTCGGCCAAGTCTGAGGTCAAGGGCACTCTGGAAGAGGTTTTCTTCCAGGATATCTATGTACTTGGCCAAATTCATCTTTCCTTCAATTGCAACCAGTCGTCCTGTTCCTGTAGCTGCAAAATACCCCCCCTGACATGATGCTGCCACCACCATGTTTCACTGTGATGAGGTACCTGGTTTTCTCCAAACATGCTGCTTAGAATTATCACCAAAAAGTTCTATCTTCATAATATCGGACCAGATAATCTTATTTCTCATAATCTGGGAGTCCTTTATGTGTTTTTTTGCAAACTCTATGCCGGCTTTTATATGTCTTGCACTGAGGAGAGGCTTCCGTCGAGCAACTCTGCTATAAAGGTCAAACTGGTGGAGGGCTGCAATGATAGCTAACTTTGTGCAACTTTCTCGCATCTCCCTACTGCATCTCTGGAGCTCAGCCACAGTGACCTTGGAGTTCTTCTTTACCTCTTTCACCAAGGTTCTTCTCCCACGATTGCTCAGTTGGACAGCCAGGTCAAGGAAGCATTCTGGTGGTCCCAAACATCTTCCATTTAAGGATTATGGAGGCTACTGTGCTCTTAGGGACCTTGAGTACTGCAGAATTCTTTTGTAACCTTGGCCAGATCTGTGCCTTGCCACAATTCTGTCTCTGAGCTCCTTGGGCAGTTCCTTTGACCTCATGATTCACATGTGGTCTGACATGCACTGCGAGCTGTGAGGTCTTACGTAGACAGGTGTGTGCCTTTCCAAATCAAGTACTATCAGTTTAATCAAACACAGCTGGATTCCAAGTAAGGAGTAGAACCATCTCAAGGAGGATCACAAGGAAATGGATAGCATGTGACTTAAATATGAGTGTCTGAGCAAAGGGTCTAAATACTTATGACCATGTAATATTTCAGTTTTTCTTGTCTTAAAAATTTGCAAAAATGTTTACATTTCAGTTTTTTTTCTGTTAAGATGGGGTGCAGAGTGTACATTAATGAGAAAAATATGAACTTTTTTGAATTTACCAAATGGCTGCAATGAAACAAAGAGTGAAAAATTTAAAGGGGTCTGAATACTTTACGTACCCTCTGTAAGTCATACAGTTTAAGGGCAATGGTATGAAATACTAATAAAATATACTGTTTGTAAACTTTTGACTTTGCAGAAAGTAATAAAAATGCCTTAAAACATTCTCTCTCTCATTATTCTGGCATTTGGCAAATAATAATTAGCTGTAGTACCTGGAATTCCCCGGGATAGGAACTGAGGAACTTGATAAACAACAAAAAAATGGGACATGTGTTACACAATTTAGTCCCCAGTTTAATAGGATTAAGAGAATAATTTCGAAATATCTACCAATTCTTTACCAGGATGCCAATCTTAAAAATATACTACTTGAACCAATTAGAATTGTGATTACTAGATCACCAACTCTACAGATTTTGTTGTCCCGTAGTCTCTTTTTACATGAAGATAGAAATAATGTGGACAATTGGCTGCAGACAATCGTCTTTTATAAATGTGGCCACAGCAAATGTATTTATTGTGACCATGCGGTTAAGGCAGATTTTTTTTTTTCTTCATCTACAGCAGAGAGATTTAAAATTAAAAACTATATTAACTGCAACCAGCAAGTTTTGATCTATTTTATGACATGCACAACTTGCAGCCTACAATATGTAGGTTGCACGTCAGGGCCATTAAAAGTCAGAATCCACAAACTTACAGTCAATTGTTCCGCTGTTACTTGACATTTTTCCACTATACATGGTGGGGACTTTAGTATGTGTAAAAATTAAGGGAATTGAGAAAGTTAAATTACCGATACAGGGAGATGACTTTAGCAGTATTTTGCTTAATCGAGAGTCCTGGTGGATTTACCACTTGAAAAGTAGAATACCACAAGGTCTGAATAAAAGGCATGATATTATACTACATTATGATTAGGGTAATAATTATATTAATAATTTGATGAATATATACAAATTTGTATTGATATTTATGTACTTTGATTTATTTATATGTACAGTTAGGTCCAGAAATATTTGGACAGTGACACAAGTTTTGTTATTTTAGCTGTTTACAAAAACATGTTCAGAAATACAATTATATATATAATATGGGCTGAAAGTGCACACTCCCAGCTGCAATATGAGAGTTTTCACATCCAAATCGGAGAAAGGGTTTAGGAATCATAGCTCTGTAATGCATAGCCTTCTCTTTTTCAAGGGACCAAAAGTAATTGGACAAGGGACTCTAAGGGCTGCAATTAACTCTGAAGGCGTCTCCCTCGTTAACCTGTAATCAATGAAGTAGTTAAAAGGTCTGGGGTTGATTACAGGTGTGTGGTTTTGCATTTGGAAGCTGTTGCTGTGACCAGACAACATGCGGTCTAAGGAACTCTCAATTGAGGTGAAGCAGAACATCCTGAGGCTGAAAAAAAAGAAAAAATCCATCAGAGAGATAGCAGACATGCTTGGAGTAGCAAAATCAACAGTCGGGTACATTCTGAGAAAAAAGGAATTGACTGGTGAGCTTGGGAACTCAAAAAGGCCTGGGCGTCCATGGATGACAACAGTGGTGGATGATCGCTGCATACTTTCTTTGGTGAAGAAGAACCCGTTCACAACATCAACTGAAGTCCAGAACACTCTCAGTGAAGTAGGTGTATCTGTCTCTAAGTCAACAGTAAAGAGAAGACTCCATGAAAGTAAATACAAAGGGTTCACATCTAGATGCAAACCATTCATCAATTCCAAAAATAGACAGGCCAGAGTTAAATTTGCTGAAAAACACCTCATGAAGCCAGCTCAGTTCTGGAAAAGTATTCTATGGACAGATGAGACAAAGATCAACCTGTACCAGAATGATGGGAAGAAAAAAGTTTGGAGAAGAAAGGGAACGGCACATGATCCAAGGCACACCACATCCTCTGTAAAACATGGTGGAGGCAACGTGATGGCATGGGCATGCATGGCTTTCAATGGCACTGGGTCACTTGTGTTTATTGATGACATAACAGCGGACAAGAGTAGCCGGATGAATTCTGAAGTATACCGGGATATACTTTCAGCCCAGATTCAGCCAAATGCCGCAAAGTTGATCGGACGGCGCTTCATAGTACAGATGGACAATGACCCCAAGCATACAGCCAAAGCTACCCAGGAGTTCATGAGGGCAAAAAAGTGGAACATTCTGCAATGGCCAAGTCAATCACCAGATCTTAACCCAATTGAGCATGCATTTCACTTGCTCAAATCCAGACTTAAGACGGAAAGACCCACAAACAAGCAAGACCTGAAGGCTGCGGCTGTAAAGGCCTGGCAAAGCATTAAGAAGGAGGAAACCCAGCGTTTGGTGATGTCCATGGGTTCCAGACTTAAGGCAGTGATTGCCTCCAAAGGATTCGCAACAAAATATTGAAAATAAAAATATTTTGTTTGGGTTTGGTTTATTTGTCCAATTACTTTTGACCTCCTAAAATGTGGAGTGTTTGTAAAGAAATGTGTACGATTCCGACAATTTCTATCAGATATTTTTGTTCAAACCTTCAAATTAAACGTTACAATGTGCACTTGAATTCTGTTGTAGAGATTTCATTTCAAATCCAATGTGGTGGCATGCAGAGCCCAACTCGCGAAAATTGTGTCACTGTCCAAATATTTCTGGACCTAACTGTAAGTGATCATTTCAGGACCTGTGGTCTGAGGTTTTTTGTGATTGGTGGCTAACGGACATGTGTTTTGACAAGATATGATGTAAAACGCCGAGGACACATGATTTAACTTATACAATGAATAAGGATTTGAAAATCTGAAACTCGTTTATTTGTGATATAAGGGGGCTTTACACGCTGTGACATCGCTAACGATTTATCGTAGGGGTCACGGTGTTTGTGACGCATATCCGGCGTCGTTAGCGACATCACAGCGTGTGACACGTACGAGCGACCTTCAACGATCGCAAAAGTGGTAAAAATCGTTGGTTTTGGAAAGGTCGTTTAAACACCAAATATCGTTGTATGGGCAGTAACGATGTTGTTCGTCGTTCCTGCGGCACCACACATCGCTATGTGTGACAACGCAGGAGCGACGAGCATCTCCTTACCTCCGTCCACTGGCAATGAGGAAGGAAGGAGGTGGGCGGCATGTTCCAGCCGCTCATCTCCGCCCCTCCTCTGCTATTGGACGGCAGCCATGTGACGTCGCTGTGACACCGCACGAACTGCCCCCTTAGAAAGGAGGCGGTTTGCCAGCAACAGCGACGTTGCAGGGAAGGTAAGTCCGTGTGGCGGGTGTTAGCGATGTTGTGCGCCACGGGCAGCGATTTGCTGTGACGCACAACCGACGGGAGCGGGTACACTCTCTAGCAATATCGGTACCGATATCACAGCTTGTAAAGTACCCTTAAGGAATTTCCTCTCATCATTTTGTTCCTCCTGTTTTTATGGAATGAAATCCCTCTTTTTAGAAATTTTCAATAAATTTGGATTTTATGGACTATGATGCCGGATCTTTCCTTCTCCTATTTACTCCCAGCGGACACAGCTGCCTTTCGTTTCATGGTTCCATGATTTATGGGGGAGCTGATCTTCTAAACGTCTCTGCTTTCCAATTAAATTTTGTATGCATGTTTTTATTATTTTACTTTATTTGTTATTATTCTTAGGACACTTGAACCTGTGATCATTCAGTCACTTGTACTGTATATACTTAAATACTAGTCAATTGTAACATGTAATTAAAATGATGTACCCCTAGAAAGCTCAGCCACACCTGGAATACGATGGCAGACTTGAGGGTCTTTAGCTGCCAAGATAACACATCTGCAGGATTGTATTTATATGTTGCTGTCAAAGATTTACAGCATCATTTGAATAGTTCAGCAGCAGTTCTGGTCACTGCTGTCACTGTAACTTACCTCTGTCCATGATAGGCAGGCAACTCTTAATAAGGCTTCATGGACAGGTTTTGCAGTAGGCATTTCATCTATCAGCTCCCAGAGGATCTCAGGTTTTAGCATTTAACCCTTGTACAAAGAGCTGGATTTATACATTACCCCCTGGGTTGGGACCACAGTGAGGATTTTGATTAGTGGAATAGCCTTGGAGAGAAGAGTTTTATAAGCTGGGTCAAAACCAGAAGAGTTATAAACTAAGGGGTACTTCACACACAGCGAGATCGCTACTGACATCGCTGCTGAGTCACGTTTTTTGTGACGCAGCAGTGACCTCATTAGCGATCTCGCTGTGTGTGACACTGAGCAACGATCTGGCCCCTGCTGTGAGATCACTGCTCGTTACACACAGCCCTGGTTCGTTTTTTTATTGTTGCTCTCCCGCTGATAAGCACACATCGCTGTGTGTGACAGCGAGAGAGCAACAATCCTGAATGTGCAGGGAGCAGGAGCCGCCGTCTGACAGCCTGCGGTAAGCTGTAACCAAGGTAAACATCAGGTAACCAAGGTGGTTACCCGATATTTACCTTCGTTACCAGCCTCCGCAGCTCTCACGCTGCCAGTGCCGGCTCCTGCTCCCTGCACACGCTAAACTAAGCGGTGTGCGCTGGTAACTAAGGTAAACATCGGGTAACCATACCCGATGTTTACCTTAGTTACCAGTGTCCGCAGCTTCCAGACGCCGGCTCCGTGCAAGCGCAGCATCGCTTGCACGTCGCTGCTGGCTGGGGGCTGGTCACTGGTCGCTGGTGAGATCTGCCTGTTTGACAGCTCACCAGCGACCATGTAGTGACGCAGCAGCGATCCTGACCAGGTCAGATCGCTGGTGGGATCGCTGCTGCGTCGCTAAAGTGTGACGGTACCCTAATAAGTCAGAATCGTCAGGCAAAGCTTAAAGCAATCTGTAGTCAGCAACTGAATAACACATAGTATCATGGCAGCAGAGGTATAGTGATAGTACCTGAGTTATGAATAACCAGAGGCATAAAGATCGCGGTTGTAGAGGTTGTGTCCATGACTGGGCCTGGGAGTGGAGGGGTCCGCCAACCCCAGCTCCCACTTCACCTGGATGTTCATCTGTGCCGCCCCCGCGTCAGCAGCCGGGCTGCTCGGATCCGGATCCGCGGTGGCTCGAGGGGTCTCTGGACCCGGGGGTCGGGGTCGTGCGGCCACTCAAATAAAAGGGGGAGTAATTACACGGGGCTGTTTGATTAAAGTTCGTGACGCCACCCGTGGTCCATGGTAAGATGGAGTACCACCGCTGCGATTGGGAGTAGCCGGTGGCGATGGCGTGGGCAGCTAGGTATTTTAACCCCTCCACGGGTAGGGGGGAATGCCCCGGGACTCGGTGATGGTCACGGCGAGGTGCCGTTGGGACAGTAAGTGTCACTGGTGTACTCATTCAGTCCAATAACGCTGACACCGACAACTGTGGTAAACCAAAGTTCTTGACACCGCTGCCGCTGGGAGGGAGCACGCCTGGATCCCGTGCCCATTGGTGTTGCCTATTAGTCTTTGACCTTTACCTTGGCACCTAGTTTTCTGCTTGGTTCCTTGAGTATAAAACTGGTCGGGTCCCACTCACCAGTATGGCTAACTGGGTGAGCTTGCTCTCAGGGTTCACGCTTGGGATTTTCTGGACCGTGTAGTGGAAAAGTCCTATCCCCCTCATTGCGCTAATACCCCGATTTTGGAGCGGGTGGAGAATGGATCTTGAAGGCTCCGTCTTCATCGGGTAAAATGTCAGAACGCTTGAAGCTACTCCCTGACCTAGGGTCCACATACCCCGTCGTGCCCTGGCCCCTGCCCGGTGATGGCACAAGGCCGCCGGCTGTCCTCCTCGTCAGTCCGTGCCACTTGTCACAATCCCCTGCGATCAGGGTACCGCTCCTACCAGGCCCCGACCAACGTCTGCCACCTAGTAGTTTCAAGGAACCCAGCTCCTGACCTCTCTTCTTGAGAGTCACTGTTCAACTGAACTGTCTCCTAACACTCCTGAACTCAATTACCAACCCCCCAAGTGGGCGACCCTATTCCACTCAGGCCATCCACTGGTGTGTCTGGTGGGTGTGGTGCAGAGTGTTCATAGGATTTTGATTAGCTTGTTCTTGGCAACATAAAAGGTTAGGGACCCGTAACCAAGGAGGTGGATATTGTACAGAAGGGCAGATTGCACAATACCCTGTGACGACCTGATAGGCCAGGGCGTCACACATCCAAGGATGCACATCCAGCTGAAATGCATTGTGGTGCAGTGACCCATCAGGTCCCTGCACCACAATACATGCCGCCGGCCAATCAAAGTCCGGTAGCTGATATGGGCAGGCCATGGTAGTAATGTCATGCGCTCCCATAGCAGGCATGCTGATGTCAGCTGCTAGTCACTGTGCCAGCTATGGAGGTAGATGCTGCGTGACGTGGGAAGGGGGAAGGTAGTACAATGTTTTTTGGTGGGGTTTATGCATTAAAGGGAGCACGAAGAACATATACATGAGGGGGGTGTCCAGGATGGGGACATATATACCAAAGTGGGAGTTATATTTACCATTAAGGGATTCAGGATGGGGGACATATATATCAGGATGGGGGACATATTTACTAGGATGGGACCCAGGATATGGGATATATATGCTTCATAGGGGCCCAGGATGGGGACATATATGCCAGGATGGTATTATATTTACCAAGAAGGGGCCCAGGATGGGGAAAATATATGCCAGGATGGAGGACATTTACATGAGGAATGGGTCCCAGGTCCAAATTTTGCACCTATCAGACTCTAATTACGCCACTGGCTTTAGCCTATTTTTGTCAATTAGAGGCAGGAAGCTAGGGATTTATGCAATATAAGCCCTTCGTTAGGCTCAACGGAGGAAGATCATGAGAAGACTGTTAGGAATTAACCCACAACAAGCTCCCTCTCTCAGTGCTGTATGATAAAAACAGTAGCAGTGACAGTGAGCACAGATATGGATGTAACAGTTACCGGTGGATGCTGTTTGTGTAATACAGTGGGCATCTGTTGGGTATGGTGCTGGCTCAACTCCTCACTCTGCTCCATACATGCAGACCTGACTGAGCAAACTAATTCATCCTAGGTTAGGAAGAGGTTTGAAGGAGAAGATCTGTTTTGCAGCATTATTATTGTCACATTTTTTTTTTTTATTCAGCATTCAATAATTAAATATAAAATAAAAAGTACTGTAACATATGAATAACAATTTTTGTTGCTCAACCAACAATGGACAGTAATACTTGGATAGAGAATCCTTTTCATGATGTAGCTGCATATTGAAATTGAAACAGACTGAAAGTCAATCTACTGACTAATTTGGTGTTTTCAATACTTCATTCACTTGACATTCTGTGGTTGAAGTGAAATAATGTTGCCTTTTGTCTGAGGAGGGAAGTTTGCCCTCCTCCTTATTTGTGAAATGCTGAAAAATGGCTGAAAGACGGTAGCGGAGACTAAGCACTGGAATGATTTCAGGACACAGTAGAGACAAGGCATCACTATTTGTTTAAAAAACTTGAGCAGATAGTGGCCATCTATTGAGATGACCATTGTGCTTTCCTGAATTGTAATGTTGCTGGTCATTTCCTTTAATAAGCTTTGTACCATATATCTAGATAATATGTTTAGTATCTTCTCCAAACTACACTGGAGATAAAAATTAGAGAAACACAATTTCCTAAATGTTAAGGTTATTGTGTAGTCCTAGGTGATTATATCCTAACATGAGTAAATATGCAGTATTTTAAGCTTATTTCATAAATTAAATTTATTCTAAAGCACATAATAAAAATGTAAATGAGATAAATGTTAAAGAACACAGATCAAAATAAGAGAACATTTTGATATACCTGCAAGTTATTGGTGTTAATCTGGCACCTGGTGCTAATTTCCTTAATTATCTGACAAACTCTATTTAACTGGCAGCCTAACTTTCCAGTTTGCACTGACTTTTCAAAAATGGTGTGCTGTTCCAAAGTGACTTAAATCCGGCAGCAGGTTGTCCAGACGAAGGCCAAAAGGATGACCCTATCAGCCATAGCAAGAGAAGTTAATCATACCAAGTCTGTGATTTTGAGAATCTTGTATCATTTTATTACATCACAAACTCTTTCAAGTCCCCCAAGAAAGCTAGTCACCCTTGAAAGACAAATGCAAGAGAGACCAGGATAATGTAGAGACTCTCCATGGGTAATCATTTCATCAATGCTCCTGGAATTTCTTGCCAGTTTAGCATTGAACAGGGTAAGAAAATGTCTCATGATGCAGTGTCATGATGTTTAAGAACATTTGGACTGAAAGCCCGCTTTGCAGTGACCAAACTTCTCATTAGCAGAAATAATCAAAAGGCTAGACTCACCTCTGGTGAGGAGCAAGTTATATGGACAGAAGCAAAGTGGTCCACAGTTAATTTTAGTGATGAAAGCAAGTTTAATTTATTTGGGTCTTATGGGATACATTATGTTCCTCAACAAACTAGGGAAAGACTGAACCCAAAGTGTGTTAAGACGTCAGTGAAAGGTGATGGAGAAAGTGTCATGGTTTGGGGAATGTTTTCTGCAGCAGGAGTTGCAAATGGGTAAAGCAGTTCCTTTAAACAGAAAACATTGAAACAATGAAATGGCCAGACCAGAGTCCTGATCTTAACCCAATAGAAAACCTCTGGAAAATCCTTGTTGACAAAGTTATGGCCAATAAACCAACAGCAATCAAAGAACTGTGGAAGAGACAGGAAGAAGAATGGAGCAAAATCACACCAGAGCAGTGTGAAAGACTAGTGATGTCCTGTGGCCGCAGATGTGCTGAAGTCATTCAAAGCAAAGGCCTGTATATTTCTATATTTCATACTGATTGGTGACTGATGTTACCTTCAGAAATGTTTTTTATAATCTTTCTCTGTGCTATAGTCATTGCTGTTCTCCAATTCTGATCATCACGTTTTGGGCAAAATAAAGAGTTCATGGTGATATAGTTTGGATCTTTTGAAAAACACTGTTCTAATGGCATGGTGTACCTGTGACGCCCCTGCAGCTCCAGTCGTCACAGAATATTGCACTTCAGTTAAGGTACGGTATTCGCCTCGGGTAAGGAGGGGGTTAATCACCGGTGTTCCACATTCAAAACTTTACATACAGCTTAGGAGCCTTCTCACTAGGGAGCTGGACTAGGGTAGGCAGAGGGTTGGCCATCACGAAGCATGGGAATTTCCCGGTCACTAGGACAACCACCTTGGGGGTAGGTTCTACTTGGGGTAGAAGTAGGAGCAACTCACACAATCTTGAGTCAGTCTACCTGGGACTTCAGTTCTGGCGACAAGACACCACCACTACCTTCTTCCTTTTTCTTCTCATGGGGCCTGTGGCTTGGAGCAGAACGCTCAGCTCGGGTTCCTCACTGTTGGAGGGGCAACTGTTACAAAGAACTTTTTTCAAACTCCGGTGGCTTCATCCATGTTATCCGAGGTCGACGGGGCCCATCACAGTGGTGACCAGTGCTACCTGTAGCGACCAGGCTTCTTAAAGAACTGTGAGTAAAGACACCTGGAACCCGCAGAGACTTTGTCCGTCTGTTCTTGCCAGCGCCGCCGCCGTGCGCCTCAGTGCCAACGGCCACCGCCACTACCCCTACTCCCGTCATCATCCTCCCCGGTGCCCCGCTCTACCTGTGGTGTGCGATACCATCTCGGCTGCTATTACCATCTGCCCCGGAGGACAGCGACAGCAGCGTCGGCTAATCCCTGGCCGGGTACCGTAGGTGGCGTCACGACAAATATCCACCTTCTTAACCCCCTTTTTATTGTGGACACCTCGGGGTACGAAACCAGGCAGGCCACCACGACATCCCAGACCTCCACATCGGTCCGGTGACGAGTAACAGGTACGAGACAAGACCTGAACCCCCTGCCCCCTGGGTGCCACATACCCCTTACAAAAAACCTTCAAATGTTCAATGTAGATTATATTATTTCTGAAAAAAGCAAGTGATCATACAAACTTACAAAATTACCCTTTACAACTGGTTGACCGAATGAAAGAAGATATCCAAAAAATTGTTGCAACTTGACCTCAATTTGCGCAGTTCAAACCCTTTCATCTGGCTCTGGCCTCTCGGTCTCCTTCAGCCTCAACCTATATCAAGAGACCTGGGTTGACATTTCTATGAATTTTGTTATAGATTTTTTCTGAGGTGCAAGGGATCTTCACCATCTGGGCTGTACTGGATTGTTTTTCCAAGAAGTTTTATTTTGTTTCATTACCAGGACTTTCATTTGCTCCCCAGATAGCCCACATGTTTTTCTTTTCAAGAAATCTTTCAGTTCTATGGACTTATAGCTTGTATTATATCTTATTGTGGGGTGCAATTTATATCCACATACTGGAAGACACTGTACTAGAATCTAAACATCTCCTCACAATTCTCCTTGGCTCATCACCCCTCAAAGCAATAGAAAAACTGAGAGAATAAATCAGTATATAGAACAATACCTGCAAATTTTCTCCAATTTCCATGAAGATATTTGACTAGATCTGATTCCTGTACTTGAACTTGAACAAAACAATTCAATTACAGAGACTTCTGGGAAATTTCCCTTTGTCACAGAGTATAGCCGAAAGCCTTGTATTTGACTGTTAGCTGCATAAACTAAACTTCCTGCTGTGTACGGTATCTCTAAGGACATTCATAAAATCTGGACTAAGTTGCAATCCAATTTGTTTGCAGCCATTGCTTTGACCAATATTTCATGACACGAGACATAAGGTGGTGCTCAATCACATAGAGCAGGGCTGGGAAAAGTGCAGCCTGCAGGCCACATCCGGCCCTCAGGCTGTTCCACTTTGGCCCATGGACTGATACAGCCAAAGGACTGAAAACAGTGGACCGCGGGCGGCATCATGCCCTCTACTGCCTGCTGCCCAATGTCACTGTTATCCCCATTCTACTGATAAGAAAGCGGATAGAGGTAAATACATTGGTTGTGGAGGGGTCGCCAAGTCCTTCTTACACCAATCAGCATGTGTGACAACAGACACAATCCTGTCACATCAGGGTGTCTGTCATGCAGTACAGAGGGTCAGTACAACAGTGCGCTGGGGAAATGGGGAGCATGGTGGGTATGTGGTGGGTTTTTTTATCATATGTGTATGGTCTCATACATTATATTGGAAACTATGTACAGCTCACAAAATATATAAGAGGCTATGTGGGGCTCATAAAGTATATAGGAGGCTATGTGGGGCTCAAAGTATATAAGAGGACATGTAGAGCTTATAATGTGTATAGGATGCTATGTGTGGCTATATTGGAAGCTATGGGAGAGGTCATAATGTTTTTAGGAAGCTACACCGATGAGCAAAAGGGTAAAAATGTTTTAAACTTTTGACTTTCATGCTCCCTACCTCACCATCCACTACAGCTATGAGCATGAGCATTTTATAGACAATCTCATATATAAATGTGACTTGCAACTATTTAGCATTTAATTAGTTATGCAAATGTTTCTCCCGTCACTGCATTGTTGCTGTTTTGCTCCTGGTGTTTGAAAAATCTTTTTCTTCCTGATACTACAAATTTCAACTTGTTCTCACATTCCCTAATAGCTCAGTGTGATATTAAATTGATTCCCAAGCGAAAGGTGACTAATTTGAATCCAGGAGCTGCCATGAAGAAGATTTCCCATGAAAAGAGAAACCGCATGATCCAGCTCATTGTAAGCAGTCCGTCTGCCAAGAAAATTGGCAAACTGCATCAAGTGAGTGCCATGATAGTTGAAAGAATATGAAATGAAGTTGGTCCATCCATTCAAAAGCCAAGAGGTGGACGTCCAGGCAATATATTGGAGTCAACAAGTTAGCTCATCACAAGGTCTATCAATTCTGGTGCAACAAACACAGCAGTGGAGGTGGCTCATATGCTTTGTAATAGTGAGATCACAGTCATCCAAGCAAGCACCGTGCAGTACTTGTTACACAAGTCTGGAATGGCGGCCTGAAGAAAGGTGAAGAAGCCTTAACTTCAATATCATCATGAGAAGCGTTGGCTCGAGTTTGCAAAAACGTACAAAACTTAGACAGTAGAAGATTGGAAACAGGTGATTTGGAGAAATAAGACAAAAGTCAATAGAGTAGGTTCTGATAGTTGCAAATGGGTCTGAAAGAAACAAGGTGAAAATGGGCTAACGGACGAAGAAATTAAAGAAACTGTCAAGTTTGGTGAAGTAAGCCTGATGATATGGGGTTGTTTCACAGCTAAAGGCATTGGATACTTGACTAGGATCGATGGTGGTCTCAATACTGGACTATATTGTGTGTATTCTGCAAGACAAATTACTTCATACACTTGAGTACTATGGGTATGAACAACATTGTGTTCCAGCAGGACAATGACAAGAAGCAGATGTTGAAATCTGAAGAAATGGCTCAATGACAATGAAGTAGAGATGCTGGATTCGCCCCATCCTAATCAAACACTTCTGGGTAGAGTTGAAGAAAAAGCGGTGAATAAAATGCGGTTGCTAAGGTGGGGCTTCGACATGGGATACTCACCACACTCGGGGATATGAACACACACACAAAATGCGCCACACACTACCACGTACGTGAACACATATACCACCCTCAGCACACATCTCACCACATCTCATCCCTACCCACGGAGGGGTTAACCTCTTGCTGCACTACCATCTCCCAAGAAGGCCCAATAATCGCAGCGGTGGTGCCCAACGTCACCACGACCCGTGGGTGGCATCACGAACTCAAGCGCGGCTCCGGCCGTGCACCTATCTAACCACCACCAAAAGCACCAACACCCCCTTTCAGAGTGAAGTGACCCTGGGTCCGGAGGCGCTCGAGCCACCCACCAACGAGCCCGGATCCGAGCGGCTCAGCTGCAGCCGAGCACGGGGCGGTACATATACAATATGCTTCTTTTAGTAATATAATGTATGTTTATTAATAGATACTGGATTTCTATTTACCCTTTCTATCCCTGCAAATGATGGTCTCTGATTACCTGATTGTGCTTCCTGGAAATGTATGAATCTAGGGCATCTATGCCTGTTCTAATAGATCCACATATGTTCCTTTATTCCTTTATCTTTTTGTACAATAAGGGGACTCTTTTGTTTATGTAGAATCATCCACAGGGAGAAAATACCACATAAATAACATAGTAAGTACTACTTGTAAATCACGCACTGTATAGTTAACTAATCCCATATTCAACATTTTTGTCTATTTAATAAGAGGCAGTATGAGCAGGTAGCACACCTGTGGTACACAGTAAATTCATTCAGCCTTATTTTTTCATTTCTTCAAAGCGACTTTGTACTAGGTAGTTGCGTAGATTTTTGCATCAACGGAAAGATGTAATTTTTCTTTGTTCTTCTCTTTCTTGTAAAAGAGTGTGCTATTTGTTCAAATACCAGTTCTTACTGATAGCTGATCTAATGTTATTTGCTATTGGACTATATTGAAAGGAAAATATAAATCTTCCACTATTAGTTTTGTTTTGCTTCCTGCTCTTGCTGACTTGCACTAGAGTGCTGTGATCCTGTGATCATCCAAAATCTATTGTTTGTTCAATTAAATTTTAAAGGGGGCCAACTACCAGGTTTTTGCCCTATAAACTAGAAACAGTGCCATAATGCCATTAGGATGCTGATTAAAATGATACCTTTAGTTAAGAAATCCGATGTTTGATTGCAGAATAATCCTTGTTCAAACCTTCAGAAATGATGTAATTGGTGCACTGGGGCGGGAATTTGTGGGTTGGGTCCTCTGCGATGATTACTTCTCCTTCCTTGCCTCCTTTTCTTTATTTTAATTAACTGCTGCCGCCATTTCTGATGTTGGCGGCACGGGTGCATTGCCATTATGATGTTGTCTTCAGTAAAATGGCACTAAAATTAGCGCATGTGCATACCTACGAGTGGCAGTGGTGCATGCGCTTATGAAAAAAATAATTCATTTCCCATGCGCTGCCACTGCTCATATTCGTCTCCACAATGTCTTCAATAAAATAGCACTGAGCTTGCGGTACGCGCATGAGATGATTCTGGAGCAATTTTATTGAAGACAATTTCTCAATAGCAATGCTCATAAGCCGCCAATGGCTGGAATAGCAACAGCAGCACTAAATTTAAAGAAAAGGAGGCAAGAAAGGAGGAGTAATCATTACAGAGGACTTGACCCACAAACTCCCGCCCCGATGCTTAAGGCACTGCGCCAATGACGTAATTTCTTAATTTCTGAAGGTTTGAACTAGGATTATTCTGCAATCAAGCATCAACTTTTTCCAACTCAAGGTATCATTTTAATCAGCATCCTAGCGCCATTATGGCACTGCTTCTAGTTTATAGGGCAAAAAACTGGTGGTTGGTTCCCTTTAAAGGGTAATATATATATATATATATATATATATATATATATATATATATATATATATATCTTTCAATCTATCTTTTTAAGTTCTTCAGCTTCTTTAGCATGATTGTGATATCTATTATAATGAAGCAAAGTATTACTTGATGTAGGCTTTCTAAATATACTTGTCTTAAGATAAAGAGCTGATGCATCAAAGCTTTTATGCTGCCATTCATCATGAATTTCATAAGTGATGGTCATCACTCCCCTATCCCACCCCAGCTCTGCCCACTTTTGTTGAAGCTTGACAAAAATGGCATGAGAACGCCAAACGTAACAACATTTTATAGCAGCCTCAAGGTGCAGCAAAATTATGCAACTTTTCAAAACTTTTTAAACCAGAATAATGCCATAAAAGTGTCATGCTCAGACTAGGGGATATCCGATCACACGGTGTGAGAAATGAGCATGGACCAACGAATGTACGTGCACACAGTGAAATACATTGGGGACACAATTACAATGGTAGGCCCTGACACTAGAGAGAGGTGAGAGAGGACACCTCCTGCACTCATCTGAGGTTGTTCCCTAATGTCACAATATGGGTTCCTTCGCCCGGTCACATGCCTAGGCTCTCGCTTGCCCTAAACTCACCCTGACTAGTGAGATGGCTGGTGAAAGCGCTAGACCCACCACTGAACTAATAAAACACAAAGAAAGGTAGACAGATGAGAGAATAAACAAAAATTATATACACCAACTTCACGACAGCAGCCAGATACCAGGGCTGCAGCCAGCACCGCTTCCACCAGAAGTACAACACCAGCAAGGCTCCGGTGGTTACCAGTGCAACGTTTCTCCTCTATGGCTAGTTTCAGAATTGGGATTCTATTACTGACATCATGTGAGGATATATGTGAGCATTTTAATCTAATAGGTGTGGTCACAAAACCGGCTGCTCCTGACGAATACTAACCATAAGCTGTTAGCAGAGAAACTGACATTAACCCTTGCTGCACCAACAGAAAGGAAAACACATTTAAAATCCAAAGGCAAAGTGAGACTCCGGCCCCAAACCAGTCACAAGTTACTTAATGATGGGAGACCAAAGTGACAAAAAGCTTTGATAAATAGGGTTTGTTTTATTTCATCTAAGTTTAAAATTTGCAAATGAAGTAAAATCATTTTGCCAACCTATTATCATATGGTCAATAAATCTGAAGAAAATTTCAGTTTAGAGAAAAAAGGATTATTTACTATGGGGACCTGATAAAAATCTAGTAGGAAAAAAAAGAAAAAAGGAAAAGAAATAAATAGTCTAAATGCATTTACTTAATTGGGTAACCAAGTGTGGTAACTGTTCATGCTGTCTGTTTTTAAATAGACACAAAAGTTAATAAGAGATACATTAACTATAGAGTACATAACTTTATTACGTGTAGGACCGACTATACTCTTTATTTGTTAATGTGGCCCTGTGGATGATGCTGTATACTCAAAACGGTCTACCTATCGTATAAGAGAATAAAGGAACACATGTGATCTATTAGAATAGACATAGGAAACCCTAGCTACATACAGCATTTCCAGGAGGCACACTCCAAGAATCCAAAATTCCTATAATCTACAGATACAGAAAGGGTAAATGGAAATTCAGTATCTATTGCTAAACAAACAATACTCCTATGAAAAGAAGCATACACGATAGGGATGATTGAATACCAAAATATCTGCTTCGACGAATATCCGACGAATAGGTCGCCGCTATTCGCGTATTCGAGAGTATTCGACGCCCAATGTAAGTCTATGGGAAACCCGAATAATTTCCTGTTGGACCTAACGGTGAGCTGTGGTGACTGAGGAAAAGGCTGACATGGATTGGAAAAGGCAGAAACAGTATGGGCAAAGCCTGTAGAAGGTGTGTGACTGCATTTCTGGTGCCTTGGAATAACGCACTCACAGCAGCACGCGGCTTTTACATAGTCGCCAGAACAGCTCTCAAACCAAATCGCTTTTTGACAAACAGAACGCAGGTCTTTTGGTCTCTCTCACTGTCTATCAGTGTCTCTCTCTGTCCATGTTGGTCTCTCCCCCTCCCCCCCCCCTCTCATACTCACTGATCATGGGCGCGGTGCTGCACGGCTGTCACACTGTTCCGGCGGCTTCTCCAGCTTTTGAAAATGTCGGCCGCTCATTATTCCATCTCTTTTTCCCTGCTTCCCCCTGCCCACCGGCGCCTATGATTTGTTGCATTCTGACGCGCCCCCTCGCTGAGTGACAGCTGTCTCACTGCAACCAATCACAGCCGCGGTGGGCGGGTCTATGTAGTGCAGTAAAATAAATAAATAAATAAATAAATTCAAAAAACGGCGTGTAGTCCCCCCCAATTTTGATACCAGCCAAAGTAAAGCCACATGGCTGAAGGTTGGTATTCTCAGGATAGGGAGCCTCACGTTATGGGGAGCCCCCCAGCCTAAAAATATCAGCCAGCAGCCGCCCAAAATTGCCGCATCCATTAGATGCGACAGTCCCGGGACTCTATCCGGCTCATCCAGAATTTGTAGAGATGTACTTGATCCTTTGGGGAAATAGGCAATGAGTTACCATAAATATATTTTTAGAATGAGTATATATTGCTGCCTTTTTGTGAATATCTTTTACGAATGGTTTAAAAGACATCACATGAAACATAGGGGATCCATTCCCCAATTATACATAAGGGTGTGGAGGCTGGCTGGCACAAAACAGCTGCTGTCCGAGTTTCTATATATTTCATGTTGTTCTCCGTTATGATTCAACTTGATGGAATAAACCATTTTGGTAGAAACATTTTATTTTTATAGCGCAAACTTATTCTACACCACTTTACAATTCAGAGAGGACATGTACAAACAATATCACACATTACAAAGTGACAGATGATTCTAAAATTAACAAGAGGAATAAGAGTCTTGCTTGCATACTTAAAATCTACAGTGGGGAAAATTAGTATTTCATACAAATCGTCAGTGTATCAAATACTTATTTTCCCCACTGTACAAGGAAGTGTGGGAAACACAAAAGGTAAAAAGTGCTTGTAGTGTATGGTACAGCATCTTTATAATAAATTAGCTGTACTACCCGGCTTCGTCCGGGTTAATAACTGTTGTTAACAAAATAGAATGTATTAACAAAAATGTATTCTGCACACAAAAACCACAAAATAAATAGATAGAAATGTAATTATTAAAAGGCAAAAACTAAGCTAATAGAAGCATTTCACAACATATATTTCAACACCACAGATATTCCACACAGATTTAACTAAATTGGCCAAGTAATGTGCTCCGTCTGTCTCTTTCCAGGTCTGTCTCTTTCCCCGTCTGTCTCTTTCGCCGTCTGTCTCTTTCCCCATCTGCCTGTCTCTGTCTGTCTCTATTTTTGTCTGTCTTTATCTCTCTGTTTATTTCCCCATCTGTCTCTTTCTAGGTCTGTCTCTTTCCCCGTCTGTCTCCCCGTCTCTTTGTCCGTGTCTTTTCCTGTCTGTCTCTTTCCCTGTCTGCCTGTCTCTGTCTGTCTCTTTCCTTGTCTGTCTCTATTTCTCTGTCTCTTTCCCCGTCTGTCTCTATCAAGGTCTGTGTCTTTCCCCATCTATCTTTGTCTGTCTCTCTGGCTGTCTCCTCCTTCCCTGTCTGCCTGTCTCTGTCCCTGTCTGCATGTCTGTCCATCTCTTTCCCCATCTGTCTCTTTCCCCTTCTGTCTCTTTCCCCATCTGTTTCTTTCCCCATCTGTCTCTTTCCCCATCTGTCTCTTTCCCCATCTGTCTCTTTCCAGGTCATTCTCTTTCCAGGTCAGTCTCTTTCCAGGTCAGTCTCTTTCCAGCTCTGTCTCTGTCTGTCTCTTTCCAGGTCTGTCTCTTTCCAGGTCTTTCTGTTTCTTTCACCGTTTGTCTCTGTCTGTATCTTTCCCTGTCTGTCTCTATCTCTCTGTCTCTTTCCCTGTCTGTCTCTCTGTCTGTCTGTCTCTCTGTCTGTCTCTCTCTCTCTATCCGTCTCCCCACCGACATCTTGTTACGTCACATGTAAGCTTCTTATACTATGAATGTCTTTTGTTCCTATAGTAACCAATCACAGCTCCTACTAATAAACTGTAGTTCCAGACTCCATTTACTTAAATGGAGGCATATTTTTTGGAGAGTAACTGGAAAGCGCGGGGTTAAATTTTCCTGTCAAAACATAGTTATGACGTTCCCTGGTTCACATGAGGTATCTGGGGAAAATTTCGTGATTGTAAATGCGACGGTGCGGATACACTTTTCATTTCACTTTTTCCCCATTATGTAGATAGGGGCAAAATTGATTGGTAAATTGGAATGCACGGGGTTAAAATTTCACCTCACAACATAGCCTATGACGCTCTCGGGGTCCAGACGTGTAAGTATGCAAAATTTTGTGGCTGTAGCTGCAACGGTGCAGATGCCAATCCCGGACATACACACATACATACATACATACATACATACACACATTCAGCTTTATATATTAGATAAAGTTATTAAAGTAAATCTTTATGAACTAGTCACCATCCAGTGTCTGTATATATCAAGATACAAAGTGTTCTTGAGTGCATGGAGTGTGGGAACAGATGCAAGGAAGGACCAGATTCTGAGGAAAATGGCAGAGCGAACAGAGAGCAAACCAGTGAGGTGATGGTATAAGCCTTGCCTAAAGAGATGTGTTTATACAACACACTTAAAATTGTGGGTTCTGGGAATTAATTGATTGACTGGGGTATTTCATTCCAGAGAACCAGTTCAACATGAGAGAAGTCTTGGAAACAGGAATGGGAGGTTCAATTTATGGAGATTTTAGTCTTAAATTTTTAGCAGAATGGAAAGCAAGGCAAAGGTGGTAGACGGAGATAAGGGAGGAAATACAGGGTGATGCAGCAGTGTGGAGAGCTGTGAGTATGATAAGTTTATGTTGTATTTTGTAGTGGATGGGTAACCAGTGCAATGACTGGCACAGTGTGGAGCAGTATAATATCTGGACAGCAATATGAGCCTGGCTGCTGCTTTCAGTATAGATTGAAAAGAGAAAGTTTAGTAGGAGGGAAAAACGATTAGAAGAGAGTTGCAGTAATCCAGATGATAATATGAGCAACAGCAAGAGTTTTGCAGATACAAAAGATTGTTGATTTTGAAGTTGTTTTTGAGGTACAGGGACATATGTGAATGAAATATTGTATATATCGAGTGAATGAAAGATCTTAAGGCCGCTTTACACACTACGATATCGTTACTGATATCGCTAGCGTGCGTACCCGCCCCCATCGTTTGTGCGTCACGGGCAAATCGCTGCCTGTGGCGCACAAAATCGCGCGGACCCATCACACTACTTACCTGCCTAGCGACGTCGCTGTGAACGGTGAACCACCTCCTTTCTAAGTGGGCGGTTTGTTCGGCGTCACAGCGACGTCACTAAGCAGCCGCCCAATAGAAGTGGAGGGGCGGAGATGAGCGGGATGTAACATCCCGCCACCTCCTTCCTTCCTCATTCCGGGCGGCCGCAGGTAAGGTGAGGTTCCTCGTTCCTGCGGTGTCACACACGGCGATGTATGCTGCTGCAGGAATGACGAACAACATCGTACCTGCAGCAGCAACGATAAATGGGAATAGGGGGGCATGTCACCGATTAGCGATTTTGAACGTTTTTGCGACGATTCAAAATCGCTCATAGGTGTCACACGCAACGACATTGCTAAAGCGGCCGGATGTGCATCACAAATTCCGTTACCCCAACGAGATCACTTGAGCGATGTCGTAGCGTGTAAAGCGGCCTTTAGTCAAATATTACTCCCAGGTATTGGGCCTAGGAGTAGACAGATAGTGCTGGTACTTTGTAGTAGAGCAGGATTGGTATCAGGAGAAGATTATTATAATTGTGTATCATAAGCATAGAGATGCAACTGAAAGCCATATCTGCTAATGATTTGTCCAATAAGAACTAAATAAAGAAAAAAAAATAGAGGACCTAGAACTGAACCCTGAAAAGGGAAAAGAAGAGGAAGAAGAACCATTAAAATATACAGTGAAGTAGCAATAAGAGAAGTAGGAAGAGAACCAAAAGAGCTTACTATTTTGCAAACATTGCGCAGAGTTGCAGGCTGTATTGCAGATAAGGGAAAAGGAAAATTGAAATCATCTTCCATTGAGAGTCTGAATTAGGCTCAGCACACACGGCGAGTAATACGGAGCGAGTGGAATGCGATAAAAAATCGCGTTCCACTTGAACGAATATTACTTTATGAGGCAGCTCCCATGAGGGATTTTTTTTCTCTGTCCTAATCGGACCGAGAAAACAATCGCAGCATGCTGCGGGTGGAATGCGATCATGTTTCACTCGCACCCATTGAAGTCTATGGGGCGAGAGAAACATTGCATTGCACTCGCATTACACCGGTGTACTGCGAGTGCAATGCGATTCTCGCATCACCCGGCAACAGAGAAGATAGGGAGATAAATCCCTCGCTCTCCTCCGCAGCGCTGGCCCTCCCCGTGCAGCGCCGACCCTCCGCCCTGCAGCTGTGGTCTGATCACACGATCGGACCACAGTGACATCACACTCTCATGAGCCGAGTGTCATGCAAGGACTTGCACAAATCCCCATGTGGCCTCAGCCTTAGCAGGTGAGTATGATTTCTTTCTATGTGTTACTTGTGATTCAGTTAAGAGGTATTTGAGAATCCTGCATCAAATACCTGTGTGCATTGCTGATTGCATTTCTAACTAATTTTTTAATTTAAATGTACTTTCTTACTCAATTATTTTCTCCCTACATGTCACAAGTCTCTTACCTTACTATCAGTTTGTTTAAGAGTTAATTACATTGGACTTAAGGGATACATTCTAAGGTATAAGTATACTAACAAGTGGTTACTTATGAATGAAATATACATAATTAAGGGTTTATACGTAGCAGCTGCTTGAGGACTCTGTAGTCATAACGCACATCGACACAAATGACTAAGTTAGAGGTAGGAGGAAGGTCCTTAAAGATGATTTCAGGGAATTAAGTTGTCAGCGTAAAGCAAGGACCTTGAAAATGGTATTATACCATAGTGCCTGTACAACATGCTATGTCAGAGAGGGAATGGGAGATTAGGGAGGTAAATAAGTGGCTAAGGAATTGGTGTTGGAAGGAGGGTATGGGGTTCCTGGAGAATTGGGCTGACTTTTCTCTGTTGGTGATAGACTCCATGCTAGGGATTGGGTGCTCCTCAATGGGGAGCTTGCAGCTATGCAGGGGGAAAAAGGTTACAAAGTTGGAGGAGTGTAAAAAATAGGGACTGGGGGAGGGCATTCACTGTACTGGAGGGGAAGATAGTACAGATAGTGACTTGGGCATAAGTAATAAAATGGGGGGGCATGGAGGAGGGGTCAATACACTAAGCAAGAATAGTGGTAAAAAAATCAAAACAAAAAACATCATAATATTTTTCTGGGTCACATAAGAACATAGTGTATTAGAGTGCTTATTATATTACTTTCATTCTGCTGCTACATTAACCCAAAAGTCCTTTTCAGGGCAAATTCAAATATATTCTTTGCTCTAATAATACCGTTCTTAGCTGCAAAAAGTGTAGGGAGAGCTGCTGGAAAAGGGATAGTATATTAGAGGCATCTAGGCAGGGATAATTGCCTTACATTTCTTGCTGATGCTACACTGACTCAAAAGTTGTTTTTAGGGCTAATTCAAATATATTTTATTCTCTAATAATACAGCTCTTAGCTTCAATTAGTGTAGGTAAAGCTGCAAGAGAAGGAATAGTGTATTAGAAGCATCTAGGCAGGGATAATTGCCTTACATTCTTGCTGCTGCTCCGTCAACCCAAAAGTCCTTTTCAGGACTAATTAAAAAATATTGTATTCTCTAATAATACTGCTCTTAGCTGCAATGAGTGTAGAGTGAGCTGCTGGAGAAGGGATAATGCATTAGAGGCATCTAAGCAGGTATTATTGCCTTAGTCTCCTTGCAGCTGCTATGTCAACCCAAAAGTCCTTTTCAAGGTTCAATCAAATATATTTTATTCTTTAATCATAATGCTATTAGCTGCAATTAGTGTTGGGAGAGCGACTGGAGATGGAATAGTGTATTAGAGACATGTTAAATGGGATAATTGCCTTAGATTCCTTGCTCCTGCTACATTAACCCCAAAGTCCTTTTCAACTCTAATTCAAATATATTATATTCTCTAATAATAAGTAAAGAGATTCAGCTCACCGTGTAAATCAGTCTCTCACCCTCTGGAGCTTGGACAAGGTGCTGCCAAGCCTGAAGCAAAATCCAATTGAAAAATAGTCCAGCTTCAACAGATAGATGCGTTATTTTTCTTTTTTAATTTTTATCTTTTCATATGGCATAAATATAATGGCACATTGCAATCAAGACGACATGACCGGTGTCATCGACACATTTCAAGTGACACAGCATTCTTAATCATGATACCGGTAAACATGCAAATACCATTTTTTGATGACTTCAAGTGTTTAAAAACATTACTGTGGTGACATAAATGTTAAAAAGGCTTTATTATGACTGTCTAGTTACCAATGGTGAAAAATCTAGAAAAGTAAAAAGAATGAGACAAATAATAAAGGGAACCTGTTTAAAAGTTTGTGATGTTTATAACGATATGTGATTCTTTGCAGTACCATATAATTTTGACTTTGTACTTGGAGCATTAATTTTGATGATAGCTTAAGGAGTTAAAGGTCTGATATACAGTACAGCCCAAAAGTTTGGACACACCTTCTCATTCAAAGAGGTTTCTTAATTTTCATGACTGAAAATTGTAGATTCACATTGAAGGCATCACAACTATGAATTAACACATGTAGAATGAAATACTTAAGACCCGCAACACACATCCGTTTAATTTGTACGTGTGCGATACGTAGTTGCACGTACCGGAGACACGTACACACGGAGACCCATGTTATTCTATGGTAGATGGCACACACACGTAAAATCACATGGAACGTGTGTCCATGTGGTAAGTACGTGTGTGCGCTTTTCTACACAGACAACATGTCCGTTTTTGGCCGGCAGCACGCAGGCACGGACCCGCTTTAGTCTATGGGTCCGTGCCTGCACTTACCGCACACGGAGTATGTCCGTGTTCAGCACGTTTCGTGCGTGTGCGTTTTTACACAAGCGATCTTATTTTTTGTTTTTTTTTAAATTAAATTCAGTATACTTACCTTTTTTTCTGCGGTTCTCAGTCATACTTACATTGGCGCTCGGTTTTTTTCTTCCCCTGGCTCATACCGCTCCCCGATCACCAGCGCGGCGAGGAACAGCTGTGCAGAGAATACGTGGCAACAATCACATTGAATATGCAGGCCGCTCATTAATCAATCTCGTATTCCCTGCTTTCCCCACCCACAGGCGCCTGTGATTGGTTGCAGTCAGACACGCCCCCCACGCTGAGTGACAGCTGTCTCACTGCACCCAATCACAGCAGCCGGTGGGCGTGTCTATACTGTGCAGTAAAATTAATAAATAAATAATTAAAAAAACCGGCGTGCGGTCCCCCCAATTTTAATACCAGCCAGATAAAGCCATACGGCTGAAGGCTGGTATTCTCAGGATGGGGAGCCCCACGTTATGGGGAGCCCACCAGCCTAACAATATCAGTCAGCAGTGGCCCAGAATTGCCGCATACATTATATGCGACAGTTCTGGGACTGTACCCGGCTCTTCCCGATTTGCCCTGGTGCTATTCCCTTCATTAGCTGCGTGGAGCTGACAGGAGCAGCGGTGTATTCTGCAGCTCCGGTCACCTTCATGCAGCACAGCTGGAAGTGACGCTGGACCATCCTGGAGTACGCCGGACATGGAGGGCTTTTTCGGGCTTATTAAATTGGTGATGATGAGGGAATTTGTTAGTGTTTTTTATTTCTAATAAATGATTTTTTCAGGTGTGTGTGTTTATTTACTGTAATTTACAGATTAATCATGGAAGGTATCTCGGGGAGACGCCTGACATGATTAATCTAGGACTTATTGGCAGCTATGGGCTGCCAAAAACTCCTTATTACCCCGATTTGCCAACGCACCAGGGCAAATCGGGAAGAGCCGGGTACAGTCCCAGAACTGTCGCATATAATGTATGCGGCAATTCTGGGCGGCTGCTGACTGATATTGTTAGGCTGGGGGGTTCCCCATAACGTGGGGCTCCCCATCCTGAGAATACCAGCCTTCAGCCGTATGGCTTTATCTGGCTAGTATTAAAATTGGGGGGGAACGCACGCCGATTTTTTTAATTATTTATTTATTGATTTTACTGCACAGTATAGACATGCCCACTGGCTGCTGTGATTGGGTGCAGTGAGACAGCTGTCACTCAGCGTGGGGGGCGTGTCTGACTGCAACCAATCACAGGCGCCTGTGGGTGGGGAAAGCAGGGAATACGAGATTGATTAATGAGCGGCCGGCATATTCAAAGTAATTGTTGCCGCGTATTCTCTGCACAGCTGTTCCTCGCCGCGCTAGTGATCGGGGAGCGGTAAGTATGAGAGAGGGCTGCTCACTTCAGTCACTCGGGGGATTAGCGATCACTGGTGAATCCTTCACAGGTGACCGCTAATCAGTACGCGGCACACAGAAAGAGCCGCGGCATGACAATGAAGTCGGGTGAAGTTCACCCGAGTTCATTCTCATCGCGCAAATCTGTCTGCTGTCAGCCGACGATGTATCAACGACATTGTGCAACACACAAACGGACATTCCACACGGACATTCCACGTACACATACACAGGCATTTTACACACAAACACGGACATTTTACACGTACAAACGGCTCGCATACGCCATCACACAAATGCCATACGTACCGGAGATTTTGAATATGAAGGACTGGAGAAAACGGGTTTATTGCCGCGCTAAAAACCACGAGCATGTATAAGTCAAATTATTCTCTTTATTTAGATCATTCCTACGCGTTTCCGAGGCTCATCTGCCTCCTTCCTCAGGGAAAACAACTGGCACAACCCGGCCAGGTGAGTGCACTGTTTTTATCCTCTTTCACTCTGTAAACCGGGTAAAACCCTATTGCGCCTTTCTTGTCTCCCCCATTACAATACGTACCGGAGAAACGCCCCAAAAAAACGCAACACGGACCCGAAAAACGAACCGTGTCACACGGACGTTTTTTTTTGCGGAAGTGTGTTTTAGGCCTAAAAAAGTGTGAAACAACTGAAAATATGTCTTATATTCTAGGTTCTTTAAAGTAGCCACCTTTTTCTTTGTTACTGCTTTGCACACTCCTGGCATTCTCTTGATGAGCTTTAAGAGGTAAATGGTTTTCACTTCACAGGTGTGCTCTGTCGGGTTTAATAAGCGGGATTTCTTGGCTTATAAATGGGGTTGGGAACATCAGTTGTATTGTGCAGAATTCTGGTGGATTCACAGCTGATAGTCCTACTGAATAGACTGTTTGAATTTGTATTATTGCAAGAAAAAAGCAGCTAAGTAAAGAAAAATGAGTGGCCACCATTACTTTAAGAAATGAAAGTCAATCAGTCCGTAAAATTGGGAAAACTTTGAAAGTGTCCCCAAGTGCAGTGGCAAAAACCATCAAACGCTACAAAGAAACTGGCTCACATGAGGACCGCACCAGGAAAGGAAGACCAATAGTCAACTCTGCTGCGGAGGATAAGTTTATCCGAGTCACCAGCCTCAGAAATCGCATGTTAACAGCAGCTCAGATTAGAGACCAGGTCAAAGCCACACAGAGTTCTAGCAGCAGACACATCTCTAGAACAACTGTTAAGAGGAGACTTTGTGCAGCAGGCCTTCATGGTAAAATAGCTGCTAGGAAACAACTGTTAAGGACAGGCAACAAGCAGAAGAGACTTATTTGGGCTAAATAACACAAGGAATGGACATTAGAATAGTGGAAATTTGTGCTTTGGTCTGATGAGTCCAAATTTGAGATCTTTGGATCCAACCACCGTATCTTTTTGTGACGCAGAAAAGGTGAACGGATGGACTCTACATGCCTGGTTCCCACCATGAAGCATGGAGGAGGAGGTGTGATGGTGTGGGGGTGCTTTGCTGGTGACACTGTTGGGGATTTATTCAAAATTGAAAGCATACTGTACCAGCATGGCTACCACAGCATCTTGCAGCGGCATGCTATTCCATCTGGTTTGCGTTTAGTTGGACCATCATTTATTTTTCAACAGGACAATGACCCCAAACACACCTCCAGGCTGTGTAAGGGCTATTTGACTAAGAAGGAGAGTGATGGGGTGCTACACCAGATGACCTGGCCTCCACAGTCACCAGACCTTAACCCAATCAAGATGGTTTGGGGTGAGCTGGACCGCAGAGTGAAGGCAAAAGGGCCAACAAGTGATAAGCATCTCTGGGAACTCCTTCAAGACTGTTGGAAGACAATTTCCGGTGACTACCTCTTGAAGCTCATCAAGAGAATGCCAAGAGTGTGAAAAGCAGTAATCAAAGAAAAAGGTGGCTACTTTGAAGATCCTAGAATGTAAGACATATTTTTAGTTGTTTAGTATTTCATTCCACATGTGTTAATTCATAGTTTTGATGCCTTCAATATGAATCTACAATTTTCAGAGTCATGAAAATAAAGAAAACTCTTTGATTTAGAAAGTTTGTCCAAACTTTTGGTCTGTACTGTAGGTAGTATTGGTATATATCATATTTTACCATTTATTATGAATTGAATAAAATAATAATAAGTTCGTGGGATCATTGTTACTACCATTTCGCTAATCAAAAAATCATTTTCCAGTCTGTGAAGTATTATATTTATATTTATCCATGTCTTTGCTTATATAAATTAGAAAAAGTAATTTTCATTGTATTATGCATATGTATTAACCCATAGTGGATAAGAAAGTGTTAATTTGAATGTGCCACACTAAATTTTGTTTAGTGCACTTTAGTTCTGTTTCATTGATTTAAAGATACTTTACACGCTGCGATCTCGCTAGCGAGATTGCTAGCGAGCGTACCCACCCCCGTCGGTTGTGCGTCACGGGCAAATCACTGCCCATAGCGCACAACATCGCTAACACCCGTCACACAGACTTACCTTCCCGGCGATGTCGCTGTAGCCGGCGAACCGCCTCCTTTCTATGGGGGCGGTTCGTGCGGCGTCACAGCGACGTCACACGGCAGCCATCTAATAAAAGCGGAGGGGCGGAGATGAGCGGGAAGAACATCCTGCCCACCTTCTTCCTTCCTCATTGTGGGCGGCTGCAGGAGTGAGGTTGTTCCCCATTCCTTCGGTGTCACACATAGCGATGTGTGCTGCCGCAGGAATGACAAACAACCTCGTTGCTGACCAGACAACGATTTTTGGTAAATGAACGTCTCACAGACCAATGATTTTTGCCTCTTTTGCGATCGTTCAAGGTTGCTCATAAGTGATACACTCTGCGATGTCGCTAACGACGCCGGATGTGCGTCACAAACCGTGACCCTGGCGATATATCGTTAGCGATGTCGCAGCGTGTAAATGGCCCTTTAGTCTAGTGCACCTGTTGTATCAGTATATATGTATGGTATTTGCATGTTTACTGGTATCATGATTAAGAGTGCTGTGTCACTTGAAACGCATTGTTGACACCGGTCATGTCATCTTGACTGACAATGTGCCCTTATATTTGTGCCATATGAAAAGCTAAAAATAAAAAAAAAATAACGCATCTATCTGCTGAAGCTGGACATTTTTTAAATTGGATTCTCTAATAATACTGTTCTTAGCTGCAGTTAGTGAAGGGAGAGCTGCTGGAGAAGAGATAGTGTATTACAGACATTTAGGCAGGGATTATTGCCTTACTGTTAGGGCCAGGTGGACGGGCAGACCCGGGAGGTGGATCCACTGGGCTGAACACCTCACCGAAGGCAAGGTGCCTGGTAGCCGGAGCACAACGGGTAGCAGGACAGTCCGTTCAGAGGTGTGGAGAGTGGAAGTCCCTGGGACCACGGAGTCACTGAAGGTAGTCCGGGTGACGGAGCTCAGGTTTGGAGGCCGAGATGACGTCAGGCAGAGTCCGGAACCGACGGAGCGAGAAGACGGGTCACCACAGGGATCGGAGATGGTATGAACTGACGGGATGGCAGACCGTCACCGTTTGGGGTTCGGGTATCGTCAGGACCGGTTGGCGAGGCAGGAGCGGCTCTAGGAGAGAGATAGGTAAGTATACCACAAGAGACACATGGAGACCTGACTCCTAGCTTAGCAAAACACGAAGAACAGGCCCCGCCCACTTGGAAAGGATCTCCCTATATACCCTGCACCTGATTCTTCAATATCCTGTTTGAGGACACTGGCCCTTTAAGAGAGGGTCAATGACCGCGTGCGCGCCCTAATGCGCATGTGCGAGGCCCGGGTGCCAGAAGCCAGAGCAGGGAGCGGTGAACAGGAGGCAGGAGAGCCGGGCTGGAGCAGAGTTGCCGACGGGCGCCGGGAGCGGGGACCGGGCTGCCTGGGGACCGCAGGTGATGGGGCTTGGAGGCTGTGGAGCGGGGGACGCCTGGCAGAGGAGCGAGCGAGGCAGGGAAGCCGGGAGCGTGGCAGGGGAGCCGGGGAGCGTGGCAGGGGAGCCGGAGAGCGTGACACTTACATTCCTTGCTGCTGCTGCTGCTACATACAAAAAAAGAGTTAATTCAAATTATTTTATTCTTTAGTAATGCCTCTCTTAACTGCATATCTAACTTAAAATGTGCAAGCCATGCGGTAACTGAGGGGGAATTGGAAATACTGATGATGATGGTGCACGCAGAGGCCATGGGCCAGGGCAAACTGTGCCTGCTGCGGGAGAACAATAGAGACACAGTCATCATCTAAACTTGTCACACTTTGCAGGAGGGCACGAGAAACCACTGTTGAAGCCATAAGAGTGCGAACAGGTGGTTGGTTGGATGGCAGACAATAATTCCAGTCTGCTTCCCAGCATCACCCTGTCTTTCACACTGTCCAGTCTCATTAGCCAAGGGTATGGACCACATAATCCTCACCCTGATCCTCCTTCCTCCCACCATAGTGAGTCCCAGGAGACAACTGATCCCACATTTGCATGCTCTGATGAGCTTTTTACCTTATCAGTTATGGCTTCTTCTGACCTCTCACCATGTCACATCCGAGACATGAGCAGATCAGGTGTGATGATGCCCAAATATTTGATCAAGCATAATCACAAGAAGACGATAGTGAGGAATGGCAATTAAAGGGGTGGTTCACCCATTTTTTTTATTTTCTGTAGGAGTTCTACTTACCTTTCTAGGCGTTTTCTCCATTGGCTTCTGTTTCCAGTTCTGGCACTGAGCGGCGCTATCCTGAACGCTCAGTGCCGGTCACATGACCCCCTGGAGCTGTGGCCGCCAGCATCCTCTGACGTCCCGGCATTTCCGGGCTCTCAAACAAGACGGGTACGTCAGAGGAGGCTGGCACCACTCAGATTGAGTGACAGGGCTGTGGCCGGTGACTACCGCACTGCAGTGCACAGCCCAGTATCGAGGGGAGGATCCAGAGGACGTCAGTGTGGAGCCGGCGTCCTGCAGATGGTGAGGCACGGGGCGCCAGTGTGCAGTACAGGGGGGGGGGGTTCTTCAGCTGAATCACCCCCTGCACGTAAGTATCTGATCACACTCTCCACCCGCCCGCTCTGCTGCGATGTCAGGAGAGCGGCCGGTGTCGGGCAGTGTGATCATCTGCTCCTCCCAGCAGCACAGCAGGACGCAGCAAGACACTGACAGGCATGTCACCGCTGTGCTCTGCCACCTGTCCTGCTGTATGGGACCAACTGTCTGCACTCTGTCACCTGCACCACAAGTCACAGAGTGGAGACAGTTGGTGACAGAGCACCTCTGCTCCCCCCCTGTTCTTTCCCCCCTCTCTTCTCTCCCCCCACTCTTCTCCCCCTCCCCTCTTCCCCCTCTTCTCTGCCCCCCTCTTATCCCTCTCTCCTCTCCCCTCTCTTTTCCCTCGCTCTCTTCCCCCCCGCTTTCTTTTCCTCCCCCTCGCTCTCTTTTCCTCCCCCCCGCTCTCTTTTCCTCCCCCCTCGCTCTCTTTTCCTCCGCCCCTCGCTCTCTTTTCCTCCCCCACTCGCTCTCTTTTCCTCCCCACTCGCTCTCTTTTCCTCCTCCACTCGCTCTCTTTCCCATCGCTCTCTTTTCCTCCCCTCTCTTTCCTCCCCCCCTCGCTCTCTTTTCCTCCGCCCCTCACTCTCTTTTCCTCCCCCACTCGCTCTTTTTTCCTCCCCCACTCGCTCTCTTTTCCTCCCCCCGCGCTCTCTTTTCCTCCCCCCGCGCTCTCTTTTCCTCCCCCCGCGCTCTCTTTTCCTCCTCCCCCTCGCTCTCTTTTCCTCCCCCCCTCGCTCTCTTTTCCTCCCCCCTCGCTCTCTTTTCCTCCCCCCCTCGCTCTCTTTTCATCCCCCCCTCGCTCTCTTCCCCCCCCCCCTCGCTTTCTATTCCTCCCCCCTCGCTCTCTCTCTTTTCCCTCGCTCTCTCCTGGCATGGTCAGTACAAATATCTCTCCATCGTGGAGGGGTGAGAGGGAGTAATAAACATGGAGTCCCTACTGTGTCTGTGTATTTATTTCTAATAAAGTATTTTTCTCTGTGTGGTCTCTTTTTTTTTTTTTTTTTAAACCCTTTATTGGAGATTCTTAATGGCCAGGTCAAACTTGGCCTGACATTAAGAATCTTGGGCTTTATACCAGCTGGTAAACCATAGCTGGTATTAACCCCTTATTACCCAGCGTGCCACCTGCCACCAGGGCCACTGGAAGAGTTGGATACAGCGCCAGAAGATGGCGCTTCTATGAAAGCGCCATTTTCTGGGGCGGCTGTGGACTGCAATTCACAGCGGGGGGCCCAGAAAGTTTGGGCACCCTTCACTGCGGATTCCAATCCCCAGCTGCCTAGTTGTACCTGGCTGGACTCAAAAATTCGGCGAAGCCCATGTCATTTTTTTTTTTAATTATTTCATGAAATTCATGAAATAAATAAAAAAAAAAAGGGCTTCTCTATATGGGTACAAAGAGGCAGCTGGGGGTTGGGGGCAGCCCGTAGCTGCCTGCTGTACCTGGCTAGCATACAAAAATATGGCGAAGCCCACGTAATTTTTTTAAAAAAGTTTTCAGGCAAAAACCTTTATAAAAAAAAAATGCTTCCCTGGATTTCTATTGCCAGTGAAAGTAACACCAAGCAGCGGGGGTTAGCAGCCAGTAGCTGCTTGGGTTACCCTTAGCAATAGAAAATGCAGCGGGAGCCCACAAACAATGTGATTTTTTGTTTGTTTGGTTTTTTTTTAGTGAATTTTTTTTAAAAAATCAACATGGGCTTCGCCCATCGAGCACCAGAGCATTTTACTGCTCAATTCATCCCAAGTAATCAGATGACTCCAGTGTCGGCCGATTACTTGTTCTGTGTCCCCCTGCATCCATTGCAGCGTGTACGGGCTGTGAGGTCAGCGGAGTTCAGTCCAGCACTGGAGTCAGCTGATCTGAACTCAGCTGAACTCCAGCCTGCACACGCTGCGATGGATACAGGGGGACACAGAACAAGTAAGGTCTAAGCCACACGGCGAGAAAAACAGTGCGAGTGAAGTGCGATAAAACATCGCATTCCACTCAGACCAATATTAGCCTGTGTGTCAGCACACATGAGCGATTATTTTCTCCGCCCTAATTGGACCGAGAAAACAATTGCAGCATGCTGCAACTGTAATGCAAGACTCTCTCTTTTACCCATTCAAGTGTATTTGGTGAGAGAAAAATCGCACTGCACTTGCGGTACATCGGTGGACTACGGAGGAGAGAGGGAGAGAAATCCCTCCCACCCCTCCTCAGTGCTGGCCCACCCTTCGAGTGCCGGTCCGCCCCCGTAGCTGAGGTCTGCTCGCACAGTCGGACCTCAGTCGCAGGGACACACGCATGACACTCAGCTCTGCTGTACTGAGCGTGAGCCGAGTGTAATGCGAGGGGGTCGCAGTAATCCCCGTGTGGCCCCAGCCTAATCGGCCGACACTTGAGTCAGCTGATCTGAACTCAGCTGAACTCCTGTACACACAGCCCGCACACACAGCCCGCACACGGTCACATGTGATCGGCAGCAGGCAGCGACTGCTGTTAAGGCTACATTCACATGACCGTTCCGTTTTTGCGGGCCACAAAAAACGGTCCTTTTGTTTCACGGATGCATCCTAGTGGCATCCGTGTGACATCTGCGTGCCTTCCGGGTTTTTTTGTGGACCGCAAAAAAACGGAAGCAGCAAGAAAGATAAATAGATGAGTAGATATAGAGATGGATAGATAGATATAGAGACAGAGGGATAGAGGGATGAATGAATGAATGAATAGAGGGCTGGATAGATAGATAGATAGATAAGAAAGACATATGTAATGTCCTACCCCCCTGCATATTCTAAGCTGGCACCCTTTTGTGACTGTCATGTGGCACTAAGGTGCTTAGTCTTGTATTTAGCCAAAAAATAAATAAATAAAAAAAAATGACATGCGGTCCCCCTATCTTTTGTAGCCAGCTAGGGTAAAGCAAACGGCTGCAGCCTGCAGACCACAGCTGGCAGCTTCACCTTGGCTGGTAATCCAAAACAGAGGCCCCCCCACACTGTTATTTTAAATTAACTAAATCATTTAAAACAAAAAACACGGGGTCCCCCGAAATTGGATCACCAGCCAAGGTAAAGCGGACAGCTGTGGTCTGGTATTCTTAGACTAGGGAGGTTCACCGTTATTGGACACTCCCCAGCCTAAAAATAGCAGGCTGCAGCCGCCCCAGAAGTAGCGCATCCATTAGATGTGCCAGTCCTGGTGCTTCGCGCCAGCTCATCCTGTTGCCCTGGTGCGGTGGCAAACGGGGTAATATATGGGGTTAATACCAGATGTGTAATGTCACCTGGCATCAAGCCCTGGAGTTAGTGATGTCAGGCGTGTATCAGATACCCGACATCACCAACCCAGGCAGTAATAATAAAAAAAAAAAAAAATAGACAACAAACACATTTTTATTTGAAAAAACACTCCCCAACACATTCCCTCTTTCACCAATTTATTAGAAAGAAAAACAAATTCAGGTCTGGTGTAATACAAGGGGGTCCCACGATGATCCATACCATAGTCAATGTCCCAGTCAATGAAGAACAGAATGTTCCCCATTGGCTGGGAGAGCCGTGCAGTGACCTGAGCTAACATCAATAGGCAGCCCAGGTCACTGCAGGGCATGACGAGTGCTGCTATCAGGAGGTTAGCGAGGTATATTACCTGCGATGATCGCTGAACTCCTGACAGCAGCGCTGTCACCGAGTTCAATGACCGCCGCCTTCACAAACAAAGTATCGCGAGCGGCCCGTGACGTTACCACTAGTCACAGTCTCGGGTCGACAGCGAGAGGTGATGTGACAAGCGGCGGGCATAGAAGGCAGTGACGACCGCTGACGTCAGGAGGGCAGGACTTCATCACCGTATGTAATGAACTTACTAACCTCCTGACGGTAGCGCTTGTCATCCCCGCGGCTGCTGACACTGCAGTGTGGGCCGCTGCTGACACTGCTGAGCAGGCAGCCGCGGGGCTGGGGCTGGAGCGGGACACTGACTGCACGGGCACCCAACGGAAGTCACATGGAAGTGCTTCCGTGTTGCTTCTGGGAATTTTGCGGACCCATTGACTTGTATTGTCACGGTTCGTTATTACGGAACAGAATAGGAGATGTTCCATAATAACGGAGCGGACATATGGCATCCGATGTGGTTTTTTTTGTAGGATCGGATGCACATGGAAGTGCTACCGCGTGCCATCCGATCCTACACAAAAGACATTGAAAAGATGATCCTGTCTGTGGGGCCGCAAAAAAACAGGAAATGACCAGGACAAACGGAACGGTCATGTGAATGAGCCCACCTGCAGCCATTGCAGCGTGTGCGGGCTGTGAGATCAGGAGTCAGCTGACTCCAGCGCCGGACGATAAAGTCCCGCTGCAGAAGGATCCGGTAAAATAACGGTTGCATGCGCTGCACATTTAATCCACAGGATCCGGTCATATGCGGTTTGCGGATGATACGGACGACACACAGACTAGGCAAGAGGGAAAAAAGCAATCTCATCACCCCTTCACTTTTTTTTCCCCAATTATTTTTTTCACATGTTGCGCCGGCTAATAATCATAATTTCTGTGTACACACACACACACACACACACACTCACGCACAAACACTCACAAACAAACACACACACACACTCACACAAACTCTCACAAAAACACACACACACACACACACACACAAACTCTCACAAAAACACACACACACTCACACACAAACACTCACACACAAACACTCACACTTTCTTCCCCTGGTTGTGTGCAGAGCTGGCAGCTTCGGATGTCTCTGTGCGATTTCTCTCATCCACACAGGGAAGAGGCAGGGAGGAGGGTTTGGTCGGAGAGCAGAGTGGGTGTATTAGACACAATGGGTGTGTTAGATAAGCTAGACACCACCCTAGAGCCACAAAGAATTCTGGAACTTGTAGGAACTGAACACAGGAAGTCAGAGGAGAGATTAACCCCATCAGAGCTGGAGCCAGCAATGAGCATGTGCTGCTAGTGCACAATAAAACCTAATTTTGCTGAAAAAACATAATAGATGTGTTGCGGGGCACATATTAGCAAGATTTATCAGAAAAAAAAAAAAAATCAGTTTTGGTAACTGGACAACTTCTTTAAAGTCTCAAGAGGTGGATGATGATGAGACACAGTTGCCAAAAAAGAGAGATTAGATCCCGTGATCCCAGCGTATTGTTACCCCTCTCTAAATCACTTGTAAGGCCACATCTAGAATATGGGGTTCAGTTTTGGGCTCCACATTTTAAAAAGGACATTCAGAAGTTAGAGTCAGTTCAAAGGCGGTTAATTAGACTACTACAAGGAATGGAAGGCCTCCCAGATGTTTAGTTTGAAAAAGAGAAGACTGAGAGGAGACTTAATAGCTGTCTACAAATATCTGAAAGGTAGTCACAGTGCAGAGGGAACTACCCTATTCTCATTAGCACAAGGAAGAACAATAAGCAATGGGATGAAACTTAAAGGAAGTAGATTCAGATTAGACATCAGGAAAAACTTTCTGACAGTGAGGACAGTCAGGGAGTGGAACAGGCTACCACGGGAGGTGGTGAGCTCTTCATCAATGGAAATCTTCAAGTGGAAACTGGATAAACATATATATATATATATATATATATATATATATATATATATATATATATATATATATATATATATATATTATTTATATGTATAAATACATGTGTGGTCAATATAAAGGACTGTACATGACTTATTCCTTCCAAAGACAATACTAAGGACCAGGAGGCATACACTGCTAGTGGAGGAAAAGCGATTCCGGCAGCTAAATAGGAAAGGGTTCTTTACAGTTTGAGCAATCAAACTGTGGAATACCCTACCACAAGAGGTATTAATGGCAGATACTATAACAGGTTTTAAGAAAGGCTTTGATGATTTCCTCAGTACACATAACTTTGTTGGTTATAAATGACTTAGTGACAAAATGTAGAATTGATGGAGGAAGTTTGAAATAGATGGACCTAGGTTTTTTTTCAACCTATGTAACTATATAACTATGTAACCACATCCACCTGCTTGTCCTTTTTCAGCTTTCAGCTGTCTCTACCACAGGTCTTGGAATGCAAGTGGAAATATCCAGCCACTAACCTACAGGCCCAAACTCTAAACAGGCACAATTTCATACTGCTTGCCCTGGAAATGTTGTCGTTTAGGCTTGTGGATACTGATGCTTTCCGTAACCTATTTCTCCTGTTGTGCCGTACCCACCTTACAAAAGCATGTGTCCTATAACATCACCTGTGTGCTGACCAACGCGGTTGCTGGGAAGGCACATATAACCACCGACACAGTAACAAGTACTTGTGGCCAGGGATGCTACATTTTTCTGACTGCACACTGGGTGAAACTTCTGGAGGGTGGTGTAGCAGGCCAAATTAACCCCTCCCAGATTATGCTTGAATACCACAGGGATTAACTGTCCCGGGCTAAACAATACCCCGGGGTATAAAATAGCCTAAGCCAAACAATGCCCCTCCAGGCCCAGAATATACTAATCTAAAATGGAATCCGGGTATATACACATTATATCCCGGGGGGTAAACTATACTCGTGGGTGTAAAATAATACAGTGCTTATATTGAATTGACAGTAGATGGAACTGTAATTCAATAATGTATTGTAATTTTTTAAGTATTTTTTGTTACGAGGGGGACCCGGGGAAGCGTGCCAAGATGGGAAATGGACAGCTTCCGCCGGTCAAGGTCCACTGTGCGGTGTAAGGGACCGCTGCTATTGTCAGGAAAGAGTGAGCGGGTTGCTGCTAGTGATCGTCTGGAACGTCACAGACGATCTATGTACACCGGTCCGCCCTAACCCGTGAGGGTTGTATGGCTCGGGGCTTCTCGTACGGTGTACCTGTTGCACGGGGACGCACAGAGGTGCCTACACACGTGTGCCAGCGGGAGTCACAGGAATATGGCACGGGGGTAGCACAGAGGTGCCCACGCACGTGTGCTTCAGAAACCAAGTGAGTCCGACAGAGACTCGAGGAGCTCACATGGGACAGGAATACAGCCTGCTAAACGGGATACTGCCGGAGCAGCAAGGCAGGGGCAAGATCTGCAAACTAGGTGCTGCCTGAGCAGCAAGGGCAAAGCCCACAAAAGACAATAATGCCTAAGCAGTGGCGTGGCAGCACGCTGCCAGACATCCAAACATAGAAGGACGGTCGCGCGCCGCCATGATGGCAGGGGGAGCTTTTAAGGAGGTGTAGCTCCACCCAAGGGCGGGCGCGAGATGGGCGTGACCCAATCAGGATTTGTGACGTCCTGGCCCAGCCAGTCAGGATTCAGCACATCACCAGCCTCGTCATCGGGCCGTGTGATATCAGTGAGCGAATCAGAAGACGTCACGTGGAGCACATGCTCATCTTCCTGCCTCTGGGTCATAAAGGCGGGATCCCCGGTTTCACAATGTGCAGAGACATGGGAAGTCTTGCTGCTTCCCTGAGCATCTACTCTTTGCACACTGCGCAACCTCCCAGAGCCTCCGTGATGCTGAGCAGGAGAGCTCGTGGCAGGCAAGGGATGGGAGACCGCTCCATTCCTTGCAAGGGGAGAACCACTAGGTGTCACCCTTCTGCTGTGTCTCTGAGAAGGCAACTCCTGCAGTCTCCCAGACCTTTGGCGCTGCTGAGCAGGAGGGCTCGTGGCAGACAAGGAATGGGGGACCACCTCATTCCTTGCAATAAGAGAGCCACGATGTGTAACATTACCCCCCCGTCTAGGGCCCCCCCCCTTGCCTGCGCCTGAAGGCCGCCACCAAACCGGGGGCGTGGACATGCTCCTCCAATTCCCAGGACCTATGCTCCGGGCCACGACCGACCCACTCCACGAGGAAGTACCTCTTGCCCTGTACAATTTTTGTTCTTACTAGCTTCGCTACTTCAGGGTCGTCGGACGAGAAGCCAACCTGGGACAGCAGAGACCCCGAGGTTTTAGGTCGTACGGGTTTCAGAAGAGATACATGAAAAGTATTAGAAATAGCCCAGCATGGAGGGAGCTGGAGTCGATATACCGCCGGGGTTACCCGCTCTATTACTGTAAACGGACCCAGGTACCTAGGAGCGAACTCGGCTGTCTGTACCGGAAGGTAGATATGTTTAGAAGACAGCCACACTAGGTCCCCAGGTGCGAAAGATGGCGCAGAGTGAAGAAGACCCGCAGGTCTCTGCCTGAACGGTTTATTATACGCATACGACGTACAGACTCGCATATTCTCCTGTACATCCTGGGCTACCTCCGGCCCCCAATAATGCCTGACCGCAGGGTCTCTGGTCCCGTCGACCCTGAAGTGACCCCTGCCTTTGGAGGCATGATCCCATGACAGCACATCATTCCGTGGGTCAGGGGAAATGAGGGTCTTACCAGGTGGCACCTGGTCTAGGGAAACGAAAGTGACCCTCCTCACGCTGACTGGAGGTGGAACAAGACACTGTGTTTCTTCCGATGGTTTCGAACATCGGGTGTCTACATGTCCCCTCTGCCCACAGGTAAAGCAATCGACCGACGGCCGAGAACCTGTGGTAGAGGAGACCACTGGAGATTTCCATTGGCTCCACAGAATCGTCAATAGAGCTGGCTGGGAGACCGGTCTGGTGGGGAAGGGGAGTCAGAGGCTCTGTAGACCAGGAAGACGTGGGTGCCGAAGAGACCTCGAGCCTCCGCTCCGCGTGGCGGATGTCTATGCGAGAGGCAAGCCGAATCAAGGACTCTAAGGTGGTCGGCACGTCACGCGTGGCCAGTGCGTCTTTGACGAACCCTGCCAGACCCTCCCAGAACACAGGGACCAGGACTTTATCTGGCCAGTCCAGCTCTGCGGCGAGTGTCCTGAATTGTACTGCAAAATCCCCGACTGAAGTGGACCTTTGCCGAAGGCGTAGGAGCCGCAGCGCGGAGTCGTGGGTGACTTGAGGCCCGAGGAACACCTTTCTCATTGCCTCCAGATAAACTGGAAGGTGATTCACCACCCGATCTCCGCGCTCCCACAACGGCGTGGACCACTTTAGCGCTTTCCCTGTGAGCAGGGACTGGACGAAGGCTACCTTCGCCTTCTCAGTAGCGTAATCAGTCGCGGACAACTCCAAGTAGGTGGTAACCTGGTTTATGAAACCACGGCACTCAGAGCTGTCCCCGCTGAAGCGCTCTGGGAGCGCAAGGCGAGGCGACCTTCCGCACAATTCCACAGCCTGAGTAGCCGCCTGGGTGGCGACTGTTGCTAGAGCAGCCTTATCAGGGGAAGACCGCTCCACTGCTGCCAATCGTGACTCCAACTGCTGCACATAACGCAGCAACTGCTGCTGCTCTTCCGCCATAGCCAGACCTTTGGCGCGACCGTAATGTTACGAGGGGGACCCGGGGAAGCGTGCCAAGATGGGAAATGGACAGCTTCCGCCGGTCAAGGTCCACTGTGCGGTGTAAGGGACCGCTGCTATGGTCAGGAAAGAGTGAGCGGGTTGCTGCTAGTGCTCGTCTGGAACGTCACAGACGATCTATGTACACCGGTCCGCCCTAACCCGTGAGGGTTGTATGGCTCGGGGCTTCTCGTACGGTGTACCTGTTGCACGGGGACGCACAGAGGTGCCTACACACGTGTGCCAGCGGGAGTCACAGGAATATGGCACGGGGGTAGCACAGAGGTGCCCACGCACGTGTGCTTCAGAAACCAAGTGAGTCCGACAGAGACTCGAGGAGCTCACCTGGGACAGGAACACAGCCTGCTAAACGGGATACTGCCGGAGCAGCAAGGCAGGGGCAAGACCTGCAAACTAGGTGCTGCCTGAAGCAGCAAGGGCAAAGCCCACAAAAGACAATAATGCCTAAGCAGTGGCGTGGCAGCACACTGCCAGACATCCAAACAAAGAAGGACAGTCGCGCGCCGCCATGATGGCAGGGGGAGCTTTTAAGGAGGTGTAGCTCCACCCAAGGGCGGGCGCGAGATGGGCGTGACCCAATCAGGATTCATGACGTCCTGGCCCAGCCAGTCAGGATTCAGCACATCACCAGCCTCGTCATCGGGCCGTGTGATATCAGTGAGCGAATCAGAAGACGTCACGTGGAGCACATGCTCATCTTCCTGCCTCTGGGTCATAAAGGCGGGATCCCCGGTTTCACAATGTGCAGAGACATGGGAAGTCTTGCTGCTTCCCTGAGCATCTACTCTTTGCACACTGCGCAACCTCCCAGAGCCTCCGTGATGCTGAGCAGGAGAGCTCGTGGCAGGCAAGGGATGGGAGACCGCTCCATTCCTTGCAAGGGGAGAACCACTAGGTGTCACCCTTCTGCTGTGTCTCTGAGAAGGCAACTCCTGCAGTCTCCCAGACCTTTGGCGCTGCTGAGCAGGAGGGCTCGTGGCAGACAAGGAATGGGGGACCACCTCATTCCTTGCAATAAGAGAGCCACGATGTGTAACAATTTTTCTCTCTGCTCTCTATGACACCAAACAAATTCCAATTTTTACAACATGACACCAAACACACTTTTTTCCAATTTTGACAACAATGGAAGACCAACTGTATAACCAGATTTTGAGATTGTACACTACAGCACAGCAAAAGCACCCCCAGTGGATCTACAATCTAGCTCCAGAAAAAAATGTGCAAGTGTGGCGCCCCTGAGCCTCAGGTCGCCACAGGGTACTGCACTCCACTTAGGGCGTAGTGCTGATCATGGATCCAAGGAGGTCAGTACCTGTTTCACCATCCATCACCACATACACATATGGGTAGCCCCTTCCCAATCGGGGACTAGGCTAGGGTCGGGTACCAAAGGAGTCGCCTACAGTGTGGCATTTACAGGATGCCATCACAACTGGGGCTCCAATCCACTAGCTTAGGACCTGGATAGAGGGAGGGGCAGCCACCAGGGGGTTAGGAGTCACACACACAGTAATTCAGGAGTTCGCCAGCAGGAGTAAGAGTGAGCGCACGTCTTTCCTGGTAGCTCCTGTGGGACATAGGCCTTTAACGGTGGCTGTGGAGGATACCGTGTCAGTTCCCCCAGGACCAGCACAGTTCAGGATGCAGCACCCTAGGCTGGTGTAATTCCACGTTGCATCACCAGATTCTGCCGGATGGAGAGGTTCTAAGCTTCTTCGAGCACCCAAGTTTCCAGAGCCAAGTGGCACCTAGGGCTACCGGGCCTCGATCATGGTCAGATTCAAGGGGATCCCCGCTACTGGCATAGGGAACAGTACTCTACCTAGTACAGAAGGGATTCTAAGTGCTCCAAGCCACAGGCACCCGCACTAAAAAGCGCTGACCTCCCAAGGATCCGGAATCAACCTGAGCCCATAATGGCAGTGACCAGTACTACTGGGCTGGTGACTGAAGCTGTGCGTAAACTACACCTTGAACCCGCAGAGACTGTGTTGGCTCATCCTTACCTGCACCGCCGCCCAGCGCTTAGGTGCCAACGGGCATTAAAGCCCTCTTGATCCACTCGGGGCCCGCTCCACCTGTGGGGAGAGACACAATTCTGCAGCGGAAGATACTCCTGGCCATATACCACAGGTGGCGTCACAACAAACTTTCCACAAACACCCCGCTTCCCATCTCTTTTCCTGTATGCCTTGGGGCAACGGAAACGGGCAAGGCCACTCGTGACATCGCCTGACCCAACCCACGAGTGCCCGGCAACAAATAGGTTAACCACCTGCCCCGTGGGGCGGTACATAAATGGCAAGTCCCAGTTCAGACAAACAGCTAAGCCATATCAAGCAGACGGAGGGATTCTTTACCATGGGGAAAAGGAGGTTCTCATTAAAAGCCAACTGCCAAGAATCCTGAAGGCCTGTCATGAAAATCCAATTTCTGGTCGCCATTTAAGCAGAGATAAAACTTTAGCCAAAATCTCTGCCTGTTATTACTGGAAGGAAAGTAATAAAAGTCCATATTTTTAGAGTTTTATGATTTAAATCAGCTAGTTTTCTCATTTAACTTACCAGACAAAGCTGAATTTCCAATAAAATGTTGAAAAATTAAGTAATTCTTGTGTATATCACTCTGTGCTACTAATGGGGGTATAATATGGCCTGAGGGATATATTTTGGCCTAGGAAAATTTATACCCAGGAGTATAGACTATCCTAGGCCACTTGAATCCCAGTTATAGCCTGGACTGTGGGTATACTCTGGCCTGTTACACCAGGACCGAGTCGGATCCTGTAGCAGCACACTTGCTACCGATGGCTAGAATTGTGGGAACGAGTTCCATCAGGGTTTCCCCACCTCCAACTCCGAATTCTCGTCCTCATCAGTCACAAGCTGGAAGCACTGCAACACTGAATCAGTGAAGTGGCTGTCACATGGTATTGGGCTCTAAACTTACCAAATGTCATGGCGTCTTCTAATTCTATTCACACTGCAAAATCTGACACGCCATCTGGTGCTCTTTCAGTTGCTTAGTTAGAGCTGGGCATCGACCAATTGTGAGTTTACTGGAAGTCGGTCTAGCAGGAGTTAATTCCTGATGGCTTGTGAATTGCTTCTTGGGTTGTGGTCTGGCCCATGTGCTCAACTTGGTGGTTCAGCACTTTCTAAAAATCTACTCAGATTTGCCTCAGCTACTTGTCAAGACACGCCACATGTGCATCCATTTCCACAAGTCACCTACAGCTGCTGCCATTCTGCTGCCAGCTTACCAACTGGTTTGCGACCTGCCCACATGCTGGATCCCAACATTATATATGTTGCGAAGGCTTTGTGAGTAGCAGAGGGCAGTAGCTGAATGTGGGGTACTAACAAACCTAGCCTCATCTCATTTTCTCATATTGGGTGATAATGTGGAGTAAGAGGCTGAAGAGGAGGAAAAGGAGATGGCTGCCTGTGCTACAGAGAGTACTAGCAATGCTACTGTAGATTCTCATTTGTTTAGTGTGGATGGGCTGAGGACGAGTAAAGGGAGGAAGAGGATGAAGAGATGGACAGTCATCCTTCTGGTGGGTCAGGGAGGTCTTGCCTGTGGGGAGCTTGGCACATATGGCTGACTTTATGTCCCACTGCCTTTCCCACAATCCTTGTGTTATACGAATTTTGGCCAACAACGATTCGTGGTTGTTTATCCTTCTTGAGTCACACAAACAAGTAGAACTTTCCATCTCTCCTTCCTGCAGTGGAGAGGCTAATAAAATTATGCAATACCATAGTTGAAGAATTGGTCAAAAAATTCTCATCTGAGGACGCTGGCAGAAGAGGTCATAGTACTTTGGACAACCAAAGGGTAGAGAGGGCAGAGACAAACACCCTGTCTAACAAAGGCAGGGGAACACTATCAAAGGTCGGGGACAGTTTCATGAAATCCTCCCAAGCACCCAGGTCCTGATTTGTGGGGTACTCTGAAAAGGATGGAAAAGTTTATGAAGATGGTGAAGGAGTATCTAGCCGACTGTTCCAGCATCCTCTGTGATTCCTCTACGCCATACAACTATTGGGTATCCAAGCTAGACACATGCATCTATGCCTTGGAGGTGCTGGCTGCTCTGCCACTACCATTTTTTCAGCGCAAGTTTTTAGTGTAGCCGGGGGCATAATAGCTAATAGGCACATCCACCTATTAACTGAAAATGCTGACAGGCTGACTCTTATCAGAATGAAGAAGGCATGAGTTGGCCAAAACTTCTCAATCCCACCAGATGACAGTAGCAGATCTTAAAGTCAAATGAAATGTTCCTTTTTTATTATGGTGTATTCCGATACACCCCTTCCCATGCAGTAAAGGGTTTACAGTTCTTGTTTTCTTCTTTTTCATGTCCTCCTCCTCCTTATTCCAGGTGATCCCCACAACATTTCAGACAGAAGAATGAAAATAATTATCAGAAAAGTTGTCCAAGAGCCAAGAGCCACCTGTAGAAAGCTGCAGAAAGATCTGGAACCATCAGGTACAAATGTTTCAAAGAATGAACTCAACCTTCATGGCCTTTATGCACACTCACCACTCAAGACTCCATTGCTAAACACAATGCATGTTCAAGCAAATTTAAAGTTTGCTCAACAATAGTTAAACAAGCCTGGGAAATACTGGAAGAATATAGTCTGGACAGATGAAACCAAAATTGAACTCTTTAGAGGCTAAAAGGCATTGCATATCACCACAAAAACACCATAACAACAGTGAAGGTGGGTACATTGTGCTGTTGTGACTGTTTTTCAGCATACAGGATTGACAAACATCATGTTATTGAAGGAAGAATTAATATACAATTATACCGAGACATTCTTGATAAAAAATCTTTTGACATTTATCAGAATAGTGAAAATAAAATGATGGTAGACATTTCAACAAGACAACGATCCCAAACCAAGGAAACGCTCAATAGGGTTAATATAAAGTAAATAAAGCTGCTAGAATGGCCCAGCCATGACCTGATCTGAATCCAACAGCCCCTTCAGGATTTGAAGAGATTGTGTGGAAGAATGGGCGAAAATCACACATGAGGAATACATGTGAGTAGTTTCTCCATACAGGAGGCGTCTTGAAGCTGTCATCACCATCAAAGGTTTTTGTACAAAGTATTAAATAAATTTCAGTATTTGTGTTCAATACTTTTTCCGTGTGTAAGCTTATTACACATCACACAGCATTTACCTTCCACAAAAGGTGAAATAACAGTTGCCTATACTCCCCATGTATTCACAATGATCTTGGCACTCAGTCATTAGAAGCTTTAATACAGAAGACAGGATCTGAGTCTGACTATTGCTGCTCCGGTAGATGTGGATTTCTTTAACAAATGATAAGCATAAGTATGAGTCTAGAAAAGCCTCTGTGGCCAGTGTGAAAAATGCAAGATTGCCATTGATTTTTAAATACGTATATAGAAGCTATGATGTAATCAATAAAAAAAGATCCAAACATTTTAAATTTTAGATTTAACCTAACAATTTGATTTAATCAGTAGGGCATTTTCTAATGACAGTTTCCAGTTAAAGTTGTCCAGGCTTAGAACAGCAAACTACTGAATCATGACAGCATGCAATTCTGTCAGAATTTCGCGGTATTGCTGAGGTGAGAGGGTAGCCGTGTCCACACATATTCAATTTTCCAACTGTACGTGTCCAGCTTCATTCTTTTCCATTATTATAGAGAAAAGTTGAACGGATCTAGGCATGTGTCCACAAATTACTTACATGCTGTCACGTGACCACACTCTTGCACTAATAATACTGCTGAATCATGCCAGCGTGCCCACCGCATACTATCACTATTCAGCAGTCTTTATTCACATAGATTAACTACAGACTTTTGTCTCAAGCCTGGGCAACCACTTTAAAGGAAAACTTTTCTATCCTGGAGGAGTGATTGCTGGGTTGTTATTATGACCACTGTAATAGAATAGTACAATATGTTGACATCTCAGCATCACAGCTACAAGAGTTTTTAGAAGTCTAATTCCAAAACTATTGGGAATTTTAGTTAGGCCGCGTTCTATGCCAAAAACAGACTCCAATCTTTTGAAAAGATTTTCAAAAGATTTCAGATTGTTTCTATGAATTTTGTGCTTTTCAGGCAAAAGAACATTTATGAGGTAAAGCACTGATGTTAGTTGAAAAGGTCTGGAGTTTGATGGAGTTACCATAAGGGCTCTGAGCAGGCTATTGAAGGTTCTCCATATCAAACTTGTAAAACCATGGACTATGTTGTCCATACTAAACTTGTAAAACCATGATTGTCTGTCCATATCGATTTTTGTGTTCCATGTAAACATGGCTTGCTATGCATTTGGTTTTTTTTATGCACTTTGTGCACATGGGCACAATAATACTGGAACAGGAAAGGGCCTTCCCAAAATTATTGTCACAGATGGAACCATGCACTTCTCTAAAATTCTTTCCTTGTAGGTTGCAGCTGTATTAATGCTCATCAATAAAAAAAAGGATTCTAGGCACTCAATCGTCGAAAAAACTGCCCAATATCATTTTCCTTCAACAACTAAACTTCACTGTAGGCACTATGCAATCTAGTAAGAGGTTTTATTTGAAGATGTAGCAAAACAAAATTCATCCATCCTCACTCCACACAACCTGTTCCTACTGCCCCATAGCCCAGTTGTCACTTGGCATGGCACACATCTATCATCACCACACAACTTGTTCATATTGCCCCATAGTCCAGTTGTCACTTGGCATGGCAGACGGTGAATAGACTGCACCTGCTCAACCAACAAGAACCTATTTCATCAATCTCATGATGCTTAGTTTGTGTGCTTATATCACTTCCAGCGACAAGTTGAAACTCTGTAGTGAGTGATTAAATATCAGATAGCTCACAGGGGATTATTATGCTCCACGTTTCAGAATTTGTTGTTCCTCACTCTGTGGAGTTTGCATGGTCATCCAATTTTCTGGCTTAGTTGTGGTTACCTGGACACTAAAATTTTACCATAATTGCCTTTCCAGAAGAGCAGATTCTCCAGATCAAAAATTTCACAAACTAACAATTTATAAGAGCGCAACATTTAGAGTAACTTAACTCTTTACTACAACCTATTGTATGAGCAATGATAATCTATGGAGGTAGTATGACTATGAGCTTAACACTAGAAGTCCCAGAAATTATGAGCTCCTCCCTAAAGTCTCGAAAGAGGGTCAAATGACTGATGATAAACTGAATAGAACTAACTAGAAACTAAATGGCTAAACTCAATGGAAAACAACAACCTCCTGTGGTGCGACAGTAATGGCCTTAATTACAGAACAAAAGACGGTGACTATAGGATGTTAGCTAAAATCCTTCAGGTCATTCGAACCCGTCTCTGGGTTCCAAAGGTAGACATGTTAAATTACCCCTCTCTGGGACTTCTAGTGTTAATTTTATTAAGTTGTTTGTATGTACACAAGCAACTCTTTCTCATCAACCTGAATTTCAAAATTGGTCCAAGCTTTAAGTCAATCTTACCAAAAATGGACTAGCAGTGTATCTAAGGGTATGCTGGCAGAAAGTCTTATTTATGTGGATACTCCTGAAAAACAGCTATTTGAATTATATGACTAGACTTAAAAAAAGTATATGGGTTGAGTAGAAATCTAAGAGAACAAGATGTAGACCCTTATTATTGTGATAGACCTGGCCCCCACCTAATGCTTTGCCTTGAAGATCCATATTGCCTGTTCCAGAGCAGAATATAAACCAAGATTACAGTTCAAAAATGCATCAATTGTAGACAAATATGAATCTATGAAATTATTTATAGAATAGTTTGTTACTTTAATTTTATCTTTTTATGTTTTAGTAAATTTAAGTTGCTAGTAACATTTTTATTCTTTTCATCTTTGGATGCCTCAAGTATAGGAAACATTCACTCAGTGAAGAAGGGCCCAGTGCCTGAAACATGTTTGAGTGATACAAACTTATGATGGATTTTTAAAAAAATTTGAATAAATTGAAAGTTGTATATACTATGGAGACATTCTTTTTTCCTTATTCTGCATTGGACCGACAGCCCGGACCATGTATTTATCTCCAATTAGCTAAACAAGCGGTTATATTAATCTACTGAACACAGTGACGCACTGTTAATCTAAGGACATTTACCAGAAATTACATCCTTTGTGCTTTATGCTTCATTTTCCCCTTTTTGATCATTTATAAGACACATAGTAAGCATAGCAAGCCTTATTAATTTTACACAACCAGAAGCCTTCCACTAATGCAGTCAACGTACTAGCAAAATATGGAATACAGTGAGGTGGAGCATCAGAAATAGCTCTGCCTGCCTGAATAGGGCAAGCAGTGCACGCGTTAGGCTAAATTAAGCCTGTGCAGGATTACTTTAGCTGTATATTATTTTAACTACCATTATGAATCTATAAAATGAGCAATTTTACTGACCATTAGGCTCAAAATATAAAAGCCTATCTCAGCATGCCATAAAATGTTACTTGCACAATTATTTGCTTGCACATGTTGCAGGTTTGATTTTATTTTATTATTTGTAAAATGATTTTATTCACAATAATATCTGCAGTAAAAATCAGAACAAATTTACAACAATATTTAGATTTGGTAATTTCTTTTACGGCAACAATTTTGAAAAGCCTATAGAGTATATTACACCTAAATAGGATTTTGGAATTTTATAACAATTTTAAGATATTATACATTAGATAAACACAGATGAATACTTGTCTTCACTCGTATAATCCTCTAAAAAAAATATTTTTGTACAAAGAGATATACATACCTCATTTTCTTCAATTTCATCCCAAAGACCAAAGGAACTACTGTATCAATTTTCCAAACCTGCTTTGCTGCTTTTGGTAAGATCATGGAACTTGCATAAAAAAGCAAAATAATTGTCATTCGTCATGTGGACAATAGCGCTGTCAGTCTAGCTTAGGCAGAAGTTTATGCCTTTGATGTGTGGCTTCTATTAATGGAATAAGACTCTACACCTAAACCTTACTGGTGTGGTTAAATAAAGAGAAAAATACAAGAAAATGAACCTTGGAAAAAGACTTTGAGGTGGGCTCAGGGAAAGTGTGGCTCAAGTTTCAGGAAGGCAGTAGCAGATAGTGCCTAAAATTACAAATCTCTGGTTGATGATAGAAAGTGGAGACTGATAGGGGCTTTCAGGAGGAGTCTCCAAAATATACAGTGATTAATTTGTTCTGAACATATCACCATACATGGAGGGGAAACATTATTCCGAAAATCCCTGCAAATATTTTTTCCATCGTTTTAGTCATAATTGAAAATGCTTAATTTTATATGGAATAGCTGCATAACATATAACAGTACATCTACAGTAAATAGTGTACAGGATAAACAACAAATGGGAAAACTCACAATCTTCTATAGTCAAAGGGTTATTACTACACTGGAGATCAAAACTAGAGGACAATGTATGATCACTTGCTTTTTTTCAGAAATAATATAATCTACATTGAACAATTGAAGGCTTTTTTGTAAGGTGTACACAATGTCACTAGAACAGTGTTTTACAAAAGATCAAAAGTTTAGCAACATAAACCCTTTATTTTGCCCAAAATGTGATGATCATAATTAGAGAGCAGCAATGCCTGTAGCACAGAGAAAGATTATATATACATTTTCTGAAGGTAAAAACAGTCACCAATCAGTAGGAAGTGTACAGCCCATTGCTTCAAATTACTTCAGCACACCTGCGGCCAAAGGACATCACTAGCCTCTCACACTGCTCTGGTGTGATTTTGGTCCACTCTTCATCCAGTCTCTTCCACAGTTCTTTGATTGTTGTTGGTTTCTTGGCCATAAGGTTGTCACTAAAGATTTTCCAGAGGTTTTCCATTGGGTTTAGATCAGGACTCTGGTCTCGCCATTTCATTGTTTCAATGTTTTCTGTTTCAAGTAACTGCTTTACTTGTTTTGCTGTTTGATGGGAGGCATTGTCCTGCATGAATATTGCAGTTTGATTGAATGATGTCTGCAATTAAGGAACCATGTGTTGTTGAAGAATGTTCTGATGCACACTTGTGCCAGCAGCCAGGCTGCTTGGATCCAGATCTGCGGTGGTTCGAGGGGCGTCCGGACCAAACGGCCACTCAAACGAAGGGGGGTTATTTACAGGGGATAGTATTTAGAGTTCGTGACACCACCCATGGTGTGTGGTAACATGGAGTACCACCACTGCAGCTGGGAGTACCCGGGGCGATAGAGTGGGGCAGCCAGATGTTGGAACCCTCCATGGGTAGGGGGAATACCCTGGGACTCGGTGATGGTGTTCGGGGAGTGTCGTGGGGAGTGAAGAGGGTCACTTGCGTACTCGCTCAGTACAAAAAGCTGACACCGACAATTGGATAAACCAAAGTTCTGGACACCGCTGCCGCTGAGGGGAACTAGTTTGGGTCCTGTCCCCACTGGTGTTGCCTGGTGATCTGTGACCTTACTTTTTGTTCTCTCTTTTTTTGGTCCCGGTAGAATAAAACTAGTCAGATCCCGCTCCCCAGTGTGGCTAACTGTGGGAGCTTGCTCTCAGGGTTCACGCTTGGGATTTCTGGACCGTTTTGGTGGAAATTCCTATCCCCCTCGTTGCACTAGTACCCCGATTTTGGAGCGGGTGGAGAGTGGATCTTGAAGGCTCCGTTCTAGTCGGGTAAATTGTCAGGTTGCCTGAAGCTACTCCCTGACCAAGGGTCCACGTACCCCGTCGTGCCCTGGTCCCAGCCCAATGATGGTACAAGGCCACCGGCTGTCCTCCTCAACAGTTCTGTGCCCCTTGTCACGATCCCCTGCGACCGGGGGTCCAGCTCCTACTACGCCCTGACCACCATCTGCCACCTAGTTGCTTCCAAGGAGCCCGGCTCCTGACTTCCTCTCTCCTTCACTTCCTACACTTCACTCTCAAGCTCCAAATTTCAACTCACTGACACTCCTGACCTCCCCTTAATAACCCTCCAAGTGGGCGACCCTATTCCACTTGGGCCGTCCACTGGCGTGTCTGGTGGGTGTGATGCAGAGATTACCTAGGACTTTAATTGACTCATGTTGGCAACACCATGTAGTTGGGGACCCATAACCAAGGAGGAGGTGGATATTGCACAGAAGGGCAGATTACACAATACCCTGTGACAACCTGATAGTTCAGAGGCGTCACATTCCCCCTTGGTTAAACGTAGCTCGTCCTCGAGCTACAGGACATCAGAGGTTTTTTTTTTTTTTTTTTAACCTGTGAAAGTAGAAAAATACTTTTTTTTATTTACATTATACTTCCCACATTAGGGAGGATGGACAAGCGTTACCAAACTTTAGAGTTTATCATTGCAATGATGGAACGCTACCGGTTTTGTTAGTAGCAGAGGCTCAACCTTCTCCGTTGCAGCCTCTTCCTGCAACAGTCCAGTCCCAATGTCCCGGATCCCATTAACCCGCCACCCAAACAACCTGACCCGCTGCATACCTATTGTGGGTTCGTGACCAGGTTAAGGTCCCGGGTGTTGTGATAGATGACTCTGGTGGGTACAGAAGGTGCAACTATTTACAAGAACACAAGTTTGTGTTGGTCATAACCAGTCCTATGACCATGGTCCATTTTTATAAACATTGGTGCAAAAATATAACGGAGTCCATGTACCATTGTACACACTATAAAGAATCGTCTGTACAATCTGGTAACCTCTTTCGTTCATTTAAACCTGTTGATTAACTGCATATTTTTTTAACTTTTTCTATATGAAAAATAATAAACTTTGAAAAATAACAAACGAAAACACAGATACCTATACTGTAATAACTTTATGCATTTTAAACTACCGGGTGCCTTAGCCATATTTCTTTGCGACTACGTACTACCAACGCCAGCACAAACTCTTCCTCAAGCATGACATGCTTGGTCACCTCTAGGGCATACCAGCCCCGCTCTCCACAATGCCGGGTGTAAGTAACCATGTCTTCGGGCTCTAAATTCCGCTCGGGATGTCCCCTGGGGAGGTGCTGTGAGACATCCCGTCAGGACACGAACATCCCAGCTGTGAGGCCTGCCTCCCGGATGAACCCCCATCCTTGCACGGGGTCAAACCGATCCACTATACCACGGCACCGTGGCCCTCGGACTCGGGAAGCAGCACTCCTCACCTGCTCCTTTTCTTGACGTGTACAGGTGGCAAGCTCCCGTCGTCGCCGGTCTCGTGTTGTTATCTCCATCTGTAACTTCTAGTGGTGTCGTTCCCAGTAGGGCCAACCAGGGAGAAAAAAAGCTCATGCATAGGAGACGCGCAGACCCAAAAATAGTTCCCAGTAGGGGGCGTCAGCATCCGGCCTCGGCTCCCTAGCTGGCTCTGGCTTTAGATGCACTCTTGCGGCCCCAACTGCCATTGGGATGCCGCGCGGCGGTGGAACTGGCAGCTCTTCAGGCTCCACCTCCGCTACATTGGGTAGATGTACCGACTGCTCCGCAGCCGGGGTTGCAGAGTCCGGGTGGTCCGCCTCCAAGGACGGGCCCGGTGATGCGGCCGGGTCTGGTCTGGCCGATGTCGGAGTGATCGCTGTCATGACTGGGTCGAGGGACGGAACCGGGGTTTCTGCAGCTGTAGCTTTGTATACAGGGGTTATAGGTTCCGCTGCCATGGTGGGAGCAGGCAGCTCGACGTCCGCTGAGGACGTGGTTGGTGGTGGTGGAGTGCTCGCCGGGAGCGGGGGCGGACCAGATCCCTCAGCCACATCGGCCGAATTGGGGCAATCAGTAGGGACTGGGTAACCGCTTACCCTCTCTTCACGTGGGATCTCAATCTCACGGTCTCACACCGCCATCACAAGGCTCCTCATCTCTTCCCTCTAGTGGTCTAGTATAAACAGGAATTGCGTCCGCATTCTCCTGCACAGCTTCTCCGTCTCTTCCTCAATCCAGTTCGCAGTCCCGGAAACAGGACGTTCCGGTGACCAGCTCCACTTTGCCATCTTTCCTCTGCGCTGTCCAGGAACGTTATGGCAGAGTCCTGGCGTCCCTGCTAGAGATGAGCGATGTTCGATTCGAACCGTTCGCCAATTTCAAATTCGAGTGATTTTGGGCGGTGTTCGAGTCGTTCAACGAATTCGAACGATTTGCTTCAAGTTCGGCCGTTCGAGTTACTGTTCGATAACGGTTCGATCACCAAAAGCGTGGCTTTTCACAGTAAGGCTATGTGCGCACGTTGTGTATTTGCATGCGTCCTGCGTCCCCAGCACAATCCCTATCTCTTTCCTACTTACCGATCACGGGCGCGGCGCTGCACGGCTGTCACAAAGCTCCGGCGGCTTTTCCTCTTTTGAAAATGTCGGCCGCTCATTATTCAATTTTGTATTCCCTGCTTTCCCCGCCCACCGGTGCCCATGATTGGTTGCAGTTAGGCACGCCTCCACGCTGAGTGACAGCTGTCTCACTGCAACCAATCACAGCCACCGGCAGGTGGGTCTATATCGTGCAGTAAAATAAATAAATAAATAATTAAAAAAAAAAACAACTTGCGGTCCCCTCCAATTTTGATACCAGCCAAGATAAAGCCACACAGCTGAAGGCTGGTATTGTCAGAACGGGGAGCGCCACATTATGGGGAGCCCACCACCATAACAATATCAGCCAGCAGCCGCCCGGAATTGCCGCATCCATTAGATGCGACAGTCCCGGGCCGGGACTCTACCCAGCTCATCCCGAATTGCCCTGGTGCGCTGGCAAACATGGTAATAAGGTTAGGTTAATCATGGCAGGCGTCTCCCCGAGATACCTTCCATGATTAACGTGTAAGTGGAAGTAAATAAACACACACAACGAAAAATCCTTTATTTGGAATAAAAAAGACAAAAAAAACCTCGGTTACTTACCGGTAGCCGGTTTTTCCAGAACCCATGACAGCACCATGTGAGAGAGGGATCCGCCCAGCGAGGACAGGAAACCATTCTGAAATAAAAGGGCGGTACCTCTCCCCTTCGTCAGTTGATTACCGAGAATTGAGAGGACCTCCAACAAACGTTAGAACTTAACTCTATCACCAACTATAACACACACATGCACACCCAGAATAGTGCACACTAAGGATGAAAAGGGAGGGATAATATATGGGTGCTGTCATGGGTTCTGGAAAAACCGGCTACCGGTAAGTAACCGAGGTGTTTTCCCCTCACCCATGACAGCACCATGTGAGAGATTTCCAGAGAATAACGTATTAGGGAGGGACCAACGTCTCAAGCACCCTTCTACAAAACGAGAGATCAGCCGAGCAGGACAGATCCAACCGATAGTGACGGAAGAAAAAGGAGAATGTGAAGACCAGGTAGCGGTCCTACAAATCCGGTCAATAGATACCTGCGTCTTCTCAGCCCCGGAGGGCGACACCGCACCGGTGAAATGGGCCCTTAAGCCCTCAGGGAAGGCAGCCCCACTAGATGAGTAGGTTAAGCAATGGCCTCCCTAATCCACCTAGAGATAGTGCAGTTTCACACCCACAGACCTTTACTACTACAGACAGGACTATGAAAAAGGACTGTGTTTTCCCCACACTATGTGTCACTGAGATGTAGAGAAGCAGGGCCCTATGAACCTCCAACGTATGAATCTGTTTTACCCCGGTATTTGTAGGATGGCCGCAAAAGAAGGGAGGATTATACCCTGCGTGCTATGGAATCGAGAGGCGACCATTGGGAGAAAGGGTCCTATTAACACCTGACCCGGCCTATCGTTGAACAACCGAGCGTAGGGCCGTACTACCGATAAGGCGTGTAAGCACTAATTCTGCGAGCGAACGCCAAGGCCCAGAGCAAAATAGTATCCAATGTCAGCAACGTCAGGGAGATTTTTTTTTTTTGGCAATAGGTTCAAAGGGAGGACTCGTGAGGGCGTCCAACCCTAATTTGATCCCCCGGTGGAACTTTCAGGCATGAACTCACAAACCCAATAACCTTGAACCCACCGGTTTGCAGCCAGTTTTCCAATGGATAAGGTTCCTAGGGCAGAACAGGAACCCCTAGAGTGTACACTGAGAATCCTAGAGCAAACCCGTCTGCAAGAATGCCAATGTGCATGGAATAGGAACTCATGCCCAAGGGACCATTTGCAAAGAAGGGGAACTTTTGCCACCCTCTCCCATAGAGTGTAGTGGTAACCGGTTTATGGCTCTGCAGCAAGGAAGAGACCGGGTCAGAGGAGAACCCTTGCGCATCAGCAACAACCTCTCAAGTTCTAAGCTGTGAAATGAAAAAACCCTTTTCCTGCACAAGGAACACAGGTTACTGCACTAACAGGTCCGGAATCCCCGGCAGAACCCCAGGATCCGGGACAGACATTGTCCTCAGGAGAGAGAGCCATGGCCCCTTGGGCCAGAAGGGAGCGAGGGGAAGGACCCTCGCCCGAGCTTCCCCGAGCTCTTGGAGAACCATCGAGAGCATGACAACAGGGGGAAGGGCAGAGGCTATTCCGAAGGTCCATGGAATGGAAGTGCATTCACCGCAAGGGCCGGACTGCTGGGATCATGGAACAAGAGGTCTATATGCCAGTTTAGCCTGGAGGAAACAGGTCCCTCCGTGGTATTCTCCACAGAGCCACTACCGTTGAAAAGATCCGCGGATTCAGGGATCATTCCCCTTGCCGCGGTTGATGGCGCCTGAGGTAAGCTGCCAACTACAGGAATGGCCCATCTGGATTCAAACCCACAAGCTCACACATCCAAGGCCACAAGCTTACCACGAGACCATGGAACGAACATTGGCATTTAGAATCCTGTAAAGTGTAGAGCCGAGGGGGATTCTGTCCCCCCCAGTAAAGACCATAAGATGCCAGAATGAGGCATGGGGAATCGTGCCAACCCCCCCTCACAGTGTTTCAGGAAGGAGACGGTAGACTGAGTGACCGACAGCAACCAAACGAGCTGACCCTGGAGGGGGAAGGGGGGGGGGCAAAGGGAATTTGGTGCTCGTTCTTCAGACCCTAGCGTTAGGAGGCGTGAGGGCTGTGCTCAGCAGTGACCACCTTCAGATGCCGAGGTAGCCAGGAACCCCACAGACAGGTTGCCTATGGACGTCCACCAAAGCAGGGAAGTCTTGACTGGCAAGGAGAGAATGACGTCCCCTTCGAAATATCTTCCTAAGGGTTTTCCTTTTGTGTTTTTTTTTGTTTGTTTGGCAGACAGGATTTGCTATTGGAGAGCCCTGGAGTGGAACAGGCCCCATGGAGCCGCCGGTAAGCACAATATCATAGTGCCCCGCAGGGCTATAGAGTGTCTCAGAGACATGATGGCATGGCAGAGTGCCCCCAGGGCCTATTCTGACACCTTGAGTATCTACTCTGCTTGGACAAAAGGGATAACCAGTAGAAGGGCTGCTTAGCGTCGGATACGTTCTCCAACGCATCTTCCAGCTGTTTACCAAAAGGAGTAGAGCGACATACGGCCCTGAACATAATTCATGCTTGGTTTGCAGGCATATGGGACAGCCCTTCAACCATAATGCCATTCCGGCCAGATTAGACAATCCTGCACAACGGGCTCCCAGCCTGATAGCATTGGCTGACGACTCTGCAAGAATACCGCTGCTCCCTGCAGCAGTGGTAAGTTTAGAAAAAGATATACTCCAGAGTTTTATCCTTCAGCTGATCTACATTAGTTTGTAGCCAGATCCTGAAAATCACGGGCCGTGCAGGGATTTGGCAATAGCCAGCTTCAGAATTCCTGCTGATGTTTCCCACAAGTGCGTGCATACAGGAGCGTGCACATGGGACCTGGAGAGTGAGTGCCGTAACTGACAGTAACAAGCCCCCACTGTTAGTGACAGCTGTTAAGACAGAGATGTCACCGTGTACATGTCAATCTGTAGGCATGGACCCCAACTTATGCTGTATGTCATAGGGGTGTTGTTGCCAACCGCGGAGGCTGCCGCTGCTGAATTGTCACAAAGGAAGGGGCGGCTACCAACCATATAGCAATACATTGTGAGGATTACCTCAGGTAGGCATAGGCAAGGTCACAGGACGATACAGTATCTTCATAAAAAATTCCAGCCTGTTATGTAAAACTTGTCATAAACGGTAAACATTAACATAACAGGCCTCTCCTGGCTTACGGCAAAAACATAGCACAACCACATACCGTGGGCTTCCAGTCCGATATGGTCTCTATTGGAAGTGTGGCGCCTGTACACACTGGCTCCTGCCAGGGAACAACACTTGCTGTGGCTCCTTCCAAGAACCCAGAGACACTCTGCAGACTCCTGTCTGTCTCTCCACTCCAGGAGAGCTTAGGTCCAGTAGCCACAGCACTAACCAGCCTGGCTGCACACTACTTCCAGTCTAAACCCAGACTGAATTCCAGAGCCCCGTGTCCAGCCTCCACACAGGATACATCCAGAGCTCCCTGCTCTGCTCTCACACTCTCCAGAACACACACGGAGTCTCCTAATCAGACTGGACACACCCACAGGTGGAGGTCTGATTCTCCACACCTGCACAGCACACTGGGCTTATTAAAGGGAACCTGGCCCTTATATGCAGAAAGAAGCCTTTGTGGAACTACAAGTCCCATAGCAACCTCTTCAGTTTAATATCGCAGCGACCTTCTCCACTGCGACATATAGCGACCATTTACCATATTGGTGGTCGCTACCTCACAACATATACACATTTGTAACTTGCATGCAGCAATCCATTGATCGAAGCAGAGACATTGCCATCTATGCCCCACACAAGGGGTCTCCGACACTTGGCCCGCAGGCCATATCGGCTCTCTGCACAGGGGACACTCCGTATGGAGTTTAGGAGCCACCTAATGATGCAGATGACATTCACGAAGATCACTCACCCACCACAGGAGATCAAGGGTACCGGTCCTGGAGGCTTCGTCGGCACATCCACAGGTCCCGCAGAAGTCGTGGAGCCACAAGAGGATTTGCCCTTCTGGCCATTGAGGCCGGGCAGGTCTGTTTCACTTAGAACGGGGACTGTTCATATGGCTATGCTGCCGGCGCTCCAGAGAGTGCTGCTGCCTTTCTGAAGCCATCCTGGGATGTAGGCTCGAGCACCCGTGCTGCTGCTCCTCCACCTTCCGGTCCCATAAAGGTGCCCCCCCCCGTTTCAATGCGCCCAGCGGTGTCCAGACGGCAGGCGTCTGCCTTGAAATACCGCCGCTGCTGCATGGGCGCCACCATCCTCTTCAGGAGATGTCACGCAAGCACGCCTCCTGTACCCTGCTTGCCTTGCGCGCGTCCCAGAGTGCGCAACATTCAAAAGTCCTAGGCAGCAGGGGAGCGCAAGGGGGGGGAGGGGAAGGAGCGGCGGTCCGGAACCCCTGATGGGCCTGCCGCACACCCCCGCACGGACACCAGGTTCCCCAAGGGCTGGTGGACGGCGCTTCCAGCCCCGAAGAACGGCGCCGCAGGACTCACCCTGCTTTTCCGGACACCGGACGGGGCTGGGTAAATACAGCTTCTGTACTTCAAACTTCTTACTTCAACCGCCGTATTCCAGAACAAGGTCTCCCATCAAGGACAGGAAACCAACTGACGAAGGGGAGAGGTACCGCCCTTTTATTTCAGAATGGTTTCCTGTTCTCGCTGGGCGGATCCCTCTCTCACATGGTGCTGTCATGGGTGAGGGGAAAAACCCTCATTTACCTCTTTATTAATCCCCAAACAACAAGCTAAGTCTGAAGTAATCCACACGACGCTTTCAGCTCTGCTACATGAAGCTGACAGGGAGCGCTGTAGAACACGACCGCTCTGTGTCAGCTCCACGCAGCAACTGAAGTGAGCCGCGCTGTCACCGGAGACTTCACTCAGGTAGTGCCTGCGTGTGATCTCTCTCTCTCTTTCTGTTTTTCTCTTTTTTTCTCTCTCTCTTTTTCTCTCTCTCTTTTTCTCACTTTTACTCTCTCTCTTTTTCTCTTTCTCTCTTTCTTGCTTTTTCTCTCTTTTTCTCTCTCTCTTTCTTTTTCTCTCTCTCTCTTTCTCTCTCTTTTTCTCTCTTTTTCTCTCTCTCTTTTTCTCGTTCTCTTTTTTTTTCTTTTTCTCTCTCTCTTTTTCTCTCTCTCTCTTTTTCTCTCTCTCTCTTTTTCTCTCTTTTTCTCTCTCTCTCTTTTTCTCTTTTTCTCTCTCTCTCTCTTTTTCTCTCTCTCTCTTTTTCTCTCTCTTTTTCTTTCTTTTTCTCTCTTTTTCTCTCTCTTTCTCTCTCTCTTTTTTCTCTCTCTCTTTTTCTCTCTTTCTCTCTTTTTTTCTCTCTCTCTCTTTTTCTCTCTTTTTCTCTCTCTCTTTTTCTCCCTTTTTCTTTCTTTTTCTCCTCTTTGTAGCTAAATAATCCACTTCTGGATTCTCTACTGCAATACACTGCACACACCTGCCGTTCGACGAACCGAACCGAACTGAAACACTAGGGGGGTGGCTCAACACTAGTCCCTCCTCCTCTTTCACTGCTGCTACATGCAATCACGCCCCCTCGGTTTTCACTCAGCACTCCCTTCGATGCTGTGGCCCTCTGGGAACTTCCGGTTTCTGCCTCCCTCTCAGGACGAAGGGCGGGGCTTCGGCTTTGCGCACTTTTGTGGAGAAGACGGCGTTTTGGCGCCAGAACATGGCGGAATTGACTGGAAACGGGATCTTGAATCGCGGTTTCGACTTCTAAGGTGCACGTCACCCAGGTAAGTGGGTACTGCTCGTATCCTGTTGGTGACACCAGGAATTTGAGGTGTGCCGCCCCCGTTTCAGCAGCCAGGCTGCTCGGATCCAGAACCGCGGTGGCTCGAGGGTAGTCCAGACCCGAGGGTCATGCGGCCACTCAAACGAAGAAGGGTTATTTACAGGGGATAGTATTTAGAGTTCGTGACGCCACTCATGGTGTGTGGTAACACGGAGTACCACCACTGCAGCTGGGAGTACCCGGGGCGATGGAGTGGGGGAGCCACATGTTGGAACCCTCCACGGGTAGGGGGAATACCCCAGGACTCGGTAATGGTGTTCGGGGAGTGCCGTGGGGAGTGAAGGGGGTCACTTGCGTTCTCACTCAGTCCAAAAAGCTGACACCAACAACTGGATAAATCAAAGTTCTGGACACTGCTGCCGCTGAGGGGAGCTAGTTTGGGTACCGTCCCCGCTGGTGTTGCCTGGTGATCTGTGACCTTACTCCTGGCACTAAGTTCTCTGTTCTTTTACTCCCGGTGGCATAAAACTAGTCGGGTCCCACTCCCCAGTGTGGCTAACCGTGGGAGCTTGCTCTCAGGGTTCACGCTTGGGATTTTCTGGACTGTTTTGGTGGAAAGTCCTATCCCCCTCGTTGCGCTAGTACCCCGATTTTGGAGCGGGTGGAGAGCGGATCTTGAAGGCTCCGTTTTCGTCGGGTAAATTGTCAGGTTGCCTGAAGCTACTCTCTGACCTAGGGTTCAAATACCCTGTCGTGCCCTGGTCCCAGCCCGGTGATGGTACAAGGCTGCCAGCTGTCCTCCTCGACAGTTCTGTGCCCATTGTCACGATCTCCTGTGACTGGGGTCCAGCTCCTACTAGGCCAGACCACCATCTGCCACCTACTTGCTTCCAAGGAGCCCGGCTCCTGACCACTTCTCTCCTTCCCTTCCTACACTTCACTCCTCCAACCTTCACTCTCAAACTTCAACTCACTGACACTCCTGACCTCCCCTTAACTAACCCCCTAAGTGGGCGACCCTATTCCACTCAGGCCGTCCACTGGCGTGTCTGGTGGGTGTGGTGCACAGTGTACCTAGGACTTTAATTGACTGATGTTGGCAACACCATGCAAATGGGGACCCATAACCAAGGAGGAGGTGGATATTGCACAGAAGGGCAGATTGCACAATACCCTATGACGACCTGATAGTCCAGGGGCATCACACACTTGCATTTACTTTGCCATGTAGCTGTATGAGAGGTCCAGCTCCTGCTGCACAAAACATTCCCCAAACCATGACACTCCTGTAGTGCCCCTAAATGCCTCAGGGCACTACTAGGTACTGTATCCTGTCAAAGATGCAGGGCCTATCCCCAGGGACCTGGAAGACCAGTGTTTGTAACATCAAAACACATAAACATCCCCAGTTTCCCTCTCCTAATCACAGGTGACTGACTAGTCCGGGACCCAATGTGGATGGCCACCCAGAGGTGGAGCCAGTCCAGTCCACTAGACGACAACCCGCTGGGAGGGGACAGACAGAAAGACAGTGGAGTCCGGTGGTGACTGTTGAAGGGGATGGACGTGTCTCCAGACGGAGTCATGTAACAGTGACCTACGGGGCGTAGGAGAGTGATTGCCAGAGAGGGTACAGCCAGGTACCCCTAGAACCAGAGCACCAATGGGGAACATTGGCCTAGGTCACGCAAATAAGAAAAAACAAAAAGCAGCACCAAATGTGCACTACAGCACTAAACATTCCAAACTGTACTTATTTTAAAAATTTTGAGATTTTTGGCAAAAAATTGCAATTTCTTGAGCTGCTTCGCCACGTCACGGCAAATCTCATTTGAAGCAGTCCTACACTAAAAATAGTTTGGGTCCCGTCCCCGCTGGTGTTGCCTGGTGATCTGTGACCTTACTCCTGGCACTAAGTTCTCTGTTCTTTTACTCCCGGTGGCATAAAACTAGTCGGGTCCCGCTCCCCAGTGTGGCTAACCGTGGGAGCTTGCTCTCAGGGTTCACGCTTGGGATTTTCTGGACTGTTTTGGTGGAAAGTCCTATCCCCCTCGTTGCGCTAGTACCCCGATTTTGGAGCGGGTGGAGAGCGGATCTTGAAGGCTCCGTTTTCGTCGGGTAAATTGTCAGGTTGCCTGAAGCTACTCTCTGACCTAGGGTTCAAATACCCTGTCGTGCCCTGGTCCCAGCCCGGTGATGGTACAAGGCTGCCAGCTGTCCTCCTCGACAGTTCTGTGCCCATTGTCACGATCTCCTGTGACTGGGGTCCAGCTCCTACTAGGCCAGACCACCATCTGCCACCTACTTGCTTCCAAGGAGCCCGGCTCTTGACCACTTCTCTCCTTCCCTTCCTACACTTCACTCCTCCAACCTTCACTCTCAAACTTCAACTCACTAACACTCCTGACCTCCCCTTAACTAACCCCCTAAGTGGGCGACCCTATTCCACTCAGGCCGTCCACTGGCGTGTCTGGTGGGTGTGGTGCACAGTGTACCTAGGACTTTAATTGACTGATGTTGGCAACACCATGCAAATGGGGACCCATAACCAAGGAGGAGGTGGATATTGCACAGAAGGGCAGATTGCACAATACCCTATGACGACCTGATAGTCCAGGGGCATCACACACTTGCATTTACTTTGCCATGTAGCTGTATGAGAGGTCCAGCTCCTGCTGCACAAAACATTCCCCAAACCATGACACTCTTGTAGTGCCCCTAAATGCCTCAGGGCACTACTAGGTACTGTATCCTGTCAAAGATGCAGGGCCTATCCCCAGGGACCTGGAAGACCAGTGTTTGTAACATCAAAACACATAAACATCCCCAGTTTCCCTCTCCTAATCACAGGTGACTGACTAGTCCGGGACCCAATGTGGATGGCCACCCAGAGGTGGAGCCAGTCCAGTCCACTAGACGACAACCCGCTGGGAGGGGACAGACAGAAAGACAGTGGAGTCCGGTGGTGACTGTTGAAGGGGATGGACGTGTCTCCAGACGGAGTCATGTAACAGTGACCTACGGGGCGTAGGAGAGTGATTGCCAGAGAGGGTACAGCCAGGTACCCCTAGAACCAGAGCACCAATGGGGAACATTGGCCTAGGTCACGCAAATGCTTCAGGCTACCTGACAAATACCTACACAGGGAGGGGACCATCAAGGACCTCACTGACCCAAGAATCCAGGGGCACCAGCAGTAAAGATAGAGCCAGGGACTGGAACAGAACACCGACCCTGCAGGGTTTACATTGCCCGCCGTACAGACCAGAGACTGCCGACAGACAGTTGGGGACCCCCAGACACTCCAAGCCGCAGGGTTCCACCAACCAGTGAGAGGTGCCAGGGAAAGAAGCCACCAGGTTACCACACCGGCACTGGAACAAATGAGACCAGGGGTCGAAACCAGCCGTCCTCAGTGCATCAGCTCAACACCGCTGTGAGTAACCAACAGTTGCACTGCATCCCCATTGTGTGGTCTCTCTTCTTTCTGTGCCGGATCCCATCATCCACTCCCTGGGGCCCGGCCCTACTTTCAAAGGGCCTATCATCCAGGCTGCTATCACCATCATCCCCAGTGGTAAAAGACTGTGCATCGGCCGTTCCATCACCATAACCGCAACCTGCAAGTGGTGTCACAATATAAACTCTTTAATCTCCCCTATATATAATCCCTTTAAAAAGCTACCCCCCAGGCTCATGGAAATGGGCATTGGCCGTTATACAACCATGACACAGCATCCCCGTACATATAAGACCCGGGACCGAGTATCCAATAGCCCTGAGGCATCACACTTCCTCCACCACCTCTCACTGACTTCTTAACACACTTTGAGTTCAGTCTTTCCCCATTTCTCGATGAACATAAGGTTTCCCATCAGACCCAAATAAAGCAAACTTGTTTCGATCACTAAAATGTACTGTGAACCACTTCTCCTCTGTCCACACAACATGCTGCTTTTGTGCTTTTGATTCTTCCTGCTAATGAAAGATTTGGTCAATGCAGAGTGGGCTTTTAGTCCAAATGCTCTCAAACGTTGTGATACTATATGACAAGCCAGATCCTTGCCCTGTTCAGTGCTAAACTCGTGATCTATTTCAGCTGTAGTGTTGAAATGATTACCATGGAGATTCTCCGCATTATCCTGTCATCTCTTGCATTTGTCTTTCGAGGGTGATCAGCCTTCTTGGGGAGCTTGAAAGAGTTTGTGATGTTGTAAAGATGTAATACTCTCGAAATCACAGACTTGGAATGACCAACTTCTCTTGCTATGGCTGATAGGGTCACCCCTTTGACCTCTATTGGACAACCTGCTGCTTGAGGGCTTTATTCACTTTGGCACGGCACACCATTTTTGCAAAGGCAATGCAAACTGGAAAGTTAGGTTGCCAGTTTAAATAGGGTTTGTCAGATAATTATGGAAATTTGCACCAGGTGCCAGAATAACACCAAAAATTTACAGGTATCTGAAAGTGTTTTGCAATTTTGTTCTTTTATATTTATCTCATTTACATTTTTATTATGTGCTCTTGACAAAATTCAATTTATGAAATAAGCTTAAAATACTGCTAGTTTACTCATGTTAGGATATAATCAAATAGGACTACACAATGACCTTAACATTTAGGAAATTGTGTATTGTTCTCTAATTTTGGTCTCCAGTGTATATAGACATCAAATCAGATGGCCATACATGTTATTGCTCAGTAAGTTGCTCATTTTAGGCAAAAGAAAAATATGCAAAGCACTGATTCTATGTTCACATCGTATTTTAGTATACATTTAGTGGTTCCATCGGGGCTTAGCTTTAAATATACACAAAACAGGATTCAGGCGTATGCATTGACAGGGCCATTTACTATATAAAACTGAACACATTGTTCTATTTGATGCCAGACCACTGTACACGTCAACATAGCACTGCGCACGTGCCGGCTGTCACCACCGCCCGTCCACACCAGTATCATGGTGAGGGAGAGGAGGGGTGAGGAACCACTACACGTCGCCAAGTCGCCAACGTCATCTGCATACAAACATACCGTTAGATGCATGACGAGGTAGGAGGTAGGAGAGGAAAAGGACACATCCCCGTGGCAAAAACAGAAGGAAAGAATGGAGGAATACATACTATTCATATAACAAAGGCTTTAATATTACCTGTGTTAGTGTTATGGTGAGGGAGGGGAGAGGCGAGGAACCACCCACCCATGCCACACGCGTCATGTTGAGGGAGGTCAGCAGCATTCACACATACATGGCAGCCTGTGCAGTGCTCGGGAAATCACCTTCTCTCTGATGTCCTGGCACACACTCATGGCAGCCTTTACAGTGTCCAGGAACTCACCTCTTCCCTGCTCCTTTAGCACACACATGGCAGCCTGTACAGTACTCTGACACTCACCTCCTCCCTGATGCCCTGGCGCACAGACATGGTAGCCTGTGTGCCTGGGCACTCACTTCCTCTCTGATGCCCTGGCACACACACATGGCAGCCTGTACAGTGTCCAGGATCTCACCTCCTCCCTGGTGCCCTGGCACACACATGACAGCCTGTACAGTGCCCGGGCACTTACCCCCTTCCTGATGCCCTGGGACACACATGGTAGCCTGTACATGACCAGCTGAGGGAGTATTCTCCGGTCGTGATGTCTGTGTTACCAAACCCCTTATACTATAAATAAACACACGGACTGCATGCGACTTGGTTCAAAATGGCCACAGCAGCCTTTTATTGCCTATTGTTCACAAACTAAGCACCTTAGGGACGCCGTCCAACGGGCGACCCAAAACAACACACATATAACAATAGACAATGCCAATTACATGACCCTCCCGGGGGCAGGCCCAGTCCATAACTACTACTCCCCCTGCCCCTGGCCGCAACACACCGACCCAGAGACGAGGTGCCAATCACCCACGGATTGACACCCCCACACTTTGGCAGAACCCCGTGCCTGCCACATCCCGGAACCGAGAGCCACCATACCGAGACAATGACTCCCGGTCCAGTTACCAGTCACTTCCAACCTCTGGACCAGACCTACCCCCCCCGCCACAGGACAGACCACGTGACACCTTACGTGGCCTGGACCCGCCACACACCAAAAGCTCGCTCAACACCATCCTGCAGGCCCAATGCCCATAAATCCACTCCAATGTCGTTGAGGTGCACTCCGTCACCCCTCCGAAACCGCCAATCTGCCGGCTCCAACTCCCTGTGCCTCACCACAATCCCACCGTTCCTGATCACAAACCTGGCAACCACACGATTCACCTGGGCCCTGGCCTTATTGACCTTTTCCACCGACCGAGCCCCCCTCCATGACAACCTGGTCACTATGTCTGACCACACGACAATCAAACCCGGGTACTGCTTCCACAACCGCAGTAAGTCAATCTTTATATCCCGGATCAGATCCCGTGACGCCCGGACTCCCAGATCATTACCTCCTACGTGTAATACCAGCACATCCGGAGGCCGGTCAACCTTACAATAACGACCAAATTCTGGGACCACCCTGCCCCACTCCATGCCCCGAACACCGATCCACCGAACAGTCGCCTGCCCTCGATCCAGCCCTAGCTGCCGACCATTCGGGCGAACCGCCGCCCGCCGAGCACCCCAGAACACGAAGGAATGCCCCAGAATCCAGATTAGGCACATCCCTACAACAAAGAAAGACAACGAAAACAGAAATTAAAACCAATAACATCACCACCATCAACACCTCTCAGAAAAACCCATTCTACCTCCGTCCTCTAACACTTGTACATTACCCCCTCTTTTTTTTTTTTTTTTTTTTTTTTTTACATATAAAAACCACTTCCAAACCACCAAACCACCTGTACCTAGACCAAAGTTACCATAATGCTACAACAGCTGCGGCCTCACGTACCGCCGAAAACAAGAAGATTCCCATCTACCAATACGCTTTACCACCTCATCTCCAAGCCCCCAACGAGCGGCCTCCGTAGCTGCCCCTATCCGAAAGGAATGCGACCCGAAATCCTCCGGGCGCTCCCCCACATTCCGCAAACTTCGCCGCAGAACCGGTACAAACTGGAACCTTGATAAAAAGGACCCATCCACGTGCCGCAAAAATGGGCCCGGTAAACCTCCCCTCACGGCCATGAATTGCTCCACCAAACGTACTGGGCACAACTCCTCCCCCGGGACCGCGTATAACACCACCAACCTACCCCGACCCAGCTGATCCGTTTTCGACCGACTAATCCGGCACTCCACCTGATCACCGCCCACTCGCACATCCTCAAGCAGCAACCCGCCGCCTGTCACCCTGGACGGGCTTACCAACTCACCGATCCGGAAAGCCCCATAAAAAGCAAGACCGAAAGCTGTTGTAAACAAAACAGTCTCGTAAACCGACTCACAAATGCCGCTCAGGCCCCCCACCAACCGCCTCAACAAACCAAACGATACGGGACGCCTCTTGTCCCTCTCCCGCACACCGCGGCGGAACCCCCGCAAGGCCCGTCGAACCCGAAAATCCTGCGAAACATCTTGTTCCCCTCTCATTTTTAACCAAAACGCCACCGCCGCCACCCGATGCGCCACGGCCGACGCCGATCGCCCGGCCGAGAAATCCACACTCACCAACGCCAGTAATGCCACCAAGTAATCCACGCTTACCCCATCAAACATCCGACCCAGCAACTCCTCCCATTCAGCCCACACCTTAGCATATCGGCACCAAGTCACCTCAGTCACCGAATTCCGAATCAATTCTGAGATCACCGCCTCACCAGATTCCATAAATCCACGGGACACTCCACTCCGACTTCGTCCGCCCAAGGCAGTAGCGCCCGAAACCTGCCGAACTGAAAACGAGACAAAGCGTCAGCCACCCCATTGTCAACTCCCGGAACGTGCTTTGCCACCACCTGTACATTCAGCTGCAGACATCTCAACACTAAATGCCGCAAAAACACCACCACTGGCTCCGACTTAGCTGACAAGTTGTTAATAGCAAACACCACCGCCTGGTTATCACAATGGAAGCAAACCTTCCTCCCGGCAAAACGCGACCCCCAGAGCTCCACTGCTACCACGATAGGAAATAGCTCCAACAGAGCCAAATTCCTGACCAAACCGCTCTCCCGCCACGCCTGTGGCCACCAACCCACACACCAGTGACCTCGAAACACGGCCCCAAACCCTGCCGACCCAGCCGCATCGGTGAACAGCTGTAATGCCCCGTTAGACGCCACCTTCTCCATCACCAGGGCCCGGCCATTGAAACACTGCAAAAATTGATCCCATACCAAAAGATCGTCCTTGATCGCCTTCGTGATTCGCACGAAATGTGTCGGCGACCGCACACCTGCCGTCGCCGTTGCCAAACGTCTCGCAAAAACTCTCCCCATCGGCATAATCCTGCAAGCGAAATTCAATTTCCCAAGCAAGGACTGCACCACCTTAAGCCGCACCTTCTTTGCCGCCTTCACCCCTGCCACCGCGGCCCTCAAATCACGAACCTTCTCCGCCGGCAACCTACATTCCATGGCAATAGAATCAATCTCAATCCCCAAAAAACGCATCACAGGCGCCGGGCCTTCCGTCTTATCGGGGGCCAAGGGAATTCCGAAGCTGTCTGCGACTTTCTGCAATGCAAATAACAACCCCGCACAAACCATTGAACCCGCCGGCCCCACACAAAGAAAATCGTCCAAATAGTGAATAATGGACGTAAGCCCAGACACATCCCGAACCACCCACTCCACAAACGAACTAAACGCCTCAAAATACGAACACGAAATTGAACAACCCATTGGCAAACACCGATCAACATAATAACTGCCATCCCACCAGCAACCTAACAAATGCTGACTATCTGGATGAACCGGTAACAACCGAAACGCCGCTTCCACATCAGCCTTTGCCATCAACGCACCCCGACCCGCGGCCCTGACCAGGTCCAACGCCTTGTCGAACGACACATAATATACCGCCGCTAACTCCGGTGCAATGCCATCATTCACCGATAACCCCTCTGGGTAAGACAAATGATGGATAAGCCGAAATTTGTTCAGCTCTTTCTTCGGCACAACCCCCATCGGCGAAACCACCAACTTCGAACACGGCGGGGCGTCATAAGGACCGCCCATTCTGCCCAAAACCACCTCCTTTCTCAGCTTCTCATCCACCACATCCGCATGATCCCGAGCAGAACGTAAATTACGGTACGGCGGGGGCGATGGACTAACAGCCGACGGGATACGGAAACCGTCAGAAAAACCAAACCATAACAACGCCGCTGCCTCGCCGTCCGGATACCTATTTAAAAAGGGGGCCATCGCTTCTACCTTCACCGGCGTCATCCCTTTTTCCAACCCCGTCACCCGCTTTTCCTTTCCCCTTTTTAAAGCACTTGGACAAGCTATGTCCTCCCCCACAACCTGAGCATTCATGCTTAAACCGGCATGCCGCTCCAAACCTGCACTGCCCCTCATTATATTGCCAACAGAAACCTTTTTTCTGACTTGCCGGGGACCCGGCACCCGGTTCCCCGGCACCCCCCCGAAAGGGCTGAGTCGGTGCCGACATCAGTCGCATCCATAAGGAAATATCCTTATGGTCCCAACGCATATCCGGCCGCAACGCCTTCCGCTGCCGGAATTGCTCGTCGTAACGCAGCCACGCCAGCCCGCCATAAACCCGATAAGCCTCCCCTATCGCATCCATGTAACCAAACAAGGCCGAACAATGCTCCGACTCCTTTTCCCCGACCACGCTCGCCAAAATCGCAAACGCTTGCAACCAGTTTGCAAAAGTCCGAGGAATAAGCCTATAACGGCGCTTTTCCTCCTCGTCCTTCTCCTTTTTGGAGTCGCTCGGCTTAACCCTATCCAAATTAAATTTCTCCAGGGGAAGCAGAGAAAAAATCTCCACATATTCCCCTTTCCAAATTTTTTCCCGCACCTCCTTCTTTAAATGAGCCCCCAGCGGGCCCTCAAAACAAACATAAACTTCGCTTTTAGCCCTATCATCTAGGCGCACCACCTCATCCTCCTTCTCCTTTTCTTTTTCCTTTGCCCCCTCCGCCGCACTCCCCCCTGCGCCCCCACCTTCCGCCGCGCCCGCTCCGTCCCCCCCTCCCACCGCCGCCGCCCCCCGACCTGTCGTCCCCACCCACGCCGCGGCCGGCGCCTGCGCCGCCCCCCCCCCAGCCCCGGCAACCGCCGCCAACCCCTGCAACAGCCCCAACAACTGGCTCCACACCGCTACACCGCCGGGCGCTGCCGTGTCCACAGCCGCCCTCCCGCCCCCGACACTCCCCGCCAGCGCAGCCCCTGCCGCCCCCCGCTGCCGTCTCACCCAACCGCGGCTCAGCGTCCCCCGATACCGCAGCCTCGCTGTCCTCCGTCTGCCGACCATCCGACTCCTCCGACAGCACGACCTCCTCATCCTCGCCGCTGACATCTTCTTCCATCCGACATCCGGGGGGCGCCGCCGCGGCACCCCCCCCCACCACGGCCGCCAAACCGGGCCGCCGCGTGGGCAGTGCCGTCCCCGCTCCGTCTCTTGCCCTGGGGCGACAGCCCAGGAGACCGTCCTGTCCCCCGCGCCGGCACCCCAGGCCTCGACCTCTTGCGCCCGCGCCCACCCCCTCGCCGACTGCCAGGGGACTCTGGACGCGGACTGATGGACGCCCGGCTCTGGATCCCAGCCGTCGCCGCCTCTGGCCCTCCTGGGCCGCTGCAGGCCTCCTGCCGCTGGGTCCTCCCGCTCCCACGGGACACCGCCACATCCGGGGGCTGCACAGCGGTCCTGAGTGACCGGGCGGTCGCCGCATGGCTCACGCCGTCACCCCTGCTCACTGCCGCGCCAGGGTCAGGCACCACAGACCTCCCCCTGGCGCTGGACCTACCGCCGCCTGCAGCCCCTCTGTCCCCCCGCCGACTGCAGGGGGAACTGCTGGCCTCCCTCCCTCGCCGAGCGCGCTCCCGACCTGGAGCCGCTGCCGTCACTGGAACTCCAGCCCGGAGGCCGGGACCGGAAGTAGGCCCCACGCTGGCCACTCCCACCTCCCGACCACCGCGGCTGGAACGCAGATTCCTCCCGCTGCTGCTGGGAGCAGCAGCCGGCCTGCGCTGCTGCTCGGCCCGCTGCGGAGGGTCCCTGGAGGGGCTCTGGCATCTCCTCCTCGCCCCCCCCGCACCCGGGGAATACCTGCGGGGGGGGCCGCGACTGGCGCACAACACGGCTGGAGGAGCGAGGGGCAAGCGCCGACGGGTTAACCCCGGCAGCCCTGATGTGGGACTGCACTGCCAGGGGCCCGTGCGCTGCAATGGCTGCTGCAATCAGGCGCTGAAGTTCCTGGAGATCAGCCATGGTGACTCGTGCTGCTGATCTCTTGGCGTCCGGAAGAAGAAGAGGAGGTAACCCCCTCCTCTCCCAGACTAACCCTTTCCCTACTCCTCCTCTTCCTCCCAAGCTAAACCACCCCTTAATGCCATATTAGGCCTGCCAAGCAAACTGTCCCTATTAACCCCATCACTCCCTAACTCCCCCTTGGTCATGTCGCCCCTCCTCCCCAGGGGATCCATGGCTGTCTTTGTCTTCCAGAGTATATAAGGACAAAAGGAGAAAAGGTGGCATTTTGAGCAATAAAACAATCTTTATTATAACAGATTTATTATAAACTGCCCGTAGGCAATTGTGAGCGCTTGACCTAATAACCCTTATACTCTTGCAGCTAGGTTAAATGACAAAATGACCCCTTCAATTTGCCTGATACCACAAATTCTATAGATGGGACTTTTTATAAAAAATCCTCAAAAACCAGCGCTAGAAAAGGGTTATAACAAAAAATCTTTTTATTATCAATTTGTTGCTATCCTTGTTCTAGATAGGATAAGAATAATAAATCACAGTACATAGAAACATAAAAGAAAAAATAACGAATAATAATAGTGTTTACAATATTAATATTAATATATTAAATTATCACAGCAGGCTTTCTCTGATTAGTCTGTTGTAATGCCCCGGCCGGTGGCAAAACAACCAACTATAATAGTATGGTATAATGGTGGTGTAATACAGATACCATATGAAACCGGATCAGGCTAACGCTGTAATCTGTAGAGGGTCCAGAATTATTTGATAGCAATTTGCAGTATATGTATAAAATTTGCAACGTTCCAGGTACCTCCAGATAAAGTGGAGAGACCGCTCTCCAGTCAGTCTAAGCAATGTGGTAGAGCACCGGTTCATACAGTTATTCCAACAAGGTTTTTTACCTGCAGCTTGATTTGGGCAGGAATCCCCGCAGATTTAGTTGCTGCACACACCTCCTTTGTAACTGGAGCCGTTTCAATGCAGGATTCCCCTGTCAAAGCTTCCAGAGCGAGCAGTGCAGAGCCGATGAACCGCAATATAGTGTTGGCTCTAAGGAGGGGTACAGTTGTACAGATGTCCCCTATTACCGCTTCTAGAGCAAACTGAGCAGAGCCGACAACGCTAAGCAGAGCTGGCTCTAATGAGAGATGTAAAATGAGCAGTCCAGGAGTCTCCTATTAGCGCTTCCAGAGCGAGCAGAGCAGAGCCGACAAAGCACTGTATGGTGCTGGCTCCGAGGAGGAATAGAATTTAAGCACAAAATGCAGCTTCTCCAACTCTTCAAGTTTCAGCCTGGGCAGTCACCTTAATAGGCTGATGTGATCCACACAAGGGAGAAGTCACTAGGAAGAGTGTCGCCACACAAGATGAGCTGAGCAAAGTCCAAATCCGATGCGCGTTTCGGAAGCGTTACCGGTCCCCTTCCTCAAGGATAGCTCAGCTGTTGCTTAGAATACTACTTATACATGATTTTAATTGGATGCAATTACAAGAAAACTACCATTACTATATGCAAGCCAATACACATAATTAAATCTAAAAAACCGCATATAATATAAATTGGTGCAAAGGCTTTTCTGGAGAAACCTAAATACTCCAACTGAAAATGCTATAGTGATACAATCATATATTGGAGGGTCTATAGAATGTGTCTCCATATTTCAACATTTAGATTATAGGTAAAAATAGAACAAAATAAAATAAAATAAAATATGCCCAAGGGATAAATGTGTTAAAAACTATATAAAATATAAAAGTCATGATAACAATATACCATATATAATAGTAAAAAACCCCTCCATAGTAATCGTCTAGAATAGATATAGAATTCAGTAGTAGTAGGAAACCCCTACATAATAATCATCTTAAATAGATATAGAATTCAGTCTATTTTATTTATATATGTGCCTTTCACGCTTTTTACATTTTTTACATTTGTTCAAAAGATTGTTTATTCGTTCCATATTAATGCTCGTTCTATAAGTACTACCAGCAAATGATGTTTTAATCCATTTGCTAGCAACACTACAGAACCCACTAGTCATTACTATGTATATATAGGATTCATAGTCTACATCAGGGGTCTCAAACACGCGGCCCGCGGGCCGCATGCGGCCCTTCAGGTGGCTTCTTGCGGCCCGCAGGCCCGTGGACCTGGTAAAGATGGCGACCGGTGCAGGGGCCGCAGCTGCCAGTTATTTATTTCAGCCTACAGTTTTGTCTTTGCCGCGCATAGTGAAGTTCTCGCTGCAGAACGCAATAACAGCCGCCTGCCAATCAGAGGCAAGCACCTGCTGCATATGGCCTCAGATGATTGCCTGTGATTGGCCAGTGGCTGTTGTGCAGTGAGAACTGCTCTGCACGCGCCGGCCGAAAGTTCAGCGATGACAGCAGCTGTGATCATTACCGGGTTCACGTGCCTGCGTGCCGCTGACAGCAGGTGAGAAGAATGTTTTTGTGTGTGTGGGGTCCTGTGTTGCTGGCTGAGGCTGCACTGTGTGTGTGTGTGTGGCATGCCGTGTGTGTGTGTGGTTCTGTTGCTGGCTGAGGCTGCACCGTGTGTGTGTGTGTGTGTGTGTGTGGTAGCTGAGGCTTCACCGAGTCCACGTGCCTGCATGCCGCTGACAGCAGGTGGGAAGAATGTTTTCGTGTGTGTGTGTGTGTGGTGTGTGTGTTTCTGTTGCTGGCTGAGGCTGCACAGAGTGTGTGTGTGTGTGTGTGTTAGCTGAGGCTGCACAGGGTGGGGGGGTGTGTGTTAGCTGAGGCTGCACAGGGTGGGGGGGTGTGTTAGCTGAGGCTTCACAGGGTGGGGGGGGTGTGTTAGCTGAGGCTGCACAGGGTGGGGGGGTGTTAGCTGAGGCTGCACAGGGTGGGGGGGTGTGTGTTAGCTGAGGCTGCACAGGGTGGGTGTGTGTGTGTTAGCTGAGGCTGCCCAGGGTGGGGGTGTGTGTGTCAGCTGAGGCTGCACAGGGTGGGGGGGGGTCTTAGCTGAGGCTGCACAGGGTGGGGGGGGTGTTAGCTGAGGTTGCACAGGGTGGAGGGGTGTGTGTTAGCTGAGGCTGCACAGGGTGTGTGTGTGTGTGTGTGTGTGTTAGCTGAGGCTGCACAGGGTGGGGGGGTGTGTGTGTTAGCTGAGGCTGCACAGGGTGGGTGTGTGTGTGTGTGTGTGAGCTGAGGCTGCACAGGGTGGGGTGTGTGTGTGTGTGTGAGCTGAGGCTGCACAGGGTGGGGGGGGGTGTGAGCTGAGGCTGCACAGGGTGGTGGGGGGGTGTGTGAGCTGAGGCTGCACAGGGTGGGGGGGTGTGAGCTGAGGCTGCACAGGGTGGGGGTGTGTGTGTGTTAGCTGAGGCTGCACAGGGGGGTGCGTGTGTGTGTGTGTGTGTGTGTGTGAGCTGAGGCTGCACAGGGGGGTGCGTGTGTGTGTGTGTGTGTGTGTGTGTGAGCTGAGGCTGCACAGGGTGTGTGTGTGTATGTTAGCTGAGGCTGCACAGGGTGGGGGTGTGTTTGTGTGTGTGTGTGTGTGTGTGTGTGTTAGCTGAGGCTGCACAGGGTGGGGGGGTGTTGGCTGAGGCTGCACAGGGTGGGTGTGTGTGTGTGTGTGTGTGTGTGTGTTAGCTGAGGCTGGGGCACATTGCTACAAGGGGACAAGGATGCACACATTTTTACAGAATGGGAAACAAGAGGGGGCACATTACTACAAGATGTTGGCCAAAATTACTATGCGGTGGTTATTGTAAAACTGCATTACTTACAAAAAGGGGAAAAAATGTAAAAAAAAAAAGTGTGTATGTATGTAGATATATATATATATATATATATATATATATATACATACACACACACACACACACACGCACACACACACGCACACACACACGCACACACACACACGCACACACTACACATTTGTTATAATGGACAAATGAAAAATGTTCAAAAACAGTGATTCAAGGGTGTATAGAAAGAAAAAATGGTACCACTACCAATGACACTTTGTCCTGAAAGGAGTGCGGCCCCTCAAATTATTTTTTTCCTGTGTGCGGCCCATACACCCAGCCAAGTTTGAGACCCCTGGTCTACATGGTTTTTTTTTTGTTTTTTTTTTTCTTTTTCCTTTTAATATGTATTTTAAAAAATAATTTAATTAAAAGCAAACAGTTCAATATCATTATTGAGTCCATACGGCTTCAGTGTATTTAACTCAAAGATCCATTTACTTTCTGTTCGTGACATTTTCCTAATAAAATCGCCACCTCTCCAATCCCTTGTCACTTTTTGTATGCCCCAAACTTGGGACCCCTTAAAAGATCCTCCATGTTTTAACAAGTAATGTTTGGACAGGGGGTGTTTAGTGCATTTATTATTAACGCTTCTAATGTGTTCACCCACCCTTTTCCATAGGGGTCTAATAGTTCTGCCAATGTATCTTTTTTGACAGGGGCACTGAATGCAATATATGACTCCTTTTGATCGACAGGTAATTAAATCTCTAATAGTCACTTCTTCCTTACCCTGCCAAAATTGTTTCCGTGTAATATTTTTGTGTTTTTACATACAATGCAGTTCTTGCATGGAAAATAACCTTTCAGGCCAAATAATCCCCCTTTTTTTAGACAATGTAGTTTTCCATATGGTCGGCGCCAATAAATTACCAATGTTATTGGCCTTCCTGTAAACGAATTTGGGGTTCACGGGCAAAATATCCCCTATTGTTTTATCCTCTCTTAGGAGGTTCCAATACTTTTTAATGATATTTTTTAGAAACTTCACTTGTGTGGTGTATTGGAGAATTATGGGGATATTAAATTCATTAGATTTGGGGGATACGAATTCAAATTGTTTGCTCTGGAATAAGGTCTTTCTTTCAATTTGTTTGGTTTGTAAATAAACATCCTCCAGAAACCCCCCTCTATAACCTTTTTGTTCAAATTTTTTCGCTAAGAGGCCCGCCTCCAACTCAAAATCCTCCTTTTTACTGCAATTCCTGTATGCTCTAATATATTGGCTTTTTGGGACATTGAGAAGCCAACTAGGTAGGTGACAACTCGTAAGGGAAATGTAACTATTGGTATCAGTGGGCTTATGGTAAGTTTTGGTTTGAATCTTGCCATTTTCAATGAAGATATTCAGATCAAGAAAGTTAACCATTGTGGTGCTAACTGTATGGGTAAACTTTAGATGGTACTCATTAGAGTTTAGACTTGCCAAGAATTCATAAAGTGATTTTTCATCACCTGACCATATAAAGAAAACATCATCAATGAAACGACGCCAGAGGACCAGGTTCTCCCGGAGCACGCCACCAGGGTATATGGATGTCTCCTCCCACCTACCCATATATAGGTTAGCGTAGCTCGGAGCGAACCTGGTCCCCATGGCCGTTTCCCATCTTTGTAAAAAGTATTGGAGCCCATACAGAAAATAATTATGATTTAAAATAAATTGAATACATTCCCCCAGGTAATCAACCTGCAATTGAGGAAATAAACCCGATTTATTTAGAAAATATTTAGAGACCTCACAACCCTTCTGATGTTCAATGGTAGTATATAAAGAAGTAACATCAATTGACCCCAAAATGTAATTCCTCTCCCATTTTACTTCATGTAGAAGCTGTAACACCTGAGTGCTGTCTTTTAGATAGGCAGGTAATAACGGAACACATTTCTGGAGGTGGATATCTATATACCTCGATAGATTGACTGTTAGACAGCCAATCCCTGAGATAATGGGACGCCCTGGGGGATTCACCAGTGTTTTGTGAATTTTAGATACATGGTAGAAAACAGCTAGCCTGGGGGTTTGGTTCCTAATATATGACGCTTCATCCTTATTCAAGATTCCCTTATCAAAACCTCTCCTAATTAATGAGTTTAATTCTTCTGTATAAATATTTGTAGGGTCAGAGGCTAATACTTCATAAGTTGTCTTATCCCCCAATAGGCGAGCTGATTCTTTTTCATAGTCCACCAAGTCCATAAGGACTATGCCCCCCCCTTGTCTGCTGGACGTATTATTATATTTTCGTTCTCTTGAAATTTCTTTATTGCTAGTGTTTCGTTCATCATTAAATTGTTCCAGCTCCCACATTTTTTAGGGTCTTTCAAGCGTCTAATATCATTCACCACACATTTTTGAAATGTGAGAAATGAATCTGAATATTCATTTAGTGGGTGAAAGTTAGACTGGCGCTTAAGATCAGTGATTTGAGTGGTCACAGTAGTCGAACCCATAGGGTCCATCACATGTTGTTTAGACACAGGGTTTTTCAAAAAATATTTCTTTAGGGCTAATTTCCTCATAAATTGTTTGACTCCAATGAAGGCCTGAAACTTATTAAAACCCACAGAGGGTGCAAATTTTAACCCTTTTTGTAATAAGGAGGTCTCATTATTAGTTAATTGATAATGACTAAGGTTATAGATTTTTTGTGGTTGTAAGTCCTCTATTGGTTGGCTGTTTATTTTCTTTTTGGTGCGTTTCCCTCCCCTACACCCCCTCTGGTGTTTCTTTTCCCTACCCTGAAAAAATCCAAAGTGGTAGTGCTCCGTAATGTTTTAGAACGATTATGGTTAATGCCATCATTTTTCCTGATGTTTCTTTGGGGTTGGGGTTGCGTGGATCTAATTCTTTGATTGATAAGTGTACTAGCATTGCCACCTATTGTATTAGACCTCCCACCCTGAGAGGTAGAGGGCTCATTGGTAGTAGTCCTAGGGTCCACTATTACTTCAGATTGGGGGGTATTAATTGGAAGTCTATCACTAATTACTTGATCATGCAAATCGTTACCATTTTGAGGGGTACTTATTACATTTGGTGTACTTGCTGAGGTGCATGTAACCACAGAAGGGGAGTGTGGAAGAGCACATACTAAAGGTGTTGATGCAGAGCAGGACTGTTCATATAACAAAGGCTTTAACAAAGCACTGCGCACACGCCGACCATCACTTCCACCCGCCTACACTACCGTCATGGTGAGGGAGGGGAAAAGCGAGGAACCGCCCGCCCACATCACACACATCATGTCAAGGGAAGTCAGCAGCGTGCACACACACATGGCAGCCTGTACAGTGCCCAGGCACTTACCTCCTCCCTGATGCCCTGGCACACACATGGCAGCCTGTACAGTGCTCGGGCACTTACCTTCTCCCTGATGCCCTGGCACACACACATGGCAGCCGGTATAGTACCCGGACACTTCTTCACTGATGCCTTGGCACTCACACATGGCAGCCTGTACAGTGCTAAGGCTGCCTTGCATGTACTCCTTGGAGATTAGCTAGTTTAGCAGCAGGTTCAGCTCTGTGCAGACGTTCCTGGAGTCACATGGCTGAAGGCTGTACAGCTTGGTCAGATGTCAGTGGAAAACTTGCACACAGTCCGGCTGAGCGTAGACATCCAGGCCACCCATTGACATTGAGGGTATGTGGTGTAGTGCTCATGCCATGCAGCAACCGTGCCGAATGCCCATCACTTCCATGGGATGCCATGTTTCCCACTGACTCAGTATCTATTTTAGTGAAGAATTGAACTACAATGTGAACATAGCACTGTGCACACACCGGCCATAGGGATTGGGGCGGCGGCCATGGCACAAAATTTAAATAAAGGGGAAGAAAGCAACCAGGGGAGGAATTGAAATAAAGGATCCCACCCACAAAGTTCCACCCCGATTCTAAATCATCGACACCCGTGTGTAGAATGGGTTCAATAGCTAGTTTATTATAGTGATGCAGAAGGAGTCACATTGTACTCTGCCGTGCATTACTTTTGGCTATGCCTTGTTACAGGCATCAACTAGGCGTATATGGCCAAAAATGATGCACAACAAAGCACACTGTGACTCCATCTGTGTGGGACCGAATGTAAGCCCCAATGGAGTTACTGAGCATATACTAAAATATTAAGTGAACATAGCAATAAATTGTCCAGATACAAGAGATAAGCATCCCACAATGCTATATTCCCCAAAATCCCAATAAATATGCTTGCTCTGATACACCTTGTATTAGACATAAAGGAGGGCCTCATACACATTCTGTTAAAATTGTTAAGTAGTGGGACTGCTACATCCATAAAGAGTATGCACTAAGTGTAAGGGCTGCCATAAATTTGAAGGAGGGACTGCAATACTCCCCGGAAGACACTTAGCAATGCAAAATCAATTGGTCTATTGGGGTTGAACATTTTAGGCCAAAAAAATGAATTCACCCCAAGTAAATTACCTCAGAGGGAGCACACTCTACAAAACAATGTAAGGAGAAAAGGTGGAATTTTTGTGCAATTAAAACAGTCTTTATTAGTGATGAGCGAGTATGCTTGTTACTACTCGGTACTCGCACGAGTATCACTGTACTCGGGCTACTCGGCGGGGACCGAGTAATCTCGCGATACTCGTGCTGTACTCGTGGTCTTCATCCCTGCATGTTGGCGCTCTTTTGAGAGCCAGCCCTCATGCAGGGATTGGCTGGCAGACCACTGCAATGCCACAGCCCTGTTAGTTGTGGAATTGCAGTGATTGGCCGGCCTGCACAGCGTGACCGAGCCTTTATACCGGCGGGCGCGCTGTGCTCTGTACACAGCCATCTCATATTCCCTGCTTTCCACGCCCACAGGTGCCTATGATTGGTTGCAGTGAGACACGCCCCCATGCTGAGTGACAGGTGTCTCACTGCACCCAATCACAGCAGCCGGTGGGCGTGTCTATACTGTGCAGTGAAATAAATAAATAAATAATTAAAAAAACCGGCGTGCGGTCCCCCCAATTTTAATACCAGCCAGATAAAGCCATACGGCTGAAGGCTGGTATTCTCAGGATGGGGAGCTCCACGTTATGGGGAGCCCCCCACCCTAACAATATCAGTCAGCAGCCGCCCAGAATTGCCGCATACATTAGATGCGACAGTTCTGGGACTGTACCCGGCTCTTCCCGATTTACCCTAGTGCGTTGGCAAATCGGGGTAATAAGGAGTTAATGGCAGCCCATAGCTGCCACTAAATCCTAGATTAATCATGTCAGGCGTCTCCCCGAGATTCCTTCCATGATTAATCTGTAAATTACAGTTAAAAAACACACACACCTGAAAAAATCCTTTATTAGAAATAAAAAACAATAACAAAGTCCCTCATCACCAATTTATTAACCCCAACAAACCCTCCATGTCCGGCGTACTCCACAGTCCTCCAGCGTCGCGTCCAGCTCTGCTACATTCAGGTGACAGTAGCTGCAGAATACACCGCCGCTTCTGTCAGCTTCACACAGCAACTGAGGTGAGTAGCGCGATCAGCTGCTGTCAGTCAGGTAACTCGCGGCCACCGCTGGATCCAGCGGTGGCCGCGATTAACCTCAGTGACAGCAGCTGATCGCTATACTCACCTCAGTTGGTGCATGGAGCTGACCGGAGCGGCGGTGAGTAGCGCGATCAGCTGAGCTGTCACTGAGGTTACCCGCGGCCACCGCTGGATCCAGGTAACCTCAGTGACAGCTCAGCTGATCGCTATACTCACCTCAGTTGCTGTGTGAAGCTGACCGGAGCGGCGGTGTATTCTGCAGCTCCTGTCACCTTCATGCAGCACAGCTGGACGCGACGCTGGAGGTCCGTGGATTACGCCGGACATGGAGGGTTTGTCGGGGTTAATAAATTGGTGATGAGGGACTTTGTTAGTGTTTTTTATTTCTAATAAAGGATTTTTCGGGTGTGTGTGTTTTTTAACTGTAATTTACAGATTAATCATGGAAGGAATCTCGGGGAGACGCCTGACATGATTAATCTAGGATTTAGTTGCAGCTATGGGCTGCCATTAACTCCTTATTACCCCGATTTGCCAACGCACTAGGGTAAATCGGGAAGAGCCGGGTACAGTCCCAGAACTGTCGCATATAATGTATGCGGCAATTCTGGGCGGCTGCTGACTGATATTGTTAGGCTGGGGGGCTCCCCATAACGTGGAGCTCCCCATCCTGAGAATACCAGCCTTCAGCCGTATGGCTTTATCTGGCTGGTATTAAAATTGGGGGGACCGCACGCCGTTTTTTTTAATTATTTAATTATTTATTTCACTGCACAGTATACACACACACACCGGCTGCTGTGTTTGGGTGCAGTGAGACACCTGTCACTCAGCGTGGGGGCGTGTCTCACTGCAACCAATCATAGGCGCAGGAAAGCAGGGAATACGAGATTGTTTAATGAGCGGCCGGCTTTTTCAAAAGAGGAAAAGCCGCCGGAGTTTAGTGAATGAACATGAACAGCAGTGCAGCGCCGCGCCGGAGATCGGGGAACGGTAAGTAAGAGAGAGGGGGGAGAATGATCGACAGACTGTGAGAGGGGGACAGACAAGACAGAGAGAGACCGACAGAGCGAGACCGACCGAGGGAGATAGAATGAAAAAAAAAAATGACCGACATCGCTAGTAAAAAGCACAAAACGTGCGTTTTGGACATCGGAGTGCCACAATGTTTTACGTAAAATCTTTCATGTATTAATCTCAAAAAGTAACATACACCAGCTCTATCTCACTATTGGGTATGTGCCCTTAACATTTCCGCCATGAAAATTCATTTTGGTGTCATTTTGGAAGGTTTTCTGGTGAGTCCGTAAAAATGGCGTAAAACGCGGACAAAATTGTTCACAGCTGTGACTTTTGAGTGATAAATGCTTCAAGGGGTCTTCCCCATGCTGTTGCCATGTCATTTGAGCACTCTTCTGAGACTTTTGTGACATTTTTAGGGTTTCTACATGCTGCCGGGGGGTCATTTCATAAAAATACTCGGGTCTCCCATAGGATAACATTGGGCTCGGTGCTCGGGCCGATTACACGAGTATCTTGGGATGTTCGGCCCGAGCCTCGAGCACCCGAGCTTTTTAGTACTCGCTCATCACTAGTCTTTATTATAACAGGTATTAAATCTATACAAAGTGCAAGTGCATGTTCATGTAAAATAACAGAGAAAGGTAGAGAGGGGTGGTAATGCTGCGCCAAAAATCACTAATGAAATTCAGATTAACGTGTCTTTATTATTGGCATAGGTCAATAATAAAGACACGTTAATCTGAATTTCATTAGTGATTTTTGGCGCAGCATTACCACCCCTCTCTACCTTTCTCTGTTATCTGCCTTCGGGGGGCTGCAGCCTTGATCACATTTTTATATGCAAGTAAAGGAGTTGTCACTTGCACAACTTCATCTGGTGAGTAGTACTCCCCCCCCCCTCACCCCACATTATTGGGGTAATACCCTATCTGCGCTTCTTTTTCCACAGCTCTATAATGTTCATGTAAAAGGTATGGATAACAAGGAGTGCCCGTTAATAACACCAAATATCCACCCTTCAAATTTAGTAAAAAAGTGCAGATAGAGCAGTCTAATGATCCCACATAAGTAACATTGAACACACGTGAATCTATAGGCTTGTACTGCAGTAATGATATATAATCACAATCAAAAGTAATATGTTAGTCAGCAGCAAACAACCTACCACTTTAGGGGATACAAACGGAGAGACAGGCCTGGTTCAGAAGGGCCCCGGTGCACGTTGTATTCTCATGTATGTATTTATGCGCCAACATATACATTTCTATTGGGCACTGCATTTACCATGTGACCCGTTGCCAAGGTTTCAAAAGGTCCTGTTCAGGACATTGTTTGTCACTCCCTCATGAAGAAGGGGGATATTTGACCCTCAAAATGCTCATTGGGGGCAAACCACCCTGGATCATGTGCCAACATATACATTTCTATTTGGCAGCGCATTTATCCTGTGACCCCCTTGCCAGGGCTTCAAAAAGGTCCTGTTCAGGACATTGTTTGTCACTCTCCCGTGAAGAAGTGAGTTATTTGACCTGTGAAACGTGCACCGGGGCCCTTCTGAACCAGGCCTGTCTCTCCGTTTGTCTTCCCCAAAGAGATAGGTTGTTTGCTGCTGACTAACATATCACCTTTGCTTCTTATTTTATACAGTATATGTCATTACTGGAGCCATAGCCTGTATATGCACGTGTGTCCAATGTTACTTGTGTTGGTTTATTAGACTAATCTATCCACTTTACTAAATTCCAAGGGTGAATATTTTGTGTGGTTGATGGGCACTTCTTGTCATCCAGACCTTTTATATGCACTTGCACATTGTGTACATTTAATACCTGTTATAATAAAGACTGCTTTATTGCACAAAATTTCCACCTTTCCTCCTTTTGTCCTTAAATACCCTTAGAGACACGTAGAGGAGGGCCTCAGAAAACATATTTTTCCTATTTTTAAGGAGTGGGACTCCTAGACTGACAAAGCCTATGCAGGGACTGAAAAGCATTTACCCTTGGGGAGTATACATCTTTATATGTAAGAGAATTGTACAGGTAGGCCTCATGGACATCCTGAAAAAATTATAAAGGAGAGTGTAGCGCCTCTGAAGCCATCAGGGTGCTACAAGGTTCTGCATCCCCACCAGGATGCAGGGCCTTCCCCCTAGGGCCCTGGGAGACCAGTGTCGGTAACACCAAAAATCCAGGTAATCCCAGTTTTCCCCAACATCCCCCATACAATGGTGGAAAGCTAGGGTCGGTCCAATGGATGGCCGCCTAGAGGTGGATCCAGTCCAGTCCACTAGTTGACCAGGTGGTAGGGGCAGACTGTGGAGGAGAGTAGTCAGACAGTGAAGAGGAGGAGTGAAGGTGGAAGCGAGGAGACGTTCTGACTTGGGTTAACAGTAAACTGGTACCCAGGAGAGTAGTTGCCGGTGGAGTATGGTGGAGTACTCCCGGAACTACGCACCGACGGGGTATAGAACCCTAGGACAGGAAAGAGCTCTAAACCGACCTGTTAACACCTGCACAGCAAGGGGACCATCAAGGACCTCGCTGACCCTAAAAATCCGAAGACTCAGTAGCAAAGGGAGAACCGGGGACAGGACCAGAGTATCCAACCAAACAGGATTCACGTTACCATCAGGAGGACAGAACTGGACAAACCACCGGACGGGGACCCTCAATTGCTCTACGCCACGGGGACCCATTTACCAGAGACAGGTGCAGGGGAATAAGATACCAGAGTACTAAACTGGCACTGGGACTAAGGGGACCTGGAAGTGAAACCAGCCGGCCTCGGGTAACCAGTTATCACCAACCAGCTGTGAGTAAAAACCAGTTGCAGTAAACCTCTGTGTGCACAACCTTCTTCCGACGCCCGTCATATCATCCATCCTCTGGGGCCTGGCCCTGCTTATGGAGGGCCTACCATCCAGGCTGCAATTAACACCAGCCCCAGTAGTGACATTCTGCAGTGGCGGCTCCAAATATATAGCCGCAACACCGCAAGTGGTGTCACGTGTGAACATTACTCTAATCCCCTGTAAATACATCCCCATTACAAAAAGGGCCCATGGCACGAAACCAGGCAACGGCCACCACAGTGACATTCCCAAGATTTACCCTGCCCAGGACCGAGTACCCCATAACCCTGGGCGTGACAACCCTTTTTCCTGGCGTCACGAACAAGATTGAATTGGACCCGGTCAAACCGGGTGATGTGTGCCTTAAAGACTGTGCTTTATGGATTATACTTTATTGCTTGAAAAACCGCCGCCATTTTGCTGTAAAAAGTAACTGTGCCACAGCAGAGCAAAAGGCGCAAAAAGAAACCCCGCCCACAACTCCTGTAAGCACGGGCGGAAGAAGGCAGTAACCTGACCCGGAAGTTTACAAGGTGCTCGAGTCCCGCCAGTCAGTGGTGAGAAACACCAAGGTGGAACGAAAAGATGCAGGTGCCTGATAGCGGGAATGCAGCGTGGTCAGCGCCGGTAGATCAAGTGGCAGCACCCAGAGCCGGAGCGGTAGTACCGATCATGCTGATCACCCTGCCGTATATCCCCGGAGCAGCGTGGCTCCCCAATATGATGGCAAACCGGACACCTTAACCGGGTTTAAAAAGAAAATATGCACCGTGTTGGACATGTATGCAATGACCGGTAAGCAGCGAGCGTCTGTTGTGCTGGAACAGTTAACGGGTGCAGCAAAGTTGGAAGTAGAAACCTGGTCAGATGTGGATCGGGAATCTGGGCCCACCATCTTTGAAAAGTTAAAGACTGCTTTTGAAACCCGCACAGAAGCAGAACTGCTGTTGGGATTTTATAACTGCAGACAGCGACCCCAGGATAGCATCAGAGACTATGCGCTGAGATTGCAAACTGCACTACGGATCTTGAAACACATAGACCCCATCGATGACAGGCAGGAAACAAAATGATGGTTGAACAATTCCTGCAGGGGTTACAATCCGTAAAAGACCACAAACTACTGCACCTGTGGGTCCTAGAACACCCAAACTTGGACTTTGATGTTTTAAAAGACCGAGCTATAAAAGCCCTGCAGTCCCCTGCAACCACAGACTCTGTTTCCCAGTCCTGGCAAACAGTACCTCACCTGTGAGGATGGAACCCCCTTCCTCAACTGTGGCAGCAGCTAATAAGCAGGCTGCACCCCCTGGTGCTCCAACTGACTTGTATTCCCAGGTACAGCAGCTGAGCAAGGACGTTGCTATGATCTTGAAAGTGATGCAGATCCAGCCGGAATCCAAACCGTTGGAAAAGATCCAGTTAGATGATTGCCCTGAGGACGTTCCATGGATGCGAGGTAGGAGAATCTTATTGTCCAGAGGAAGGAGCAGCGACCGCTACGACTCATCTGGACAACCTATCTGCTGTTATTGCAACAAGGCCGGCCATTTTGTATGCAGGCGTCCTTTAAACTGGCAAACCCTGGGGCCAACGCCCAGGATTAAGGAGACAAGGCCCAGCTGACTGGCGAGACCGGTATGTAGGAGGACGACCGATTCTGTCCATCACCCTGAACGGAATTCTCACTTCAGCATTGCTGGACACTAGCTCCCAGGTAACCACCATACCATATGTACTGTACAAAAGGTTTTGGTCAGATGCTGAACTTACCCATCCGGACTCGGGCCTCACTATTTATGCTGTGAATGGACTACCAGTAACTCAAGTTGGGTTTAAGGAAGTAACCATAAAAGTGGGGAGGGTAGAGTTAAAAGGCCAAGTCTTAATTGTGGTAGAAACTGATGTAAACGACAGGAATCAGCAGGTGATTCTAGGTAGCAATGTGTCAGGGCCGGGAAGACTGGTAGGCCCAGGAGGTGGATCCACTGGACCATGCACCCCACCAGAGGGCAGGGTACATGGCAGCCGGAGCACTGGCGTGGCAGGGACAAGTATAAGCAGGTCACCAGAGTCACAGAGTTCTTTAGGACAGTAAAGTAAACAGGCACAGGTACCAGGGAGCAAGGACAAGAAGTCTGCAGGACACGGCACCAGGGGACCTGAGCACCTAGCTCATAAGACTATGCTACAAGACACGTTGATCAGGCCCCGCCCACATGGAAAGGCCAGTCTTATATACCCAGCACAGCCTCTTGTCATTTCCTGCTGCAGGTGTGCTGGGCCTATAAGCCCAGGAGAGTGGGCGCGGCCTGGTCCTATACAGAATCATGTGGCTAAGACTCAGAGTCAGACTCCTGAGACCAGGAACAGGACTCAGGGGAGCAAGAGCGGGAGCGGCAGCCATGACTGGTGGACATGTGGACTGGATCAGTGGGTAAGGAGTGGTGCTGGAACACGGGGAGCGTGACAGTACCCCCCCTTGAAGCACCCCTCTCCTCCGCCGAGACATGAAGGCACACCGAAGAGGGGCAGCAACGTACTTCCGGTACAACCAGGACCGGGCCTCAGGACCGCAATCCACCCAATCGACCAGGAAGGACTGCTTACCCCGGACCGTTTTCATGGCCACTATGTCCCGTATCGGGGAACCCATGTCAGTGGCAAGGGAGGCAACGGAAAGGGAAGAAGCAGGACAGGAATCAAGGACGACCGGATCGGGCGTCTCGGACCGGGTATCAGACAATGTCTCATCCTGGGCAGCCGGTGGAGTCAAAGTCATATCTCCAGAAGATGGTGGAGTCAAGGTCTCAGAGGCTGGGGACGATGGAACGACACTGGATAGCGTCGTCTCTTCTTCAGGGGTCGGTGGTTCCAACGGTTCAGGTGACAGGGACCGAGGAACAGGCTGTAGGCAGTGGTCATGACACAAGGGTCCCCAGCGGGTAATAGCGCCAGAGCGCCAACTAATGGCAGGGTCATGGATTTGAAGCCAGGGCAGACCCAGCAGGAGCTCAGGAGCCATCCTCGGGATGACATAGAAGGCGATGGTCTCCGTATGCGAAGTGCCAACCTGGAGGTTCACGGGCTTGGTGGTAAACCGGACAGGTTGGTAGAGCGGTTTGCTGTCCACTGAGGCGAACCAGAGAGGCTTCTTCAGCGGGGTGACAGGGACCTGGTATTTGTCTACCGTGGCCTGGTGAATAAAGTTGCCTGCTGCCCCGGAATCGATGTGGGCCTCAGCTGAAAACCGGGTCCCCTCTGTCGTCACCCGGACAGTCTGTTTAACTGGAACCAAAGGGATTTCGGTGGCAAGGGTGGCGGTTCCCACCATCCCTTGGACCTGGGGTCTACCTGGTTTCTCCGGGCAAGAACGGAGCATATGTGAACCGTCTCCGCAATAGAAGCACAGGCCCTGGGCGAGCCGTTCTGCACGGCGTTGCTTGGCTTGGGTCACACGGTCCGCTTGCATGGGTTCTGGCGATAAGTCACAGAAAGGCAGGGACGAGGGAGCGGCAGACCTCTGTGGGGGCAAAATGTGGCGAGGTGGTCGCTTCTCCCGGACTACCTCCTGGGCACGCTCCTGAAAACGGAGGTCAATCCGAGTGGCCAGGGAAATCAAAGCGTCCAAGGTTCGTGGAACGTCACGGCCGGCTAGTTCGTCTTTGATGCGGCCAGAGAGACCTTCCCAAAAGGCCGCCGTCAAGGCCTCATTGTTCCAGCCCAGCTCAGAGGTGAGCATGCGGAACTGGATGACGTATTGGCCGACGGTCAGGGTCCCTTGGCGTAGCCGGAGAAGCGAAGAGGTCACTGCGGTAGTTCGTCCGGGCTCATCGAAGGTACTTCGGAAAGCTTGCAGGAACTCCTGGATGTCGGTGATCATCGGGTCCTCATTTTCCCACAGGGGGTTAATCCAGGCCAGGGCTTCGCCTTCCAGGTGTGACATCATGAACGCCACCTTGGCCTGGTCTGAGGCAAACAAGTGCGAGAGCAACTGGAGGTGCAGGGAGCACTGGTTCAGGAAACCGCGGCAGGACTTGGGATCCCCTGCATAGCGAGGCGGAGCAGCGAGGCGAAGTTGTGAGGCTGTGGAGGAAACTGGTTCGGACCTGGAGACTGGTTGCTATGTGGACTCAGACGAGGCGGCGGTCTGCAGCGTATATAACCGGTGGTCCACGGACGCCAGGTATTTCAGCATCCGGTTCAGGGTTTCACGCTGTTGTGCCAGCTCCTGGCGCAGCTCAGCCAGCTCGGATATTTGCGCTCCAGCGGGATCCATGGCCTGATCAAACTGTCAGGGCCGGGAAGACTGGTAGGCCCAGGATGTGGATCCACTGGACCATGCACCCTACCAGAGGGCAGGGTACACGGCAGCCGGAGCACTGGTGTGGCAGGGACAAGTATAAGCAGGTCACCAGAGTCACAGAGTTCTTTAGGACAGTAAAGTAAACAGGCACAGGTACCAGGGAGCAAGGACAAGAAGTCTGCAGGACACGGCACCAGGGGACCTGAGCACCTAGCTCATAAGACTATGCTACAAGACACGTTGATCAGGCCCCGCCCACATGGAAAGGCCAGTCTTATATACCCAGCACAGCCTCATGACATTTCCTGCTGCAGGTGTGCTGGGCCTATAAGCCCAGGAGAGTGGGCTCGGCCTGGTCCTATACAGAATCATGTGGCTAAGACTCAGAGTCAGACTCCTGAGACCAGGAACAGGACTCAGGGGAGCAAGAGCGGGAGCGGTAGCCATGACTGGTGGACACGTGGACTGGATCAGTGGGTAAGGAGTGGTGCTGGAACACGGGGAGCGTGACACAATGTAATTGACAACTGTTTAGGAGAAGTGTTGTTTTTACTCCAACAAATTGCTGAAATTGCAGGTGCTGGGTAACAGAGGGTCTTGCAGAGAGAAATCCGAGCCCTCCTGCAAAGACAACAGGAAACCCTGTCTGGTGGAGAAATTACAGGTAATAGACCCTGGTCCCTTAGTGATACCTCCCAGAAGTGAAATGATGATCTGGTGTCGGGCGGCCATAGGCTTAAAGGGGCAGGACTACCAGGCGGTAGTGGAGCCCATCTATTCAGAAAACTGGGCCACGGTCCTGAGAGCCAGGGGAGTGGTTGATGTCTGCGGGGAAGAGTACCTGTGCGAGTATTAAATTGTGGGGAGGAGGAAACCAAATTGCCCAGGTATGCCACCATTGCCAAATTGTTCACCGTAGCAGATGACTCCATCCAGACAGGGGAAAACCTGGTCCCACCAGAGCCAGCGGAGGTTGACAAACCCCAAAAACAGCTAGAGGAATGGTGTCAGGAGTTACATGTAGGTACTGATTCCACACCTACACACCAGAAACACGGTTTTTACAGGGTAATGCAAGAATACGAGCAAGTCTTTAGTAAAAACCCACTAGACTTTGGGAGAATCAAAGGGGTACACCATCACATACCCACAGGGACTCACCCTCCCATTAAAGAAAGGTATAGACCTATACCACCTAAACATATCAGTGTGCCAAAGAGATGCTAAGGAACATGAAGGAGGTTGGGGTTATTAGAGACAGTTGTATCCCCTGAGCAGCTCCATTGGTTCTGGTGAAAAAGAAGGATGGCACTATGAGGATGTGCGTGGACTATAGGCAGATCAACCAGATAACACACAAAGACGCCCAGCCACTACCCCGTATAGAAGAATCCCTTGCTACATTGATGGCTGCTAACTACTTTTCCATCTTAGATCTAACCAGTGGCTATTGGCAAGTCTCCGTTGCAGAAGAGGACCGGGAGAAAACTGCATTTGCCACCCCGATGGGATTGTGTGAATTTAACAGCATGCCCTTTGGACTCTGCAACGCACCTGGAATGTTTCAAAGGTTGATGGAATGTTGTCTGGACACCGCAAATTTGAGACAGTACTGCTCTACCTGGATGACATGATCGTCCACTCGAAGACCTACAAGGACCATCTAGAACATCTGGCTGAGGTATTCGAGGCACTATCCAGGTATGGAATGAAGTTGAAACCATCAAAGTGTCACCTGTTGAAAGCCAGGGTCCAATACCTTGGACACATTGTCAGTGCAGAAGGAGTGGTACCAGACCCAGAAAAGGTGACAGCCATCAAGAACTGATCACGACCAACTACTGTCAAGGAAGTACGTCAGTTCCTGGGCCTGGTAGGATACTACAGGAGATTCATCAAAGGCTACATGATGATGGCAGCGCTTTTACAAGAACTCCTGGTAGGTCAGACCAAATAGGGGAAAACCTCTGGTTCTCCATTTGAATGGGGAGAGGGAGAGGAAAACTCCTTCAGACAGATGAAGTTGGCCCTGACTGGTGACGAGATTCTGGCATATCCTGACTACAATCTACCTTTTGTGCTGTACACTAATGCCAGCAACGTGGGAGTGTGAGCTGTGTTGTATCAGGTTCAGAACTCGAAAGAGAGAGTGATTGCCTACGCAAGCAGGAACCTTCGCCCTACGGAGAGGAACCCTGAGAATTACAGTTCCTTCTAACTGGAGTTCCTGGCATTGTTCTGGGCTGTCACAGAGCAGTTCAAACACTACCTGCCAGCCGCAAAGTTTACCATGTTCATGGATAACAACCCTCTGACCCACCTGAATACAGAAAAATTGGGTGCATTGGAGCAGCGTTGGGTGGCTTGACTAGCAAACTATGATTTCATCATCAAATATTGTGCTGGTCGCAAGAATGCCAATGCAGATGCATCATCCAGGATGCCTCACCTGCCAGAGGAGGGAGAAGATGTGGATGAGTTGGAAGAAATTGAGTTACCAGCTTTCCACCGCCCTAGTGCCTCCCAGTGCCAACAAGTCTATAACAAGCATCAGGAGTCTGCATTAAACCTGTTACCTCATCATGGTTGGAAAGAGACACAAGATGGTGACCTTGCTGTGAAGTTGGTCAAGGAACTGATCACTCAACCAGATTCACACCTAGGACCTGATGCTCCACCTGAAGCTCAACAGTTGTGGAAAGAGAGAAGCAGGTTATGCATCCACAGAGATAAACTATGCAGAGGTGTTACCAACCTCAAGACTCATAAAAGTGTGTGTCAAGTGGTGATACCCAGAAGCCAAATGCAGATGGTGTTAGAAGCCTACCATGATCGAGCAGGACACTTTGGCTGGAAGAAATTGGAAGCATTGCTGCGAGACAGATTCTATTGGATTGGAATGAGGAATTCCATAGATAACTGGTGCAGAAATTGTGGCCCTTGTGCATTGAGAAGGAAGGACCACGACAGTCAAAAAGCACCACTGCAGCCTATTGTTACCAAACAGCCTTTGGAGCTTGTAGCCCTGGACCATGTGAAACTGACACCCAGTTGAACAGGCTATACACAGTGGCGTAACTAGAGTTTGATGGGCCCTGGTGCAAAATTTGGACCGGGGCCCCCCTCCATGTACACTGACACTTAGGGTACGGGATAATGATGCTGACACTTGGCTTTTACCCAAAGCACCCTGCTTTCCCATGATCTGATATCCATCTTGTCCTCGGCACCCAGCTTTCCAATGCTCTGTCATACATCTTTCCCTCAGCACCCAGCTTTCCCATATCAGAGCATAGGAAAGCTTGGTGCTGAGAGATGTACAGCAGAGTATGGGAAAGCTGGGTGCTGAGGGAAAGAGCCTTTTTCCCTCAGCACAAAGCATTACCATCCCATACTTGTATCTTTGTCCTCCCTCGTATATAGTTCTCCAAATACTATAATGGCCCCCACATAGCTTTCCATATAGTATAAAGGGTTCCACATAATCCTTCATATATTAGAATGCAGCCCCATAGTCCTCCAAGTATTATAATGCATTTCCCATAGTTCTCCATATTTTATACTGCACCGCATAGCCCTCCATGTTTTATAATGCACCCCCACAGACCATGTGTAAGGTAGTCTCCATAGTCCCCCATATATTATAATGTAGCCCCTAGTCCTATATGTATTATAATGCAGCCCCATGAATCATCATATTGTAATGCACCCCTATATTCCATGTATAAGGTGTCATTCATATTGTATTATGAAGCCTTCATGTATATTATGCAGTCCCATAGACCTCCATGTATCATGCAGCCAGCATCCCCAAGGCCTCTGTGTCATGCAGCCAGCCCCCCCCAGGGCCTCCATGTGTCATGCAGCCAGCCCCCCCAGGGCCTCTATGTGTCATGCAGTCAGCCCCTCCAGACCTCTGTGTCATGCAGCCTGCCAGCCAGCCCCACCAGGACCTCCATGTGTCATACAGCCTGCCCCCCCCCCCCAGGGCCTCCATGTGTCATGCAGCCTGCCCCCCCAGGGCCACCATGTGTCATGCAGCCAGCCCCCCCCAGGGCCTCCATGTGTCATGCAGCCAGCCCCCCCCCAGGGCCACCATGTGTCATGCAGCCAGCCCCCCCCAGGGCCACCATGTGTCATGCAGCCAGCCCCCCCCCCCCCAGGGCCACCATGTGTCATGCAGCCAGCCCCTCCCAGGGCCTCCATGTGTCATGCAGCCAGCCCCACCAGGGCCACCATGTGTCATGCAGCCAGCCCCCCCCCCAGGGCCTCCATGTGTCATGCAGCCAGCCCCCCCCAGGGCCACCATGTGTCATGCAGCCAGCCCCCCCCAGGGTCACCATGTGTCATGCAGCCAGACCCCCCCAGGGCCTCCATGTGTCATGCAGCCAGCCCCCCCCAGGGCCTCCATGTGTCATGCAGCCAGCCCCCCCCCAGGGCCACCATGTGTCATGCAGCCAGCCCCCCCCAGGGCCTCCATGTGTCATGCAGCCAGCCCCCCCCAGGGCCTCCATGTGTCATGCAGCCAGCAAAATAAAAAAACAAGTTCCTCTCTTCTCCTTCTGACCCCTGCGACTGCGGTAGTTACGTCCCTGCCCCCATATGTCAGACACCCTGTTCCCCATACAGCCTGCACCCCCATAGCGCACACACCCTGCTCCACATATCTCACGCTGCCTGTACCCCAACTTACCCCCTCTCAAATACTCTGCACCCCTTCACATTCTTCTGTCACAGTCTGCAGCCCCCTCATGTTCCCTCTTTTCTCATTACCAATCATGTGTCCAAAGTATCTTCTGCTTTCTTCCCGGCAATCCTGTGTCTCCTCCCACACAGTCACATGGACACATGACATCATCGCAGGTCCTGGAAGGATGGACTCCGTCTGCCGTGCAGGAGCGCTTCTGCTCTGCTGCAGGTCAGATACGCTTGGTGGGCCTCTCCAGGTCAGCCTCTGCTCCCCTGCTGACACCGGTCCCCCTGACCCTCAGGCCGGCCCCTGGTGGTCACGTGGTCGGCCGCTACACAGCGGCGCTACACATAGGGGCCCGGCAGCCAACTCTGCAGAGCGGCTGCCGGGTCCCTAAAACCCTGCGGGCCCGGTCGCAGTGGCGACCTCTGCGACCGCAGTCGTTACGCCCCTGGCTATACATATGCCCTAAAAATAGTGGATCATTACTCCAGGTTCTTAGTGGTCATCCCAGTCAAGGATTTAACAGTAAAAATGGCTGCAAAAGGCTTTCAAGCGCATTTCTGCAGACCACATGAATACCCTGAACAGGTATTAACAAACCAAGGACCTGCATTTGAAGCTGAGATATTGCAGTAGTTCTGCAACCTGTACAGATGCAAGAAGATTCGTACCACTTCTTACCATGCACAAACCAATGGCATGTGTGAAAGAATGAATCAAATCGTCATTGAATTACTGATGACTCTCCCACTAGAAACCTGTGGCCTGAGAAGCTACCAGACCTAGTGGATATCTACAATAAAATCCCAGTAAGCTCAACACACTGTATGCCAGCCTATCTCATCAGAGCAAGACCTGGAAAACTACCCGTTGATCTAGAGATGGAAGTCATCATGCCAGATCTAGTTCATCAGAGAGTGACTGGAATATTACTCGGCATGCGCAGTACAAGAAGATACAAGAATGCGTTGAGAACAGCTTGAACCAGAGTAAAGAAAAACAGGAGAAGGACTTTAACAAGAAAGCAAAAGCTGCTCCCTTCGTACCAGGAGAAGTAGTACTAAAAAGAAAGAGAAGAGTTCACAAAGTCGACGATCAATGGGAAGCAGAACCTTACACAGTGTTACCTTCTAACATGAACAACAGGAAAACTTGTGTAATTACCAAAGATCAAGGGAAAACTACATCTACAGTGCCCAGGGACCATTTGAAGAAATGTCTAGAACAACTAAAACCTGAAGAAGAGATTTCCAGTATACCTGAAGTACAAGAACCAAAAGAAAAGGTTATACACACAATACTTGGAGATTTTCCTGAGAACTGGCCTAAATACAACGGGGCCATCATTGTACCAATGATTACATTCCCACAACCAGTGGAAGAAGTTGTTCAAGAAGAAGTAATCCCAGCTCCAGAAGAACTACCTGCTGTAGTAATACCAGAGGAGCCTACACGTAGTACACTTAGAGACAATCAAACCAGAAGATTGAGAACTAGAGTTGAGCGCGGTTCGCGGTTCGAGGTTCTCCAGTTCTAGGCTCGAGTGATTTTGGTGCCTGTTCTAGATCGAACTAGAACTCGAGCTTTTGCAAAAAGCTCGATAGTTCTAGAAATGTTCGAGAACGGTTCTAGCAGCAAAAAAACAGCTAATTCCTAGCTGGCTTTCCACTGTAATAGTGTAAGTCACTCTGTGACTCACACTATTATGACATTTCAGTGTATAGTGTGCGTGAACAGCGCCTTCAGATCACTGCTAATTGTATAATGGCGATTGCCATTTTTTTTTTTTTTTTCCTTCTCTTCCTTCCCTAAGCGCGCGCGTCTTGTGGGGCGGGCCAGCATGTCAGCCAATCCCAGACACACACACAGCTAAGTGGACTTTTAGCCAGAGAAGCAACGGCATGTGTCATAGGATGTCCATGTCACATGTCCCTGCATTATAAAACCGGACATTTTCCTCCAGGACGCCATTATCTCTTCTGCGTCCTTGGTGTCAGACATCACTGGCGCAGCTCCGTCCTGAGTCCTATCGCTGATACAGCTGTATGCGCTCCATACACAGCGCTGGACAGCATAGGGATAGCACTTTCCATCAGTCCTTTTAAGGGCTCGTACCGGCAGGGTCAGAGCCATAGGTGACAGGTCCTGAAAACAGCGACAGCATCTGTGTAGCTAAGGTCAGGGATTTCGTCGCTGCATTTCCCCATTAGGAGGGAATAGAAAGGCAGGCTTCCATTCCTCTACCCAGAGACCCACAATCCTGGCACTGTACCCTCTTGTCCTCTGCACACTCCAACTCATTATAACTAAGCCATTATACTAGCAAACACTCAGTGTACCTAGTGGCATCCTAAACGTGGCTATTGGACTTTTGTCTAGTCACACTAGTGCAAAGACATTTGCAGCACCTCTGCCTGCATTGCACACTCCAACTCATTATAACTAAGCCATTCTACTAGCAAACACTCAGTGTACCTAGTGGCATCCTAAACGTGGCTATTGGACTTTTGTCTAGTCACACTAGTGCAAAGACATTTGCAGCACCTCTGCCTGCATTGCACACTCCAACTCATTATAACTAAGCCATTATACTAGCAAACACTCAGTGTACCTAGTGGCATCCTAAACGTGGCTATTGGACTTTTGTCTAGTCACACTAGTGCAAAGACATTTGCAGCACCTCTGCCTGCATTGCACACTCCAACTCATTATAACTAAGCCATTATACTAGCAAACAATCAGTGTACCTAGTGGCATCCTAAACGTGGCTATTGTACTTTTGTGTAGTCACACTAGTGGAAAGATATTTGCAGCACGTCTGCCTGCATTGCACACTCAAACTCTTTTTAACTAAGCCATTATACTAGCAAACAGTCAGTGTACCTAGTGGCATCCTAAATGTGGCTATTGTACTTTTGTGTAGTCACACTAGTGGAAAGATATTTGCAGCACGTCTGCCTGCATTGCACACTCAAACTCTCTTTAACTAAGCCATTATACTAGCAAACAGTCAGTGTACCTAGTGGCATCCTAAACGTGGCTATTGTACTTTTGTGTAGTCACACTAGTGGAAAGATATTTGCAGCACGTCTGCCTGCATTGCACACTCAAACTCTTTTTAACTAAGCCATTATACTAGCAAACAGTCAGTGTACCTAGTGGCATCCTAAACGTGGCTATTGTACTTTTGTGTAGTCACACTAGTGGAAAGATATTTGCAGCACGTCTGCCTGCATTGCACACTCAAACTCTTTTTAACTAAGCCATTATACTAGCAAACAGTCAGTGTACCTAGTGGCATCGTAAACATGGCTATTGTACTTTTGTGTAGTCACACTAGTGGAAAGATATTTGCAGCACGTCTACCTACATTGCACACTCAAACTCTTTTTAACTAAGCCATTATACTAGCAAACAGTCAGTGTACCTAGTGGCATCCGAAACGTGGCTATTGTACTTTTGTGTAGTCACACTAGTGGAAAGATATTTGCAGCACGTCTGCCTGCATTGCACACTCAAACTCTTTTTAACTAAGCCATTATACTAGCAAACACTCAGTGTATCTAGTGGCATCTGAAACGTGGCTATTGTACTTTTGTGTAGTCACACTAGTGGAAAGATATTTACAGCACGTCTGCCTGCATTGCACACTCAAACTCTTTTTAACTAAGCCATTATACTAGCAAACACTCAGTGTACCTAGTGGCATCCGAAACGTGGCTATTGTACTTTTGTGTAGTCACACTAGTGGAAAGATATTTGCAGCACGTCTGCCTGCATTGCACACTCAAACTCTTTTTAACTAAGCCATTATACTAGCAAACAGTCAGTGTACCTAGTGGCATCCTAAATGTGGCTATTGTACTTTTGTGTAGTCACACTAGTGGAAAGATATTTGCAGCACGTCTGCCTGCATTGCACACTCAAACTCTCTTTAACTAAGCCATTATACTAGCAAACAGTCAGTGTACCTAGTGGCATCCTAAACGTGGCTATTGTACTTTTGTGTAGTCACACTAGTGGAAAGATATTTGCAGCACGTCTGCCTGCATTGCACACTCAAACTCTTTTTAACTAAGCCATTATACTAGCAAACAGTCAGTGTACCTAGTGGCATCCTAAACGTGGCTATTGTACTTTTGTGTAGTCACACTAGTGGAAAGATATTTGCAGCACGTCTGCCTGCATTGCACACTCAAACTCTTTTTAACTAAGCCATTATACTAGCAAACAGTCAGTGTACCTAGTGGCATCCTAAACGTGGCTATTGTACTTTTGTGTAGTCACACTAGTGGAAAGATATTTGCAGCACGTCTGCCTGCAATGCACACTCAAACTCTTTTTAACTAAGCCATTATACTAGCAAACAGTCAGTGTACCTAGTGGCATCCTAAACATGGCTATTGTACTTTTGTGTAGTCACACTAGTGGAAAGATATTTGCAGCACGTCTGCCTACATTGCACACTCAAACTCTTTTTAACTAAGCCATTATACTAGCAAACAGTCAGTGTACCTAGTGGCATCCGAAACGTGGCTATTGTACTTTTGTGTAGTCACACTAGTGGAAAGATATTTGCAGCACGTCTGCCTGCATTGCACACTCAAACTCTTTTTAACTAAGCCATTATACTAGCAAACACTCAGTGTATCTAGTGGCATCTGAAACGTGGCTATTGTACTTTTGTGTAGTCACACTAGTGGAAAGATATTTACAGCACGTCTGCCTGCATTGCACACTCAAACTCTTTTTAACTAAGCCATTATACTAGCAAACACTCAGTGTACCTAGTGGCATCCTAAACGTGGCTATTGTACTTTTGTATAGTCACACTAGTGGAAAGATATTTGCAGCATGTCTGCCTGCATTGCACACTCAAACTCTTTTTTAACTAAGCCATTATACTAGCAAACAGTCAGTGTACCTAGTGGCATCCGAAACGTGGCTATTGTACTTTTGTGTAGTCACACTAGTGGAAAGATATTTGCAGCACGTCTGCCTGCATTGCACACTCAAACTCTTTTTAACTAAGCCATTATACTAGCAAACAGTCAGTGTACCTAGTGGCATCCGAAACGTGGCTATTGTACTTTTGTGTAGTCACACTAGTGGAAAGATATTTGCAGCACGTCTGCCTGCATTGCACACTCAAACTCTTTTTAACTAAGCCATTATACTAGCAAACAGTCAGTGTACCTAGTGGCATCCTAAACGTGGCTATTGTACTTTTGTGTAGTCACACTAGTGGAAAGATATTTGCAGCACGTCTGCCTGCATTGCACACTCAAACTCTTTTTAACTAAGCCATTATACTAGCAAACAGTCAGTGTACCTAGTGGCATCCTAAACGTGGCTATTGTACTTTTGTGTAGTCACACTAGTGGAAAGATATTTGCAGCACGTCTGCCTGCATTGCACACTCAAACTCTTTTTAACTAAGCCATTATACTAGCAAACAGTCAGTGTACCTAGTGGCATCCTAAACGTGGCTATTGTACTTTTGTGTAGTCACACTAGTGGAAAGATATTTGCAGCACGTCTGCCTGCATTGCACACTCAAACTCTTTTTAACTAAGCCATTATACTAGCAAACAGTCAGTGTACCTAGTGGCATCCTAAACGTGGCTATTGTACTTTTGTGTAGTCACACTAGTGGAAAGATATTTGCAGCACGTCTGCCTGCATTGCACACTCAAACTCTTTTTAACTAAGCCATTATACTAGCAAACAGTCAGTGTACCTAGTGGCATCCTAAACGTGGCTATTGTACTTTTGTGTAGTCACACTAGTGGAAAGATATTTGCAGCACGTCTGCCTGCATTGCACACTCAAACTCTTTTTAACTAAGCCATTATACTAGCAAACAGTCAGTGTACCTAGTGGCATCCTAAACGTGGCTATTGTACTTTTGTGTAGTCACACTAGTGGAAAGATATTTGCAGCACGTCTGCCTGCATTGCACAGTCAAACTCTTTTTAACTAAGCCATTATACTAGCAAACAGTCAGTGTACCTAGTGGCATCCTAAACGTGGCTATTGTACTTTTGTGTAGTCACACTAGTGGAAAGATATTTGCAGCACGTCTGCCTGCATTGCACACTCAAACTCTTTTTAACTAAGCCATTATACTAGCAAACAGTCAGTGTACCTAGTGGCATCCTAAACGTGGCTATTGTACTTTTGTGTAGTCACACTAGTGGAAAGATATTTGCAGCACGTCTGCCTGCATTGCACAGTCAAACTCTTTTTAACTAAGCCATTATACTAGCAAACAGTCAGTGTACCTAGTGGCATCCTAAACGTGGCTATTGTACTTTTGTGTAGTCACACTAGTGGAAAGATATTTGCAGCACGTCTGCCTGCATTGCACAGTCAAACTCTTTTTAACTTAGCCATTATACTAGCAAACAGTCAGTGTACCTAGTGGCATCCGAAACGTGGCTATTGTACTTTTGTGTAGTCACACTAGTGGAAAGATATTTGCAGCACGTCTGCCTGCATTGCACACTCAAACTCTTTTTAACTAAGCCATTATACTAGCAAACAGTCAGTGTACCTAGTGGCATCCGAAACGTGGCTATTGTACTTTTGTGTAGTCACACTAGTGGAAAGATATTTGCAGCACGTCTGCCTGCATTGCACACTCAAACTCTTTTTAACTAAGCCATTATACTAGCAAACAGTCAGTGTACCTAGTGGCATCCTAAACGTGGCTATTGTACTTTTGTGTAGTCACACTAGTGGAAAGATATTTGCAGCACGTCTGCCTGCATTGCACACTCAAACTCTTTTTAACTAAGCCATTATACTAGCAAACAGTCAGTGTACCTAGTGGCATCCTAAACGTGGCTATTGTACTTTTGTGTAGTCACACTAGTGGAAAGATATTTGCAGCACGTCTGCCTGCATTGCACACTCAAACTCTTTTTAACTAAGCCATTATACTAGCAAACAGTCAGTGTACCTAGTGGCATCCTAAACGTGGCTATTGTACTTTTGTGTAGTCACACTAGTGGAAAGATATTTGCAGCACGTCTGCCTGCATTGCACACGCAAACTCTTTTTAACTAAGCCATTATACTAGCAAACAGTCAGTGTACCTAGTGGCATCCTAAACGTGGCTATTGTACTTTTGTGTAGTCACACTAGTGGAAAGATATTTGCAGCACGTCTGCCTGCATTGCACACTCAAACTCTTTTTAACTAAGCCATTATACTAGCAAACAGTCAGTGTACCTAGTGGCATCCTAAACGTGGCTATTGTACTTTTGTGTAGTCACACTAGTGGAAAGATATTTGCAGCACGTCTGCCTGCATTGCACACTCAAACTCTTTTTAACTAAGCCATTATACTAGCAAACAGTCAGTGTACCTAGTGGCATCCTAATCGTGGCTATTGTACTTTTGTGTAGTCACACTAGTGGAAAGATATTTGCAGCACGTCTGCCTGCATTGCACAGTCAAACTCTTTTTAACTAAGCCATTATACTAGCAAACAGTCAGTGTACCTAGTGGCATCCTAAACGTGGCTATTGTACTTTTGTGTAGTCACACTAGTGGAAAGATATTTGCAGCACGTCTGCCTGCATTGCACACTCAAACTCTTTTTAACTAAGCCATTATACTAGCAAACAGTCAGTGTACCTAGTGGCATCCTAAACGTGGCTATTGTACTTTTGTGTAGTCACACTAGTGGAAAGATATTTGCAGCACGTCTGCCTGCATTGCACACTCAAACTCTTTTTAACTAAGCCATTATACTAGCAAACAGTCAGTGTACCTAGTGGCATCCTAAACGTGGCTATTGTACTTTTGTGTAGTCACACTAGTGGAAAGATATTTGCAGCACGTCTGCCTGCATTGCACACTCAAACTCTTTTTAACTAAGCCATTATACTAGCAAACAGTCAGTGTACCTAGTGGCATCCTAAACGTGGCTATTGTACTTTTGTGTAGTCACACTAGTGGAAAGATATTTGCAGCACGTCTGCCTGCATTGCACAGTCAAACTCTTTTTAACTAAGCCATTATACTAGCAAACAGTCAGTGTACCTAGTGGCATCCTAAACGTGGCTATTGTACTTTTGTGTAGTCACACTAGTGGAAAGATATTTGCAGCACGTCTGCCTGCATTGCACACTCAAACTCTTTTTAACTAAGCCATTATACTAGCAAACAGTCAGTGTACCTAGTGGCATCCTAAACGTGGCTATTGTACTTTTGTGTAGTCACACTAGTGGAAAGATATTTGCAGCACGTCTGCCTGCATTGCACACTCAAACTCTTTTTAACTAAGCCATTATACTAGCAAACAGTCAGTGTACCTAGTGGCATCCTAAACGTGGCTATTGTACTTTTGTGTAGTCACACTAGTGGAAAGATATTTGCAGCACGTCTGCCTGCATTGCACACTCAAACTCTTTTTAACTAAGCCATTATACTAGCAAACAGTCAGTGTACCTAGTGGCATCCTAAACGTGGCTATTGTACTTTTGTGTAGTCACACTAGTGGGAAGATATTTGCAGCACGTCTGCCTGCATTGCACAGTCAAACTCTTTTTAACTAAGCCATTATACTAGCAAACAGTCAGTGTACCTAGTGGCATCCGAAACGTGGCTATTGTACTTTTGTGTAGTCACACTAGTGGAAAGATATTTGCAGCACGTCTGCCTGCATTGCACACTCAAACTCTTTTTAACTAAGCCATTATACTAGCAAACAGTCAGTGTACCTAGTGGCATCCTAAACGTGGCTATTGTACTTTTGTGTAGTCACACTAGTGGAAAGATATTTGCAGCACGTCTGCCTGCATTGCACACTCAAACTCTTTTTAACTAAGCCATTATACTAGCAAACAGTCAGTGTACCTAGTGGCATCCTAAACGTGGCTATTGTACTTTTGTGTAGTCACACTAGTGGAAAGATATTTGCAGCACGTCTGCCTGCATTGCACAGTCAAACTCTTTTTAACTAAGCCATTATACTAGCAAACAGTCAGTGTACCTAGTGGCATCCGAAACGTGGCTATTGTACTTTTGTGTAGTCACACTAGTGGAAAGATATTTGCAGCACGTCTGCCTGCATTGCACACTCAAACTCTTTTTAGCTAAGCCATTATACTAGCAAACACTCAGTGTACCTAGTGGCATCCTAAACGTGGCTATTGTACTTTTGTGTAGTCACACTAGTGGAAAGATATTTGCAGCACGTCTGCCTGCATTGCACACTCAAACTCTTTTTAACTAAGCCATTATACTAGCAAACAGTCAGTGTACCTAGTGGCATCCTAAACGTGGCTATTGTACTTTTGTGTAGTCACACTAGTGGAAAGATATTTGCAGCACGTCTGCCTGCATTGCACACTCAAACTCTTTTTAACTAAGCCATTATACTAGCAAACAGTCAGTGTACCTAGTGGCATCCTAAACGTGGCTATTGTACTTTTGTGTAGTCACACTAGTGGAAAGATATTTGCAGCACGTCTGCCTGCATTGCACACTCAAACTCTTTTTAACTAAGCCATTATACTAGCAAACAGTCAGTGTACCTAGTGGCATCCGAAACATGGCTATTGTACTTTTGTGTAGTCACACTAGTGGAAAGATATTTGCAGCACGTCTGCCTGCATTGCACAGTCAAACTCTTTTTAACTAAGCCATTATACTAGCAAACAGTCAGTGTACCTAGTGGCATCCGAAACGTGGCTATTGTACTTTTGTGTAGTCACACTAGTGGAAAGATATTTGCAGCACGTCTGCCTGCATTGCACACTCAAACTCTTTTTAACTAAGCCATTATACTAGCAAACACTCAGTGTACCTAGTGGCATCCTAAACGTGGCTATTGTACTTTTGTGTAGTCACACTAGTGGAAAGATATTTGCAGCACGTCTGCCTGCATTGCACACTCAAACTCTTTTTAACTAAGCCATTATACTAGCAAACAGTCAGTGTACCTAGTGGCATCCTAAACGTGGCTATTGTATTTTTGTGTAGTCACACTAGTGGAAAGATATTTGCAGCACGTCTGCCTGCATTGCACACTCAAACTCTTTTTAACTAAGCCATTATACTAGCAAACAGTCAGTGTACCTAGTGGCATCCTAAACGTGGCTATTGTACTTTTGTGTAGTCACACTAGTGGAAAGATATTTGCAGCACGTCTGCCTGCATTGCACACTCAAACTCTTTTTAACTAAGCCATTATACTAGCAAACAGTCAGTGTACCTAGTGGCATCAGAAACATGGCTATTGTACTTTTGTGTAGTCACACTAGTGGAAAGATATTTGCAGCACGTCTGCCTGCATTGCACACTCAAACTCTTTTTAACTAAGCCATTATACTAGCAAACAGTCAGTGTACCTAGTGGCATCCTAAACGTGGCTATTGTACTTTTGTGTAGTCACACTAGTGGAAAGATATTTGCAGCACGTCTGCCTGCATTGCACACTCAAACTCTTTTTAACTAAGCCATTATACTAGCAAACAGTCAGTGTACCTAGTGGCATCCTAAACGTGGCTATTGTACTTTTGTGTAGTCACACTAGTTCAAAGATATTTGCAGCACGTCTGCCTGCATTGCACACTCAAACTCTTTTTAACTAAGCCATTATACTAGCAAACAGTCAGTGTACCTAGTGGCATCCTAAACGTGGCTATTGTACTTTTGTGTAGTCACACTAGTGGAAAGATATTTGCAGCACGTCTGCCTGCATTGCACAGTCAAACTCTTTTTAACTAAGCCATTATACTAGCAAACAGTCAGTGTACCTAGTGGCATCCGAAACGTGGCTATTGTACTTTTGTGTAGTCACACTAGTGGAAAGATATTTGCAGCACGTCTGCCTGCATTGCACACTCAAACTCTTTTTAACTAAGCCATTATACTAGCAAACAGTCAGTGTACCTAGTGGCATACAAGAAGTGGCTGTTGTACTCCATTAGTGCCCCACTGGTGCAAATCTATGTGCAGCACCTCTGCATGACACCCTCATGCACATTTTGCTACGCTAATGTTATAGCAAACTCAGGGAATTCATTGCTGCATTTGATAATTCGGAGGGATAGAAAGTGAGGCTTCCTTTAGCTTTTCCTTCTGTTCATAGACAGCATCTCCAAGTTCACACCCGAAGAGCAATTTCTCATCCACGTCTAAGTGTGGAGAGGCAGCTAGTGCGCATGCGTGTGCCGATTTACCCCAGCTGCATCCTAACTACAGTGTTTCGCCTAGTGAGTATGCTCAGCCTGACTGTCCCATTCCTGACGCTAAGTCTTCATTTCGGGATACAGCGCATGCTCCCGCACTAAGTGTGAAAAGCCTCTTTGCACAGGTACTTGCATTCTGTGCCGGGTTTAAGTCCTGTTTTGTGCCTAGACACCATGCTAAAGCTGATAGTCTTTTTTCAGAGACTGTATTTCATGCTACTGAGCATGCTCAGGCACTTACTGCATCGGAGACTAGGTCCGGTAATGAACTCTTTGGCCCTGCCCCTGATGTGGGGGTCCTATATAGACCACAGGGCATCAGGTGTCCTCCCAAATGGCTTGCAGAGGCCCAACCCTATGACTTGTCACCGCATTATTGATGGTCAGACGATGACTGGTGAGGTGTTTGGGTCATGGCAGCCATGAGGTCATCATTGAAGTTGCGGTTCCAAATAGGACGCTAGTTATGCCACTCATGACGTGTCACTCTACTTTTGTCTCCAGGAGGTGCATTGTGGTTCACCCTGGTTTGGGGCGGACCCAGGTTATAAAAGGGACTGGAGCCAACAAGGAGGTGCGCAGTCTTCTATTATGCTCCGAAAGAGCACACCTCCATGTGTTGAACCCATTGCGGCTTTAGGCCAGAGGTAGGCAGGGATAGGGTGTCGATGCAGGCCACCACCACAGTTGGTAACGCAGAACGGTTAAGACCAGCTCCTGTCCTACCAGTCCTGCTTGTGCAGCCCAGTGGCATTAACAGGCCTGCTGCTGCTGATGCGCCTGCTGTCCACAGGTGTGGCCCCTACGCACACGATCAGCGTACTCAATGGCCCCTGTGTTGTTAACAGGGAGTTCCTGGGCTGGGTGGGCATGTGGACCCTGTGACGCTAACAGGGCTCCCAGTCTCCAGATCCGAATGGCGTCTAACTCGGTTCAGGCTACTATTAGTTTCATAGCCACACAGCTCTGTATCCTCCACCAAACCTTCCAGTTGCCAACCTCTCCTTTTCCAACTGGGAGCACGGTGGACACTGCCTGCTGATGGGGATATATACCTTTCTCTTTCTTTTATTATTAATTTTCGTTATATAGCGGTAACATAGTATATACCACTTTATCCAAATCTGCCAGTCCCACTGTAACAGATGGTGTTTCTTCAGCAAATGTTACTGTTGCTTAACCACCAAATACACGGACCAAAACTTTTTTCCCCTTTCCAACACACCTGTTCCCCTTTCCACCAGCATCTGTCCTTTTTCAACTCATTTTGGTATATGACCAAAAGTGCAACTCTGCAGGGACACCGTACTCAACGCCATCTCAGCACAGCAACCAGCCCTCGGTCCCTCAGATGTGGACAAGTAAAAGACCATTTCCTCCTATCCATGACAAAGCGTTGAGATTCACTCTGTGCAGCACTGGTGTTTAGTGGAAAAGCAGATCTAAGAATGCGTACCACATTCTGCAGATACTCCTGTATACGTGCGTCCATTTCTATGGCAGGAATTATTTCGCCAAATTTTGTCTTGTACCGGGGATCTAACAGTGTGGCAACCCAGTATTCAGGATTACTTCGAATTCGTACAATCCGAGGGTCATGTTGTAGGTAGTGCAGCAAGAAGGCGCTCATGTGTCTTGTGCATCCAGGAGGACCAAGTCCTTGGTGTGTTGGTGGCAGAGAGGTGAGAATTGTGCCTCCTTCCTCTGCCCTCTCCCCACAACCTCGCACAACCGAAATGTGAGCAAGCTCTCACTCATCTGCTGAGTCTTCCATGCCCATCGCCAGTTCGTCCTCCATTTCTTCATGGGCTCCTGCACCTTCCTCAACAATTGTTGCAGATACTATGCGCTCTTGTTAATCCCTCTCCCCCACCGTCCCTTGACTTCCGCCTAGGTGCCGCTCACCGTCTGGACCTTGTAGATCTTATTATCCCTTCTGCATATGACTCCTCCTGTACTTCCTCCCCTTCCTCTTAGACCAACACCTGACTCCGAATAATGCATACAGTGTGCTCCATCTTGTAGATAACCAGAATTGTCACGCTGAGAATGGCATCGCCAGTGCTAAAGATCTTCGTCGATATTTGTAAACTGTGTAGAAGGGTGCATAGGTCCTTGATCTGACACCACTCCAGCAGCGTGATCTGCACCACCTCTGGATCAAGTTAGTCCAGGGTATACGTCATACTGTATTTCAGCAGGGCTCTGCGGTGCTGCCACAGACGCTGAAACATGTGCAGATTCAAATTCCTGCGTGTCGGAACATCGCATTTCAGGCGTTTAACCGCCAGACCCTAAGACTTCCGGAGCGATGAAAGTTGTTGAGCTGCTGGGTGCGAAGGATGAAAGTGAGCACATAGCAGCGTGCCCGCTGCACAAGGCCATGTAGGCTGGGATGGTATTTTAAAAATTGCTGGAGAATCAGATTCAACACGTGAGCCATACAAGGCACGTGTGTCACATTGCCCTGACGAAGGGCCGCAGACAGGTTAGCATCATTGCCGCACACGGCTGTTAAGTCACCAACGGAGTCTGCTGCATCAATTTGTACTCCGGTCGCCAGGTGACAACGTGTTCCTTTCATGCATAGTGCTGATGATTGGAGAGGAGTCGATGCCAGCGGCGCAGGTGGACGCAGGTTATGCTCACCCACTGGGCTGCATTACCTTGACAGATGCAGACTCTCTGGCTGAATGTAGCTGGTGGGTATCTCACAGATGAAATAACATCATTCAGCTACAACCAATGGGAAGACACCACACCCTTTTTTATGCCCATCCTGTCTGCAGACCACTGCCAGACATAGCTATGAACCTCTGGTTAATTTTACCCCCAGTTCAGTTTTATGATTTTGTGTGCTTGTTACCTGACTACTTTTCCTTCTTGCTGTTTATGTACCTTGTTGGCCGATCCGCATTTCACCTCTGCTTGTTTTCTGATTAAGTCCTGGCCGTCCCATTCTGTTCCTGTTCCTCAATTAATGTTTTGACCCTGCCTGACTACTATTCTCTGGAAATGCAGCCTTCCACAGGTATTAATCACCTTGGGCCCTGTGTAATTCCTAATCCCTGTATAGGGGTTAAAGGGTTTCAGGGTTCTAGGGGTCCTGTTTGGTGAGTGGCTTCCCTCTAGCCTATCATTTACAGCCCATCTGAGTGTGTGGATCAAGGAAGGCGTTACACCGTGCTCTCTGCAGAAGGCCATGTGGGCCAGGATAGTGCTTTAAAAATTGCTGGACAACCAGGTTCAACACGTGAACCACACAAGGCACGTGTGTCACATTGTCACAGCGAAGGGCCGCACCCATGTTTGCATCATTGTCGCACCCGGCCTTCCCTGGCTGCTGGTTGAGTGGAGACAACCATTGATGAAACTCGGTCTCCAGAGCTAACCGTCCACAACTTCTCAGCGGTGTGACTAACATTTCCCATACATTTCAAAGTAAACCTTTGACCGCCTGATGGCATTGAGCTCTGCTGCCAGCATAGTAAGTAGAGTTGAGCGCGGTTCGTGGTTCGTGGTTCTCCAGTTCTAGGCTCGAGTGATTTTGGGGTATGTTCTAGATCGAACTAGAACTCGAGCTTTTTGCAAAAGCTCGATAGTTCTAGAAACGTTCGAGAACGGTTCTAGCAGCAAAAAACCAGCTAAATCCTAGCTTGGTTTCTGCTGTAATAGTGTAAGTGACTCTGTGAATCACACTATTATGACATTTCAGTGTATAGTGTGCGTGAACAGCGCCTTCAGATCACTGCTGTTTCTATAATGGCGATCGCCATTTTTTTTTTTTGTCTTCCTTCCCTAAGCGCGCGCGTCTTGTGGGGCGGGCCAGCCAATCCCAGACACACACACAGCTAAGTGGACTTTTAGCCAGAGAAGCAACGGCATGTGTGATAGGATGTCCATGTCACATGTCCCTGCATTATAAAAACGGACATTTTCCTCCAGGACGCCATTATCTCTTCTGCGTCTTTGGTGTCAGACATCACTGTCGCAGCTCCGTCTTGAGTCCTATCGCTGATACAGCTGTATGCGCTCCATACACAGCGCTGGACAGCATAGGGATAGCACTTTCTAGCAGTCCTTTTAAGGGCTCAAACCGGCAGGGTCAGAGTTAAGGTCACAGGTCCTGAAAACAGCGCCAGCGTCTGTGTAGCCAAGGTCAGGGATTTCCTCCCTGCATTTCCCTATTGGAGAAAAAGCTGTGGAAAAACAAGCGCATAGGGTCTTACCCCAATATGTGAGGGGTGGGGGTGGGGGAGTGAAACTACTCACCAGATGTAGTTGTGAGAAGCCACAACTACTGTAATCGCATGTATCACACAATCCAAGGCTGCAGCCACCAAAACGGTAGATAACAGAGAGCACAAGAGAGTGGTGTTTTAATGCCGCGCCAATAGATCACTTCAGATGATGTTCAGACCAGTGTTACTTTATTGTTTTCCAGGTCTTTTTTAACGCGTTTCTGGGGCATCTGCCCCCTTCATCAGGACCACCAAAGAAACAGATAACATCCAATCTGTTTCTTTGGTGGTCCTGATGAAGGGGGCAGATGCCCCAGAAACGCGTTAAAAAAGACCTGGAAAACAATAAAGTAACACTGGTCTGAACATCATCTGAAGTGATCTATTGGCGCGGCATTAAAACACCACTCTCTTGTGCTCTCTGCATTTCCCTATTAGGAGGGATAGAAAGGCAGGCTTCCATTCCTCTACCCAGAGCCCCAAAATCCTGGCACTGTACCCTCCTGTCCTCTGCACACTCCAACTCATGATAACTAAGCCATTATACTAGCAAACACTCAGTGTACCTAGTGGCATCCTATACGTGGCTATTGGACTTTGCTATAGTCACACTAGTGCAAAGACATTTGCAGAGCGCGTCTGCCTGCATTGCACACTCCAACTCATTATAACTAAGCCATTATACTAGCAAACACTCAGTGTACCTAGTGGCATCCTATACGTGGCTATTGGACTTTGCTATAGTCACACTAGTGCAAAGACATTTGCAGAGCGCGTCTGCCTGCATTGCACACTCCAACTCATGATAACTAAGCCATTATACTAGCAAACACTCAGTGTACCTAGTGGCATCCTATACGTGGCTATTGGACTTTGCTATAGTCACACTAGTGCAAAGACATTTGCAGAGCGCGTCTGCCTGCATTGCACACTCCAACTCATGATAACTAAGCCATTATACTAGCAAACACTCAGTGTACCTAGTGGCATCCTATACGTGGCTATTGGACTTTGCTATAGTCCCACTAGTGCAAAGACATTTGCAGAGCGCGTCTGCCTGCATTGCACACTCCAACTCATTATAACTAAGCCATTATACTAGCAAACACTCAGTGTACCTAGTGGCATCCTAAACGTGGCTATTGGACTTTGCTATAGTCCCACTAGTGCAAAGACATTTGCAGCACCTCTACCTGCATTGCACACTCCAACTCATGATAACTAAGCCATTATACTAGCAAACACTCAGTGTACCTAGTGGCATCCTATACGTGGCTATTGGACTTTGCTATAGTCACACTAGTGCAAAGACATTTGCAGAGCGCGTCTGCCTGCATTGCACACTCCAACTCATTATAACTAAGCCATTATACTAGCAAACACTCAGTGTACCTAGTGGCATCCTATACGTGGCTATTGGACTTTGCTATAGTCACACTAGTGCAAAGACATTTGCAGCACCTCTGCCTGCATTGCACACTCCAACTCATTATAACTAAGCCATTATACTAGCAAACACTCAGTGTACCTAGTGGCATCCTATACGTGGCTATTGGACTTTGCTATAGTCACACTAGTGCAAAGACATTTGCAGCACCTCTACCTGCATTGCACACTCCAACTCATGATAACTAAGCCATTATACTAGCAAACACTCAGTGTACCTAGTGGCATCCTATACGTGGCTATTGGACTTTGCTATAGTCACACTAGTGCAAAGACATTTGCAGAGCGCGTCTGCCTGCATTGCACACTCCAACTCATGATAACTAAGCCATTATACTAGCAAACACTCAGTGTACCTAGTGGCATCCTATACGTGGCTATTGGACTTTGCTATAGTCACACTAGTGCAAAGACATTTGCAGAGCGCGTCTGCCTGCATTGCACACTCCAACTCATGATAACTAAGCCATTATACTAGCAAACACTCAGTGTACCTAGTGGCATCCTATACGTGGCTATTGGACTTTGCTATAGTCACACTAGTGCAAAGACATTTGCAGCACCTCTGCCTGCATTGCACACTCCAACTCATTATAACTATGCCATTATACTAGCAAACACTCAGTGTACCTAGTGGCATCCTATACGTGGCTATTGGACTTTGCTATAGTCACACTAGTGCAAAGACATTTGCAGCACCTCTACCTGCATTGCACACTCCAACTCATGATAACTAAGCCATTATACTAGCAAACACTCAGTGTACCTAGTGGCATCCTATACGTGGCTATTGGACTTTGCTATAGTCACACTAGTGCAAAGACATTTGCAGAGCGCGTCTGCCTGCATTGCACACTCCAACTCATTATAACTAAGCCATTATACTAGCAAACACTCAGTGTACCTAGTGGCATCCTATACGTGGCTATTGGACTTTGCTATAGTCACACTAGTGCAAAGACATTTGCAGCACCTCTGCCTGCATTGCACACTCCAACTCATGATAACTAAGCCATTATACTAGCAAACACTCAGTGTACCTAGTGGCATCCTATACGTGGCTATTGGACTTTGCTATAGTCCCACTAGTGCAAAGACATTTGCAGCACCTGTACCTGCATTGCACACTCCAACTCATGATAACTAAGCCATTATACTAGCAAACACTCAGTGTACCTAGTGGCATCCTATACGTGGCTATTGGACTTTGCTATAGTCACACTAGTGCAAAGACATTTGCAGAGCGCGTCTGCCTGCATTGCACACTCCAACTCATTATAACTAAGCCATTATACTAGCAAACACTCAGTGTACCTAGTGGCATCCTATACGTGGCTATTGGACTTTGCTATAGTCACACTAGTGCAAAGACATTTGCAGCACCTCTGCCTGCATTGCACACTCCAACTCATGATAACTAAGCCATTATACTAGCAAACACTCAGTGTACCTAGTGGCATCCTATACGTGGCTATTGGACTTTGCTATAGTCACACTAGTGCAAAGACATTTGCAGAGCGCGTCTGCCTGCATTGCACACTCCAACTCATTATAACTAAGCCATTATACTAGCAAACACTCAGTGTACCTAGTGGCATCCTATACGTGGCTATTGGACTTTGCTATAGTCACACTAGTGCAAAGACATTTGCAGAGCGCGTCTGCCTGCATTGCACACTCCAACTCATTATAACTAAACCATTATACTAGCAAACACTCAGTGTACCTAGTGGCATCCTATACGTGGCTATTGGACTTTGCTATAGTCACACTAGTGCAAAGACATTTGCAGAGCGCGTCTGCCTGCATTGCACACTCCAACTCATGATAACTAAGCCATTATACTAGCAAACACTCAGTGTACCTAGTGGCATCCTATACGTGGCTATTGGACTTTGCTATAGTCACACTAGTGCAAAGACATTTGCAGCACCTCTACCTGCATTGCACACTCCAACTCATGATAACTAAGCCATTATACTAGCAAACACTCAGTGTACCTAGTGGCATCCTATACGTGGCTATTGGACTTTGCTATAGTCACACTAGTGCAAAGACATTTGCAGAGCGCGTCTGCCTGCATTGCACACTCCAACTCATTATAACTAAGCCATTATACTAGCAAACACTCAGTGTACCTAGTGGCATCCTATACGTGGCTATTGGACTTTGCTATAGTCACACTAGTGCAAAGACATTTGCAGAGCGCGTCTGCCTGCATTGCACACTCCAACTCATGATAACTAAACCATTATACTAGCAAACACTCAGTGTACCTAGTGGCATCCTATACGTGGCTATTGGACTTTGCTATAGTCACACTAGTGCAAAGACATTTGCAGAGCGCGTCTGCCTGCATTGCACACTCCAACTCATGATAACTAAGCCATTATACTAGCAAACACTCAGTGTACCTAGTGGCATCCTATACGTGGCTATTGGACTTTGCTATAGTCACACTAGTGCAAAGACATTTGCAGAGCGCGTCTGCCTGCATTGCACACTCCAACTCATGATAACTAAGCCATTATACTAGCAAACACTCAGTGTACCTAGTGGCATCCTATACGTGGCTATTGGACTTTGCTATAGTCCCACTAGTGCAAAGACATTTGCAGCACCTCTACCTGCATTGCACACTCCAACTCATGATAACTAAGCCATTATACTAGCAAACACTCAGTGTACCTAGTGGCATCCTATACGTGGCTATTGGACTTTGCTATAGTCACACTAGTGCAAAGACATTTGCAGAGCGCGTCTGCCTGCATTGCACACTCCAACTCATTATAACTAAGCCATTATACTAGCAAACACTCAGTGTACCTAGTGGCATCCTATACGTGGCTATTGGACTTTGCTATAGTCACACTAGTGCAAAGACATTTGCAGCACCTCTGCCTGCATTGCACACTCCAACTCATGATAACTAAGCCATTATACTAGCAAACACTCAGTGTACCTAGTGGCATCCTATACGTGGCTATTGGACTTTGCTATAGTCCCACTAGTGCAAAGACATTTGCAGCACCTCTACCTGCATTGCACACTCCAACTCATGATAACTAAGCCATTATACTAGCAAACACTCAGGGTACCTAGTGGCATCCTATACGTGGCTATTGGACTTTGCTATAGTCACACTAGTGCAAAGACATTTGCAGAGCGCGTCTGCCTGCATTGCACACTCCAACTCATTAAAACTAAGCCATTATACTAGCAAACACTCAGTGTACCTAGTGGCATCCTATACGTGGCTATTGGACTTTGCTATAGTTACACTAGTGCAAAGACATTTGCAGCACCTCTGCCTGCATTGCACACTCCAACTCATTATAACTAAGCCATTATACTAGCAAACACTCAGTGTACCTAGTGGCATCCTATACGTGGCTATTGGACTTTGCTATAGTCACACTAGTGCAAAGACATTTGCAGCACCTCTACCTGCATTGCACACTCCAACTCATGATAACTAAGCCATTATACTAGCAAACACTCAGTGTACCTAGTGGCATCCTATACGTGGCTATTGGACTTTGCTATAGTCACACTAGTGCAAAGACATTTGCAGAGCGCGTCTGCCTGCATTGCACACTCCAACTCATGATAACTAAGCCATTATACTAGCAAACACTCAGTGTACCTAGTGGCATCCTATACGTGGCTATTGGACTTTGCTATAGTCCCACTAGTGCAAAGACATTTGCAGCACCTCTACCTGCATTGCACACTCCAACTCATGATAACTAAGCCATTATACTAGCAAACACTCAGTGTACCTAGTGGCATCCTATACGTGGCTATTGGACTTTGCTATAGTCACACTAGTGCAAAGACATTTGCAGCACCTCTACCTGCATTGCACACTCCAATTCATGATAACTAAGCCATTATACTAGCAAACACTCAGTGTACCTAGTGGCATCCTATACGTGGCTATTGGACTTTGCTATAGTCACACTAGTGCAAAGACATTTGCAGAGTGCGTCTGCCTGCATTGCACACTCCAACTCATGATAACTAAGCCATTATACTAGCAAACACTCAGTGTACCTAGTGGCATCCTATACGTGGCTATTGGACTTTGCTATAGTCACACTAGTGCAAAGACATTTCCAGAGCGCGTCTGCCTGCATTGCACACTCCAACTCATGATAACTAAGCCATTATACTAGCAAACACTCAGTGTACCTAGTGGCATCCTATACGTGGCTATTGGACTTTGCTATAGTCACACTAGTGCAAAGACATTTGCAGAGCGCGTCTGCCTGCATTGCACACTCCAACTCATTATAACTAAGCCTATATACTAGCAAACACTCAGTGTACCTAGTGGCATCCTATACGTGGCTATTGGACTTTGCTATAGTCCCACTAGTGCAAAGACATTTGCAGCACCTCTACCTGCATTGCACACTCCAACTCATGATAACTAAGCCATTATACTAGCAAACACTCAGTGTACCTAGTGGCATCCTATACGTGGCTATTGGACTTTGCTATAGTCACACTAGTGCAAAGACATTTGCAGAGCGCGTCTGCCTGCATTGCACACTCCAACTCATTATAACTAAGCCATTATACTAGCAAACACTCAGTGTACCTAGTGGCATCCTATACGTGGCTATTGGACTTTGCTATAGTCACACTAGTGCAAAGACATTTGCAGAGCGCGTCTGCCTGCATTGCACACTCCAACTCATGATAACTAAGCCATTATACTAGCAAACACTCAGTGTACCTAGTGGCATCCTATACGTGGCTATTGGACTTTGCTATAGTCACACTAGTGCAAAGACATTTGCAGAGCGCGTCTGCCTGCATTGCACACTCCAACTCATGATAACTAAGCCATTATACTAGCAAACACTCAGTGTACCTAGTGGCATCCTATACGTGGCTATTGGACTTTGCTATAGTCCCACTAGTGCAAAGACATTTGCAGCACCTCTACCTGCATTGCACACTCCAACTCATGATAACTAAGCCATTATACTAGCAAACACTCAGTGTACCTAGTGGCATCCTATACGTGGCTATTGGACTTTGCTATAGTCACACTAGTGCAAAGACATTTGCAGAGCGCGTCTGCCTGCATTGCACACTCCAACTCATGATAACTAAGCCATTATACTAGCAAACACTCAGTGTACCTAGTGGCATCCTATACGTGGCTATTGGACTTTGCTATAGTCACATTAGTGCAAAGACATTTGCAGAGCGCGTCTGCCTGCATTGCACACTCCAACTCATGATAACTAAGCCATTATACTAGCAAACACTCAGTGTACCTAGTGGCATCCTATACGTGGCTATTGGACTTTGCTATAGTCACACTAGTGCAAAGACATTTGCAGAGCGCGTCTGCCTGCATTGCACACTCCAACTCATGATAACTAAGCCATTATACTAGCAAACACTCAGTGTACCTAGTGGCATCCTATACGTGGCTATTGGACTTTGCTATAGTCCCACTAGTGCAAAGACATTTGCAGCACCTCTACCTGCATTGCACACTCCAACTCATGATAACTAAGCCATTATACTAGCAAACACTCAGTGTACCTAGTGGCATCCTATACGTGGCTATTGGACTTTGCTATAGTCACACTAGTGCAAAGACATTTGCAGAGCGCGTCTGCCTGCATTGCACACTCCAACTCATGATAACTAAGCCATTATACTAGGAAACACTCAGTGTACCTAGTGGCATCCTATACGTGGCTATTGGACTTTGCTATAGTCACACTAGTGCAAAGACATTTGCAGAGCGCGTCTGCCTGCATTGCACACTCCAACTCATGATAACTAAGCCATTATACTAGCAAACACTCAGTGTACCTAGTGGCATCCTATACGTGGCTATTGGACTTTGCTATAGTCACACTAGTGCAAAGACATTTGCAGAGCGCGTCTGCCTGCATTGCACACTCCAACTCATGATAACTAAGCCATTATACTAGCAAACACTCAGTGTACCTAGTGGCATCCTATACGTGGCTATTGGACTTTGCTATAGTCACACTAGTGCAAAGACATTTGCAGCACCTCTACCTGCATTGCACACTCCAACTCATGATAACTAAGCCATTATACTAGCAAACACTCAGTGTACCTAGTGGCATCCTATACGTGGCTATTGGACTTTGCTATAGTCACACTAGTGCAAAGACATTTGCAGAGCGCGTCTGCCTGCATTGCACACTCCAACTCATGATAACTAAGCCATTATACTAGCAAACACTCAGTGTACCTAGTGGCATCCTATACGTGGCTATTGGACTTTGCTATAGTCACACTAGTGCAAAGACATTTGCAGAGCGCGTCTGCCTGCATTGCACACTCCAACTCATGATAACTAAGCCATTATACTAGCAAACACTCAGTGTACCTAGTGGCATCCTATACGTGGCTATTGGACTTTGCTATAGTCACACTAGTGCAAAGACATTTGCAGAGCGCGTCTGCCTGCATTGCACACTCCAACTCATGATAACTAAGCCATTATACTAGCAAACACTCAGTGTACCTAGTGGCATCCTATACGTGGCTATTGGACTTTGCTATAGTCCCACTAGTGCAAAGACATTTGCAGCACCTCTACCTGCATTGCACACTCCAACTCATGATAACTAAGCCATTATACTAGCAAACACTCAGTGTACCTAGTGGCATCCTATACGTGGCTATTGGACTTTGCTATAGTCACACTAGTGCAAAGACATTTGCAGAGCGCGTCTGCCTGCATTGCACACTCCAACTCATTATAACTAAGCCATTATACTAGCAAACACTCAGTGTACCTAGTGGCATCCTATACGTGGCTATTGGACTTTGCTATAGTCACACTAGTGCAAAGACATTTGCAGAGCGCGTCTGCCTGCATTGCACACTCCAACTCATGATAACTAAGCCATTATACTAGCAAACACTCAGTGTACCTAGTGGCATCCTATACGTGGCTATTGGACTTTGCTATAGTCACACTAGTGCAAAGACATTTGCAGAGCGCGTCTGCCTGCATTGCACACTCCAACTCATGATAACTAAGCCATTATACTAGCAAACACTCAGTGTACCTACTGGCATCCTATACGTGGCTATTGGACTTTGCTATAGTCCCACTAGTGCAAAGACATTTGCAGCACCTCTACCTGCATTGCACACTCCAACTCATTATAACTAAGCCATTATACTAGCAAACACTGCTGCCACTTTAAGGGCCGTAGTTGCATTTTTAGGGATAATTATTCTTTATTATTCAGCTGTTAATAAAGCTAGACCACCGCTGCAATCTACACCACCTCTCAATTTTTAATACCACATTTTAAGTGCGCAATCTTGTCGCAATCAACATGAGTGGCAAAATGACAGATGCTGGTGGAAAGGGGAAGAGGCGTGGTGGAAAAGGAAAAAAAGGGTTTGTCCGTGGGGAAGGTGGCAAAGCTCCATTATCATCTGCTGAAGATAGACCATCTACCAGCAAAAGTAAGATGTCTACTACTTACCATGGACAATCCGATGTGCTCCCTTTTTTACGGACACGAACAACAGGAACAAAGGTAGATGATGGCCAAAAAAGGAAAATGCTTGAATGGATCTCAAGTGGTCCAACAAGTGCCCTCTCAGCCACTTCAAGTTCCGCATCCAACAAACACCAGTCCTCTAAGTTGTCATCCCAATCAAACTTGCTTTCTCCCAGCTCTGAAGTCTCCATCAGCCCTGCACAGTATGGTGGAACTGAGATGGCTGAGTCTGCAGAGCTGTTCAGTCACACTATAGCCTGGGAATCAGAGGTCTGCTCCCAAGCTACAGTGAGTACAGAACAGGAAATGGTCTGCAGTGATGCCCAGAACCTTTGTGACTCTGATTCAGGCCGTGAGGACCAAGTTTCTGAGCATAATGTTGACCCTTTGTCACAAACTGTAACACCTGTGGTTATAGACAATGAGGAACATACTGATGAAGATGAGACGCAGATACCCGATTGGGATGACAACTTAAATATTCGGTCAGGGCAAGAAGAGGCTCGGTCTGAGGGGGAGGGGAGTGCAAACACAACAATTGATGATGAAGTTCTAGATCCCACCTACTGTCAACCCACAGTCAGACACTCGAGGAGGTCAACAGAGGCGGTGGAGGAGGATGCAACCGACGACGAAGTTACCTTGCGCCTTCCTGGACAGAGTCGGAGCACTGGTAGCACGTCTACAACTGCATCCTCAGCCACCACTCTGCCTATGAGCATTATTCGGGGTGGATCAACAGGTCGCATGGCCTCTAAACCTTGCCTAGCCTGGTCCTTTTTTGACATAGAAAAGATCGCCCAAATTATGTGATCTGTAAACTTTGTCATGATTCTCTTAGTAGAGGTCAAAACCTCAGCAGTTTGACAACTTCTTCCATGAATCGTCACATGAATAAATATCATAGGTCCCCGTGGGAAGCTCACTGTGCTGCAATGCGGCCTAGCGGAGCGAACCATCCACCGCCTGCCCCTTCCAGTGCATCCGCACGCTCTTTATCTTCTAGGACTGTGGGGACAGCTGTCACACCTGTTTTTCCACGCACAACTTCCACCACTGTAACCGCAACAGGCAGTTTGCTTGGTAGGTCGTCAGTTGGTTTGGAAGGGGAAACAAGTGAGTGTGTACAGCTCTCTCAGACATCGATAGCACCAACGTTGGATGAAGGCAACATCATGTCTCCGCCTGCACTTTCCTCACAAACCTGCATTTTTCCAGGGACACCCTACTCAACACCGTCTACACACAGCAGCCAGATCTCTGTCCCTCAGATGTGGTCAAATAAAAGGCCACTTCCTGCGACCCATGACAAAGCTAAGAGGTTGACTCTATCCCTCTGTAAGCTGTTGGCTACCGAAATGCTGCCTTTCCGCCTAGTGGACACACAGGATTTTAGAGACCTTATGTCTGTCGCTGTGCCCCAGTACCAGATGCCTAGTCGCCACTACTTCTCTAAGAAAGGTGTGCCCGCGCTACACCAGCATGTCGCACACAACATCACCGCTTCCTTGAGAAACTCTGTGTGTGAACGGGTGCATTTCACCACCGATACTTGGACCAGTAAGCATGGACAGGGACGTTACATGTCGCTGACTGGGCACTGGGTAACTATGGTGATAGATGGTGAAGGGTCTGCTGCACAAGTCTTGCCGTCCCCAACACTTGTGTGTCAATCCTCTGTCTGTCCAAGTTCCGCCACTGCTTCTGCATCCTCCACCTCATCTGGGTCCTCCACCTCCGCCCCAAGCCTGCCTGGTCAGGCCACCAGCGTTCTCACTGCGCAGAAGGAATCACGCACCCCTCATTACTATGCTGGCAGCAGAGCGCAACGGCATCAGGCGGTCTTTAGCTTGACATGTCTTGGGAATAAGAGTCACACAGCTGAGGAGTTGTGGTCAGCTCTGCGGTCCGAGTTTAATAAATGGTTGTCTCCACTCAACCTGCAGCCTGGTAAGGCCGTGTGCGACAATGCTGCAAACCTGGGTGCGGCCCTTCGCCTGGGCAAGGTGACACACGTACCTTGTATGGCTCACGTGTTGAACCTTGTCGTCCAGCAATTTTTAACACACTATCCCGGCCTAGATGGCCTTCTGAACAGGGCACGAAAACTGTCTGCTCACTTCCGCTGTTCAAGCGCCGCAGCTGAGCGACTTGCATCGCTCCAGAAGTCTTTCGGCCTGCCGGTTCATCGCCTGAAATGCGATGTGGCGACACGCTGGAATTCAACTCTCCACATGTTACAGCGACTGTGGCAGCACTGCAGAGCCCTGGTGCAATACGTCATGACGTATAGCCTGGGCCAACGAAATGCAGAGGTGGGGCAGATCACCCTGATGGAGTGGTCTCAGATCAAGGACCTATGCACCCTTCTGCACAGTTTCGACATGGCGACGAATATGTTTAGCGCTGACAATGCCATTATCAGCATGACGATTCCAGTCATTTACATGCTGGAGCACACGCTAAACACTATTCGGAGTCAGGGGGTGGGACAACATGAAGGGGAGGAACTACAGGAGGATTCATATGCGCAAGAGACAACAACATCACCAAGGTCCAGACGTTCATCATCACCAACGCAGCAGGCATGGGACCATGGGGGACAGGGATCGACAAGGGCGCATAGTAGCAGGCGAAATGTTGAGGAAGGTGCAGGAGAACATGAAGAAATGGAGGACGAACTGTCCATGGACATGGAAGACTCAGCGGATGAGGGAGACCTTGGTCAAATTTCAGTTGAAAGAGGTTGGGGGGAGATGTCAGAGGAAGAAAGAACGGGTAGCACCTCTATGCCACAAACACAGCGTGGACTTGGTCCGCATGGCTGCGCAAGACACATGAGTGCCTTTTTGTTGCACTACCTCCAACATGACAGTCGTATTGTCAAAATTAGAAGTGATGATGACTACTGGATTGCCACACTATTAGATCCCCGGTACAAGTCCAAATTTTGTGACATAATTCCAGCCATAGAAAGGGACGCACGTATGCAGGAGTATCAGCAGAAGCTGTTACTCGATCTTAGCTCGGCTTTTCCACCAAACAACCGTGCAGGTGCAGGGAGGGAATCTCCCAGTTGTAACTTGACAAACATGGGACGGTCTCGTCATCTTCAACAGTCTACCCGTACCAGTAGGACCGTATCTGGTGCTGGTAACAGCAATTTTATGGAATCTTTTCATAATTTTTTTAGACCCTCTTTTGCAAGGCCACCAGAGACAACAAGTCTGACACATAGTCAACGGCTGGAGAGGATGATACAGGAGTATCTCCAAATGAACATCGATGCCATGACTTTGCAAATGGAGCCTTGCTCCTTTTGGGCTTCAAATCTAGAAAAATGGCCAGAGCTCTCCAGTTACGCCTTGGAGATTTTGTCGAGTCCAGCTGCCAGCGTTGTCTCTGAACGTGTCTTCAGTGCTGCTGGGTGTGTGCTGACAGATAAGCGCACGCGTCTGTCCAGTGACAATGTGGACAGACTGACGTTCATCAAAATGAACAAGTCATGGATCCAGAAGGAATTCACTACCCCTGTGTCATCCTGGGGAGAGTAAATGCTTGTGGATTTGGAATGTGCTTGATGCAAATCAAAACATCCTGTTTGCAACTAGGGCACAAGTGCTGCCACTGATGGGGTGTCTGTGTGGCCCAATTTTTGGAAAAAAGGGAGACTCCGCTTGGAGTAACCCTTGCTTGATGTGTTTTTAAAAGAAGCCAAGATGAACAGAGCTGGGATCAGGAAAGACTTTGCTACCTACCCCGGTGTCATCCTGGGGACGGTTAAGAATAGCGTATTTTTGAATGTGCTTGATGCAAATCTAGCTGTGAAGTGTACAACTGGGGCACAACTGCTGCCACTGAAGGGGTGGGTGTGTGTGGGGCCCAATTTTTGGAAAAAAGGGAGACTCCGCTTGGAGTAACCCTTGCTTACATTGTTTTTAAAAGAAGCCAAGATGAACAAGTCATGGTTCAGCAAAGACTTTATCTACCTACCCCGGTGTCATGCTGGGGACGGTTAAGAATAGCGTATTTTTGAATGTGCTTGATGCAAATCTAGCTGTGAAGTGTACAACTGGGGCACAACTGCTGCCACTGAAGGGGTGGGTGTGTGTGGGGCCCAATTTTTGGAAAAAAGGGAGACTCCGCTTGGAGTAACCCTTGCTTGATGTGTTTTTAAAAGAAGCCAAGATGAACAGAGCTGGGATCAGGAAAGACTTTGCTACCTACCCCGGTGTCATCCTGGGGACGGATAAGAATGGCGTATTTTTGAATGTGCTTGATGCAAATCTAGCTGTGAAGTGTACAACTGGGGCACAACTGCTGCCACTGAAGGGGTGGGTGTGTGTGGGGCCCAATTTTTGGAAAAAAGGGAGACTCCGCTTGGAGTAACCCTTGCTTGATGTGTTTTTAAAAGAAGCCAAGATGAACAGAGCTGGGATCAGGAAAGACTTTGCTACCTACCCCGGTGTCATCCTGGGGACGGTTAAGAATAGCGTATTTTTGAATGTGCTTGATGCAAATCTAGCTGTGAAGTGTACAACTGGGGCACAACTGCTGCCACTGAAGGGGTGGGTGTGTGTGGGGCCCAATTTTTGGAAAAAAGGGAGAATCCGCTTGGAGTAACCCTTGCTTACATTGTTTTTAAAAGAAGCCAAGATGAACAAGTCATGGTTCAGCAAAGACTTTATCTACCTACCCCGGTGTCATGCTGAGGACGGTTAAGATTAGCGTATTTTTGAATGTGCTTGATGCAAATCTAGCTGTGAAGTGTACAACTGGGGCACAACTGCTGCCACTGAAGGGGTGGGTGTGTGTGGGGCCCAATTTTTGGAAAAAAGGGAGACTCCGCTTGGAGTAACCCTTGCTTGATGTGTTTTTAAAAGAAGCCAAGATGAACAGAGCTGGGATCAGGAAAGACTTTGCTACCTACCCCGGTGTCATCCTGGGGACGGATAAGAATGGCGTATTTTTGAATGTGCTTGATGCAAATCTAGCTGTGAAGTGTACAACTGGGGCACAACTGCTGCCACTGAAGGGGTGGGTGTGTGTGGGGCCCAATTTTTGGAAAAAAGGGAGACTCCGCTTGGAGTAACCCTTGCTTGATGTGTTTTTAAAAGAAGCCAAGATGAACAGAGCTGGGATCAGGAAAGACTTTGCTACCTACCCCGGTGTCATCCTGGGGACGGATAAGAATGGCGTATTTTTGAATGTGCTTGATGCAAATCTAGCTGTGAAGTGTACAACTGGGGCACAACTGCTGCCACTGAAGGGGTGGGTGTGTGTGGGGCCCAATTTTTGGAAAAAAGGGAGACTCCGCTTGGAGTAACCCTTGCTTGATGTGTTTTTAAAAGAAGCCAAGATGAACAGAGCTGGGATCAGGAAAGACTTTGCTACCTACCCCGGTGTCATCCTGGGGACGGATAAGAATGGCGTATTTTTGAATGTGCTTGATGCAAATCTAGCTGTGAAGTGTACAACTGGGGCACAACTGCTGCCACTGAAGGGGTGGGTGTGTGTGGGGCCCAATTTTTGGAAAAAAGGGAGACTCCGCTTGGAGTAACCCTTGCTTGATGTGTTTTTAAAAGAAGCCAAGATGAACAGAGCTGGGATCAGGAAAGACTTTGCTACCTACCCCGGTGTCATCCTGGGGACGGATAAGAATGGCGTATTTTTGAATGTGCTTGATGCAAATCTAGCTGTGAAGTGTACAACTGGGGCACAACTGCTGCCACTGAAGGGGTGGGTGTGTGTGGGGCCCAATTTTTGGAAAAAAGGGAGACTCCGCTTGGAGTAACCCTTGCTTGATGTGTTTTTAAAAGAAGCCAAGATGAACAGAGCTGGGATCAGGAAAGACTTTGCTACCTACCCCGGTGTCATCCTGGGGACGGATAAGAATGGCGTATTTTTGAATGTGCTTGATGCAAATCTAGCTGTGAAGTGTACAACTGGGGCACAACTGCTGCCACTGAAGGGGTGGGTGTGTGTGGGGCCCAATTTTTGGAAAAAAGGGAGACTCCGCTTGGAGTAACCCTTGCTTGATGTGTTTTTAAAAGAAGCCAAGATGAACAGAGCTGGGATCAGGAAAGACTTTGCTACCTACCCCGGTGTCATCCTGGGGACGGATAAGAATGGCGTATTTTTGAATGTGCTTGATGCAAATCTAGCTGTGAAGTGTACAACTGGGGCACAACTGCTGCCACTGAAGGGGTGGGTGTGTGTGGGGCCCAATTTTTGGAAAAAAGGGAGACTCCGCTTGGAGTAACCCTTGCTTGATGTGTTTTTAAAAGAAGCCAAGATGAACAGAGCTTGGATCAGGAAAGACTTTGCTACCTACCCCGGTGTCATCCTGGGGACGGATAAGAATGGCGTATTTTTGAATGTGCTTGATGCAAATCTAGCTGTGAAGTGTACAACTGGGGCACAACTGCTGCCACTGAAGGGGTGGGTGTGTGTGGGGCCCAATTTTTGGAAAAAAGGGAGACTCCGCTTGGAGTAACCCTTGCTTGATGTGTTTTTAAAAGAAGCCAAGATGAACAGAGCTGGGATCAGGAAAGACTTTGCTACCTACCCCGGTGTCATCCTGGGGACGGATAAGAATGGCGTATTTTTGAATGTGCTTGATGCAAATCTAGCTGTGAAGTGTACAACTGGGGCACAACTGCTGCCACTGAAGGGGTGGGTGTGTGTGGGGCCCAATTTTTGGAAAAAAGGGAGACTCCGCTTGGAGTAACCCTTGCTTGATGTGTTTTTAAAAGAAGCCAAGATGAACAGAGCTGGGATCAGGAAAGACTTTGCTACCTACCCCGGTGTCATCCTGGGGACGGATAAGAATGGCGTATTTTTGAATGTGCTTGATGCAAATCTAGCTGTGAAGTGTACAACTGGGGCACAACTGCTGCCACTGAAGGGGTGGGTGTGTGTGGGGCCCAATTTTTGGAAAAAAGGGAGACTCCGCTTGGAGTCACCTTGCGGTGTTTTACATGACTTTAGAAGGGCGTGCCATGCCTATATCTGTGTGTCCTCCTCTTTTTCCTTGTCCAGCTGTTTTGTTTTCGCATGAGTATATGTCCTTGTCACTTTCCCATGTGTTTGTGTTGTGTTGTGAGTTGTTTGTCACCTTTTGGACACCTTTGAGGGTGTTTTCTAGGTGTTTTTATGTGTTTCTGATTGCCTGCCATTGTTTCCTATGCAGTTCGAGTTCGGTTCGTCGAACGTTCGACGAACCGAACTCGAACGGGACCTCCGTTCGGCGAACCGACCTCGAGCCGAACCGGGACCGGTTCGCTCATCTCTAATAGTAAGGAGGTGTGTGGTATTCCTTGTGCGCAGTTACAAGGAAGGGTGGCCTGACCACACAGGGTTTGCGCCAAGGTGGAGGACCCACACGAGGTTGAAGAGGCAGAAGCAGTGTATTAACTTCTACATACAGAAGAAGGATTGAAACAACTCGTGGGGACGGCAAGACTTGTACAGCACACCCTTCTCCATCTCTCCCCACAGTAACCCATTGCCCAGTCAGCGACATGTATCGCCCCTGTCCATGCTTACTGGGCCAATTATCTGTGGTGAAATGCACCCTGTCACACAGAGTTTCTCAAGGAATCAGTGATATGTAGTGCGACATGCTGGTGTAGCGCGTGCACGCCTTTGTTGGAGAAGGAGTGGCGCCTGGGCATCGGCTCTTGGGGCACTGCGATGGGAATAAGGTCAGGAAAATCCACGGTTAAAAAGGTTGGAAAGGCAGCATTTTGGTAGCCAACAGTTTCCAGATGCTGAAAGTCAACCTCTAAGCCATGTCATGCCCTTCTAAAAGCATGTAAAACACAGTAAGGGGACTCCAACCACAGTCTCCCTCGTTTCCACTAACTGGGCCACACACACCCCACTTGACTGGCATCGGTTGACCCCCATTTTCAAGATGAAAAAGATGCTTTGCATGAAGCACTCTCAAAAATACGCGTGCCTTTCCCGTCCCCTGGCTGACCCAGGGGAAGAAAAGTCCTCTGAGAGCCATGACTTGTTCATCTTGGTTCTTTTAGAAACACAGCGAGGGGACTCCAACCACAGTCTACCTCGTTGCCACTAATTGGGCCACACACACCCCACTTGACTGGCATTGGTTGACCCCCATTTTCAAGATGAAAAAGATGCTTTGCATGAAGCACTCTCAAAAATACGCGTGCCTTTCCTGTCCCCTGGCTGACCCAGGGGAAGAAAAGTCCTCTGAGAGCCATGACTTGTTCATCTTGGTTCTTTTAGAAACACAGCAAGGGGACTCCAACCACAGTCTCCCTCGTTGCCACTAATTGGGCCACACACACCCCACTTGACTGGCATCGGTTGACACCCATTTTCAAGATGAAAAAGATGCTTTGCATGAAGCACTCTCAAAAATACGCGTGCCTTTCCCGTCCCCTGGCTGACCCAGGGGAAGAAAAGTCCTCTGAGAGCCATGACTTGTTCATCTTGGTTCTTTTAGAAACACAGCGAGGGGACTCCAACCACAGTCTCCCTCGTTTCCACTAACTGGGCCACACACACCCCACTTGACTGGCATCGGTTGACCCCCATTTTCAAGATGAAAAAGATGCTTTGCATGAAGCACTCTCAAAAATACGCGTGCCTTTCCCGTCCCCTGGCTGACCCAGGGGAAGAAAAGTCCTCTGAGAGCCATGACTTGTTCATCTTGGTTCTTTTAGAAACACAGCCAGGGGACTCCAACCACAGTCTCCCTCGTTGCCACTAATTGGGCCACACACACCCCACTTGACTGGCATCGGTTGACCCCCATTTTCAAGATGAAAAAGATGCTTTGCATGAAGCACTCTCAAAAATACGCGTGCCTTTCCCGTCCCCTGGCTGACCCAGGGGAAGAAAAGTCCTCTGAGAGCCATGACTTGTTCATCTTGGTTCTCTTAGAAATACAGCGAGGGGACTCCAACCACAGTCTCCCTCGTTGCCACTAATTGGGCCACACACACCCCACTTGACTGGCATCGGTTGACCCCCATTTTCAAGATGAAAAAGATGCTTTGCATGAAGCACTCTCAAAAATACGCGTGCCTTTCCCGTCCCCTGGCTGACCCAGGGGAAGAAAAGTCCTCTGAGAGCCATGACTTGTTCATCTTGGTTCTTTTAGAAACACAGCGAGGGGACTCCAACCACAGTCTCCCTCGTTTCCACTAACTGGGCCACACACATCCCACTTGACTGGCATCGGTTGACCCCCATTTTCAAGATGAAAAAGATGCTTTGCATGAAGCACTCTCAAAAATACGCGTGCCTTTCCCGTCCCCTGGCTGACCCAGGGGAAGAAAAGTCCTCTGAGAGCCATGACTTGTTCATCTTGGTTCTTTTAGAAACACAGCGAGGGGACTCCAACCACAGTCTCCCTCGTTTCCACTAACTGGGCCACACACACCCCACTTGACTGGCATCGGTTGACCCCCATTTTCAAGATGAAAAAGATGCTTTGCATGAAGCACTCTCAAAAATACGCGTGCCTTTCCCGTCCCCTGGCTGACCCAGGGGAAGAAAAGTCCTCTGAGAGCCATGACTTGTTCATCTTGGTTCTTTTAGAAACACAGCGAGGGGACTCCAACCACAGTCTCCCTCGTTTCCACTAACTGGGCCACACACACCCCACTTGACTGGCATCGGTTGACCCCCATTTTCAAGATGAAAAAGATGCTTTGCATGAAGCACTCTCAAAAATACGCGTGCCTTTCCCGTCCCCTGGCTGACCCAGGGGAAGAAAAGTCCTCTGAGAGCCATGACTTGTTCATCTTGGTTCTTTTAGAAACACAGCGAGGGGACTCCAACCACAGTCTCCCTCGTTTCCACTAACTGGGCCACACACACCCCTCTTGACTGGCATCGGTTGACCCCCATTTTCAAGATGAAAAAGATGCTTTGCATGAAGCACTCTCAAAAATACGCGTGCCTTTCCCGTCCCCTGGCTGACCCAGGGGAAGAAAAGTCCTATGAGAGCCATGACTTGTTCATCTTGGTTCTTTTAGAAACACAGCGAGGGGACTCCAACCACAGTCTCCCTCGTTGCCACTAATTGGGCCACACACACCCCACTTGACTGGCATCGGTTGACCCCCATTTTCAAGATGAAAAAGATGCTTTGCATGAAGCACTCTCAAAAATACGCGTGCCTTTCCCGTCCCCTGGCTGACCCAGGGGAAGAAAAGTCCTCTGAGAGCCATGACTTGTTCATCTTGGTTCTTTTAGAAACACAGCGAGGGGACTCCAACCACAGTCTCCCTCGTTGCCACTAATTGGGCCACACACACCCCACTTGACTGGCATCGGTTGACCCCCATTTTCAAGATGAAAAAGATGCTTTGCATGAAGCACTCTCAAAAATACGCGTGCCTTTCCCGTCCCCTGGCTGACCCAGGGGAAGAAAAGTCCTCTGAGAGCCATGACTTGTTCATCTTGGTTCTTTTAGAAACACAGCGAGGGGACTCCAACCACAGTCTCCCTCGTTGCCACTAATTGGGCCACACACACCCCACTTGACTGGCATCGGTTGACCCCCATTTTCAAGATGAAAAAGATGCTTTGCATGAAGCACTCTCAAAAATACGCGTGCCTTTCCCGTCCCCTGGCTGACCCAGGGGAAGAAAAGTCCTCTGAGAGCCATGACTTGTTCATCTTGGTTCTTTTAGAAACACAGCGAGGGGACTCCAACCACAGTCTCCCTCGTTTCCACTAACTGGGCCACACACACCCCACTTGACTGGCATCGGTTGACCCCCATTTTTAAGATAAAAAAGATGCTTTGCATGAAGCACTCTCAAAAATACGCGTGCCTTTCCCGTCCCCTGGCTGACCCAGGGGAAGAAAAGTCCTCTGAGAGCCATGACTTGTTCATCTTGGTTCTTTTAGAAACACAGCGAGGGGACTCCAACCACAGTCTCCCTCGTTGCCACTAATTGGGCCACACACACCCCACTTGACTGGCATCGGTTGACCCTCATTTTCAAGATGAAAAAGATGCTTTGCATGAAGCACTCTCAAAAATACGCGTGCCTTTCCCGTCCCCTGGCTGACCCAGGGGAAGAAAAGTCCTCTGAGAGCCATGACTTGTTCATCTTGGTTCTTTTAGAAACACAGCGAGGGGACTCCAACCACAGTCTCCCTCGTTGCCACTAATTGGGCCACACACACCCCACTTGACTGGCATCGGTTGACCCCCATTTTCAAGATGAAAAAGATGCTTTGCATGAAGCACTCTCAAAAATACGCGTGCCTTTCCCGTCCCCTGGCTGACCCAGGGGAAGAAAAGTCCTCTGAGAGCCATGACTTGTTCATCTTGGTTCTTTTAGAAACAGCGAGGGGACTCCAACCACAGTCTCCCTCGTTGCCACTAATTGGGCCACACACACCCCACTTGACTGGCATCGGTTGACCCCATTTTCAAGATGAAAAAGATGCTTTGCATGAAGCACTCTCAAAAATACGCGTGCCTTTCCCGTCCCCTGGCTGACCCAGGGGAAGAAAAGTCCTCTGAGAGCCATGACTTGTTCATCTTGGTTCTTTTAGAAACACAGCGAGGGGACTCCAACCACAGTCTCCCTCGTTGCCACTAATTGGGCCACACACACCCCACTTGACTGGCATCGGTTGATCCCCATTTTCAAGATGAAAAAGATGCTTTGCATGAAGCACTCTCAAAAATACGCGTGCCTTTCCCGTCCCCTGGCTGACCCAGGGGAAGAAAAGTCCTCTGAGAGCCATGACTTGTTCATCTTGGTTCTTTTAGAAACACAGCGAGGGGACTCCAACCACAGTCTCCCTCGTTTCCACTAACTGGGCCACACACACCCCACTTGACTGGCATCGGTTGACCCCCATTTTCAAGATGAAAAAGATGCTTTGCATGAAGCACTCTCAAAAATACGCGTGCCTTTCCCGTCCCCTGGCTGACCCAGGGGAAGAAAAGTCCTCTGAGAGCCATGACTTGTTCATCTTGGTTCTTTTAGAAACACAGCGAGGGGACTCCAACCACAGTCTCCCTCGTTGCCACTAATTGGGCCACACACACCCCACTTGACTGGCATCGGTTGACCCCCATTTTCAAGATGAAAAAGATGCTTTGCATGAAGCACTCTCAAAAATACGCGTGCCTTTCCCGTCCCCTGGCTGACCCAGGGGAAGAAAAGTCCTCTGAGAGCCATGACTTGTTCATCTTGGTTCTTTTAGAAACACAGCGAGGGGACTCCAACCACAGTCTCCCTCGTTTCCACTAATTGGGCCACACACACCCCTCTTGACTGGCATCGGTTGACCCCCATTTTCAAGATGAAAAAGATGCTTTGCATGAAGCACTCTCAAAAATATGCGTGCCTTTCCCGTCCCCTGGCTGACCCAGGGGAAGAAAAGTCCTATGAGAGCCATGACTTGTTCATCTTGGTTCTTTTAGAAACACAGCGAGGGGACTCCAACCACAGTCTCCCTCGTTGCCACTAATTGGGCCACACACACTCCACTTGACTGGCATCGGTTGACCCCCATTTTCAAGATGAAAAAGATGCTTTGCATGAAGCACTCTCAAAAATACGCGTGCTTTTCCCGTCCCCTGGCTGACCCAGGGGAAGAAAAGTCCTCTGAGAGCCATGACTTGTTCATCTTGGTTCTTTTAGAAACAGCGAGAGGACTCCAACCACAGTCTCCCTCGTTGCCACTAATTGGGCCACACACACCCCACTTGACTGGCATCGGTTGACCCCCATTTTCAAGATGAAAAAGATGCTTTGCATGAAGCACTCTCAAAAATACGCGTGCCTTTCCCGTCCCCTGGCTGACCCAGGGGAAGAAAAGTCCTCTGAGAGCCATGACTTGTTCATCTTGGTTCTTTTAGAAACACAGCGAGGGGACTCCAACCACAGTCTCCCTCGTTGCCACTAATTGGGCCACACACACCCCACTTGACTGGCATCGGTTGACCCCCATTTTCAAGATGAAAAAGATGCTTTGCATGAAGCACTCTCAAAAATACGCGTGCCTTTCCCGTCCCCTGGCTGACCCAGGGGAAGAAAAGTCCTCTGAGAGCCATGACTTGTTCATCTTGGTTCTTTTAGAAACACAGCGAGGGGACTCCAACCACAGTCTCCCTCGTTTCCACTAACTGGGCCACACACACCCCACTTGACTGGCATCGGTTGACCCCCATTTTCAAGATGAAAAAGATGCTTTGCATGAAGCACTCTCAAAAATATGCGTGCCTTTCCCGTCCCCTGGCTGACCCAGGGGAAGAAAAGTCCTCTGAGAGCCATGACTTGTTCATCTTGGTTCTTTTAGAAACACAGCGAGGGGACTCCAACCACAGTCTCCCTCGTTTCCACTAACTGGGCCACACACACCCCACTTGACTGGCATCGGTTGACCCCCATTTTCAAGATGAAAAAGATGCTTTGCATGAAGCACTCTCAAAAATACGCGTGCCTTTCCCGTCCCCTGGCTGACGCAGGGGAAGAAAAGTCCTCTGAGAGCCATGACTTGTTCATCTTGGTTCTTTTAGAAACACAGCGAGGGGACTCCAACCACAGTCTCTCTCATTTCCACTAACTGGGCCACACACACCCCACTTGACTGGCATCGGTTGACCCCCATTTTCAAGATGAAAAAGATGCTTTGCATGAAGCACTCTCAAAAATACGCGTGCCTTTCCCGTCCCCTGGCTGACCCAGGGGAAGAAAAGTCCTCTGAGAGCCATGACTTGTTCATCTTGGTTCTTTTAGAAACACAGCGAGGGGACTCCAACCACAGTCTCCCTCGTTTCCACTAACTGGGCCACACACACCCCACTTGACTGGCATCGGTTGACCCCCATTTTCAAGATGAAAAAGATGCTTTGCATGAAGCACTCTCAAAAATACGCGTGCCTTTCCCGTCCCCTGGCTGACCCAGGGGAAGAAAAGTCCTCTGAGAGCCATGACTTGTTCATCTTGGTTCTTTTAGAAACACAGCCAGGGGACTCCAACCACAGTCTCCCTCGTTTCCACTAACTGGGCCACACACACCCCACTTGACTGGCATCGGTTTACCCCCATTTTCAAGTTGAAAAAGATGCTTTGCATGAAGCACTCTCAAAAATACGCGTGCCTTTCCCATCCCCTGGCTGACCCAGGGGAAGAAAAGTCCTCTGAGAGCCATGTCCACATTGTCAGTGGACAGACACGTGTGCTTATCTGCCAGCAGACCCCCAGCAGCACTGAAGACAGGTTCCGAGAGAACGCTGGCTGCAGGACACGACAAGATCCCCAAGGCGTACGTGGCGAGCTCAGGCAATTTATCCAGATTGGAAGCCTAAAATGAGCAGGGCTCAAGTTGCACAATAATGGAATCGATGTTTCCTTGCATATACTCATATATCTGTGTGTCCTCCTCTTTTTCCTTGTCCAGCTCTTTTGTTTTCGCATGAGTATATGTCCTTGTCACTTTCCCATGTGTTTGTGTTGTGTTGTGAGTTGTTTATCACCTTTTGGACACCTTTGAGGGTGTTTTCTAGGTGTTTTTATGTGTTTGTGATTGCCTGCCATTGTTTCTTATGCGGTTCGAGGTCGGTTCGTCGAACGTTCGACGAACCGAACTCGAACGGGACCTCCGTTCGGCGAACCGCCTCGAGCCGAACCGGGACCGGTTCGCTCATCTCTATTGAGAACTGATAGACAAACACTTAGTTCACTTAGAGACAGTAGAGTAACACAGACCCAAGATACCAGAGCACTACAAAGACAAGTTGACACACTAGGGTTACGTAGATCCGTCCGTAGCAACATAGGTCAACCTCCGCTCAGGTAAAGAAAATAAGGTGTACAAAATAAAATGTAAATATGTAAATCTGTAAATGTTAATTTAAACTGCTTAAAAATGGAAAATTGCTGAAAAAGAAAAAAATACCAGTTATGTGTTGATAAAAATGGACCCCAGGCTGCAGGATTGGCAGCAGCCAAAAACTCTTAACCTGTAAAAAGTTGCACCAGGTGTGCATCACCAGAGTACCACCAATGGACCCTGTTTAAGCACCGCCACCAAGGAGAGGCCGGGTGCAGGAAATGTCCGGGACAGAGATGGTCCGGACCTGGTCACTAACAGAACCAGTGACCTGCCTCCTTAGAGGGTTCTGGGACTAGGATCTTTGGGTGGTGGGTTCAGGGAGGGGTACTCCAGTTGAAACGTTAAAGTGATGAACCTCCCCTGTGTGGAAAGACCTTTACATGTTGAAAATAAAAGTGTAACCAGTTTCACTTGCAGCCCGAAGATGTGCTGGAATTAACCAAGGGGGAAAGCCCTCAGGGTGCTTCAAGGTTCTGCATCCCCACCAGGATGCAGGGCCTACCCCCCAGGGCCCAGGGAGACCAGTGACAGTAACACCAAAAATCCAGGTAATCCCAGTTTTCCCCAACAATCCCCCATACAATGGTGCAAAGCTAGGGTTGGACCAATGGATGGCTGCCTAGAGATGGAGCCAGTCCAGTCTACTAGTTGACCAGGTGGGAGGGGCAGACTGTGGAGGACAGTGAAGGAGAGGAGTGAAGGTGGAAGCGAGGAGACATTCTGTCTCAGGTTAACAGTAACCTGGTACACAGGAGAGTAGTTGCCGGTGGAGTACGGTGGAGTACTCCGGGAACTACGCACCGACGGGGTACAGGACCCTAGGACAGGAAAGAGCTCCAAGTCAACCTGTTAACACCTGCACAGCAAGGGGACCATCCAGGATCTTGCTGATCCTAAAAATCCGTAGACTCGATAGCAAAGGGAGAACTGGGGACAGGACAAGAGACTCCAACCCCACAGGGTTCATGCTACCGTCAAGCAGACAGAAGTGGACAAACCACCGGCCGGGGACCCCCAGTTGCTCTACGCCATGGGGACCCATTTACCAGAGACAGGTGCAGGGAAAGAAGATACCAGAGTACTAAACTGGCACTGGGACTAAGGGGACCTGGAGGTGAAACCTGACGGCCTCAGGGAACCAGTTACCACCAACCAGCAGTGAGTAAAAACCAGTTGCCCTAAACCTCTGTGTGGACTACCTTCTTCCGACGCCCGTCATATCATCCATCCTCTGGGGCCTGGCCCTGCTTGCGGAGGGCCTACCATCAAGGCTGCAATTAACACCAGCCCCAGTAGTGACATTCTGCAGCGGCTGCTCCATATACTTGCGAAAGTATTCGTCCCCCTTGAATTTGTCAACCTTTTCCCACATTTCAGGCTTCAAACATAAAGATAAAAATTTTAATTTTCTGGTGAAGAATCAACAACAAGTGGGACACAATTGTGAAGCTGAACGAAATGTATTGCTTATTTTAAACTTTTGTAAAAAATAAAATACTGAAAAGTGGGGCATGCAATATTATTCATTATTCATCCCCTTTAAGTTAATACTTTGTAGCGCCACCTTTTGCTGAGATTACAGCTGCAAGTCGCTTGGGGTATGATTCCATCAGTTTTGCACATCGAGAGACTGGAATTCTTGCCTATTCTTCCTTTGCAAATAGCTCGAGCTGAGTAAGGCTAGATGGAGAGCATTTGTGAACAGCAGTTTTCAGCTCTTTCCACAGATTCTCGATTGGATTCAGGTCTGGACTTTGACTTGCCCATTCTAACACCTAGATATGTTTATTTGTGAACCATTCCATTGTAGATTTTTGCTTTATGTTTTGGATCATTGTATTGTTGAAAGACAAAACTCTGTTCCAGTCTCAGGTCTTTTGCAGACTCTAACAGGTTTTCTTCAAGAATGGTCCTGTATTTGGCTCCATTCATGTTGCCATCAATTTTAACCATCTCCCCTGTCCCTGCTGAAGAAAAGCAGGCCCAAGCCATGATGTTGCCACAGTCATATTTGACAGTGGGGATGGTGTGTTCAGGGTGATGGGCTGTGTTGCTTTTACGCCAAACATATCGTTTGGCATTGTGCCCAAATAGTTCAATTTTGGTTTCATCTGACCAAAACACCTTCTTCCACATGTTTGGTGTGTCTCCCAGGTGGCTTGTGGAAAACTTTAAACGACACTTTTTATGGATATCTTTGAGAAATGGCTTTCTTCTTGCCACTCTTCCATAAAGGCCAGATTTGTGCAGTGTACGACTGATTGTTGTCCTATGGACAGACTCTTCCACCTCAGCTGTAGATCTCTGCAGTTCATCCATAGTGATCATGGGCCTCTAGGCTGCATCTCTGATCAGTCTTCTCCTTGTTTGAGATGAGAGTTTGGATGCACGGCCGGGTCTTGGTAGATTTGCAGTGGTATGATAGTCCTTCCATTTCAATATAATCGCTTGCACAGTGCTCCTTGGGATGTTTAAACTTTTGCAAATCATTATGTAACCAAATCCAGCTTTAAACTTCTCCACAACAGTATCACGGACGTGCTTGTTGTGTTCCTTCGTCTTCATGATGCTATCTGCGCTTTAAACAGAACACTGAGACTATCACAGATCAAGTGCATTTATACGGAGACTAGATTACACACAGGTGACATATTTATCATCATCAGTCATTTAGGACAACATTGGATCATTCAGAGATCCTCAATGAACTTCTGGAGTGAGTTTGCTGTACTGAAAGTAAAGGGGACAAAAAATATTGCACGCCCCACTTTTCAGTTATTTTTTTTTTTAAAGTTTAAAATAAGCAATACATTTTGTTCAACTTCACAATTGTGTCCCACTTGTTGTTGATTCTTCACCATAACATTAACATTTTTATCTTTATGTTTGAAGCCTGAAATGTGGGAAAAGGTTGAAAATTCAAGGGGGCCAAATACTTTCGCAAGGCCCTGTAGAGGGACTGAATTTAATACCAAGCATGACAAAACACAATACATAGCAGAATCAATGAGCTAAGTATACAGACACTCCAAGCAGGGAATGATCCAATTCCACCAAGAACTCCACACAGGCAAAATAGGAATCAAGCAATAGTATGAAAACAGAAAAAACACCAAGAAAGTGGAAACAATAAACAGAGGTACAAAGACCAACTTATCTGAAAGGTATCTTATCTTCTGGTAGAGAAAAGGGCTGGTTTTAGAATGTCCTTAGCACACAGGAGATCCATTGAGCACCGGCAAGTAACAGGAGAAAACTACTCAGTTATATAGGCCCAATCTGAAAAACCTGATTGCCAGTCCTCCACAGGTGTCTGGCTCTCATTCCACAAGTCGACTGCACTGCCAGCACTGACCAAAAGAGGGAGCCCCAAACTGGAAAATGTGTTCACAACAAAATCCCCTCAGTTAGCAAAAGGTCAGTGGGCACTTGAAAAAGGAGTAGGCCCTGCCTGACGGTTGAGTCTGCCGTGGATAGTGAAGCTGAAGGGAAGGATGAGGAGCTTAGGGACCCCAACGGGAGCCCAAGCACCAGGGAAGCAGTCGACCAGAAAAATGTACAAATTAAGAGTTGCTCCAGTTGCTAATGGCAAGGACCGAGGAGGAAAGCCAGAGCGTATGTCCAAAGAACGATATTTATTAAGGATGATGTTCCCTGTAACTAGAAAGTGATATGCCCACGTAACATGTAAACAAATGCTTGTGTTCAGAAGAGACTGTGTCAGTGTGTGGTGTTTGGGGACACTGGGGCCTGCTGCAGACGGCAGTTCGGAAGTGGCACAGAAGAAACGAGAAACAGTCCTGGCCTACGGCCGTAAACTGATTGTCCAAGCAACCCTTCCCTTGTGTTAGAGAGGCGGTGGCATTGCACAGAAGTGACTCAGGGCTGAGCTGCAGCCCGAAGGCAGCATCTGCCACGACTGCCGGAGCACCCCACCGCCCATGTAACACCTGCATGTCGGCTCACTCTGTAAAGAGTGCCAACATGCAGGGAGGGGGAGCCGAGCATGTGCTCGAGCATCTCGCTGGTACTCGGCGCTCGCCGAGTATCTCAAGTACTGAGATGCTCGGGCGAGGACCGAGTACCAGCGAGCATGCTCGCCCATCCCTATCCACTGACACTACAGGACCTTGCATGACATCCTAACCATGTGACCAGTCCATAACCAACGAGGAAAAGCAAAATTCACACCTGACTGGTCACATGGCTATGATGTCACGGAAGGTCCTTTAGTCAGCAGTGGTTACCGGGAGGGCACAACGTTGATTGGACTCAGAAGCAGAAGCGGCGGGAGACAGAGTCTGCAGGACACGTCGTGAGACCTGTACGTATAATGACAATCTTTATTATTAACTATATTCTTTATTTTACAGCCCCCCCCACCCCATCCCATAACTGTAAAGTTCAAGATCGGTGATCGGACGCAAGATTGGGTTATTTTGATGCCGATCTCGATCTTTACAAAACGATCGAGCGAGTATCCCTGATCCCGACCATCGGGGGGATCACCCATCACTATCCAAAACAGCAAAAATTCATTCTACAGTGCAGCCTCACTGTTTTGGCATAGCCATTAGCTTCTTGGACTACTGACATAAGAAATATTGAGGTGGGTGAGAGAGAGGTATCGGGCTGGTGCTCCCACATCCCTGCCCGTACAGACAAGACACAACTTGGAGACCCATCTTGGAGTCTTGAGATTTAAAAAATTTCAGGGAAGCAGTAGGACAGTGGCATAAATTGCCCCCCCACATTTCACTATAGTGTCTTTGCACATCAGGGAGGTATGGTCCATGCAGCACACAGGATGCAGTCTGGCATTTAAAAAAAAAATAAAAAGGGGGATGAGATACAGTATTAAGCCTCTTGCTCCCACACCTCTGTCAGTACAGACAACACACAGCTTGGAGACCCATCTTGTACACATTGTACACTGAGCACTATTATTTGTGAACGCAGCACATGTTAGAATAAATCCAGTCAATCTTACCATAGAAAATCATATTCATGAAGTTAATTACTTTACCCAACATCTGGTTATGAATATGAAGAACTCAAACTGATAGCGCTACAAATTATATGGCTTGGGTATATTGACTCAAAAAGTAAGAATAGTTAGTTGGCAGATTTGGCCCACCTTCCACCATTAAAAGCTATTATACAACCCCTGGCAAAAATTATGGAATCACCTGGCTCTGAGGATGTTCATTCAGTTGTTTACTTTTGTTTAAAAAAAGATCACAGACATGGCACAAAACTAAAGTCAGTTCAAATGTCAACTTCTGGCTCTAAGAAACACTAAAAAAAAAAATCATGAAAACATAATGTAATGGTTACTGTTCAAGACCAAACAGGGGAAAAAATTATGGAATCACTCAATTCTGAAGAAAAAATTATGGAATCATGAAAAACAAACAAACAAAAGAACACTCCAATACATCACTAGTATTTTGTTGCACCACCTCTGGCTTATATAACAGTTTGCAGTCTCTGAGGCATGGACCTAATGAGTGTCAAACAGTACACTTCATTAATCTGGCTCCAAGTTTCTCTGATTGCTGTTGCCAGATCAGCTTTGCAGGTTGGAACCTTGTCATGGACTATTTTCTTCAACTTCCATCAAAGATTTTCAATTGGATTGAGATCCTGACTATTTGCAGGCCATGTCATTGACCTTATGTGTCTTCTTTCAAGGAATGCTTTCACAGTTTTTGCTCTATGACAGGATGGATTATCATCTTGATAAATGTCATCATCCCCAAACATCGTTTCAATTGATAGGATAAGAAAACTGTCCAAACTTTCAATGTAAACTTGGGCATTTATTGAAGATGTAATGACAGCCATCTCCCCAGTGTCTTTACCTGACATGCAGCCCCATATCATCAATGACTGTGGAAATTTACATGTTCTCTTCAGGCAGTCATCTTTTTATTGTTTAACTTTTCTGTATGTGAATCTCATTTCCTCTAGGTGGTTTCTTACAGTTCAGTCACAGACATTGACTCCAGTTTAGTCCTATTTGTTACTCATTTGTTTGGTTGTGCATTTCCTGTTTTGGAGACATATTGCTTTAAGTTTCCTGTCTTGATGCTTTGATGTCTTCCTTGGTCTACCAGTATGTTTGCCTTTAACAACCTTCCCATGTTGTTTGTACTTGGTCCAGATTTTAGACAGCTGACTGTGAACAACCCACATCTTTTGCAACATTGCATGATGATTTACCCTCTTTTAAGAGTTTAATAATCCTCTCCTTTGTTTCAGTTGACATCTCTCATGTTGGAGCCACGATTCATGTCAGTCCACTTGGTGCAACAGCTCTTCAAGGTGTGATCACTCCTTTTTAGATGCAGACTAACGAGCAGATCTTATTTGATGCAGGTGTTAGTTTTGGGAATGAAAATTTACAGGGTGATTCCATAATTGTTTCCTCATAATTGAGTGATTCCATAATTTTTCCCCCTGTTTGGTCTTGAAAAGTAACCGTTACTGGCTAGCACATTACGTTTTCATGATTTTTTTTAGTGTTTCTTAAAGACAGAAAGTTGCCATGTGAAATTACTTTAGTTTTGTGCCATGTCTGTGATCAGCCTTTTTTTAAACAAAAGTAAACAACTGAATGAACATTCTCAGAGCCAGGTGATTCCATAATTTTTGCCAGGGGTTGTAGTTACTTTACTTACACCGAAATAACCTGATAAGAATGTCTTAAATGTTATTCTCGTTCTGCTAGCTAAATGTACAGATTTATAGAGTGAGGAGAAAAATTTGTGGAACTTGACATAATCATGGACAATTGATCAGTTGAAAATCACTTGAAAAGACTTACTGAAATACCATATGTCTTCTGAGGTGTCTATTTTTTACCATTATGACAAAAAAAATCATGAATCCATTAGCCCAAATTTCCCCATGATGCAAAAGAAATTTCTTATGTTTGGAGGAAAAGAAATTTAAAATACTTTTCCAGCCTAGAAAGGCGTTTTAAAGTTTTAATTGGGCATCACATACAGTTTTAACCTTTATAACAATTGTTTTCCTCACTTTTCCATTGTTAAGTTCCAGGAGTTTTAACTATTTTATTTTTTCAGTGACAATCAGATGAGATCTTGGGTTTTTTTTCCGGATTAGTTGTGCTTGCCAGTGATGTCTTATCACTTATTAGCATTTTTTTAAAACTCTTTATTTGAATATACTCAACAAATTCTGACACTTTTTAGTACTTTAGATTTTACACAATGTGCCGGGCTGCGCAACTAAAAGGTTACCCTTATTCTGTGGATCAATACAAATTTGGCAATACCATATTTATATGGTTTTATTACTTTTTAATTACTTTTTAGTTAATTCTACTATTTTTGTACCATTAATACACTAAAAAAAAGTAAATTGTTTTTGGGCAGCCATATAGTAAGAGCCTACGTTTCTCAATTTTCAGTCAGAAACGTTGTATAATGACTTATTGTTTGCATGACAAGGTGGAGTTTTCGTTGGTGTAATTTTGGGGGTATATGTAACTGTTTGATCACTTTTTAATTTTTTAAGAGCCAAAAAGAACAAAAAAATAGCATTTCCATGTTTTGTTTATTTTTTAAAACAAACATCATGCACAACTCGGTATAATTGCCATGATATCTTTAGTCTTTGGGTAGATAAGATCACCGTAATATTAAATTATATAGGGTTTTTATGTTTTGCTACTTTTGATCAACTACAACTTCCCTTAGATGGAGCTGTCTGATGGATTGTTTTTTGAGAGACAAGCTGTAGTTTTTACTAGTACTATGATTGGGTACAGAAAACTTTTTAATTACAGTCTAATTTTCTTGGAAGTTTGATTGGAGGCTTCTTTTTTGCTGCTGGTTTGTAAAAGCTCAACAGTTTAATTTTTCTGTCAACAAGACTGTACAAGTAGTCAAAGTGAAATACAAAATTTAATAATTTGTACAAAAGGTGATACAGGACACACAGTGGAGGCAGGCTAGATGGAAACAGCCTGCCAGGAAACAACCCACAGCAATACCAGGACACCCCACCAGATGACAGCCTGCTGACAGGCAGCAATGTAATGAAGATGGTACAGGTAAAAGGAGGCCCAAGTAAAGTCACAAGGGACAGTGTGAAAGATGGATTATGCAAAGGAGATCTGTAAAACCCCCCTAAAGAGTCCCAAAGAGCACGAGGGCATAAATAACTAATCACTATTACCTTGCGTCATGTCAGAGCAGGAATGGTGGATGTGTCCGGGCGTGTATTTCACTTTGACTATTCGTGGTCCTCTTTTTGGTGTATCCCCACCTTTATCCATTGAAAAATTGGGGTTACATTTTTTAGGTTTTGTGTTCTTGTGGACCTTTTCCGGTCATAGGAAAGGTTGTTTAGGTTATAAGACTGTACAAGTGCCTGTTTTTACTGAAAAAAGAGTTTTTACTGGTACTATTTTATTTTTTAAATTATATTATATAAAGCTGAATGTATGTATGTATGTGTGTATGTATGTGTGTATGTCCGCTAAAGGAATCTGCACCGTCGCATTTACAATCACGAAATTTTGCAAAGACGCCTCATGTGACTCAGGGAATATCATAGACTATATTTTGACGGGAAAATGTAACCCTGCACTTTACAGTTACTTTCCAAAAAACATGCCTCCATTAAACTGAATGGAGGTGGGAGCTATAGGTTATTAACAGCAACTGTCAGTGGTTGCTATAGGAACAAAATAAACTGGTAGTATAAGAAGCTTATGTGTGAGGTGATTTGATGTCAGTGGGGAGACAGACAGGCAAAGAGACAGCCTTGGGAAGAGACAGCCCTGGAAAGAGACAGCCCTGGAAAGAGACAGCCCTGGAAAGAGACAGCCGGGCGAAGAGACAGCTGGGCGAAGAGACAGATAGGCGAAGAGACAGACGGGAGAAGAGACAGACCTGGAAAAAGACAGACGTGGAAAGAGACAGACCTGGAAAGAAACAGACGAGCAAAGAGACAGCCAGGCAAAGAGACAGCCCAGGCAAAAAGTGAGCCCTGGAAAGAGACAGCTCTGGAAAGAGACAGCCCTGGAAAGAGACAGACAGGCAAAGAGACAGACGGGCAAAGAGACAGACGGGCAAAGAGACAGACTAGCAAAGAGACAAACGGGCAAAGAGACAGATTGTCAAAGAGACAGACGGGGAAAGACACAGACAGGGAAAGAGACAGACGGGCAAAGAGACAGACGGGGAAAGAGACAGACGGGGAAAGAGACAGACGGGGAAAGAGACAGATCAGGAAAGAGACAGACCTGGATATAGACAAACCTGGAAAGAGACAGTCCGGGCAAAGAGACAGCCGTGCAAAGAGACAACTGTGCAAAGAGACAGCCGGGCAAAAAGACAGATGGGCATAGAGACAGATAGGCATAGAGATAGAGGGGCAAAGAAACAGCCCAGGCAAAGAGACAGCCCTGGAAAAAGACAGCCCTGAAAGAGACCGACGGGCAAAGAGAGAGCTGGAAAGAGACAGACCTGGAAAGAGACAGCCCTGAAAAGAGACAGGCGGGCAAAGAGACAGACCTGGAAAGAGACAGGCCTGGAAAGAGACAGCCAGGCAAAGAGACAGCCCTGGAAAGAGACAGCCCTGGAAAGAGACAGCCCTGGAAAGAGACAGCACTGGAAAGAGACAGCAGCCCTGGAAAGAGACAGCCCTGGAAAAGAGACAGACGGGCAAAGAGACAGATGGGCAAAGAGACAGACGGGCTACGAGACAGACCTGGAAAGAGACAGACACAGACAGACGGGAAAGAGACAGATGGGGAAAGAGACAGACGGGCAAAGAGACAGACGGGCAAAAAGACAGACCTGGAAAGAGACAAACACAGACAGACAGGGAAAGAGACAGATGGGGTAAGAGACAGATCGGGAAAGAGACAGACCTGGAAAGAGACAGACCTGGAAAGAAACAGCCGGGCAAAGACACAGCTGGGCAAAGAGACAGATGGGCAAAGAGACAGAGGGGCAAAGAGACAGATGGGCAAAGAAACAGCCCGGGCAAAGAGACAGCCCTGGAAAAAGACAGCCCTGGAAAGAGACCGACAGGCAAAGAGAGACCTGGAAAGAGACAGACCTGGAAAGAGACAGACGGCAAAGAGACAGGCGGGCAAAGAGACAGACCTGGAAAGAGACAGACCTGGAAAGAGACAGCCAGGCAAAGAGACAGCCCTGGAAAGAGAAAGCCCTGGAAAGAGACAGCACTGGAAAGAGACAGCACTGGAAAGAGACAGCCCTGGAAAGAGACAGCAGCCCTGGAAAGAGACAGCCCTGGAAAGAGACAGCAGCCCTGGAAAGAGACAGCCCTGGAAAAGAGACAAGACGGGCAAAGAGACAGATGGACAAAGAGACAGATGGGCTAGGAGACAGACCTGGAAAGAGACAGACACAGACAGACGGGAAAAGAGACAGATGGGGAAAGAGACAGACGGGCAAAGAGACAGACGGGCAAAAAGACAGACCAGGAAAGAGACAGACACAGACAGACAGGAGCAAACTAAATTGGGAGAGAAAAGGCGCAATAGGGTCTTACCCGATTTACTGGGTAAAAAGAATAAAGAAGCGGTGCACTCACCTGATCAGTCACAACTCCTTTAGTGGCATAAGCGAGTGCCTAAGTGGTCCAGCAGCAGCCCTGTTGTACAAGTGGAACATCAACTTCGGAACTGGAGAAAAACAGGTTTAGCGCCGCGCTTGAAGACCACGGACATCAGTGTTGAACACACAATTCTTTTATTTCATTTCATTCCTACGCGTTTTGAAGACCACAACTGCCTCCTTCTTCAGGGAAAAGAACTTTACAGAAACCAAGGAGGAGTCTTTAAAAAGGGATGTACAGAAAAAAAGAGAAAGGAGGAAGGAGATCCCTGGCTATGACGTCAGTTCGCCATGTGCTATAGAGCAGTGACTCATAGCCACGTGGAGTAAAGCCGCGTCATAGGGCCCTTTCATCAATCAAATATGGTACAAATTAATACATTTAGTCCAAAAAGAACATTCATCATAAAAGATCAAGCAATTGGAAATTCATAAAAAATCGATTTACTGTAAGAAAAAGAAAAAAAAAAAAGGGGGAGAAAACAGGAGAAAAAGGGGGATATAGATATGCAACTGATAGTGATATTTGACACGAACCCGGAGTAGAGAGGCTGTGAAGTTGACCGGCCATCTCACAACCATTACACTATCAGAGGGATTTAGTGGTGCCTCATGATTAGCTACAAAAACCATTAATAACCTAGTGCAAATGCACTAGGCAAATCATAGCATATAGAAACGGGGCATATATTATATTTACAAGTAGGACAAATAATAACATTATTTTTATTGTTATTATTTATATTTAATATCAGACTTTGATGGTTAACCAATTTTAATTAATTACATATGTGAAAAAGTACACTTGAATTAAAAAGATGGTTGGGGTTGAGTACTATAAAGACTATTAGGATGAATCTGTTATAATAAAACAGAGGGAAAAAACAGAGAGATAGTGTTGTGCGCATGCATAAGGATAGAGGCAAATTCTCTTAATGAAAAGGGGTGAAATGAGTTCAAGTCGTGGGAAAAATTGCAAAGCGCAGGCGCGCTTCACATGGAAAGTAGCAAGCTCCTCACATAGCGAGGTCAAGAAGGTTCAGAAGCGTGGGAACTAACTGTAGTGCGCGTGCGTGCAATCAGTGTCAGTAAATGATTTAACACAAAAATACATGTAATTATGCCGTGTAGAAAGGGATACAACATATCACGAATGCGTTACTCAGGGGAGTGTGAAGCGGGATCATGCCCGACAGTGCTAAGAAGGACAAAGGGTAGTTCATTTTAATCTGACATAGCATCCAAACAAATCTCTCCCATAATTGATGTGCCGAAAAAACAAAAAGCTAATCTTTGCACTGAAAAGGTGGGAGAGAGGGAAAGGGAGTTTAAAAACAATATATTATTTGAAACACGTAGTGATATAGGCAAGAATATAAATATAAATATAGAATCCACCTTGATCCAAATAGATCGAAATACATAAAATGCCAGAACACATGTGTGGTATGCACAGGGGTTGAAGAAGACAAACATATGTTTCCAGTATGTCTTTGGTATGTAAAAAAAGTGGGGGGGGGAAGATTTATAGAAAATCTGAACTGGCAATTATAGCAACATTTATAACATGAGTGGAAGAAAATATATTAAATATGTTTATATATAAAAATTTATATCTATATATAAGAATTAAATATAAAATATATATAAAAATATAAAAATATGTAAATATAAAAAGTATAAAATAAAACATAAGAAGCAATCATTATGGTTCTAAATATCATAAAAGCACATTCTCATAAATTAGTAAAATAAATCAGTAATCTCATTGAGGCCAAAAGGTTTAAGAGTATTCAGTCTATGGATCCAATAGGTTTCCTTTCTACTGAGCGTTTCTGCCCTATTGTTGGCATTAGGGGGAACCTGCTCAATGGGCGTAATTCTAAAAGAGGATTAGGAGAAATTGTTCGCGTGACACCGATTTTAGAGATCAAGTAGATGTTCTGAGGGGACGTTTTTCAGAGAAAAGATACCCTGAGTCTTTAGTTCGAAAAGCCTACCAGGAGACCGCTAAACTCAAACAGTCAGATCTCATCAAGGGAAGAAAGGTTTATACTTTTTATATTTATATATTTTTATATTTTTATATATATTTTATATTTTATATTTAATTCTTATATATAGATATAAATTTTTATATATAAACATATTTAATATACTTTCTTCCACTCATGTTATAAATGTTGCTATAATTGCCAGTTCAGATTTTCTATAAATCTTCCCCCCCCCCCACATACCAAAGACATACTGGAAACATATGTTTGTCTTCAACCCCTGTGCATACCACACATGTGTTCTGGCATTTTATGTATTTCGATCTATATTGGATCAAGGTGGATTCTATATTTATATTCTTGCCTATATCACTGGATGCTATGTCAGATTAAAATGAACTACCCTTTGTCCTTCTTAGCACTGTCGGGCATGATCCCGCTTCACACTCCCCTGAGTAACGCATTCGTGATATGTTGTATCCCTTTCTCCACGGCATGATTACATGTATTTTTGTGTTAAAATCATTTACTGACACTGATTGCATGCACGCGCACTACAGTTAGTTCCCACGCTTCTGAACCTTCTTGACCTCGCTATGTAAGGAGCTTGCTACTTTCCATGTGAAGCTTTGCAATTTTTCCCACGACTTGAACTCATTTCACCCCTTTTCATTAAGAGAATTTGCCTCTATCCTTATGCATGCGCACAACACTATCTCTCTGTTTTTTCCCTCTGTTTTATTATAACAGATTCATCCTAATAGTCTTTATAGTACTCAACCCCAACCATCTTTTTAATTCAAGTGTACTTTTTCACATATGTAATTAATTAAAATTGGTTAACCATCGAAGTCTGATATTAAATATAAATAATAACAATAAAAATAATGTTATTATTTGTCCTACTTGTAAATATAATATATGCCCCGTTTCTATATGCTATGATTTGCCTAGTGCATTTGCACTAGGTTATTAATGGTTTTTGTAGCTAATCATGAGGCACCACTAAATCCCTCTGATAGTGTAATGGTTGTGAGATGGCCGGTCAACTTCACGGCCTCTCTACTCCGGGTTCGTGTCAAATATCACTATCAGTTGCATATCTATATCCCCTTTTTCTCCTGTTTTCTCCCCCTTTTTTTTTTTTTTCTTTTTCTTACAGTAAATCGATTTTTTATGAATTTCCAATTGCTTGATCTTTTATGATGAATGTTCTTTTTGGACTAAATGTATTAATTTGTACCATATTTGATTGCTGAAAGGGCCCTAAGACGCGGCTTTACTCCACGTGGCTATGAGTCACTGCTCTATAGCACATGGCGAACTGACGTCATAGCCAGGGATCTCCTTCCTCCTTTCTCTTTTTTTCTGTACATCCCTTTTTAAAGACTCCTCCTTGGTTTCTGTAAAGTTCTTTTCCCTGAAGAAGGAGGCAGTTGTGGTCTCCGAAACGCGTAGGAATGAAATGAAATAAAAGAATTGTGTGTTCAACACTGATGTCCGTGATCTTCAAGCGTGGCGCTAAACCTGTTTTTCTCCAGTTCCGAAGTTGACAGACAGACAGGGAAAGAGACAGATGGGGAAAGAGACAGATGGGGAAAGAGACAGATCGGGAAAGAGACAGACCTGGAAAGAGACAGATCTGGAAAGAGACAGACCTGGAAAAGAGACAGCCGGGCAAAGAGACAGCTGGGCAAAGAGACAGCTGGGCAAAGAGACAGCCCTGTAAAGAGACAGCCCTGGAAAGAGACAGCCCTGGAAAAGAGACAGACGGGAAAAGAGAAAGACGGGCAAAGAGACAGATGGGCAAAAAGACAGACAGGGAAAGAGACAGATGGGCAAAGAGATAGACGGGCAAAGAGACAGACGGGCAAAGATACAGACCTGGGAAGAGACAAACACAGACAGATGGGGAAAGAGACAGACACAAACATAGAGAGAGACAGACAGACACACACATAGAGACAGACACAGAGATAGAAAGAGACAGACAGACACAGAGATGGAGACAGATATACTGATACAAATACAGACAGAGAGATAGAAACAGACAGACAGAGACATAGACACAGACAGACAAGGAAAGAGACAGACAGAGAGAGACATACAGACAGCGACACACAGACAGAGACTGGGAGAAAGACAGAGAGACAGTTACTATCCAGGGCAACGCCCGGGTACTACAGCTAGTGTATATATATATATATATATATATATATATATATATATATATATATATATATAAAAAGAAATAAATATATATATATATATATATATATATATAAAAGGGTGGTCCAAAAGTAGGTGGACAGAAAATAATAACATTTATTTTGATTTATATATAAAATTATACACTGACACAAGCATAACATTGACAATTAAATTTTATTCTGAACAATAATACAAAAGCCCTTAAATGTTATTAACGCAGGTGCTCAAACTGTTTTCCATTACAATTTGCACAGCTTTGAAGTCTGCCGCTTATGCTTCGACAAACATTTTTGCACAAGTCTCTTTGGGTAGTAAATTCTTGAAATGCATCTCTTATGTAATTTTTCAAATCACTGACACTTTTTGGTTTTCGACTATAAACTTTGTCCTTGAGTATTCCCCAAAAGAAAATATCCATTGGGGTCAAGTCTGATGAACGTGCCAGTCAATCAAGTGGGCCTCTTCGGCCAATCCATTTATTAGGAAATGTTTCATCAAGATACTCGCGGACTACTCTTGAATAATGTGGAGGGGCCCCATCTTGTTGGAAATAAAGGTCATTTGAATTAGGCTGTTGCTGTAACTGGGGAACAACTTGATTCTTTAGAATTTCGAGATACTAATCTCCTGTGACTGTTCCATCAAAAAATATCGGTTCTAAAACACCAAAACTTGAAATACCACCCAAAACATTGACACCATGCTCATTTAGATGTTGCTCTAGTGTTAAATGCATGTTCTCATTATACCAGTAAATACAATTATGTCTGTTAATATGGCCGGATAATTTGAAAAAAGCTTCATCACTCCACATAATGTTATTTAAAACTACTGGATTTTCTTCAGTTTCATTAAGCATAATCTCACTAAATTGCAGCCGCCTGTCTGGATCAATCTCCAATAAACCATGAATTAGACGTGGACGATAAGCTTTCCACCCAATAGATTTCAGGATTCGCATGATAGAAGCTCGTACTTTTTTGGACTCTGAAGAAATGTTTTAGCAACAAGTTGTTTATTATTTTCTGTACAGGCTGTTTTGGGTCGACCAGTTTTTGGAGCATTAAGGATTGAGACAGTGGCATTGAATTTGTCAGGAAAGCTGCAAATGGTTTGTCTCTTTGGAGCTTGAGTACCAAATGTTTCAACCCAATTTGCTCTAACGGTTTCAGCATTTTGAGATTTCCAATACTCTTTTAAAATGCATTTTCTTTGACCTGTATTTAAATTATTTGCCATTATGGGTTATCTGAATTATCTGAAAAGAAAACAGATTTCGGGGAGATTTATCTGTGAAAACTAGATCTGTGAAACTGATTCAGTTGCCCTAAGCAACCAATCAGATTCCACCTTTCATTTTCCATAGAGTCTGTGAAGAATGAAAAGTGGAATCTGATTGGTTGCTAAGGGCAACTGAGTCAGTTTCACTTTACACCATGTTTGATAAATCTCCCCCTTCATAACCCTATTACACATACTGTCCACCTACTTTTGAACCACCCTATATAATTATGTACCACCCCCATGGAAGCAGCCGAGCTGCTCGGGTCCAGGTTCACTGTGACTCGAGGGTCTTCGGACCCGGGGGTCGTGTGGCCACTCGAATGAAAAGGGGGGAGTATTTACAGGGGAGTTTTATAGTTTGTGATGCCACCCGTGGTGTGTGGTAATTAGGAAGAAGAAAAAAAAATCCAACGGATCACAGGCTTATTTATATAAAATGAACTTACGTCTTTATTGCTTCATTTAAAAAGTTTCCACAACGAAGGTGGGATCCACAGACAAGGTATCTATATCATCAGTTGCCACCATTGCCTTGGACGTTCCGTGCAGGATCAGGTGTGTGCTGGTTTCTGGACTGCTATAATAGCGGAGTGCTGGAGTTTTTTGTTTCAATATATGTGGTAATTAGGAGTACCATCGTTGCTGTTGGGAGTACCCGGGGATGATGGAATGGGGCAGCAAGGTGTTAGAACCCTCCACGGGTAGGGGATGCCCCGGGACTCAGTGAAGGGGGGAGTGCCGTAGGTATGAAGGGGTCACTCTCGTACTCACTCAGTTCATAAGCAGACACTGACAACCGGGTAAACCAAGTCTATGGGTACCGCTGCCGCTGAGGGGGGCTCGTCCGGGTCCCGTCTCCAAGTGGTGCTGCCTGGTGGTCCGTGACTTGCCTCCTGGCACTTAGTGTAGACTTCAACTTGATGGCCCGGTAGCTTGGAACTAGCCGGGCATCGCTCCCTACTATTGCTAAGTAAAAGAGCATGCTCTCACGGCTCACGCTTTGGATTTTCTGGACCGTTTTGGTTGGAAAGTCCTATCCCCCTCGTTGCACTAATGCCCCGATTCTGGAGCGGGTGGGAACAGATCGTGAAGGCTCCGTTCTCCTCAGGTGAATTGTCAGGTTGCCTGAAGCTACTCCCCGACCTAGGGTCCATGTACCCCGTCGTGCCTTCGGTCCCAGACCGGTGATAGGGCTAGGCTGCCGGCCGTTCTCCCCGACGGGTCCGAGCACCTTGCCACAATCCCCTGCAACCGGGGGTCTGACTTCTCTAAGCCCAGACCAGGCAGCTACTTTGGGAGCCACCACTCCCGACTTCCTCTGAGCTCCTCTCAGCTCGAGGGCTACTTCCAACCTCCTTCTCCACTCACTGACTCTACTCAAGTCTCTACACACCTCACCTCCCCTCCCTGACCCCCCAGGTGGGCGACTCTATTCCTCTCAAGCCGTCCACTGGTGTGTCAGGTGGGTGTGATGCAGGGTGTCTCTAAGATTTTGATTTGCTGGTCAAGGTAACACCACTTAAGTAGGGACCCAGAACCAAGAGGGAGGCGGAATACTGCAGCAGCTTGTGCAGTAACCTGTGACGACCTGATAGTCCAGGGGTGTCACAAATTATATCTATATCTATCTATCTATATATACACACACACACACACACACATATATATATATATTTTTATATATATATATATATATATATATACAGTACAGACCAAAAGTTTGAACACACCTTCTCATTCAAAGAGTTTTCTTTATTTTCAGGACTCTGGGAATTGTAGATTCACATTGAAGGCATCAAAACTATGAATTAAAACATGTGGCATGAAATACTTAAAGTGTGAAGCAACTGAAAATATGTCTTATATTCTAGGTTCTTCAAAGTAGCCACCTTTTGCTTTCATTACTACTTTGCACACTCTTGGCATTCTCTTGCTGAGCTTCAAGAGGTAGTCACAGGAAATGGTTTTCCAACAGTCTTGCAGGAGTTCCCAGAGATGCTTAGCACTTGTTGGCCCTTTTGCCTTCACTCTGCGGTCAAGCTCACCCCAAACCAGCTCGATTGGGTTTAGGTCTGGTGACTGTGGAGGCCAGGTTATCTGGCGTAGCACCCCATCACTCTCCTTCTTAATCAAATAGCCCTTACATAGCCTGGAGATGTGTTTGGTTTCATTGTCCTGTTGAAAAATAAATGATAGTCCAACTAAACGCAAACCGGATGGAATAGCACACCGCTGCAAGATGCTGTGGTAGGCATGCTGGTTCTGTATGCCTTCAATTTTGAATAAATCCCCAACAGTGTCACCTGCAAAGCACCCCCACACCATCACACCTCCTCCTCCATGCTTGACGGTGGGAACCAGCCATGTAGAGTCCATCCGTTCACCTTTTCTACAAAGACACGGTGGTTGGATCCAAAGATCTCAAAATTGGACTTATCAGACCAAAGCACAGATTTCCACTGGTCTAATGTCCATTCCTTGTGTTCTTTAGCCCAAACAAGTCTCTTCTGCTTGTTGCCTGTCCTTAGTAGTAGTTTCCTAGCAGCTATTTTACCATGAAGACCTGCTACACAAAGTCTCCTCTTCACAGTTGTTCTAGAGATGAGAAGGTGTGTCCAAACGTTTGGTCTTTACTGTATATATACACATATATATGTATATGTATATATATATATATATATATATATATATATATATATATATATATATATGCCCAATTTATTTTATTTATTTTTTTTTTTGAAAGGGCAGTTATAGCATGGTATTTCATTTTTTTTAACCAGGTTCATGATATAAAACTATATTCTATATTTACAGTGCAGGTCAAGACAAATGAGACAATACCACGTATGTGGGTTTTTTTGCAGTGTTTTATTTTTATCAAACCATTTTTTAGCCTTAAAACTATGATTTCATGTTTTTGATATTCGTTAATTTTTTTTACAAATATACCGCCCCCGTGTCAGCAGACGGAACTGCTGCTCGGATCTGGATCCACGGTGGCTCGAGGGGTCTCCGGACCCTAGGGTCATGCAGCCACTCAAAACAAAAAGGGGGTATTTACAGGGGAGTGGTATATATAAAGTTTATGACACCACCCACAGTGTGTGGTAAGGTGGAGTACCACCGCTGCCGTTGGGAGCACCCGGTGGCGATGGGATGGCAGCCAAGTGTTTAACCCCTCCGTGGGTAGGGGGGGTGCCACGGGGCTCGGTGATGGTAGCGAAGGAAAACCATTGGGGTGGTAAGGGGCACTGCGTACTCACTCAGTCCAATAACGCTGACACCGACAATATGTAAACCAAAGTTTTGAGCACCGCTGCAGCAGGGAGGGAGGTCGTGACCTTTTCCTTGGCACCTTTCTACTGATTGGCCCCTGTAGTGTAGAACTAGTCGGGTCCCGCTCACCCGTATGGCTAACGGAATGAGCTTGCTCTCAGGGTTCACGCTTGGGATTTTCTGGACTGTGTATTGGGAAAGTCCTATCCCCCTCATTGCGCTAGTACCCCGTTTTTGAAGTGGGTGGAGAATAAATCTTGAAGGCTCCGTCCTCCTCGGTTGAATTACCAGGACGCTTGAAGCTACTTCCCGGCCTAGGGTCCACATACCTCGTTGTGCCATGGCCCCTGCCCGGAGATGGCAGAAGGCTGCCGGCTGCCCTCCTCGGCAGTTCCGTGCCCCTTGTCACGATCCCCTGCGACCGGGGTTCCGGCTCCCACCAGGCCCAGACCAATGTCTTCCACCTAGTATTCTCAAGGAGCCCTGCTCCCAACCTCCTCCAATGCTACACCTCTCTCAACTGTCTGCTCCTGACACTCCTGAGCCTCCCAAACCAATCCCCCAAGTGGGCGGCCCTATCCCCTTCAGGCTACCCATTGATGTGTCTGGTGGGTGTGGTGCAGAGTGTTCCTAGGATTTTGATTGGCTTGTTCTTAGCAACACCAAAGGCCAGGGACCTGTAACCAAGGAGGATGTGAATACTGTGCAGAAGGGCAGATTGCACAATACCCTGTGACGACCTGATAGGCCAGAGCGTCACACAAACATATTTTTTTTTCTTTTTTTACAATACCTAGAGTAAAATTTACTTCCTGAATATAAGCTAAGGACTTCCTTCTACTATCAGACTCCTCACCAGAGAAGTCCCAATGTCCTCCTTCAGTACTGAAGTGATGAGTATGATGAACATATTTTGGTGATGTACTAATAATAGGCCTATTAGTAAGCCCCGCTTCATTATTGAAACTGTGCACAATACTATTAGTCTATTTTGTATACATTTTGTCGCTGAACTGAATAATTAATAAAGGAAGCAACAGCTGAAAATGCAAAAATGGTAAGCATGTGAAAGTATGCGAACAATGTCTAGTATTAAACAAAGCACTATTTTTACGTACAGTACAGCAGTCTGCTCACTGAGAACTGCAGTTAGAACTGTCTTAAGTGCAGTTTTCCTTTTTTTGAACAAATCACCCATTGTCTGCATCCACTAATCTGGTCATGGTTGGAATGTGCTGTGATTCTTTCCTTGGTCAGCTAAAGGAAACCAGGTGAGAAAGAGCAGTTCAAGGTCACTGATAGGGACGACCTGATGAGACTTTTGAGGTGCTAAGTGATTTCTGTAAAAGAATCAAAATTCTTTTAACCATCTTAGTTGAACAACAGAACATGCCATAGCAAGGAGCAAAACAAAGAGAAAACAGTGCAGTTCTTCATATGTTCGGAAAGTAGACATTTAACTGTATTTACTAAAAAGGGAACCTGTCACCTGTAAAAATACAATTAACCTGCAGATATGGTGCTGATACCTACAAAAATTAATCTATTCTCCAATAATACTGCTCTTAGCTGAACTTAGTGTAGGGTAAGCTGCTGGAGTAGACATAGTGCATTGGAGGCATATACCCAGGGATTCAAGTCTTACACAACGTGCTGCTGATACCTAAAAAAAAATGTAATATATTTTCTAATAATACCTCTCTTAGCTGAATACATAATTTAGGGTAAGAGATGTCCCACTTATGGTGGTGCACGCAGCGGCTGTGGACGTGAGCAGGGCCGGCGCCAGCACCCGGCAAACCCGGTCAAATGCCGGGGCCCTGAGCTGCCGGGGGGCCCACTCGCGGTGACAGGAGTGGCACACCGCTACTCAGGGGGGGCCGGTGGCCGTGCTGTCACCGCCCCCCCCCGCCGAGGATCGCGCTTTCAATTGCTTCGGCATCGCAGGTGCCAATACAATTGAGAGCAATGATGAGAGAGTGAGCAGCGCGCTCTCTCTCTTATCATTTTCCCCGCTGTGACTGTCGGCGTTCTGACAGCTGTGCAGCAGAGCGCGGTGACGTCATCACTGCGCGCCTGCTGAGAGGTCAGAGCGAGCGACAGCAATGGACGACGCGCCGAGGAGACCGGATCAGCGGGGGAACGAGGAGAAGTGAGCCGCCCCTCTACTGACACTGGGCTCCCCTGACTCACAGGCCGGCCACTACACAGCGGCACTAGTACACATAGGGGCCCGGCAGCTGCTCTGCAGAGCCAGCTGCCGGGCCCCTATGTGTTGTGCCGCTGTGTAGTGGCCGACAATGCGACCGTCAGGGGGCCGGCCTGTGAGTCAGGGGAGCCCAGTGTCAGTAGAGGAGCCCCTGACCTGGAGAGGCCCACCAGCCATTTCTGAGCTGCAGGAGGGCTCCTGACCTGCACAGAATATGGAATAAGCCATCCTGCAGGACCTGCGATGATGTCACGCCCATGTGACTGTGTGGGAGGAGACACAGGATGCCGGGCAGAAAGCAAGAGGAGATTTGCAGGAGATTTGAAGGAGATTTGGACACATGACTGGTAATAAGAAAAGAGGGGACATGAGGGGAAAGGGGGCAGCTGCAGGGTGAGTGGCATGTGAGGGGTGCAGACTGTGACAGAAGGATGTGAAGGGGTGCGGAGTGTTTGAGAGGGGTAAGTTGGGGTACAGGCAGGGTGAGATATGTGGGCAGGGTGTGTGAGATATGGGGGTGTAGTGTGTGTGATCTGGGGGGTGCAGGCTGTGTGAGATGTGGGGGTGTAGTGTGTATGATATGGGGGTGCAGGCTGTATGGGGAGCAGGGTGTGTGAGATATGGGGGTGTAGTGTGTGTGATCTGGGGGGTGCAGGCTATATGGGGAGCAGGGTGTGTGAGATATGGGGGTGTAGTGTGTGATATGGGGGTGCAGGCTGTATGGAGAGCAGGGTGTGTGACATATGGGGGTGTAGTGTGTGTGATCTGGGGGGTGCAGGCTGTATGGGGAGCAGGGTGTGTGAGATATGGGGGTGTAGTTTGTGTGATATGGGGGTGCAGGCTGTATGGGGAGCAGGGTATGTGAGATATGGGGGCAGGGGAGTAACTACCGCGGTCGCAGGGGTCGGAAGGAGAAGAGAGGTGCTTGTTTTTTTATTTTGCTGGCTGCATGACACATGGAGGCCTGGGGGTACTGGCTACATGATACATGGAGGTCTATGGGACTACATAATAAACATGAAGGACACCTTATACATGGACTAGGGGTGCATTATACATGGAGGAGTATGGGGCTGCATAATACAATATGGAGGACACCTTATACATGGAATATAGGGGTGCATTATACATGGAGGAGTATGGGGCTGCATAATACAATATGATGATTTATGGCGCTACATTATAATACATATAGGACTATGGGGGCTACATTATAATATATGGAGGAATATGGAGGCTACCTTATACATGGACTATGGGTGTGCGTTATAAAACTGGAGGCCTATGTGGTGCAGTATAATATATGGAGGACTATGTGGTGCAGTATAATATATGGAGAACTATGGGGGTGCATTCTAATATATCAAGGGTTATGTGGGACACTTTATATTATACGGAAGGCTATGTGGGGGCCATTATAGTATTTGGAGATCTATATACAAGGGGGGGCAAAGATACAAGTATGGGATGGAAATGTTTTGTCCTGAGGGAAAAAGGCTCTTTCCCTCAGCACCCAGCTTTCCCATGCTCTGCTGTACATCTCTCAGCACCCAGCTTTCCCATGCTCTGATATGGGAAAGCTGGGTGCTGAGGGAAAGATGTATAGCAGAGCATGGGGAAGCTGGGTGCTGAGGACAAGATGGATATCAGAACATGGGAAAGCAGGGTACTGATAGAGGGATTTCAGATCATGGGAAACCTGGGTGCTGAGGGTAAGAGCCAAATGTCAGCGTCATTATCCTGTACCCCAAGTGTCAGTGTCATTATTCCGTACCCTAAGTCTCGGTGTACGTTGAGGGGGGCCCCGGTCCAAATTTTGCACCAGGGCCCATCAAACTCTAGTTACGCCACTGAGTATTAATCACTGTATTCTACATGAGGGTGCCTACTGCTATCTGGCTCTGCACTGTGCTGTATACAGGCTGTGCTATGTTATATAGCACAGCCTGTATATAGCACAGTGCAGAGCCAGATAGCAATAGGCACCCTCATGTAGCATACAGCTTGTATATAGCCTATATACAAGCTGTATGCTACATGAGGGTGCCTTTTGCTATCTGGCTCTGCACTGGGCTATATACAGGCTGTGCTATATACAAGCTGTATGCTACATGAGGGTGCCTAATGCTATCTGGCTCTGCACTGTGCTGTCTGGGTCTGCACTGTGCTATATAGGTCTGTGTACTACATGAGGATACCTAATGCTATCTGGCTCTGCACTGTGCTATATAGGTGCTGTGTATTATATGAGGGTGCCTAATGCTATCTGGCTCTGCACTGTGGTATATAGGGGCTGTATACTACATGAGGGTGCCTAATGCTATCTGACCCTGCAATGTACTATATAGGGGCTCTGCACTACATGAGGGTGCTTAATGCTATCTGGCTCTGCACTGTGGTATATAAGGGCTATATACTACATGAGAGTGCCTAATGCTATCTGGCTCTGCACTGTGGTATTTAGGGGCTGTATACTACATGAGGGTGCCTAATGCTATATATGTCTGCATTGTGCTATATGTGGGCTGTATACTACATGAGGGTGCCTATTGCTATCTGGGTCTGCATTGTGCTATAAGTGGGCTATATACTACATGAAGGTGCCTAATGCTATATGTGTCTGCATTGTGCTATATGTGGGCTGTATACTACATGAAGGTGCCTAATGCTATCTAGGTCTGCATTGTGCTATATGGGGGCTGCTTAATGTTATATGGGGGCTGCATAGTACATATGGGGGCTACATAATACTATATGGAGGACAATGGGGGCTTCATAACAAAATATGGGGGCTGCAAACTACTATACCCCCAGAGTTGTATGTCCCCTCCACCCAGGTGCTGTATACCCCCTCAGAGCTGTATGTTCCCTCCACCCAGGTGCTGTATACCCCCTCAGAGCTGTATGTCCCCCCCCACCCCAGAGCTGTATACCCCCAGAGCTGCATGTCACCCCCCACCTCACAGCTGTTTGTCCCCCCCACCTCAGTCACTGCCCTCCTCTAGAGCTGTATGCCCCCCATTGCTGTATACCCCTTTCCTCAGTAATATATATTCCCCCAGTAATGTGTTTGTCCCCAGCCTCTCTTGTGATGTATATACAGCAGTGTTAGTGTGCTCTATGTGCGGCCATGTCTGTTAGACAAGCCGGGAGGTGAGTGAGGCTGTTGCTGGCTTCCCAATATTAGAAATATATATACAGGATAAATATATAAAAATAATGTGTGTGTGTGTGTGTGTGTGTGTGTGTATGTATGATGTGTATCTATGTATGTCAGTGTATATGACTGTGTCTAGATTTATGTCTATTTATGTGTTTTTGTGAATTTCTCTTTAAATAAGTATGTGTACGTATGCCTGTATGTGTATGTATCTGTGCATGTCTATGTGTGGATGGGGCCCACTGAGACTCTTTCGCCCAGGGCCCACAAAAACCTGGAGCCGGCCCTGGACGTGAGCCAGGGCAAACTGGGCCTGCTGTGGGGAAAAGTGCAAAGAAACATCATCTAGATGTAGATTCCTGTCTCACTTTGCAGGGGGGCTCAGGAAACCACTGTTGAAGCCAGAACACTGCGAGAACGTTTTGGGCCGGATAGCAGATAATGGTTCCAGTCTGTTTACCAGAATCACTTTGTCTTCAACACGGTCCAGTCTGACTAGTCAAGAATCATGACCACATAATCCTCTTCCTGATTTTCCTTCCTCCAATCGTGGCGAGTCTAAAGAGACAAGTGATCTCACATTTGTACACTCTGAGGACTTTACCTTTCCATTTATGGCTTTTTCTGGACTTCTTATGGCCTCTCAACATACATGTTTCAAGAGGTACATGAGGAGATTGTGTGTGGTGATGAACAAATATTTAAGCAACCACGATTAGAAGAAGGTGACAGTGGGTATCAAAGATTATTCAAAAGTAGAAATAGTACCAGCACAAATCAGTTAACATTTAATGAATTTATTTAGTACACAATGCATAAAAGTAAGAAGGTAAGTTGATAAAAAAATATTTAACCAGTGCAAGACAGGTACAGGTAAAACATTTCTGGCCCAACGTGGCCCTTAGTCTGAGGTCAAAGAACAAGTCTTCTGAACTATCCACCAATAAGAGCAGTAGCGGTGTGTATAGAAATGTGAAACTTTCCCACCTATCAGTGCTAACTGAATCTTATTACCATGACATCATACTATCATAACATTGCTATAAGGCAAAATGAATTCTAGGAGAACAAAATGGATTTTGTTCTTTCACAATCCCTTTTGTGACCAATTATGGGTATATCTGGAGGTATATAGGAGCGTGCTATCCGCTTCCTTGGGACTTTCCTACTTGCTTCACCTCAGCTCCCTACCTTGATACCTATACCCTTTTTGTCTCAGGTCCATATTCCAAGACCATGAGATCTTTGCCAGGATTTACTTTACACATAGACCTGATTACCCTTTGTATAACACAGAGTAGAACTTTTATGACTACCTATACCAAGAAACAAAACAATACCTGTTACATACAGGTGTGTGTTATCCCTGAAAGTCACCCACTTAAACCCTTGAACTAATTGGTTAGTTCAAGACAGAGAATGGTTTTCCCACCATGAGTCCTTGTTTGTATCATGTTTCTGTAACCGTGCTTCTCTTATTCTGCCTATTTCCTGTATATAGGCCCCAATTTGGAGATTTCCCATAGGTCCAATGTGAAATAGTCCAGTACTATGGTGTGTTGAGACAATCATTCTGCTGGTGCTGTGACAAAGTGGCTGCTTTGTATGCGCATCCAGATGGGTTCACTAAAGCTCAAGCTTCACTAAAGTTGCTGTGGTTAGTTGAAGCTGTCTTTTTAGGGGACAATACCCCCATAACAGTGTAAGTAGCAGATTACCCTCCCCTTCATAAAAGTGCGTCATGACCACATTTTTTGCTTCAATGTTTTTCGTTCTTAATTTCCACCCCTAAAACCTTGGTGCGTCTTATAGTCCAAATGATACTGTATATATATATATATATATAAATATATATATATATATATATATATATATATATATATATATATATATACACACATATATTATATACTGTATATACACATCGTATACAGTATTTTTTGGATTATAAGACACACTTTTCCTTCCAAAAATAGAAAAGGAAAATTAGGTGTGGGTCTCATAATTTGAATGTAGCTTATCAGGGGATATGGAGAGGGGTCACAGGAGATGCTGCGGACCACGGGCGCTGTTCTGCAGGCTGTGAGGTGGGGGGCTGCCATTCTGAAAATGTCGGTGGTGCTGGCTTCAAATAATGGCGCCCGGAGTTGGCGCGTGTGCAGATGGACATCTCGGCTCAAGTTCTCATCTACGCACGCGCTACCTCCAGCCCATTGATCTCCCTGCAGCGGACTTAAGGAAAATGGCACCCAGAAGTGGCGCTTGCGCAGATGAGATCTAGGCTTGAGCCGAGAGCTCTATTTGCACATGCACCAACTCTTTGTGCCACTTATTTGAAGCCTGCACTGCTGACAGTTTCTGGATGCTTCTCCTACCTCACAGTACACGCTGACCTCCTGTGACCCCGCTCCACCATCACTTCTGCCCCCCCTTCCGGTAAGACACCACTGGATTATAAGATGGACCCCATATCCCCCCCTTTTTTTTTTCTCTGAGTTTGGGGTGCTTCTTATAGTCCGGTGCATTTGTCGCGGGCGGTGAGGGGACGCTGCGCTCACCACGCTCGGGTCTGGCACTGCTGCTGCTTCGCTTGCTGCTCGGTGGCTCGAGCGGGGGGCCGGATCCGGGGACTCGAGTGGCGCTCCTCACCCGTGAGTGAAAAGGGGAATGGTTTTGGGGATTTATTGTCCGTGACGCCACCCACGGTTGTGGTGAGGTTGTGACACCACCGCTGCTCTGGACGGGGATCCCGGGAGCGATGACAGGGAGCAGCTTGGATGTTGTTTTTCCCCTCCGTGGGTAGGGGGTTGGTTGTCCCGGGGCCCGGTGAGGGAGGAATGGCAGGTGGGTTACGGGGCCTGGTGAGGTGCAGGGTCGCGGGGGCAGTGCGGTGCCGCACGGCACGGTGGTACTCACTCAGCCAATGATGAATGCAAAGTCTCCGGTAAAACAAAAGGCTGGATGGACGGGTCACACAGACGGCTACGGTGGTTCTTCTCCCGGTAGGTTGGCGGTGACTGCCTTTCCCTGCACCTGTGTTATGTTCTCGGTTCTGATGGCTTCCCACCGGTAACCCGCTCCCCAGCTTGGATGGATGCTGAGGGAGCCCCTTTTGCCCGCAGGCTCTGGCCCTGGGAACTGTAGCCTTGGCGGTGACTGTATTTCCCTTCACGGTTTGAGCGGTTGCCTTCAATCGGGTCTTTACTGCTGGGAAACCCCGGAGGTTCCCTTCGCTAACGGATTTGACCGGTTTTACGGCGACTCCAAGCCTGGTCGAGGTCCGTAGGCCCTGCCGAATGGTGCTGGCTTCTCTTCGCTCCCCGATCCGGTACCGGCGGGCCACCGCCCGTCCCCGGTCCTTACGGTTCACGTCAATCAGCCCCTCCTGCAGACGGTCCCCACCGTCTGCCAACCTTGCTGTATGTGCCCGGGCCACACACCCGGACACGGTCAGTCTGCTCCACTACCACTTCACTCTTCAACTCCAAAACTCTTCTTCACTACTCTGACTTCCTTTTCCCGCCTCCAGGACTGTGAACTCCTCGGTGGGTGGGGCCAACCGCCTGGCTCCACCCCCTGGTGTGGACATCAGCCCCTGGAGGGAGGCAACAAGGATTTTTGTCTGACTTTGATGTGCCTAGCCGGGGTGTGGGGTGTGTTGTTGCAGTACCTGTGACGTCCTGGCTTGTCCAGGGCGCCACATTCCCCCTTAGTAAAATGCAGACCGTCCGCGGGCTGCCCGTCCATCACCGGTTTTATTTTTGTTAACTGCAAAAGAGTAAAAACATTTAAAACACAAGCATTTTTAGTCAAACTTCCCATAACGGGAGGCACATTCTTAAACGTTGCTAACGGTATATGTTTATTGAACGGTAACGGTTTCCGCTCTTCTCCCACCCAAACAACCTGGCCCTGATGCTGCCCCTAAGAAGTGGGCAGCACCCCTTGACCCCAGTCCAAAACCAAGTTGCCCGAGCGGGTACGGTCTCTTTCAGGGGACCCGCGTCCATGAGGACCCCTGAACCCCCAGAGGATCGCCACTGGTTACGGTAGTGGCGGGCCTGGGCCATCCCTTTCCTCCAGGCCCATCCTCCAAATCAGCCTCTCCGGAGGCGGTAACAGTTTAAGACAAATATTTACATCCCACAAGTTTGTGGTTGCACTGCAAGTTCTCGGGCTTATCCATAAGCAGTTCCTTACGCAACGGTTGCAGAAAGTCCCTACGGGGACTAGTTGCCGGCAACGGCCGGTTCAATCACGGTTCCAATCAGATAAACTTCTTTGGTTGATTCAATCTTATCATTCAATCACTTTTAACACAGTACTGGTGGTCCCAACGGGGACAACTGCCGGCAACGGTGGACCGCTGACTCACTTCAAATCCACGGTGTCGGCCGGAGGAGGGGGCTGGTCTGGTACTCGGGCCTCTTGACTGCCCCTCAGCTTAGCGTCCAGAGCAAACCAACCCCTCTCCCCGCAATGCCTAGTGTACTGGACCAAATCCCCCGGCATCAGGTTGCGGCCCGGGTGGTCCTCCGGCAGGTGGGCATTGACGTCCCGTCGGGCTATAAAGACTTCGGCCTCCAGGCCCGGCTCATATATGAATCCGTACCCCCGACGGACGTCAAACCTCCTCACTTGCCCCTCATAGATCGGGCCCCGTATGCGGAAGGTGGCCTGGCGGAGGCTCTCCTTTTCTCTAATCGTGCGGTCTACCAGCTCCGCCTTCCTCCTCTCCCTCTCCGCGATTTCCTGGCCCAGCGGGGTCTGTTCCCTGTCCCAGTAAGGGGCTACGGTGGGCCCCTGCGCGCGGATCGGGCCCCGCGAGACCTCCTTCACACTGCCCACTACTAGCCTTCTGGGTGGCAGGTCCCGCGGTGTCATGGCCTGGGGTGCTGCCTTACAGCGGCGACCCGGCATGGCCTCAGCCAAGGCATGGGGAACGGGTACAGGGGTCCTCTCCCGCTGAGCCTCTGCCTCCTCCTGCACGAGACAGGCTGCCGGAGGCGGTACGGGGCCAGGCACGGTCACAGGTGCCTCCGGTATATCTTCGCTGATGGGCTCAGCCTTCGGCTTCTTCCATGGAAGCGGTTCATGGCGGTCACGGGCTTCTGCTGCAGGTCGGTCCGCCGAGGCGGATTGGAAGGGTACCGCTACCGATTGTGGTGGTAGCGGGCCTAGTGACGGGGCAGCAGCAGCCAACACGGGTAGCGGGGGAGGTAGCAGGGCGAGCGGGTGTAGACCGGGCCCCTCGGCCGTGATGATCGACCCGCTAGGGGTACAGGGGCGTGGGTCACTTACCCGCTCTTCCAGAACTCCCTCCACCTCGTGTCTCCGTATGGCCGCCACCACCTCCGCCATGTCAGCCTCCCACTCCTCCAAGAGGAGCTGCACACGGATCTGCAGCCGTTGTTGTAGCTGAGCGGTCCGGACCTCCACCCACGCCACGGTCCCGGGCGCGGGGGCTACGGTGCTGCGGGACGGTTGGTGCATCGCTGCGGCGGCCTCTTCCAGGAACCAAAAGATGGCCGCAGGGTCCTGGCGTCCCTGCTTTGATAGCCACGGGCTACATGTGGCCAGACGCCATCCGTCCCCCTTAGTCTTTTTCCAGCTCCTCCTCTACAGGGGCGGGGTTTCGGCTTTCGCTCCTCCACTGCTCGAGGAGACGCTCGAGCGGGGACTTTTCACACCCAAAATAGCGGCTTCTCCAAATTTTCGGCCAAACACCTCCGGAGGTCACAAGACGCACCTCTACCAGACGGCAGAGCGGTAAGATCCTGTTCGTGACGCCAAGTTGTCGCGGGCGGGGAGGGGATGCTGCGCTCACCACGCTCGGGTCCAGCACTGCTGCTGCTTCGCTTGCTGCTCGGTGGCTCGAGTGGGGGGCCGGATCCGGGGACTCGAGCGGCGCTCCTCGCCCGTGAGTTAAAAGGGGAATGGTTTTGGGGATTTATTGTCCGTGACGCCACCCACGGTTGTGGTGAGGTTGTGACACCACCGCTGCTCTGGACGGGGATCCCGGGAGCGATGACAGGGAGCAGCTTGGATGTTGTTTTTCCCCTCCGTGGGTAGGGGGTTGGTTGTCCCGGGGCCCGGTGAGGGAGGAATGGCAGGTGGGTTTCGGGGCCTGGTGAGGTGCAGGGTCGCGGGGGCAGCGCGGTGCCGCATAGCACGGTGGTACTCACTCAGCCAATGATGAATGCAAAGTCTCCGGTAAAACAAACGGCTGGATGGACGGGTCCCACAGACGGCTGCGGTGGTTCTTCTCCTGGTAGGTTGGCGGTGACTGCCTTTCCCTGCACCTGTGTTATGTTCTCGGTTCTGATGGCTTCCCACCGGTAACCCGCTCCCCAGCTTGGATGGATGCTGAGGGAGCCCCTTTTGCCTGCAGGCTCTGGCCCTGGGAACTGTAGCCTTGGCGGTGACTGTATTTCCCTTCACGGTTTGAGCGGTTGCCTTCAATCGGGTCTTGACTGCTGGGAAACCCCGGAGGTTCCCTTCGCTAACGGATTTGACCGGTTTTACGGCGAGTCCAAGCCTGGTCGGGGTCCGTAGGCCCTGCCGAATGATGCTGGCTTCTCTTCGCTCCCCGATCCGGTACCGGCGGGCCACCGACCGTCCCCGGTCCTTATGGTTCACGTCAATCAGCCCCTCCTGCAGATGGTCCCCACCGTCTGCCAACCTTGCTGTATGTGCCCGGGCCACGCACCCGGACACGGTCAGTCTGCTCCACTACCACTTCACTCTTCAACTCCAAAACTCTTCTTCACTACTCTGACTTCCTTTTCCCACCTCCAGGACTGTGAACTCCTCGGTGGGTGGGGCCAACCGCCTGGCTCCACCCCCTGGTGTGGATATCAGCCCCTGGAGGGAGGCAACAAGGATTTTTGTCTGACTTTGATGTGCCTAGCCGGGGTGTGGGGTGTGTTGTTGCAGTACCTGTGACGTCCTGGCTTGTCCAGGGGGCCACAAATTTTATAAAATGAAAAGTACAGTATATATAAACCTTTTTCCAATAAGAAAGTTTATACTACATGTATGATTGCTTAAATACATAAATTTGGCCATGATTAATGCACCGAGGAGATAACACAGTAGTATCCCTCGGGGGTATTGCCAACTCCGGAAGGCATATCAAAAAAGGAGAAAAGGCAATAAGGCACAACTATGATTCAAAAATATTAATTTTTATTAATAATAGTTAAAAGACAATTACAAAGCAGTACAAAAGGACATACGAGACATGGAATATGTCGCCAATAGTGTGGAAAGGAGAAAATATTCCTTCATAAGGTGGTTAGGGGATTCAAGGAAATGCCAAACAGAACCAGCCAAAAAAGTAATTTATATGTATGTATATAGATTGTACTAGAAGGTGGCCCGATTCTACGCATCGGGTATTCTAGAATTTACGTATTGTGTAGTTAATGTATGATTTTTGTTATATATATATATATATATATATATAGATGTTGTTGTCTGTAGTTACCAAGTGTTTGTATAGGGGCTGTACATGTTCTGGGTGTTGTCTGGGTGTGAGAGCGGTGTTTGTGTGTTGCGTTGTGTGTCGTTATTTGTGGAGCGCTGTGTGTCTGTAGCGTTGTGTATGTGTGTTGCGCGGTTTGTGTGGGTGTGGGGTGTGTGTTTTGGGGGAAGGTATGTTTTGTGCAATGTGTATGTTGTGCGGTATGTGCGTATATTTGTGTGTGCCGCAGTGTTTGTGTGTTGGGTGTTGTGTGTGTGCGGCATTGTCTGTGTGTGTGGGTGTCTGTGTAGGGCAGTGTTTGTGGTTCCCAGTGTGTGTGTGGTGTGTTGTGCAGTACGTGTGTGGCAGTGTGTGTGTGTGTGTGTGTGTTTTGGGGGGAGGTGTGCACCCCCCATCGTGCTCCATCCCCCATGCTGCGCACCCCCCATCGTGCTCCATCCCCACTCCCCATTGTGCTCCATCCCCCATGCTACGTACTCCCCATCGTGCTCCATCCCCCATGTGTTGTGAATGTTAGTTATGTCTTGGCTGCTGGGAAGCTCCCTCTGGTGGCCAGGAAGGATTTGGACAGAGACCAGGTGTGTTGTGCAGTGGGTGTTTCCTTTCCTAACTCTCTGCTTATTTAAGTCCTGGTCTGATTGCAGGCTGTTGCCAGATGTCAGTTGTTCTTTGTATCTTTAGCCTGCTTAATCCTGCTCTACATCACATCCACGTTCTTTTGCTTATCTAGGTTTGTCATTTGTTGTGGTTGGTTTCAGTTTATTTCCTTCCAGGGATTTTCCCCCTCAGTGGATTGTTGAGGAACTCCCTGCAGTTCTGTGTGGAGTATAGCTCCTTTGGGTCCATGTGTTTATGGCTTGTTGAATTTGTTATAATTCTTGTTTTCTGTTCATTGGTATGACAAGGGCACCTGGTATAGGACGGAGTTCAGATCGAGCGATCTGAGGGCCTTTTTGTACTATCAGGAAGTTGGTATTTTGCAGGGTTTTTCTCTGGCTACCATCAGTCCCTTTCCTTTCCTTTCCTATTTTAGTCAGCGGGGGCCTCACCTTTTGCTAATCCTGTCATCTACCTGTGTATTGTGTTTTTCCTATATCACCGCAGTCTTTGAATGTGGGGGGCTTGCTATTCTTGTCTATTTTCTGAGTCAGAGAGTTATTCATCTTTCCTACCTTTAGGATAGTTAGTTCTCCGGCTGGGTTCGCGGTGCACATGATGTTAGTTCACCCCTCGGCTACTTCTAGTTGTGTTGGTTAGTAAGGGGATGGTGGCCAGATTAGTTGCCAATGCTCTTGTCACCTGTTTGCCAATGATTTGTGGTGATCTTCCATGGTTCCGGATCATAACACCCATGCTGCGCATTCCCCATCGTGCTCCATCCCCCATGCTGCGCACTCCCAAACGTGCTCCATCCCCCATGCTGCGCACTCCCCATCGTGCTCCATCCCCCATGCTGCGCATTCCCCATCGTGCTCCATCCCGCATGCTGCGCACTCCCAAACGTGCTCCATCCCCCATGCTGCGCACTCCCCATCGTGCTCCATCCCCCATGCTGTGCACTCCCCATCGTGCTCTATCCCCCATGCTGTGCACTCCCCATCGTGCTCTATCCCCCAAGCTGCGCACCCCCATCATGCTCCATCCCCCATGCTGCGCACCCCCCATCGTGCTCCATCCCCCATGCTGCGCACTCCCCATTGTGCTCCATCCCCCATGCTGCGCATTCCCCATCATGCTCCATCCCCCATGCTGCGCACTCCCAAATGTGCTCCATCCCCCATGCTGCGCACTCCCCATCGTGCTCTATCCCCCATGCTGCGCACTCCCAATCGTGCTCCATCCCCCATGCTGCGCACCCCCCATCGTGCTCCATCTCCCATGCTGCGCACTCCCCATCGTGCTCCATCCCCCATGCTGCGCACTCCCCATCGTGCTCCATCCCCCATGCTGCGCACCCCCATCATGCTCCATCCCCCATGCTGCGCACCCCCCATCGTGCTCCACAGTCACACATCAGACAGTAAACACGCACACATCTGATCGCATACACTCAGACACACACCCCACTTCTCCCTGTGCCCACCGGTGTGCGGTTCCAGCAGCTGTGCTGCACGCTGTGCTCCTCTGCCAACACTCACAGATCCGATCGCATACACTCACACACACACACTCACACATCAGAACACACTCACGCACATCCGATCGCATACACTCACACACACACACACATACAATGACGATATCGCACATATGCGCTGACACAATCACAACATCCGGAGATACCACATGCTTCCGGCCATGTGATCCTCCGGCAGGTCCTGGAAGGTCACTGCACAGTATCGCCGCCAAGAAGCAAGCGATATCACGGGATGTTGTGAGTATGTGGATGCGATCTGATGTGTGTGTGAGGTGTGTGTGAGAGTGAGTGTGATCTGATGTGTGTGTGTGTTCTTATGTGTGCGCGTGTGTGTGTGTTCCGCCGCTGCAGGACCTTGATGCGCTCACCTCGGGGCGAGAGGTTAATCCATGCGGGGGGCGGAGCCGAGGCGAGGCGAGCGGCCAATTCGTGCGGGGGGAGGAGCAGAGGAGAGCGGCCAATCCGTGTGAGGGGGCGGGGCCATGGCGAATCCGTGAAGCCGAGCGGCCAATCCGCTGTTTGTCACCGTAAGGACATGGCCAATTCGTGCGGGGGGGGGGCGGACCCGAGGCAAGGCGAGCGGCCAATCAGTGTGGGGGGAGGAGCCAAGGTGAGGCGAGCGGCCAATCCGTGCGGGGGGGCGGGGCCATGGTGAGGCCAGCGGCCAATCCGCTGTTTGTCACCGTAAGGACATGTCACGGTAAGGACACAATTTTGGAGCAAGACAGACAGACAGACAGACAGAATAAGGCAATTATATATATAGATAAATTATACATACACCAGTGCCTTGATGTAATGATAAACCATATAATAGGTATATGCAAAGACTCAGAGGGTCTATGGGGGCTCACGTAAAAAGAATATATGTGCGTATATATATATACCTGTAGTCAGGCATGTAAATAATCATGCGCCCCTCATAGAAACATCACATGAATAGAAAGCAAGGTGAAGCCCAATCTCAGCAAACACAACTCTGCTTAATGGCCTTAAATCTTCATAGACACACTGAGTAGTCACAAATAGCAAGGGCAGAAGGAGTGTGCAGGAGAATAGAAAGCACCTTGCGCTTAAATTCAGAAGAGCTTATGCATTACCTGGTGGTGTATGAGGCTGGTTCTGGAGGCAGGGGTGAACCTCCTGTTTGGCATTTCCTGTACCCCCTAACCACTTTATGAAGGAATATTTTCTCCTTTCCACGCTATTGGCGACCTATTCCATGTCTCGTATGTCCTTTTGTACTGCTTTGTAATTGTCTTTTAACCATTATTAATAAAAATTAATATTTTTGAATCATACTTGTGCCTTATCTCCATTTCTCATTTTTTACATGTATGATTGATAATTATTTATCTATGACATTATTCTTAAATATGATTATGGTGACATTTATTTTTTTTCCTCTTTTAAAAATGGTGTGTTATGTTTTTTCTGTTGTTGATGAAAGCTTGGAATGGGCTGAAATGCGTCCTGTTTACTTGCTGAACAATTATTGAAATTTCAGTGCTGAGACTTTATTGAAAATTACTATTTGGATCTCCACCTAATAGTAGTCTGTTGATCTGTTTTTGATTTATTAGCAATCTGACTGGATAAAGATTTGTGGGGAGGCGCACATGAATGTGCACATGTAGCAAACACTGCACACACATATTAGTTACATAAAGAAAACACTACTCACGTTTCAAACACACAGCACACACACTGCTTATGTACAGTTGTGCCTGAAAGTTTGTAAACCTTTCTGAATCTTCAAACAACGAAGAGCAAAGACGGCCTTAGGTGGAGCGAGCGGGACCCGGCCCAGGCGAGAAAGGTTCAAAACATTTATCAGCAAAATCTAAAGGAAAATGTCCAGACATCCGTTCATGAGTTGAGTATCAAGTAAACGTGGGTCATAGAAAGATAATAAATAAAATATATAAATTGTCTTACAAAAGAATAGTTAATGAAGAATAACGTTAAGGTTTTGGAAAGGCAGAGTCAAAGTACTTACCTAAATCGTATAGAAATGTTGTAGAAGGACCTGAAGGGAGCTGTTCATGGAAGTAAACCAAATTACATAATATAGTTGAAACTGTTGATAATGAGAAGGAGTCTAAAATTCCTCTACGCTAATGTGCATGACTAATCAACAATTCCTGGAAACTAACATTTTATGCAGAAAATATGAAATATTCTGAGGAGTTCGCAAGCTTTCAAGTGTCGCTATATTAGACACATGCAGCATATAGGGTATAAGCCACTTACATCACAGACACATGCCGCACACACCCCTTCACATGTCAGACATGCAGCTCTGGTGGGTCGCTGCCACTCTGGGCATTATTATAGTTGCACCTCTAGTGACTGTGACCATTATGCCCCTAGCACAGATTTTCAATATCGGGGGAATCTAGACCAAATCAACACCTTGAATTCTTCACCATAACATTCCTGATGAATTTTGTCAGTATGGCAGAAGCTTAGTTTGCAACAGGTAGATGCGATTCAAAGTAAGGCTGTGTGCGCACATTGCGTATTTGCATGCAGTTACGCTGCGATCTGCACCGCAGCGTAACTGCATGCGTCCTGCATCCCCAGCATAATCTATGAAGATTATGCAGGAGACGTGCGCACGTGGCGTCTTAGAGCGCAGCGCTTCGGCTGCTGCCCGAAGCGCGCGTTCTAAGAAGTGACATGTCACTCATTCCGTGCGCTCTGCATGCATCCCTCGCTCTGTCTATGGGAGGGGCTGCACTCAGAGCGCATGGAATCGGCTTTTTTTTTCACTACGGACTCTTTCTGCAGCGATTTGAAGCGCACGTGTGCTGTTCAAATCACTGCAGAAATTTCTGCAGGGACAGAACGCTATGTGCGCACGTAGCCTAATAGCCATGTAAATTCCAGGATCCAAGTTTTCCCATAGAATCACATTATCTGGGTTATATTGCTTTTTTTCCATAAAGCATCCTTTGTGCCATTTTGTTGCAAGGTACACAACACCCATCCAACCATATAATGTAAAAGGAAACGGAATTTATCAGACCATGCCATCTTCTCCCATTGCTTTATGTATGCACTTCTTCCATTTCCAAATGTAGGCATTTTTTATATTGGATAGGGGTTAGCATGGGCACTCTGACTGGTTTGTGACATTGCAGCGGCAAAGGCATCAATATGTGATGTATTATTTATTCTGACACCTTTGATTCATACCCAGTATTTTTTTTCAATACATTTTTTTTTTAATAATTTTTTCTACAGCGGCCCTTTTGTGGTATAAAACTAGATTTGCTAGCTTTTGTAGCAGCGGCTTCACTGGTGTCCCAGCACTCCATGGCACCCTAGCGCCATGCCCCTGCTCCCTCCTCTTTCCTGCAAAGCCATCCTCATTCTGCGCGATCCTCTGCTTACGTGCAGCATCACTTCATTGCCGCCCACATGTGGTGCAGCCCCCCGTGAATGCCCATGTATGTTGGTCTCCAACTCCTGTCTAGGCCCCAGGTCCTTCGCAAGCTGTATGGGGTTTCCTAGTCTCCAGCCTAGGGGTCTTGTGCGCATGCTTCCTAACTCTTTAGGAGGAAGCATGTGCACCTTGATAAGGTGTCCCCAGTATAGATGAGTGAATTTGTTCGATAAAGGTTTACCAATCTCAAATTTGATACAAACCTTAGCTCCTTCAGCTTGGGCTCAGAAAACCAAACACTTCCCAAAAATCGACAATGTTCATTATGTTTAATAACTGTTTGCGGCTTTTCTAATACTTTATTATTACTTTAGCTTCTATAGTGGTGCTGTATTATGAGCAGGGAGATGTGTTTGATGATGGGAGGGGGTGGGGAGGGGTCAGAGGAGCGGCTGACTTTTTTTCCTTAACTTTATGTGTGGATTTTCCAGCAGCCAATCAGGGTGCAGAAAACATACACAACGTTCAGACACAAGAGCTTGTGTCATTGGCTGCCTGATTCACATGTCCCTCTGTCCCGCTCCCGCTCCGACCGCGCCGCCCACTACCCGCCACTCCAACACCTGGGGTCCCTGCTCCCCGCCAAGCCTGCTGTCCTGCTACCTCATCCATACTTTTTCCCTGTTGGTACCGATGCGCGCCGCACACTCACTGCAGCCATCTGTGCTCCAGCATCCGGCCTTTCCTCCTGTGGTCTCAGCTCTGACTTCTAGGTTGCGTGCCTCACAGATGCACACTAGAGGGCGCGCGCGTGCACTCACCTAGACTTAAAGGGCCAGTATAGTTGTCCGGGATATGACTACTAATTAACCTTGGGTATTTAAGACTTCCTATTCCCCATGGCCAGTGCTTGTTCAATGCGTCCCTGTAGCTTGTCTCTTGTACCAGTTGTTCAGGTCCCTCTATGCCTGTGATTTGTGTAACTCTGTCTCTGCTTGCAGATCCTGAGTACCGTTCTGAGCACACACTTCAGCCTGATCCCGTTATCCTGCACCAGTCTTCGCTCCTGGACCTCAGCCTAATCCCTGAAACCTGTACCTGGTTCAGATCGGATCCTGTATCTATAAAACTCTATCCAGTGACTCTTGCTGATCCCGGCTTCCGTGCATCTAGGCCTTCTGCGGTTACGCCCGACAGTCCCTGTATAGGGGTTCGCTCGAGGCGGCATTGCAGGGCAGTCCGGTGCACGGTCCACTGGGTCCACTCCCAGGACTATCCTTACCCCCTCTCCATATAAAATACAGACATCAGGCGTCGGTGCCATTTTGTGATTGTTATAGCTTAGGAACAGTAAATTTTGCCAGATGTTTCCCCCCGGAAAGGAACATGAGCATGCTGGAGTATGGAAACTGTGATGCCAGTCACTACTTACGGATAGTATAGACGGAAGGGTAGTCAGACAAGTGTGGCACCCCTGAGGCTTCAGTCGCCACAGGGTACTGTACCTCACTCAAGGTGCAGTATTCATCTATGGTTAGGAGGGGGTTAATCACTGGTGTTTCCACAATGCACCTTACATACAGCTTAGGTACCTTCCCACTCGGGACTGGACTAGGGTAGGCTGGGGGGTGGCCATCACAAGGCATGGAACTTTCCCGGTCACTAGGACAGCCACCTGGTGGTGGGCAACTCTTACACAAACTGTAGCCAAGTTGGGACTACAGTTCTGGCAACACGACACCACTTTCCTCCTTCTTTCTTCTTCACGGGGCCTGTGGCTTGGAGTGAGAAGCTCAGCCTGGGTTCCTCACTTCCACAGGGGAAACCCTTAGGAAAGGACATTTCCAAATACCGGTGGCTATCTCCAACTTACTCGGCTTGGGCCCATCACAGCAGAGCCTGGAACCGCAGCAGCTGACTCAGCCTCTTATTGATGGCGCCTCGCGCTTCGGCGCCAACGGCCACCACTACAATTTCCATCATTTTCCCCGGGGTCCGCTCCACCTGTGGGGAGCAGAACCATCCTTGCTGTGACACCACCAGTCCCAGAGGACATCACCCACAGCAGCGGCTAATCCCTGGCTGCGTACCACAGGTGGCATCACGAGACAAACTACTATTCCATCATCCTCCCTTTTATTGTACATCTCAGGGCCACGGAGCCGGTCAGGGCCACCCATGACATCCCAGACCAGACATCACCTGCCTGGCGACCAGTATATTTTACTCGTTGCCCTGTGGGTCCTACACAAGCCTGACTCAAGAAACAGGAGGACACAACAGGACACAGGGAGTAAGTAGAAATGCAGTCAAGTCACAGGCAGAGGGTCAGAATTCCAGGAGAGCACACATTAGATTCAAGGAGCAGACAGAAATATGGTCAGGTGACGGTCTGAGGTCAGAAGCCAGGAGGTGATGACAAGAAGCGGGCAGAGAGGAGTCAAACAACAGTCCAGGGTCAAGAAACTTAGATGAGACCACAAGCACAAACACAAGCCAAGAGCACAACTGCAGAACCAGAGAGTACGACTGGCGAGATTCTGGGAGAGCATGCTCAGTAATTAAACAGAGCAATTACCAGAAAGGTGGAACACCTGAGTAAAAGCACCTCCCAGAACCTGCATGGAATCCTGTGCTGTCAAACAACCTGTTAGGTAGTGCTCAAAGAAACACAGCAGAGCATCTCCAAATACAAGATGCTCTGGACAAAGAAAACATGTCACTGCCGGCTCTGTAGTTCAGTTAGACATGGCAGAGCATCACCTGTTTGCAAGATGCTCTGCACAGAGGAATAATGTCACTGCCGGCTCCGTAAGTCAGGAAGGCGCAGCAGAGCATCACCTATGTGCAAGATGCTCTGCACAGAGGAATTGTGACAGAAACAAGCTTGTACACAATTGTAAGAGCGCTTTTCCCCAAGACAGTAGTGAGGCATCCAGTGTTCATTGCAGTTTTTCACATCAAAAACCAGGAACATCGAGTTGTCATTGCAGAAATATTAGCAGGAGTAACAGTTTAAGTAGCAGAAGCTATTTCTGCAACTTGTGTAACACATTTTTTTACACCATCCCGTGCAGAACAGAGATCAAGTCTGACACATAGTGAACAACTGGAGAAAAAGGTGCAGGAGTATCTCAAGCTCGATATGGATGCCATAAGGTGTGGGTCGGATGCTTTTGAATTTTGGGCTCCAAAAATGCAACAGTGGCCTGAGCTTGCCAGTCACGCCTTGGAGGTTTTCTCATGTCCGGCAGCCTGCATTCTCTCAGACCGTGTATTCAGCGCTGCTGGTGGTGTCCTGATAGATAAGCGCATAAGGCTGTCAACTGAAATTGTAGACCGAATAACTTTCATCAAGATGAACAAGTCATGGATCTCCAATTACTTTTCCACTCCAGTTGCAGACTGTGCAGACTAGGCAATGTTGTACTTTTCAGTGTGCTGCACTGATGTTGCATTATTGCAGTCTGTGACACCTTTGTCGTGGCTTCCATAGCAGTTGCTACTGCTGTTGATGTCACTAACAAGTGCCTTGGTGGTGCAACAATGGTGTGCCCACCGCTGTTACTTTTACACCTTGGATTTTTGTTATGCATGTGTCACGGGCGGAGGAGGTGACGCTACGCTCTCCCACTGCTCGGGTCCGGCCGCTGCTGCTGCTCGGTGGTGGCTCGAGCGGTAGGCCGGATTCCGGGGACTCGAGCGGCGTTCCTCGCCCGTGAGTGAAAAGGGTGGGGATTGGATTGTGGGGGATTTGGTTATTGTCCGTGACGCCACCCACGGTTGTGGTGATATTGGTGACACCACCGCTGCTCTGGACGGGGATCCCGGGAGCGATGACTGGGAGCAGCCTGGATGTTAGTTCTCCCCTCCGTGGGTAGGGGTTGGTTGGTTGTCCCGGGGCCCGGTGATGGGGTAGGGATAGATGGCAGGCGGGTTACGGGGCCTGGCAAGGTGCAGGGTCACGGGGGCAGCGCTGTGCCGCACAGCACGGTGGTACTCACTCAGTCAATGATGAGGACACAGTTCTCGGTAAAACACTCGGCTGGATGGACGGGTCCCACAGACGGCTGCGGTGTTGTTTCTCCCGGCAGGTTGATGGTGACTGCCTTTCCCTGCACCTATGTAGTGTAACGGTTCCAATGGGTTCCCACCGGTAACCCTCTCCCCAGCTTGAATGGGTGTTGAAGGAGCCCTTTTTGCCCGCAGGCTCTGGCCCTGGGAACTTTAGCCTTGGCGGTGACTGTGTTTCCCTCTCTCGGTTGGACTGTTGCCTTCTGACGGGACTTGGCTGCTGGGAAACCCAGGAGGTTCCCTTCGCTAACGGATTTGGCAAATTCACGGCGACTCCTACCCTTGCCAGGGTCCGTAAACCCCTGCCAGATGGTGCTGGCTTCTCTTTGCATACCGGTCCGGTACCGCCGGGCCACCGCCCATCCACGGTCCTTGCGGTTAGCTCCAATAGGCCACTCCTGCAGACGGTCACCACCGTCTGCCAACCTTGCTGATCTGTCCGGGCCACACACCCGGACCAACTTCAGTCTGCTCTACTACCACTTTCCTTCCTTCAACTTTCAACTCTCAAACTGATCTCTCTCCACTCCTCAACTCATCTGCCTGCTTTTCCCGCCTCCAGGACTGTGAACTCCTCGGTGGGTGGGGCCAACCGCCTGGCCCACCCCCTGGTGTGAACATCAGCCCCTGGAGGAAGGCAACAAGGGTTTGTGTCTGACTTCGGTGTGCCTGACCAGGAGTGTGGGGTGTGTAGGTGTTGTTATCTGTGGCCCCTGGCTTGTCCAGGGCGCCACACATGAAGCCCCTACTATCCCTCCTCCTTTATTTACCTCCTGAGTCACGACAAGCCTAAATTTATTTATTTATTTATTTTTAAGTAGAGACTCTTATCAGAGTCTCTTTGTTGTGTGTTGCCTGTAATGGCAGGGGTCTCAGAACAAGATGCCTACACCTGTCACTCATCCACCTACCTCTTGATTTGAAAAATGTAAATGCTGGGCTACACCTTATGTGGTGCATGGCCCATGCCAGACTGCTGTGAAAAGACACTGTGGGCACTTTGGGGCAATTGATGCCACTGTCCTGCTGTCTGCCTCTAAATTTTGGAAATGTGGAGACTCCAATATTGGTCTCCAAGTTGCATCTTGTCTGTAATGGCATGGTTCTCAGAGCAACAGGCCTACTTCTGTCACTAATCCAATATTTGTTATGTTAATAGTCTAGGAATTTAATGACTGTGCCACAATAGTGTGGCTCAACTGTAAAATGGTTTGATCTGTTTTGGTAGCTTTTGGGGCCCCTAATGGTGTTGTCAATGCCTTTTCTTTTGCTTCCCATTGAACTCAATGGGTTTGGCTAGGTTCAGTGAACACAGGCGAGCTCAGAGAATCCGAACAAAACCGAGCCTTGGCCGGTTCGCTCATCTGTATTCCCCAGCCTATCATTGGAAGGTACCAGGTACTTAGGGCTCCCTTTCTGTTCTGCCCTGTTTGTCCTGTCAGTGCCGTCCTGTCTGTGACTGTGTCTACCTGTCCTGCTGTCTCCCTGCATCGTTCAGCTGCCTACTGCCCTGGGAGTGGCGCTTGGTGTTAGTCAAGCCCCTCCCACTAAAGGGTAAACCTGGGTTCCCCTGTGGACCAATGAGTCCACTCCTGCTCGCCGCCTTCAACAGCAGTGAGCGTTATAGCTTTTATGTGCATAAATGAGTTTTGGACACTCATGACACTGGCTCCATGTAATCAAACATTCAGCCACTTTGTCAGGTATTAACCACTGCATACCCAGAACACCCCACAATACATGCTGTACCGGATAGAAATGCATTCACCTAGTTGTGTAGTCAACACAATTAGGCCCAGGTCAGAATCGCTCAGATCATTTTGCTTGCTTATTTTTTCCAGGTTCCAACACATCAACTTGTAGAATTGACCTTTCCCTTGCTGCATAACATATCTGATGTCATGATAAGTGTCATTGTCAAGAGATAATGCATGTTTTTGACTTCACTTCTCAATAGATTTAATGTTATGGCTTACTGTTATGACGTGAACAGTCTCTAGGTGGCAGCACACTCTAAGCAAATAAGCAGAATAACTGAAAAACAACTCCTGTTACCTATAAAGTGATGATCAAAGTGTATGAAGAGTGTACATAGCTAATGCTCAGGAGCCTCTATCAGTTAAGGCCTTCACCTCAGTTCTTTGAATGACTTTGTGGATAACATATGAATGGTCTGAAAAGTGAACATCCAGTGATATAACATTTTAATATACGGATGAATAGGTTGATTATGCAGCTTTCAATACAAAAAAACATTTTAGCTAACTATATTGGAAATATTTATATTTTAACATTTTAAGAAAACAAAAAAAAACGTTTTTTGTGTAAGTGAACCTATCATTAGATTCTTGCAGCTTGAACTACAGGCAGCATAAATCAGAGCCTGTGTGATTGCAGACAGGTACACAGCTGTTTCAGAGAAAACATAGTTTGAAAGCTGTCCAGGATCTACAGTGAGAGACCTGCCTAATTTGGTGCAGTCTCTGGCAAACTTCTTCCTGCCCTGCTCCAGCTGATTGACAGGTCTCTCCAATGGGTGTACATAAGGCTGGAAACACATTTATGGGTGTAAAATCGGTCAGAGTTGCATGAAAAAAACTCGGCCGATTTTAGTTCACGTTAGGTCAGTGTGCAATGCAAGTGCGATGCTTTTTTTGAATTATTTAATGAGTAGCAGAGCGTGTGTAATACGTGTGTGATCCATGTGTGATCCTTTTTTTTCTCAGCAGCTGGCTTTTTCCATTCAGCTCTGCTACATGGCCGCTGACAGCAGCCACAGACAGAGCCATGTAGCAGAGCTGAATAGCTGCTGACAGCAGACACAGACAGAGCCGCACGATCAGAATGAAGTCGGATGAACGTCACCCGACTTCATTGTCATCCCGCGGCTCTGTCTGTGTGTGTGATGGCCTGATTTTCGGTCACCGGTGAAGGTCTCACCGGTGACCGCAAATCCCCTGAGTGAGCCGTGCGATCAGCGGTGCCGTCACTGAGGTTACCCGCGGCCACAGCAGAAGTCCTCCCGCTGAGATCTGTGGCCGCGGGTAACCTGAGTGACGTCATCGCTGATAGCGCGACTCACTTCAGTCGCTGCGGGGAGCTCACAGAGAGCAGTCGTGGTCTGTGACCGCTCTCTGTCAGCTTCCGATGTAGCAGAGCTGACAGCTTTCACGGGACCTCTGTGGATTACGTCGGACATGGAAGGGTATTTGGGGTCTTGAATAAAGTGGTGAAAGAGGTTGTTTTTTTTGTTATTTATTTCAAATAAAGGATTTTTGGGTGTATGTCTTCATTTTCTTAATCTTACAGGTTAATCATGGAAGGTATCTCGGGGAGACGCCTGCCATGATTAATCTAGGACTTAGTGGCAGCTATGGGCTGCTGCCATTAACTCCTTATTACCTCGATTGCCACCGCACCAGGGCAATTTGGGATGGCCGGCTACAGTCCCGGGACAGTCGCATCTAATGGATGCGGCTATTCCTGGCGGCTGCTGGCTGATATTGTTAGAGTGGGGGGCTCCCCATAACGTGGGGCTCCCCATCCTGAGAATACCAGCCTGCAGCCGTGTGGCTTTACCCTGGCTGGTATTAAAATTGGGGGGAACCGCACGCCATTTTTTATTAATTATTTATTTAATTTTTTTACTGCATTATATAGACCCACCCACCGGCAGCTGTGGTTTGTTGCAGTGAGACAGCTGTCACTCATTGTGGGGGCGTGTCTGACTGCAACCAATCATAGGCGCCGGTGGGCGGGGAAAGCAGGGAATACAAGATTCAAAAATGAGCGGCCGGCTTTGTCAAAAAAGGAGAAGCCGCCGGAGCAGTATGAACACCGTGCAGCGCCGCGCTGGTGTTCGGGGATCGGTGAGTATATGAGAGAGGGGTGGGGGGGATAGATCAACATGGACAGAGAGAGAGGGAGAGACCGACAGAGAGAGAGACAGATTGACAGAGAGAGAATAGAGACCAAGAGGGAGAGACCGACTGACATTAATCGCATGTTTCTCAAAACACTGGAAATGAGTGAGGTCTCACAATGTCGGTCAATCTCTATGATTGACCGACATTGTGAGACCTCACTCCTTTCCAGTGTTTTGAGAAACATGCGATTAATGTATTTAGAAAAATGAATGTCACTAGGATGGTGTGAGTGCCGGTCCGTGTGACATGCTTTTTTTCACGCTCCCATAGAGTTGCATTGGAGAGACTCGCGCGAGAAACTCTCCAAAATGCAGCATGCTGCGATTTTTTTCTCAGTCCGACTTGGAGTGAGAAAAAAAATAGCAGATGGGAGCTGCCTCATTGTTTAACATGTGTCTGAGTGCAATGCGAGATTTTCTCGCATTGCACTACTGCAAGAAACTCGCAAGTGAGAAGCCTGCCTAATAGAGACATGCAAATTAACTGGAGAGAGGCAGGTAAAAGCTGGCCAAGGTCCATATCCGGCTAGTCAGGCTAGCATGGATGGTTGCAGCAGCAGGTCAGCAAACTGGTAGAGCACTGACACACAGATATGAATCAGCAGCAGAACTCTGCACAATGACAGCAACAGCACAATGGGACCAGAGAACTAGCAACGTAGGAACTTGTTGCCTAGGTACCTACCTAAAGGGGAAAGTGACTTAAATACCTGAAACCTGTCAGCTGACCTGAAAGGTACTTTCGGGTCAGGGTGCACTGGCCCTTTAAGAAATGCACCGTGGCCACTCGCACATCCTGCGGGCATTCCCAAGAGTCCTGTGTGGTGTGTGCAGACCCCGACAGAGAGCAACATGAACTGAGAATGGGGTAGCCACCGCAAAACGGCCGGGAAGGTAAGAGAACTGATGTCCCCGCCAGGGAAGGGGGGAAGAACACTGCGAGGCCGCCGGTATGGTGTTACAGTCCCCCCTTATGCCCCTTATTCCAGGAATCTCTTAAGGTGAAAAGGGGCTTTAATATTCTCCCTTGACTCTCTTGACCTCTCTTGCCTCAGGACCAAACTCCTTCCAGTCCACCAAAAAGTTGGTTTTACCTAGGACCTTTTTTACAGCAAGAATGGTCTTTACCTCAAAGGTGTCTTCATATTTGACCAAAGAAGGCAAAGTACCTGGATCCCTGTAGTAATGGCTCAGGATGACAAGTTTGAGAACGGACACATGGGAATCATTGGGCATGAATAGGGAGGCTAGGAGCTTCAACTTGTAAGACACTTCGTTAATCCGCTGGAGCACCTTAAAGAGATTGATAAAGCAGGGACCCAACTTCAGATGGACGTATCTGGAAGAGAGCCATAACTTGTCTCCAGGCTCAAGTGAAGGAGGATCTACGCATCTCTTGTCCGCTTGCCTCTTTATGCGGATGGAGGACTGTTGCAGGGAGGACTTGGTCTCCGCCCAGATGTCAGAAAAAGTCTTGACGAGGGAATCAGCCGCAGGATTGCAGGAGGTGAGCGCCACTGGAAATGGGATTCTGGGTCATTGTCCACACACTATGTGAAATGGAGACTTGGCAGAGGATTCAGTGACGTGATTGCTGTATGAGAATTTTGCCCAAGGAAGGAACTTGAACCAGTCACCATGGTGCTCGTTGACAAAGTGCTTTAGAATTTTGTCAGGATTTGGTTCACCTGTTCTTTCTACTTGGCAATTGGACTGCGGATGGTAGGCCAATGAGAAGTCCAAGGTGACATCCAATAACTTGCAGGTGGCCCTCCAGAACCAGCACATAAACTGGACACCTCTATCGGACACAATGTGGAGAGGTAGACCGTGCAGCTGATAGCACCGGAAAAGGAAGCAGTGGACCAGCAGGAAGCTTCTTCAGGGTCTTGTTGTGGGCACATGAGGGACAGGCCGAAACATATTACAGGATGTCTTGTTGCAGCATAGGCCACCAATAACGCCAAGTGGTCAATTGCAAGGACTTCCTCTGTCAAGCATGGCCGGCCAGCTTAGAGGAATGACCCCACTGAAGAATTTGCTTCCTGTCTGCTTCAGCAAAGAACGTCTTACTGGGAGGAACCTGGGACACATCTATTGGAGCCACCATCACCATCCTGGAAGGCTCAATAATGTGCTAAGCCTCCTCCTCTTGATCGGTCAACAGAATTGACTGCGACAAAGCATTGAGCTTGACGTTCTTCTCAGCTGGGCAGAAATGCAAAACGAAGTCAAAGCGGGCAAAGAACAGCGACCACCGAGCTTGGCGCAGGTTCAACCTTTGAGCCAACTGAAGATAGGCCAGGTTCTTGTGGTCAGTGAAGATGAAGACTGGATTCACTGCTTTCTACAGAAGGTATTGCCACTGCTCCAAGGCCAACTTAATTGCCAATAATTCTCCGTCACCAATCGAATAGTTTAATTCAGCCAGACAGAAGGCCCTGGAAACGAATCCGCAACTTCTAGTTTTACCCGCAGCCGAGTTTTGTGTGCATCCATCTCCAGGATAAACTGCTTGCTAGTCTCTGGTCTATGCAGTGGCAGGGCCAAAGGGAATGCCTAATTGAGGGAGATAAAGCTGTCTTCTTCTTCAGGGGTCTACACTTTCAGATTTGCCCCTTTACGGGTTAAGGCCAAGATGTAAAGAACCAGGGACGAGAACTGCGGGATGAACTGCCTATAATAATTGGAATTCTGGAACCACTGAGTCGGTCAAACAATTCCAGTATAATCAGTAGCGGTTATTTGTTCTTGACCGTAATTTGATAGAGACCTCTGTAGTCAATACAAGGCCGGAAGGACCAGTCCTTTTTGTTGATAAAGAAGAAACCGATACCGGCCGGTGAAGAAAACTTTTGAATGAAACCTCTTGCCAGATTCACCTTTATGTACTCGGACATAGCTTGGGTCTCAGCTTGAGGCAGAGGGTAAATACGACCATGGAGAGGAGTAGACCCAGGTAATAGGTCAATAGGGCAGTCATACGGTCAGTGTGGCGGCAGAGTCTCGGCCTCTTTCATATCAAAGATGTCCGTATAGGCCCAGTATGCGGACGGGTGTCACAGGCGACTGAGCAGGTTGCACGGAAATAAAACAGCTTTTTGTGGCAGGAGTGACCCCACCTGAGCATATCTCCAGATTTCCAGTCCAGAACCGGTTCATGTTTCCAAAGTCATGGCAGGCCCAGCAACAGCGGATGCAACATTCCCAGTAAAATGTGGAAGGTGATTTTCTCCGTGTAAAGCATTCCCACATGGAGCTCAAGAGGCTTCCTATCCACCAAAAACACTGTAATGGGAGTTTGCAGCTGATGAACAGGAATCTGATACCGATCCACTACGGCCTACTGTATGAAACTCCCGTCAGCACCAGAGTCCAGTAAGACTGTTTCGGAGAACCAGGAATCGCCACTGGTAATGGATGCAGTCAAATATAGAGGTAAAGAGAACTTGCTCTCACCTAGGGTAGCATCTCCTACTGACCCTCGGCAGAAAAGGTTCCCGGCTTCGTAGGACAGAAACGGACCTGGTACGTGGGACTTCCGTAGTAGAAACACTCCTCAGTGGTGCATTGACCTTCACGAGGGCGACTTGCCCGTGCACTTGATCTACCTTCATGGGCTCAGAGGAAGCCATGGAAGCTGCAGGTAGTAGCATGATTGACTTCTGGAATGAAGGAGCCAGGTGCAACGACCTCTTCTCCCAGTTCAACTCTCTCAATCATTCTTGGAACTGAAGGTCGATGCAGATAGCGAGCAATACTAGGTCATCCTGAGAAGATGGAACATCACGACCCACTAGCTCATCCATTATTTTTCCAGACAAACCTTCCCAGAAGATAGCCAACCGAGCTTCGTTATTCCAGCCCAGTTCAGAGGACAGGGTGCGCAATTGGACAGCATATTGGCCTGTGGTAAGACTCCCTTTGAAGAGTCTGAGCAGTGAAAATGTGTCCAAAGAGACTCATCGAACACTTTGCAGAAGTTCTCCAGAAAGATCCAGAAGTTGGAGGTAAATGGATCGTCCTTCTCCTATAACGGTCAAAGCCTCTCCTTCTAGGTGGGACATGAGGAAGGCCACTTTGGCCTGATTTGAGGCAAAGTGGCAAAGAAGAAGCTTAAAATGGAGTGAGTATTGATTCAGGAGTCCTCTGTATAACTTTGGATCTCCATTATACCGAGGGCGAGCTGCAAGACGAAGGCTGAAGGCTGTGGCAGGACTGGCCGCTGCATCTGGAACTACGCCCTGCTTGCACACTGTTCAGCTGGGTATCCACTAATGACATAAAGCCAGCATCTGGGTCTGCATCTCACGTTGGTGGACAAACTCATTGGACAGCATTGGCACCAGCGGGATCTATGGCCTTGGTATACTGTTATGCTCGTGGAGCGAGCACAGTATTAGTGGGTCCACTGGACTGAAAGTACCGTTCACTTGCCAGTAGGAGCGAACTGGACCAGCCGCTGAGTCTTCACTACTGCCACTGGAGGTGGAAGCAGGTACACACACTGGTAAGCCTTAGCACATTTTTTGGAGCAAAACATAGTATAACATTCTGTCTTATTTTCAGGGAAACACAGTACCAAATAAGAAGATTCCCATTTAAAACAGTCCTGATGGGAATCCTAATGCCAGTGTGAAGATGAAATATGTTATCTTTCTGTACATTGTTACATTGCAAACATTGTAAGCAGGCGAAAGTGCCTTACTTTCTGGGTGTAGAAAGCATTGCAAGGGGAGTTTAGTTGCAAAACCAGTTTCTGCCCTAACCAATTGATCTTTGAGATTTTTTTATTTTCTAAAGCATGGAAGGAAAGGATTCTGAAACTCTGGAATAGAAGAATACCCTTGTAATAGAAAATGCCAAACTCTACAAATATGTCTGTGGATTACATAGGAAAACGGATGCATGAAAGAAATCAGTTTATCCTTTGTGGGCATGGAATTCAAGAAAGGAATCCAATGAGTCTGTCTTTGTGTACACCCATCTTCTCTTTCTGCAGAACATTTTACTCTGGTGCAGATACATTGACAACATTTTCTGCATATAGAGAGGCCCATTGGATTCCCTTCTCGAATTCCATGCTGTTCTGAACAATGTTTGGCCGCAGTTACAATTCTCCATTCAATAGAGAAGAGTGGAGAGTGGGTTAATTTCTTGGACTTGATGGTTAGCAATTTGGATGGTGAGCTTTCATTAAATCTATATGAAAAAAACACAGATTGTAATAGCGTCTTACATTTCACAAGCTTACATTTCTAACGGCCATCAAATAGGCCATCCATAAATGTCAATTTGGTAGACTAAATAGACACATATCAGACCTTTTACAAAACAAGATTGGATGCAATACACTCGAAATTTATAGCAAGAAGCTATCTTAATAATGTACTGAGGAGAAGTCGACAGTACTCTCCAGTGTGCAGTCGACCCACAAAGGATTCCTTTTGTGCATACATTCCATCCATTTTATGTAATCTACAAGCATATTAGTAGACTTTGGCATCTTCTATCATAAGGCTATCCCTCTATTCCGGAGTTTCAGAATCCTTTGTTTACATGCTTTAGAAAATAAAAAAATCCACAGTACTCTCCAGTGTCCAGTCGACCCACAAAGGATTCCTTTTGTGCATACATTCCATCCATTTTATGTAATCTACAAGCATATTAGTAGACTTTGGCATCTTCTATCATAAGGCTATCCCTCTATTCCGGAGTTTCAGAATCCTTTGTTTACATACTTTAGAAAACAAAAAAATCCACAAAGATAAATTGGTTAGGCCCGACATTGGTTCTGCAACTAACTGTCACGCTGCCAGGAATGACAAGCATGGCACATGCGTTCAGACCTACAGGAAACTTGACGCACAACAAAAATACAACAAACAATAAAACAAGTATGGGGAACACTGGGGACACAATAACAATGATGGGCACTAGCCCTAGTGAGAGGGGTAGATGGGACATCTCCTATCCTCACCTGTAGCTGCCCCTACTCTCTTAGCCAGGCCTTATACAGTCTCCTCAACTATCGCAGAGCAGAAATCTCAGTCCAGGGAACCTAATACCCTGAGAAACCCAATAAATGCCCTGGCTAGTGCATTGGCAGGTGGGAGATGCTAGCCCCACTGCTGCACTAATAAAAACAAAAGTAAGACAAACAGGGGAAAACAGCAACAAAAAAAGGACAAAGTCCGGCTTCAGGAACAATCCTTTACAGGTCCTTCCACCAAGGAGGCCAGAATACAATGGATTTGTATCTTCAGCAAGAACTGCTGGGAAAACAATACTACTTATATATGGAGGGGCGTGGCAACAAAGCAGCTGGAGCTGAAATGCTCAGCTGTGAGCTTTTGGCAACAAAACTGATATTAACTCCTTAGGTCCCAAAGGAAATTAAACTAAGTTTAAATATAGAGCCTAAGATGGTAATGAGTGACTCTAGTACTTATCCTGTCTTTAGTCTTCAAGGATAAAGAGACAACTGTAACATAAGCTCCCCTTACAACGATTTTTAGCACCCAAAAAGTATGGCATTTTACCCTGCTTACAATGTTAAAAATGTACAGAAAGATGATAAGATATTTCATCCTCACGCTGACATTGAGATTCCCATCAGGGTTTTCTATATCTGAATCTTCTTATGTAATAATATATGTGGTAAAATGTCCATGTGGATATTTATATATAGGAGAGACAACACAAGACAAGAAAGTGGCACTCCCTTTACCGCATTACTTTGCTGCAGAAAGACACTGTTACACAACTTATGTGCCAAGTATTACAGCATATTCCAACACCTAGACGTGGGGGAGATCGACAGAAATTCTTGAGACAAAAAGAAGCTTTCTGGATATACCCTTGACAGTTTTCACATCCTAATACTATTTTTCTTTCTTATAGAATTGCTAGAAAATGGTGGTGGTCACAAGCACACAATATTGGGGTATTTCTTTACTTAATTCACCCTCTCCTTCTCATTTTTCAGCATATACTATTTCTCCACTTTTATATTTTTTTCTTCTGTATATTACATTGATATGTAGTTTATTTAGTTTTTTAATATACAACATATTTCAGGTGTTTTATATCTTATTTAACATACCTTTCTCCTTTTTTATTTTCATTTTCTCTTAGTTTTTTCAATTTTTTTATTTTCACATATTTCCTTTGACAATCCATAACATTCTCCTTTTTAATCTTAATTCATTTTTTCTTTGTTTATTTATAATTTAGTTTTGACCTTCCAGCACCCTCTAGTGTTTATATATAGATATATTATAAACTCTTTTCTCTGTATCCTCTTCGCTTTGTCTTTTTTCTATAAAAAGTACTCTATTCATTGTCCCTCTTATACCTTGTACTATTGTGACATCTGCCCGGAACCACAGACTCAGGATGACTGTCATGGACAGACTAGAGGCTAACCGCCCACTCAGCAGGATCCGGAGGGTCCCAAAACTCTTTAACCCCTGTACAGAAATCTGGAATTACTACAGGACCCAGGAGGTTTCTGCCTATGGAAGGCTGCAATCTGGAGAAGAGTAGTCACCAGGCAGGGTCAAAACCAGGAGGTAAAACAGGGACAAAATTAGCAGGTAAGAGAGTGGTCAAGTAATCAGGTTAAGGTCAAACCAGAGATGACAGTGAAGTACAAAAACGGCAGGCAGGAGAGTGGTCAGAGAACAGGCGGAGGTCAATACACAGAAATCAATAGTACAAAAGCAGGATGTGAACCAGAGACTCAGCAATAACCTACAAGACTATATCTGGCAGTGACCAGCAGACTGGTGTAGGAATAAGAAGGATGTGGTGCCTTCCCATTGGCCCTGGCTGAAAAGTAGTAACTTCAGCTGGAAGGCACACACCACCCCACTCAGGTAGTGGTACTGCAGGTCCCAGTGAAACCCAGCTTAGTTGATGGGGGGAGCCTGCAGCTATGGACTCCTCCCCTGTCACCAGCACTGCCCATGGCGGGAACATGGCAGAGTCTGGTGATCAAAGCAGAAGTAGGACTCTGGTGGAGAAGTAACAACTATTTACTATTCTGAATCTTCACCTTTAGAACATAGCACTGTTTCCTTTTTCCATTGTCAGTCAGTCACTCTATTTCTGTTTTTTAATCTTGTCTATTACCATTGTGCAAGTGTGATATATGGTACCTAGCTACAATGTGTACTAGCCCCCTCTCCTGGCGTCATATGGCTATTGCTTCAGCGCATGCCCGCTACATGCTATTCAATAACAATATGTGTCTTCATCCACATACCCCCTCTCCTGACATCACATGCCAGGATGCTACATCCGGGTAGGCATTACCTACTACTCCCACTGCCATTGTGCTTTTCGCCACACTACAGCAGTGCCATTCATGTATCTACAGCAGTCTGGTGAGTTCTATTAGCTTTACATTGTCCTCCATATGCCTGTACTATGATGTTTCAGCACTTTCCTATTATTCATCTGCATACTATATCACCAGGAATTGTATTCTACCGTATGTCCCCGAAAATAAGCCCTAGCTGAAATTTTGAGCCTTTTCAGAGTAGGCTAAAAATAGAAGCCGTACCCCAGAAACAAGCCCTAGCTGCGGTTCAATTATGAAATATCAATGCAGTTGAAAAATTAAAGTATGCAGCAGGACACTTCATTAAAGAAAGCAGACACCCCCAAAAGAGAGAAAACAGCCCCAAAAGAGAGAAGAATCAAAAGAGAGAAGACAGACCCAAAATAAAGCAAACATCCCTCCCCCAAAAAAATACACTTACCAGACCATGGTGCCAATGGCTCTCCTACAGATCTGAGTTGCTGTCAGGTCCGCCCACACACATAAATCGGGTCAAGGATCCGTCCACTCTCTCAAACACACAGACATCCGATGATACTGTACTGTGAAACACATCGAGGAACTGGTATTTAATGCATTAAGGACCTGCTCTGCTGGGTAAACAACTGTGAAAAGCATGAGGACCTACAGGAAGAGCTCGCTGTGGAATGTAGGAGGACCTGGGAGCAACACAGATGTCCTGGATCTAGTAAGTTTGATTCTCTTAGGGTGCAAATAAGAAAGCCGCGGAGACACCATCACGTGTTTCTCAACGCTGCCAGGAAACTAGCCAGGTCTTTCACCGGGAAGGAACAACCACGGGAAGGGCAGTCTCCAGTCAAGGAGACCACCTATGCCAAAACATGTTATCCATCCACAGACAGCCGTTTCGGGGTATTTGCCCCTCATCAGTGTGGAGTAGGAATCTGGCTAGTGGGGGCAATGCCTAGTAAAAGACTACTTAAGAAAGCATTGTTGACCTTAGGGAGATCAACATATCCACTGCGGAGACACCATCACGTGTTTCTCAACGCAGTGATTCTAGAGCAACGCCCCCTGGGAAGTATGCAAATAAGAAAGCCACGGAGACACCATCACGTGTTTCTCAACGCTGCCAGGAAACTAGCCAGGTCTTTCACTGGGAAGGAACAACCACGGGAAGGGCAGTCTCCAGTCAAGGAGACCACCTATGCCAAAACATGGTATCCATCCACAGACAGCCGTTTCGGGGTATTTGCCCCTCATCAGTGTGGAGTAGGAATCTGGCTAGTGGGGGCAATGCCTAGTAAAAGACTACTTAAGCAAGCATTGCTGACCTTAGGGAGATCAACATATCCACTGCGGAGACACCATCACGTGTTTCTCAACGCAGTGATTCTAGAGCAACGCCCCCTGGGAAGTATGCAAATAAGAAAGCCGCGGAGACACCATCACGTGTTTCTCAACGCTGCCAGGAAACTAGCCAGGTCTTTCACCGGGAAGGAACAACCACGGGAAGGGCAGTCTCCAGTCAAGGAGACCACCTATGCCAAAACATGGTATCCATCCACAGACAGCCGTTTCGGGGTATTTGCCCCTCATCAGTGTGGAGTAGGAATCTGGCTAGTGGGGGCAATGCCTAGTAAAAGACTACTTAAGCAAGCATTGTTGACCTTAGGGAGATCAACATATCCACTGCGGAGACACCATCACGTGTTTCTCAACGCAGTGATTCTAGAGCAACGCCCCCTGGGAAGTATGCAAATAAGAAAGCCGCGGAGACACCATCACGTGTTTCTCAATGCTGCCAGGAAACTAGCCAGGTCTTTCACCGGGAAGGAACAACCACGGGAAGGGCAGTCTCCAGTCAAGGAGACCACCTATGCCAAAACATGGTATCCATCCACAGACAGCCATTTCGGGGTATTTGCCCCTCATCAGTGTGGAGTAGGAATCTGGCTAGTGGGGGCAATGCCTAGTAAAAGACTACTTAAGCAAGCATTGTTGACCTTAGGGAGTTTAGCCAGCTTAGCCAGTTTCCTACGCCACACTGATGAGGGGCAAATACCCCGAAACAGCTGTCTGTGGATGGATACCATGTTTTGGCATAGGTGGTCTCCTTGACTGGAGACTGCCCTTCCCGTGGTTGTTCCTTCCCGGTGAAAGACCTGGCTAGTTTCCTGGCAGCGTTGAGAAACACGTGATGGTGTCTCCGCGGCTTTCTTATTTGCATACTTCCCAGGAGGCGTTGCTCTAGAATCACTGCGTTGAGAAACACGTGATGGTGTCTCCGCAGTGGATATGTTGATCTCCCTAAGGTCAACAATGCTTGCTTAAGTAATGATTCTCTTAGGGTGTCTGCCTTCTTTTGGGGGTAAACTCACCCCCAACCCATTTTTCCCAAAAAATAAGCCCTACCCCAAAAATAAGCCCTAGCACATTTTTCGAGGGAAAAAATAATATATTATGTCTTATTTTCGAGGAAACATGGTATATGCTTAGGCTATTACAGCATTACATATGCATCTTTAACTCCTTCCGTTCTACAATTATTTCTGTGCTGATATCTCTATATATATCGTTCTTTATTTACCTTGATAGTTGATTTTTTATTATGTCTGAAATGGTTTAATACCGGACCTTTCTATATATTAAACTATACACTATTGTACAGTATATTATCCCTTTTATACTGTGATATGGATTCTACACGGCAGTATATCTATTGAACTGAATTGAATCTCCCTGGTATAGGCTTGGATCCTTCAGTATATTTAGTATTTTATGCATATGATTATATCCTCTTTATCATAATACTGTGCTTATTTCTAAGCTATCTTGTTATCTTTTATAGATTGTCCAAATACCTAATGGTGACGTGTCATTATCACCTTTTTAAAAATCAATTGGTTGGTTGATTGATTTTGCTTTTTCTCGGTTGTATATACACTGTGTGCAGAATTATTAGGCAAATGAGTATTTTGATCACATGATAATTTTTATACATGTTGTCCTACTCCAAGCTGTATAGGCTTGAGAGCCAAGTACCAATTAAAGGGAACCAAACACCAGGATTTTCGTATATAAGCTAAAGCCAGTGCTACACTGGCACTATCAGGCTGCTTATCTACATACCATTAGTGGTCAGCTCAGATGTTTAGGTTTTGAAATCCAAGAAAGTGAAGCTTGTAAAATGAGCAGCTTGTTGAGTGACAGCAGCTGAGGATCAGATAATATATTCATAGCTATCCTGTCCGGGGGAGGGTGCCGGTGCCAGTGGACAGAGTGGACGATCATGTGAGCACAAGTATGAGATTTGTATACTTCTGGCCACATTCTGATTTGATGTGTCCAGCCTCAGTCAATTCATTTTCATTGAGCATGTCTGTTCAGCACATAACCATATCTATGTATATCGCATACTTGCAGCATCATAACCTCCCACTCTCACTGCCTGCACCAGAGAATCCTGACAGCATGCAGCATGCACACTGTAAGAATTCAGAAGGCTGCAGTCACGTAGAGTGACACACAGAGTGACTGCAGACTCATCACAAATTTGGACATCCCCTTTAATGCTCCTAACAACTTAAATAAAAACATACTAACCCTTAACTTTTCAGACGGCACAAGACTTTATTAAAGAGATTGTCCACTACTTTAAAATTAATGACCTTTCCTTAGGATAGGTCACCAATGTCTGACTGGTCGGGGTGCGGCACCTGGCAACCCCGCCAATTCCCTACTCTAAAGCCCACTTTACACGTTGCAATTAGTTGTACAATCGCATTTGCGATGTGACACGCCCAGGTTGCATACGGGATCTATGAGATTTCACGTTGGTCGTTCATTTGCTGTCACACGTGCGTTAGTAGTCTATGTTAAATTGGTCAATTTTGTGTGCGATCCTTTAGATCATGTGTTCTGTGACGTATGCATTGGGCACCTTTTTTTTTTTATTTATTGACTTGCCAAGCGTGTGTAATGTGTAGGGATGCGTTTTTACTATGTCATCTGCCATTCAGCTCTGCTACATGGCCGCTGACAGCAGACACAGACAGCCATGTAGCAGAGCTGAATGGCAGATGACAGCAGACACAGAAAGAGCCGCACTGTCAGAATGAACTCGGGTGAACTTCACCCGACTTCATTGTCATGCTGCGGCTCTGTCTGTGTCGCGCCCTGATTAGCGGTCACCAGTGAAGGACTCACCGGTGACCGCTAATCTCCTAAATTACTGAAGTTAGCAGCCCTCTCTCATACTCACCAATCCCCTGCGCTGCACGGCATTCACACTGCTCCGGCGGCTTTTACTGTTTTGAAAAAGCCGGCCGCCCATTAAACAATCTCGTATTCCCTGCTTTCCCCGCCCACCGGCGCCTATGATTGGTTACAGTGAGACACGCCCCCACTCTGAGTGACAGGTGTCACACTGCACCCAATCACAGCAGCCGGTGGGCGTGTCTATACTGTGTAGTGAAATAAATAATTAAATAATTTAAAAAAACGGCGTGCGGTTCCCCCCAATTTTAAAACCAGCCAGATAAAGCCATACGGCTGAAGGCTGGTATTCTCAGGATGGGGAGCTCCACGTTATGGGGAGCCCCCCAGCCTAACAATATCAGCCAACAGCCGCCCAGAATTGCCGCATACATTATATGCGACAGTTCTGGGACTGTACCCGGCTCTTCCCGATTTGCCCTGGTGCGTTGGCAAATCGGGGTAATAAGGAGTTATTGGCAGCCCATAGCTGCCAATAAGTCCTAGATTAATCATGTCAGGCGTCTATGAGACACCTTCCATGATTAATCTGTAAATTACAGTAAATAAACACACACACCCGAAAAAATCCTTTATTAGAAATAAAAAACACAAACATATACCCTGGTTCACCACTTTAATCAGCCCCAAAAAGCCCTCCATGTCCGGCGTAATCCAGGATGCTCCAGCGTCGCTTCCAGCGCTGCTGCATGGAGGTGACCGGAGCTGCAGAAGACACCGCCGCTCCGGTCACCTCCACGCAGGTAATGAACACAGCCGCGCGATCAGCTGCTGTCACTGAGGTTACCCGCTGTCACTGGATCCAGCGGTGGCCGCGGGTAACCTCAGTGACAGCTCAGCTGATCGTGCTACTCACCGCCGCTCCTATCACCTCCACGCAGCAACTGAGGTGAGTAGCGCGATCAGTTGAGCTGTCACTGAGGTTACCCGCGGCCACCGCTGGATCCAGTGACAGCGGGTAACCTCATAAACATAAGATAAAACGTCAAGACTGGGCCAAGAAATATCTCAAGACAGATTTTTCAAAGGTTTTATGGACTGATGAAATGAGAGTGATTCTTGATGGGCCAGATGGATGGGCCAGAGGCGGGATCAGTAAAGGGCAGAGAGCTCCACTACGACTCAGACGCCAGCAAAGTGGAGATGGGGTACTGGTATGGGCTGGTATCATCAAAGATGAACTTGTAGGACCTTTTTGGTTTGAGGGTGGAGTGAAGCTCAACTCCCAGACCTACTGCCAGTTTCTGGAAGACAACTTCTTCAAGCAGTGGTACAAGAAGAAGTCGGTATCGTTCAAGAAAGCATGATTTTCATGCTGGACAATGCTCCATCACATGCATCCAACTACTCCACAGCGTGGATGCCCAGTAAAGGTCTAAAAGATGAAAAAATAATGACATGGCCCCCTTGTTCACTTGATCTGAACCCCATAGAGAACCTGTGATCCCTCATAAAATGTAAGATCTACAGGGAGGGAAAACAGTACACCTCTCGGAACAGTGTCTGGGAGTCTGTGGTGGCTGCTACACGCAATGTTGATCATAAACAGATCAAGCAATTGACAGAACCTATGGATGGTAGGCTGTTGAGTGTCATCATAAAGAAAGGTGGCTATATTGGTCACTCATTTTTTGGGGTTTTGTTTTTGCATGTCAGAAATGTTTATTTCTAAATTGTGTGCAATTATATTGGTTTACCTGGTGAAAATAAACAAGTGTGACGGGAATATATTTGGTTTTTATTAAGTTGCCTAATAATTCTGCACAGTAATAGTTACCTGCACAAACAGATATACTCCTAGATAGCCAAATCTAAAAAAAAACACTCCAACTTCCAAAAATATTAAGCTTTGATATTTATGAGTCTTTTGGGTTGATTGAGAACATAGTTGTTGATCAATAATAAAAAAATCCTCTAAAATACAACTTGCCTAATAATTCTGCACACAGTGTATATACAATAGGAGACTATGTGGGGCTCATAATGCATTTAAGAGACTATGTGGCTTTGTGAGGGCTCATACTGTATTTAGGGGGCTATGTGGCTTGTATTGTCTATAAGGAGCTATGTGACGACTCATACTTTATATATACAGTAAACTACACATTATATTTTTTATTATAATCAATATTAACCCAGTAATCAATATAAAAGATTATATTTATCCACTGTATGATATGCTCAGAGAGAAATGTAAGGGTTGGTCTTTGGTCCCTTTATCTGCAGCAGGGTGAATTAACCTCCTTAAGATCTTTCCAAATACCTTTACATATTGACATGTTGGACCACTCTTCTATGATGGTCTGACAAATCTTTTTAATAAAGCTACACAGTTTAGTGATTTATGTGGGGTTTCTCGAGGCCTAAGCTTAATAATAAAACACTAGAAAGATTTAAGAATCAAGGAATAATCTGCATTACCTGATATAGTTTTGTATTATCTAGCTCCGGGGTGGGCATTTCATTTTCGTGAGGGGCCACATGAGAGACAGTGACTGGTGTGGAGGGCCAAACTAATAGGCTGTATTAAATATTCAATATCAGAATTACAATATTTCACAATTCTGATATCATAATTATGTATAATTATATGTATACATAAATATACTGCAGCGTATCTAGGAGGCAGGTGGAGCAGTTGCCCAGGCCGCAGGTGGCAGGGGGGTGCCATAAGGCCACCTGATGCAGCGGCAGCCGGCTCACAGAAGGTGCAGCTATCAAGCTCCCAGTGAGTCACTCCTCAGCTCTGCATAGGGAGAAGAAGTTTGGTGTAATAATTTGCTCCACTGGAGCTGAAGACACTGAAAATTTATGCTAATTAATGGAAGGGGGGAAGAAATTTAAGTATACAGTATGGGGAGAGCAGGTGGGGGAATGTATGTGACACACTATGGGGAGTGATGGAGGAGTGTTTACCGACATAATATGGAGAGCAAATGGGGAGGGAAGAAATTTGAAGACACAGTATGAGGAACGAGGGGGGGAAGAAATTTGAGGACTGTATGAGGAGTGAGGAGGAACAAATTTGAGGACAAAGTATAGGGAGCAAGGAGGGGAATTGAGGACACAGTATGAGGAATGAGGGGGATGAGTGCGAAGGTCATGAGGAAATGGTATAGGATGAGAAATATGTGAGGGGGCACAGAATAGAGACTAGATAGTGTGGGGGACAGTGTGAGGCTACAGTAATACGGGGACAGTATGTTGGGGAAGGGGAGTGTGATGAGGGTGCACAATATAGAGACTGGGTACTCACAGAGTGGGAGAAGACAGTATAAAGAGGGGGCCTATTATGGAAAGGAGAGGGCAGTGTGGAGGGAATGTACCATAAGATGGACAGTGTGTGCATCATATTTTGTGCAGGAAACACAACGAGGAGCAATCATTTATTCTGGGGCACAGTATAGGACAGATATTTATATATATTCAGGAACATTATAATGACATTTCTATTTTTAAGGGTATCATGCCGGGCGGGATGCGCTGCACAAGACCGGACAAGACTGAAGTCTGCAGAGATGAGCTGTGAATGTGAAAAGTTAGTGTGATGCCCTGGCAAAACCAGGTAGTCACAGAAGTAGTCCACCCTCCTTGATTCCAACACCACAACCCACAACCTGGTACAACACACAGCCATTAAAGCCTGGCCACCCCTTCATGACAATAGTGACACACCAGTGAGCGGGACCAGGCGGATGGGAGCACCCACCTAGGGGTCCTGAGTTGTCAGGGGTGGGAACACAACAGTTGAGCTGAGTTCAGATCAGTTAAAGTCTAGTCAAGTACTGACGAGGAGTGGAAGTGGAAGTCTGACAGTGGAGTCAGGGGTAGGGGCCTCTGGACTACCGGACTAGGTGGCAGATGGCAAGCAGGACGATAGGCAATGGAGATCCGGTCGCGGGAGACCTTAAGTGGACCGGGGCAGGGTTGTAGCCCGCCAGTGCCGACAGCGGGAATCTGGTCCAGAGGCCGTGCACAGTCGGGGTACCTGGACCCTAGAACGAGGAGGGTTGCAAGCCCCCTTGTTAATTGACCAGTCGGGGACAAGGTTTCAGGCCTTTTTCCACAGAAGCCCAGAGAGTGAAACGGAAGCCTAACGCGGGGGATAGGGTGTCCGTCAGAACCCACAGAAATCCCAAGGGTCAGATTTTGCGGGCCACAGCTCCCAAACATACACAGTATGTGGACTTCCCCATTCCAAGCGGAGTACAGGAGGAAGGGACCCCTGTTTGCTACACTCGGGTGTGGGACCTGAATACACCCGCCAAAGGCAACCGGTCACTTGCAACTTGGTTTACCACCGGACTTGTGCGTGATTCTTTGAACTGTCAGAACACCATTGCCCCCCGGTCCAACCCGGCACGCCACCTCCAGCAGCCAATACTCCCGTGTACCTGGGCCCCGGGACTACACCTCCCCTACCCGTGGAGGGGATCCCACCTGGCTGCTCTGCTCCATCGGCCCCGGGCGCCCCATCACCAGGCAGCGGCGGTGTTACCAATACCTCACCGCAACCCATGGGTGGCGTCACCGACACATCAATCCCCTGTAAATACTCCCTTCCTACGGTTGTGAGGACGGACGGCTGTGCGAGCCCGGGTCCGGTCACCACTCGAGCCGCAGTAACGAACTCGGATCCGAGCAGTCCCTGCAGCGTCCGCAACATTATCATGGCGTCTGGACAAGATGAAGAAAAGAAAGAGCAGTCATCACATAGCCACTACACTCATATGCAATTTTCATACTTATAGACATGTGATAACTACCTTTTCTTCCTGCTTCTCTCAGTTTTCAGTGATCAATGAGAGAATTAAGAAAAGCAGCTGGTTAGCTCATGACTAGAGTTGAGCGCGGTTCGCGGTTCGAGGTTCTCCAGTTCACGGCTCGAGTGATTTTGGGGGCTGTTCTAGATCGAACTAGAACTCGAGCTTTTTGCTAAAGCTCGATAGTTCTAGTTACGTTCGAGAACGGTTCTAGCAGCAAAAAGCAGGACTTTTTACAGCTACAGTGTGCAGGAGCCATCGCTGGCAGCCTGCCAGAAGCTGGTAACCAAGATAAACATCGGGTATCCAAGCAAAGCGCTTTGGTTAGTAACCCGATTTTTATCCTAGTTACGTGCAGGAAGCCCACACTTCCCCGCTCAGCTCACTCCGCCCCCTCCTGCACGCGGCATGTACACATACATACACACACACACACACACACTCACACTCACCTGTCCCCAGCAAAGCAGTCCACGACACTGATGTCCTCAGCGCCACCCACTTCGCACTCCGCCGCCAGCACACATGGCTCCGCCCACCTGGCACTCTGCACACATGGTCTCGCTCGGCTTACCTGCGGTGATGAAGTCCCGACCTCAGCGCTGTCACTGTCCTCCATGGCCGCCGCTTGTCACATCACCTTCTCTCGCTTCCGACCCGAGACTGACTAGCGGTGACGTCACGGGCCACTCGCGATACTTAGCTGTGAAGGCGGCGGTCATTGAACTCAGTGACAGGTGCTGTCAGCAGTGCAGGAGATCAGCGCAGGTAATGTACCTCGCTGACAGCAGCACTTGTCATCCCCTGCAGTGACCTGGGCTGACCCATTGATGTTAGCTCAGGTCACTGCACTGCTCTCCCAGCCAATGGGGAACATCCTGCTCTTCATTGACTGGGACAGTGTGGATCGTCATGGCAACCCCTTGGATTACACCAGACCTGGATTTGTTTTTCTTTCTAATAAATTGGTTAAAGAGGGAATGTATTGGGGAGTGTTTTTTCAAATAAAAATGTGTTTGTCGTCTATTTTTTTTTATTACTGACTGGGTTGGTGATGTCGGGTATCTGATAGACGCCTGACCTCACCAACTCCAGGGCTTGATGCCAGGTGACATTACACATCTGGTATTAGCCCCATATATTACCCTGTTTGCCACCGCACCAGGGCACGGGATGAGCTGGGGCGAAGCACCAGGATTGGCACATTTAATGGATGCACCACTTCTGGGGCGGCTGCGGCCTGCTATTTTTAGGCTGGGGAGAGTCCAATAACCATGGACCTCCCTAGTCTGAGAATATCAGACCCCAGCTGTCTGCTTTACCTTGGCTGGTGATCCAATTTTGGGGGACCCCTATGTGTTTTTTTTAAATTATTTATTTAATTTAAAATAACAGCGTGGGGTGCCCTCAGTTTTGGATTACCAGCCAAGGTGAGGCTGCCAGCTGTGGTCTGCAGGCTGCAGCCGTCTGCTTTACCCTAGCTGGCTACAAAAATAGGGGGAAGCCTACGTCATTTTTTTTTTTAGCTAAATACAAAGCTAAGCACCCCTTAGTGCCACATGAAAGTCACCAAAGGGTGCAAAATTACAAAATGCAGGAGAGTGGGACATTATGTGTCTTTCTGCCATTATAATGACAGAAAAGACTGATATGAAGTGCACAAGCACAAGAAAAACACCAGAGCGCTCTACGCTGTGAAAAGCAGTAGAAAATGGCACTGGAGTGAACATGTGACCGCCTCATGTAGGATGAAGCTATGGATCCTGGGTAAATTTATGTATTTTCCCTCCTTCAGTTTTTTTGCAGTACACAAAAAAAACGGAAGGCACACGGATGACATACGGACCATCTACGGAACGGAAACGGATGCCACACGGATGCACCCGTGAAAAAAAACGGTCTGTTTTTTGCAGACCGCAAAAATGGATCGGTCGTGTTAATGTAGCCTTATTCTGATCTGCCATTTATAAACAGCAGGCAGAAATAAGTGAATAACGCCCCCCAGCGTCAGAAAATCTCCGGGGTTTCAGGGCTAGCTGAGACCCTGGAGATTATGATTCAGGACGGTTTTTCCGGTCCCGCTCACGTGATCACAGGTATACAGCGTATACCGATTATCACGTTATAGTAAATGACAGCATCGGTAAAAAATTATTTATCTCCTATCTGGCATGAACAAACATGATAAATCTCCTCCCCGGTCCCCCGGTGTCGCGAAAGTGCCCCCCCTGATGCCCTCCCAGAAATCCAAGATGGCCGCGCGCACAGCAGCGCGCCGGCCGCATTCACCCTACTCCTCTGATTTCTGTCGCATGTGCCATGACACATGCGACAGAAAACTCCTCCCCAGGCCCTGCCAGGTCACCCCCTATAACCCCACCGGTGTTCCCCGGTGTCCCACGGTACCTGTGCAGCGTTGATCCCCCCACGGCCCTCTCCTTCACAATAGACGCTGCCGCATGCACAGAGCGGCTGTCAGCTCAGCTTCCTGTGTTCAGACACAGTGAGTGGTGGTTATGCATCTGTAAGCTAAATGGGCGGCATGGTGGCTCAGTGGTTAGCACTGCAGTCTTGCAGCGCTGAGGTCCTGGGTTCAATCCTCACCAAGGACACCATCTGCAAGGAGTTTGTATGTTCTCCCCGTGTTTGCGTGGGTTTCCTCCAGGTACTCCGGTTTCCTCCCACACTCCAAAGACATACAGCGCTATGGAATTAATAACGCTATATAAATGAATAAATTATTATTATTACTGCAATGCCCTGCTCATGAGGTAAGGAACATAATTGATCAGGAGAGCTATATACTACCTTTCCAAATGGAGGGATTTGCTTTTATAGTTTCCCTGCTGAACGACTACCAAACATGAGAGTCCGTTATACGCCACAAGAAAACACATCTAAATAGCGAGCTCTGTTGTTAAGTATTCATTCAGCTGGATAACTGGACTTAAAGGGGTATTTCATCTCCAAGATCCTATCCCCAATATATAGTAGGTGGAATAGCAATAATATCAGCAAATACCAATATTTGGAAATGTAGAATAGTTCTCCTGATTAGGCATGCCCTTACCTCATGAGCAGGGCATTGCAGCTTTGGTAGCAACCATTACGACATGGACTCTGCTGCTGTGGACCCGGGGAGAGTGAGTGCAGATTCATTGCACCCACACTCCTCACATGAAGGGTCTGCACTCCTAGAAAATGGGGGATACGTTCCCTGAGTGTCTCCCCCCCATATTCTAGACGGTCCAGAGTTGTCGTGGGACCCCTTTATTTTTTTTCTTACAATAAAATGGTGAAAGAGGAAATGTTTTGGGGACTGTTTTTTCAAATAAATTTCTTTTGTCGATTTTTTTTTTGTTAGTACTGACAGTTTATGATGTTGGGTATCTAATAGACGCCATGACATCACAAACTGCTGGGCTTGATCTCAGGTGACTTTACAGCTAGTATCAACCCAATTTATTACCCCGTTTGCCACTGCACCAGGGCACGGGATGAGCTGTGGTGAAGCGCCAGGATTGGCGCATCTAGTGGATGCGCCACGTCTGGGGTGCCTGTGGCCTGCTATTTTTAGGCTGTGAAGGCCCAATAACTATGGACCTTCCCACCCTGAGAATACCAGACCACAGCTGTCCGCTTTACCTTGGCTGGTGATCCAATTTGGGGGCGACCCTACTTTTTTTGTGTAATTATTAATATTTATAAAATAATTATAAAAAAGAGCCTGGGGGGACCTCCACATTGGATCCCCAACCACGGTAAAGCTGCCAGCTGTGGTTTTCAGGCTACAGACGTCTGCTTTACCCTAGCTGGCTATCAAAAATGGGGGGACCCAATGTCAATTTTTTTTAACTATTTTTTAAATAGAAAAAATGAATGGGCTTCCCTGTATTTTGATTGCCAACCAAGGTAACGGCAGGCAGATGGGGGTGGCAACCCATAGTTGTCTGCCTTATCTGCGCTGAGAATCAAAAATACCGCGGAGCGCTACGTCATTTTTTTTAAAGATTTATTTTTACAGCACTGTGATGTCCAGCAATCAAAATACAGGGAAGCCCATTTTGTTTTTAGTTATTTAAATAAATAATTAAAAAAAATATATATGGGCTCCCGCTGCATTTTTTGTATTGCTAGCTAAGGGTAATCCAAGCAGCTACTGGCTGCTAACCCCCACTAGGTGTTACCTTCACTGGCAATGGAAAATCCAGGGAACCTTTTTTCATTTTTTTTGCCAAAAAACTACAAAAAAAGGACGTGAGCTTCGCCATATTTTTGTATGCTAGCCAGGTATAGCAGGCAGGTGCTGGAAGAGTTGGATACAGTGCCAGAAGATGGTGCTTCTATGAAAGTGCCATTTTCTGAGGCGGCTGCAGACTGAATTTCGCAGCAGTGGGGCCCAGAAAGCTCAGGCCAACCTGTGCTGCGGATTCCAATCCCCAGCTGCCAAGTTGTACCTGGCTGGACACAAAAATGGGGCGAAGCCTACGTCATTTGTTTTCTAATTATTTCATGAAATAATAAAAAAAGGGCTTCCCTTTATTTTTGGTTCCCAGCCGGGTACAAATAGGCAACTGGGGGTTGGGGGCAGCCGTACCTGCCTGCTGTACCTGGCTAGCATACAAAAATATGGCGAAGCCCACATAATTTTTTCAGGGGGCAAAAACTTCTGCATACAGTCCTGGATGGAGTATGCTGAGCCTTGTAGTTCTGCAGCTGCTGTCTGTCTGTATGGAGAAGAGCAGACAGCAGCTGCAGAACTACAAGGCTCAGCATACTCCATCCAGGACTGTATGCAGAAGTTTTTTGCCCACCAAAAAAATGACGTGGGCTTTGCCATATTTCTGTATGCTAGCCAGGTACAGCAGGCAGCCACGGGCTGCCTCCAACCCCCAGTTGCCTATTTGTACCCGGCTGGGAACCAAAAATATAGGGAAGCCCGTTTTTTTTAATTATTTCACTTATTTCATGAAATAATTAAAAAATAAATGACGTGGGCTTCGCCCCATTTTTGTGTCCAGCCAGGTACAACTAGGCAGCTGGGGATTGGAATCCGCAGCACAGGTTAGCCCGAGGTTTCTGGGCGCCTCTGCTGCGAATTGCAGTCCGCAGCCGCACCAGAAAATGGCGCTTTCTTAGAAACGCCATCATCTGGCGCTGTATCCAACTCTTCCAACAGCCCTGAAGCCGGGTGGCTTGTTGGGTAATAATGAGTTAATACTAGCTTTGTTTTACTAGCTAGTATTAAGCCAGAGATTCTTAATGTCAGGCACGTGTGACCCAGCCATTAAGAATCTCCAATAAAGGGTTATAAAAAAGACACCACACAGAGAAAAAAATACTTTCATAGAAATAAATACACAGACACATTGGAGACTCCATATTATTACCCCCTGTCAGCCCTCCACGATCCATGGTCTTCTGTCTTTCTCGTTCAACAAATGCAGCTCTGCTCCATCACTGCTGCATGGGGGAAGACGCTGCTTCCCGTGCAGCCTTCACTCCGTGAGAGATCAGTGCTGCTGGCTGTAACAGCTGACAGACGCGTTACCATAGCAACGGTGTTCCGATCATGTAATTCCCGGAGCTGCGGTTAGCGGTGACGTCACCGCTAACTGCGTTGCTATGGCAACGGTGATCTCCATTAATGACCGGCTGTGTCAGCCGGTCCCTAATGGAACGGGGAGTCGACTGTGTGCTAGAGCATGTCGCCGGTACACGGCGATACACAAATGTGCACCGTGTACCGGAGAGTGCAATGACAGGACCTAGGACAGGACATGACGTCAAAGCCATGTGACCAGTCTGTAGCCAATGAGATAATAGCCACGTGACTGGTCACATGGCTATTTTGACGTCACGATAGGTCCTGCATCACTGCTGGCAATGCTGGTCACCGGGAGGATTCAGCGATCATCGGATGAAATAGCGGCAGGAGACAGAGTGCAGGAGGGATCGCGGGGACCGGTAAGTGTTATGGCAATGTTTATTAACTGCATGTGTACATTTATAATGCGTTTTTATGTGTTTGTGATTGCCTCCCATTATTTCCTATTGGTTCGAGTTCGGTTCGTTGAACGTTCGCCGAACTGAACTCGAACGAGACCTCCGTTCGACGAACCGAACTCGAGCCGAACCACGGCCGGTTCGCTCATCTCTACTCATGACTGTAAGTAAGCAAATTGCATATGAATGATTAGCCACATGACTTCTACTCAAACCGTGTGTGTGGAAGGGGGGCAAACAGAATTCTTGCCACGCTTGCCGGAAAACATAGATTAACCTCTGAAATATGTGTATAATTAAACATATTATCATAAATCATAATTATGAATTCCAGATATTTATGTTTACTAACCACTCACAGCCATTGAGCTATAGGGCCAAGTGTATCATATCTCATTTGAATTACAACTAATTTGATCCAATTTATAGTGAGGCCTGAGAACGCTCAAAATTGGTTGATCAAGACAAATGTGCTAGGTAATTAAAGGGGTTGTCCAGATTTGGGGTACAAGTCTGCAATAGGTTTATGTGACAGCAGACTTGTAATCCTCACAGTGTGCAGTGCACGTGCTCTCAGTATTCTCAGATGCCGGCAACTGGAGCAGGCCGTGGTGTCACTGCAAGGTTGTGGTTTGCATACTTCCAGCCACTTTACACCTAGAAGTATCTGGCCTTGCTCAATTCATGTGACCGCAAGCATGCAAAATGCATAATTGTGGTTATACACCCGCACAAGAGAATCCATCTGCAGTGATATAGAGTGTTCATTCTGCAGTGAGCAAAGAGATCTGTTAGTAAGACAAGCGGTCAGCAGCCTTCCGTTGCGTAACAGCTTTTCTGAGCAGGGAACACATTATCGTAGTAATATATCAATTTTTTTTTAAAAGCTTTTTGCATATTGTGGACCATGTGTACGTGTGGAGCATACGTGTGCCTGTTTGCTCCACAAGTAGACAAGTCCACGTTTTCTCCTGCATCACAGGTGTCACATGGAACGCAAACGGGTCACACGTAACACAAACGGACCACACGGATGTGTTCCGTGTGACACGCGCTGGAGAAAACACATGTATCTGCGAGAAAAAAAAAACCTTTACTCACCTTCTCCAGCCCTCCTGTCTCTGCCGCTGCTGTCACTTGCTTTCGACGGCCGTTCATTATGCTCATTGCATATTCAATTCACTGAGGCCGGAAGCAGCAGCAACGGGGAGTCGGCAGGACCGCAGACTGAAGATCAGCACCACGGAGAGCAACGCCAGGGATAGGTGAGTAGAAAGTTCCCGTTCTCCGTGTGTTATCACGGATAACACACAGAGAAAACACGTGTGCCGTACACACAATACACCGAGAACAATCCGCATCTTTGACACGTCCGTGATTTTCACGGGCGTGTGACAGAGGCCTTAGAGCGCAAAAAAATAAGCCGTCATCCAGCTCCAGATCCCTAAAAATTAAAATGTTATGTGTCTCGGAAAAAGGCGCTTTTTTTATGTTTTTTTTTTACAAACTTCAGAATTTTTTTTCCCCAATAAATAATAATAAAATAATAAAAGTAAAACTGAACTGCAGAACTGACTGCCTGGTCAGTTTTATTGTATAGAGAATATGGTAAATAAAAAAAACAAACAACAAAAACTGTGGAATTGCACTTTTTCTGCAATTTCACCACACTTAGTATTATTTTCCCATTATCTAGTACACTAAATGGTAATATTAATGCTTTCATTCAAAATTACAACTCATCCCGCAAAAAAACAAGCCTTTAAATGGCTAAGTTGACGGAAAAATAAAATGCTATGACGCTTAGAAGAAGGGGAGCGACAAACTAAAATGAAAAATGGAAAATCATTGGGTAGTGAGGGGTTTTACTATGAACAAAATACATTTAAATCAATAGATTTTAGAATAATAATACATTCCACAATTGGATGTGTTTAAAAAAATGTTTCTGTGCTGAGATAATCTTATAATTGTGTCTCTGCTGTGTACTGTGTAATGGCTGTGTCTGACTGTACAGGAACTTGGTCTGATTATATTGCATCTCCTGGGCCAGAGAGGAAGCAAAAGAGAATCTACAGACGTGCCAGTAAGGGATCGCATTCGCAGCAGCTGATACTTTCTCTAAGGTAAAACTTTTCTTAAAAAAACAGGCAGGGAAATGTTTTAACTTGCAGCAAAAATCAGCTGCTATCACGTGTTTCCATGTCTGTATACTCTGTATGCGTCCGTCCCTGCCCAGGAGCTGTGGTATGATCAGACCATGTTCTTGCAGAGGCAGACACATCAATTACACCACACATAGCAGGGGCACATTTAATAAAACATTGAAATTATGTCATAATATGGAGGTTGTACAAAAACGCAGAAAGGAAGCAGGGGCGTGAATGTCGCCCCCTGTATGCAAATTGTTACATGGCCTCCTTTGAGGTGAAAGTGGCCTCCTTTGAGGAAAAAGTGGTCCATCCCAATATTGTCCAACCTATGACATATTATGACATGTTTTACAATCTAAACTCATTTTCTGTTTATTTTTGTTATATTTTCTCAGTGAACTGATGAAAGTCCATACAGGACTGAAACGTCTGAGCTGTATATAGTCTGTACTTTCAATAAATCATTATTTCTACAATTGGAGTGCCAAGTGTCAATATTGACTATTCAATCTGAAAAAGGGCAGAGAGTGACTGTTTCCTTTTTTGATCAAAAATAGTATTTAACTCCTTTACAACGGCTGTATGGATTGAAACGGTGGCAGTAACGGGTACTTATTCCACGGTAAGAAAAAAGTGAATAGCGCCCCCCAGCCTTGGAAAATCTATACAGTTTCAGGTACCAAGGGGTAGCTGAGATCTGGGAGATCACGATCCGGGCCGTTTTTGTCCGCCCCCAAGTCACGTGATCACCATTATACACTGTATAATGGTGATTCTATTACAGGGAATAGCAGCGCCGGAAAAAATTATTTATCTCCCACCCGGTATGATCAAACATGTCAGATGAAAGATAAACTCCCTCCTCCGGACCCCTCCTCCCAATCATCTATAATGGCAGGTGCACAAGTTGTGCTACCGGAGCAAGCATCCTCCTTCTCTGATTTCTCTCTCAAATAACATGTCAGATGGGAGAGAAAAGTCCTTTCCAGGTCCCCCGTCAACCCCCGGCCCCTCCTGTAGCGCTGAGTTCCTCGTGACCCCTCCTTCACTTCTTCTTCTGAAAAAATGGTGGACGTATGTGTGACGCCCTGGCCTATCAGGTCATCACAGGGTGCCGTGCAATCTGCCCTTCTGTATGGTACCCACTCCTCCTTGGTTACGGGACCTGTCCATTTGGTGTTTGGACTGTCACAGGGAGGGACCACAACGTGGAAGGTTGGGTCCCCGCTGCCACTAAAACCGGTGGCGTCCCCTGTGGCAGACGAACTCTAAGTAAAATTGTTTGAAACGGTTTAAGTAAAGGTGCCTCCCTATAAGGGATGAATGTTAATAAAAATGTTATTCATGTTAACCCTTTTTCTTCAGTTAATAAAATGCTTAGTGTCCTGTAGCTCGCGGATGAGCTACGTTTAACCAAGGGGGAATGTGACTCCCTGGTCTATCAGGGTGCCGTGCAATCTGCCCTTCTGCTTGGTACCCGCTCCTCCTTGGTTACGGGTCCTGTCCATTTGGTGTTGCTAACAACAGGTATATACAAATCCTGGGGAACACTCTGCATCACACCCACCAAACACCCATTGGGCAGCATGAGGGGAATAGGGCCACCCAGATGGAGGGATGGTAGAAGGAGGGCCGGAAGTGGCAGTTTGTGAGTAGAGAGTTGAGGTTCAGCGGTGACAGTGAGAGGTCACGCTGGGGAGCTGGGCTCCTGCACCCGTCCCAGGTGCCAGATGTTGGCCTGGAAGGAGCTGGAACCCCGGTCGCAGGGTGTAGTGACAAGGGGCACGGTACTGCCAAGGAGGGCAGTTCGGCGGCTTTGTGCTACAACCGGGCAGGGGCCAGGGCACGACGGGGGTACGCGGACCCTAGGCTGGGAAGTAGCTTTATGCAGCCCAGTAATTCACCCGACGAGGACGGAGTCTTCACGAGCCATTCTCCACCCGCTCCAGAATCGGGGTACTAGCGCAACGAGGGGGATAGGACTTCCCAAAATCGTCAAGAAAATCTCAAGCGTGAACCCTGAGAGCAAGCTCACCCTGCTAGCCACGCAGGTGAGCGGGATCCGAGCAGTCATAGGCAAAAGGGACCCACAAAGAGTTAAACACTGTGCCAAAGGACAAGGCTTCAGACCAACCAGCAACGCCAAAAGGGCACAGACCCAGCGTGCTCTAACAACAGCAGCAGGACATTCCAGGACTTTGGTTTACCCGGTGTCTGTGTCAGCGTATCTGGACTGTGTGAGTACATTGTGCCCCTTTGCCCCAACGGGTCCCCAGCCATTCCTATCACCGAGCTCCAATAGATAAGATAACTGTGGAAAGATAAGGCGCAAATAGGGTCTTACCCGGTATACACGTGGAAGTGAATACTGGCAGGTCAACTCACCTGGTTCGGTTGTGCCAGTCACAACCCCTTTCAAAGCATGTAAATCACGATGTGATGGTGTGGGAGGCAGCGGTCCCGCGGTGATGAGAAAATTCAAAAAGTGTAAGAAAGCAGGTTGATATACCGCGCCACACCACAGAAGCCAAAAGTTGTTTATTTTCACAGGTCTACGCGTTTCAGGGACATATCCGTCCCCTTCCTCAGGACAATGTACAGAAAATACTATATCTATATAGTATTTTCTGTACATTGTCCTGAGGAAGGGGACGGATATGTCCCTGAAACGCGTAGACCTGTGAAAATAAAGAACAAGGGATTTACTTTTAACAACTTTTGGCTTCTGTGGTGTGGCGCGGTATATCAACCTGCTTTCTTACACTTTTTGAATTTTATCACCGAGCTCCGGGACACCTTCCCCCCTGCCCACGGAGGGGTTAACATCTTAAGCTGCCAGCCCATCGCTCCCGGGTGCTCCCTCTCCAAACGCAGCAGCGGTGGTATCCTGCCTTAACACACACCGTGGGTAGCGTCACGAACACTATCCAATCCACCATATCCAACAAAAACACCCCCTTTTTATTTTGAGAGGCCGCGCGACCCCACCTCGGGTCCGGAGACCCCTGGAGCCACTGAGGATCCGGATCCCAGCACGTCGGTTGTCGCGGGGGAGGCACATATGTGTGGAGAGCCAACTCTTAGCCGGCTCTCTGCGAGCAATGAGACTGAGGTTACTGCAGTTCATTCTGCCCTCGGTGTGACCCGGGGAATGTGCCTGTAGTATTTTCACTTAGGTCACTGCATGCACACTCCTCAAATTAACTACCTGCATTTCCAGAACATGGGTGAAGCGCCAATCCCTGCCAGGTCCGGGGGGGCGCCCCTCCTTTCACCTGCCCGATTCCAACGTGGCTCCCACGCGTGCTCCCGCTCCAGCCTATGGCAGCGGTGTCATTCCGCTCTCCTGCCCCGCAGCTCCGCAGCCTCCTCTCCTGCTCCAGATCCTCCCGCGGTCTCTTCACGCTCACAGGCCAAGCACTCTGCTTCGGTCCCGGAGTCTGCTGCAACTTCTTCCTGCTTCGCGCACAGCCATGCCCCCTTTCTTAAACTGGTACCGTCCCATTACCTGGAAGTGACCTCAGAGGCCAACTGTTACCTAAAGGGTATTTTAGTCCACCTCCCCTGACAGGAGGTGCCTAAGCAATGTTGCCTGTAGAGCGTTGCTAGTTCTCAGGTCTCCAGTTCTTACTGTGTCTAGTCCCTGTTCCAGTCTCTAGTTACTAACCTCTGTTTAGTCCTAGAGCCTGCTCACCTCCATTTCCTGTGTGCTGTCATGTCATAGCCTCTACTGCAGTGTCATCCAACTGAGCTATCTCCTAACTGTCACCGCACCTGAGTCTTCACCACAGTACCGTCTCGTCCAGATCTACCCTTCAGTGCCATCTCATCTCTGCCTCCATCTTGAAGCCGCTATATCCCGGACTCCTGTACTGGACATTATCACCATATCCATCTGTAAGAGGCGGCCCCCCTCTGGTTCCTGGCTGCCGTGCATTTAGGCCTTCTGTTAGAAGCACCACACAGTCCTGTATAGGGGTTCGCTGCTTGTCGCTTACTCAGGGGAGTCCGGTACATGGTCCACCTCGACATTACTAATCCCGGGGTTTGATGTCAGCTGATATTTCAGCTGGTATCAACCCCTTATATTAAGCCATTTGCTGGTGCACCAGGGCAGCGGATAAACTGGGGCAAAGCACCAGAATTGGGGCATATACCTGCTATTTTTAGGCTGGGAAGGGCCAATACCAGACCACAGCTGTCCGCTCTACCTTGGATAGCTGATAATCCAATCTGGGGGGGGCCCACAGTTTTTTTTTAATTATTTGTTTATAAATTATTTTTAAAAAAATAGCGTATAGCTGCATATACATATAAAACACCAAAAAGAGGAATAAAAATCCTCCAAAAATTAAGCAAAAACTCACAGACTAATGGCAGAAGATGTAAACTGCCCTGGCCAAAAAGACTAATGCACTACCAGGATGCAGCAAGACCTCCATTAAATGGAGACATCACAGGTGCAAAGGAAGATGGTAAAATTGCACACTTGTGGCTTGCATAGGTCACTGTTCACACATGCAGGTTCACAGTATCTGGTATGCAGCCTATTAGTTACGCCGATCACAGTAGATGCAAGCGGGCTGCACCAGTACTATATATGTGCTCCATGGTGGGACAGTGAGTATAGTATGCAAGGCTTAACATAAAGAGGCCCGACTGCATCCTGTATAAAATATTCTGTGCAAAAGAATAAATAAATATATGAGGTATTGGTAGGTAATATGGCCATAGTACGGAAGCCTAGTGATGAGCGAGTACCAAAAAGCTCGGGTGCTCGAGGCTCGGGCCGAGCATCCCAAGATACTCGTGTACTCGGCCCGAGCACCGAGCCCAATGTTATCCTATGGGAGACCCGAGTATTTTTCTGAAATGACCCCCGGCAGCATGTAGAAACCCTAAAAATGTCACAAAAGTCTCAGAAGAGTGCTCAAATGACATGGCAACAGCATGGGGAAGACCCCTTGAAGCATTTATCACTCAAAAGTCACAGCTGTGAACAATTTTGTCTGAGTTTTACGCCATTTTTACGGACTCACCAGAAAACCTTCCAAAATGACACCAAAATGAATTTTCATGGCGGAAATGTTAAGGGCACATACCCAATAGTGAGATAGAGCTGGTGTATGTTACTTTTTGAGATTAATACATGAAAGATTTTACGTAAAACATTGTGTGGCACTCCGATGTCCAAAACGCACGTTTTGTGCTTTTTACTAGCGATGTCGGTCATTTTTTTTTTTCATTCTATCTCCTGTCGGTCGGTCTCGCTCTGTCTGTCTCTCTCTCTGTCTTGTCTGTCCCCCTCTCACAGTCTGTCGGTCAGTCTCCCCCCTCTCTCTTACTTACCGTTCCCCGATCACTGCCGCGGCGCTGCACGGCTGTTCACTAAACTCTGGCGGCTTTTCCTCTTTTGAAAAAGCCGGCCGCTCATTAAACAATCTCGTATTCCCTGCTTTCCTGCTTTTCGGCGCCTATGATTGGTTGCAGTGAGACACGCCCCCACGCTGAGTGACAGGTGTCTCACTGCACCCAAACACAGCAGCCGGTGGGTGTGTGTATACTGTGCAGTGAAATAAATAATTAAATAATTTTAAAAAACGGCGTGCGGTCCCCCCAATTTTAATACCAGCCAGATAAAGCCATACGGCTGAAGGCTGGTATTCTCAGGATGGGGAGCCCCACGTTATGGGGAGCCCCCCAGCCTAACAATATCAGTCAGCAGCCGCCCAGAATTGCCGCATACATTATATGCGACAGTTCTGGGACTGTACCCGGCTCTTCCCGATTTACCCTAGTGCGTTGGCAAATCGGGGTAATAAGGAGTTAATGGCAGCCCATAGCTGCCACTAAATCCTAGATTAATCATGTCAGGCGTCTCCCCGAGATTCCTTCCATGATTAATCTGTAAATTACAGTTAAAAAACACACACACACAAAAAATCCTTTATTAGAAATAAAAAACACTAACAAAGTCCCTCATCACCAATTTATTAACCCCGACAAACCCTCCATGTCCGGCGTACTCCACAGTCCTCCAGCGTCGCATCCAGCTGTGCTGCATGAAGGTGACAGGAGCTGCAGAATACACCGCCGCTCCTGTCAGCTTCACACAGCAACTGAAGACAGCCGCGCGATCAGCTGAGCTGTCACTGAGGTTACCTGGATCCAGCGGTGGGTGCAGCGGTGGCCGCGGGTAACCTAAGTGACAGCTCAGCTGATCGCGCTACTCACCGCCGCACCGGTCAGCTCCACGCAGCAACTGAGGTGAGTATCGCGATCAGCTGAGCTGTCACTGAGGTTACCTGGATCCAGCGGTGGATGCAGCGGTGGCCGCGGGTAACCTAAGTGACAGCTCAGCTGATCGCGCTACTCACCGCCGCACCGGTCAGCTCCACGCAGCAACTCAGCAACTCAGGTGAGTATCGCGATCAGCTGAGCTGTCACTGAGGTTACCTGGATCCAGCGGTGGATGCAGCGGTGGCCGCGGGTAACCTCAGTGACAACTCAGCTGATCGCGCTACTCACCTCCGCTCCGGTCAGCTCCACGCAGCAACTAAGGTGAGTATCGCGATCAGCTGAGCTGTAACTGAGGTTAATCGCGGCCACCGCTGGATCCAGCGGTGGCCGTGAGTTACCTGACTGACAGCAGCTGATCGCGCTACTCACCTCAGTTGCTGTGTGAAGCTGACCGGAGCGGCGGTGTATTCTGCAGCTCCTGTTACCTGCATGCAGCAGAGCTGGACGCGACGCTGGAGGTCCGTGGATTACGCCAGACATGGAGGGCTTTGTCGGGGTTAATAAATTGGTGATGAGGGACTTTGTTATTGTTTTTTTTTTTCTAATAAAGGATTTTTCGGGTGTGTGTGTTTTTTAACTGTAATTTACAGATTAATCATGGAAGGTATCTCGGGAAGACGCCTGACATGATTAATCTAGGATTTAGTGGCAGCTATGGGCTGCCATTAACTCCTTATTACCCCGATTTGCCAACGCACTAGGGTAAATCGGGAAGAGCCGGGTACAGTCCCAGAACTGTCGCATCTAATGTATGCGGCAATTCTGGGTGGCTGCTGACTGATATTGTTAGGCTGGGGGGCTCCCCATAACGTGGGGCTCCCCATCCTGAGAATACCAGCCTTCAGCTGTATGGCTTTATCTGGCTGGTATTAAAATTGAGGGGACCGCACGCCGGTTTTTTTAATTATTTATTTATTTATTTTACTGCACAGTATAGACACGCCCACCGGCTGCTGTGATTGGGTGCAGTGAGACACCTGTCACTCAGCGTGGGGGCGTGTCTCATTGCAACCAATCATAGGCGCCTGTGGGCGGGGAAAGCAGGGAATATGAGATGGCTGTGTGCAGAGCACAGCGCGCCGGCCAGTATAAAGGCTCGGTCACGCTGGGCGGGCCGGCCAATCACTGCAATTCCACAACTAACAGGGCTGTGGCATTGCAGTGGTCTGCCAGCCAATCCCTGCATGAGGGCTGGCTCTCAAAAGAGCGCCAACATGCAGGGATGAAGACCACGAGTACAGCACGAGTATCGCGAAATTACTCGGTACCCGCCGAGTAGCCCGAGTACAGTGATACTCGTACGAGTACCGAGTAGTAACAAGCATACTCGCTCATCACTACTAAACACCCTTTAGTGCCACATGAAACTCCCTAACGGGTGCCAGCTTCAAATATGTAGGGGGTGGGACATTATATATGTATTTGACATCTATTTATCTATCTATCCTAGCTTTTTAGGCTGCATGCCCACAATTAGGGTTTGCAGCATTTTGGATGCAGAGTGTTTTCACTGCGTCCAAAATGCTGCGTTGTGCAGTACAAGCACAGTGGAAGGATTTTTAGAAATCCTATGCCCACTTTGATTCTTTTCTTTGCAGCTTAAACTGACTTGTGGCGAGGCTTTCGAGCTGCAGGATGTCAAGTTATGCTGTGGAGTGGAGACTAGAAAAGAAAAGAGCTAAAGTTTGCAGCGGCTTGAACCCTGATCGTAGGCATAGGCTGCTGTTGAAATTTAGTGTACTGGAAAACAGCAAAAAAATTCCAAGTGTGGAAAAACTGAACAAAAAGTGTGATCGCACAAAAATTTTTGGGATATTGTATTCACCATGTTCACTATATGGTAAAACTGATCAGAAACAAAATTCTCAACACTGAAACCAATTCGGTTTGCTGAGAGGTGGCCACCATGGACCAACCACTCAAACGGCACTACTCATAAGACATTTAGACAAACAGAAGGACAAGGAGTACAGTGCTATGCAGAAGTTTGAGCACCACTGGTCAAAATTACTGTTATTGGGAACAGTTAATTAAGTTGAAAATGAAATGATCTCTAAAAGGCATAAAGTTAAAGATGACACATTTCCTTTATATTTTAGGTAAGAACAAAAAAAAATATTTTCATCTTTAACATTTTAAAAACTACAAAATTGAAAATGGGCCAATGCAAAAGTTTGAACACCCTTGGAGATTTGTGTGCTCAGATAACTTTGACTATCATTTCAGACCTTAATTAGCCTGTTAGGTTTGTGACTTGTTCATTATCATAGTTAGGAGAGGGCAGGTGATGCAAATTTTACAGCTTTATAAAAACCCAGCTTCCTCTAACCTTGTGCAAATTAAACAACAGCCATGGGTTTTTCAAAGCAGCTGCCTAGCACTCTGAAAATCAAAATGGTGAAGGCCCACAAAGCAGAAGAAAGCTAGAAGAAAATAGGAAAGCGTTTTCAAGTTGCCCTTTCCTCAGTTCGCAAAGTAATTCAGAAATGGCACTTACAGAAACAGTGGAGGTCAGGATAAGGTCTGGAAAACCAAGCAAAATATCTGTGAGAGATGCTCATAGGATTGCTAGAGTGGCAAATCAGAACCTTCACTTCACTGCAAAAGTCCTTCAGGAAGATTTAGCCAAATCTGGAGTTGTGGTACATTGTTCTACTGTTCAGAGACACCTACAGAAATATGGCCTTCATGGAAGAGTCATCTGAAGAAAACCTCTCCTGCGTCCTAACCATAAAATTTAGCATCAGAAGTATGCAAAATAACATCTAAACAAGACATGTATTTTCGAAACAAGTCGTGTTAACTGATGAGGTTAAAATAGAACTCCTTGGCCACAATGATCAAACGAAATGTTTGGGGAAAAAAAGGAGACAGAATGTCATGACAAGAACATCTCGCCAACCATTAAGCATGGGGGTGGATTAATCATGCTTTGGGTTGTGTTCTATCCAATGGCACTGGGAACATTTCACGGGTAGAGGGAAAAATGGATTAAATTAAAGTTTATCAAATTCTTCAAGCAGACATAACACCAACTGTAAAAAAGCTGAAGTTGAAAAGAGGTTGACTTCTACAAATGGATATGGATCCTAAACACAATTCAATATCCACATTAGCCTATGTCAAAAGGTACAAGCTGAAGGTTTTACAATGACCCTCACAGTCCCCTGATCTGAACATCATTGAAAATCTGTGGCTAGACCGCAAAAGAGCAGTGCATGCAAGACGACCCAGGAATCTTACAGAACAAGAAGACTTTTCCAAGGAAGAATGGATGAAAATCCCTCAAACAAGAATTGAAAGACTCTTGGCTGGCTACAAAAAACATTTACAAGCTTTGATACTTGCCAAAGGGGGTGCTGCAGGATACTAACCATGCAGGGTACCCAATATTTTGCATTGGCCAACTTTATTTTTTGTTGTGAATTTAAAAATGTAAAAAATATATATATATATATATATATATATATATATATATATATATATATATATATATATATATATATATATATATATTTTATTTTTTTTTTGTCTAAAATGCAGAGGATATGTGTTATCCTTAACTTTATGGCTTTTACAGATAATTTCATCTTCAACTTGCTTAATTGTTCAGAATATCAGTAAACTTGACCAGGGGTGCTCAAACTTTTGCATGCCACTGTATATGTACAAAAATGACAAAATATTTTATTATGAAAAACCACAATAGAGTTGTTAGGCTATGTCCGCACTTTGCGTCATCCTAGTTGCAGTTCAAAACTCACCCTCTGGCAGTAATTGATTTTGCCAAAGTTGCTTTTGACCACAAAATAGCGCTAAAAACGCATGCGTACTTACCGCGGTTTAGCTGCGTTTTTAGCGCTTTTTACCTGCTTTTCCATTGCGTTTTGAAAGATGCGTTTTGAACATAAAGACACTGCTAAATAAAGTTGAAACAGTCAAAGACAATGAAAAAAGGGAAAAAAAAGGGACACATATATAATTATTGAAATAATAAAGAATATAGTTATATTTCATATAATTATTGCGATTTTATGCTATTTAGCAGTAAAATAGCAATATATTTATATTTTTCTTTAATTTAATTGTCGGACTGTGTGTGTGTGTGTAAAGGGACATATTATTCCATTATTTTAATGTCAGAAAAGCATTTGTTTTGGTAGTCCAAAACGCAGTGTTTCTGCTGCTAAAAAGCAGGTAAAACGCTGGAATTTTGATGATGGTTGCTTTTTGCTACTTCTCATTGACTTCAATGTTAACAAAACGCTGCAGAAATGGCAAAAACAACTGACATGCTGCTTCTTTGAACGCATGGTTTTTGCCACAAAATATGCAAATTAAACGCAGTGTTTTGAAACGCAAAGTGCGGTCAGGAAATCTTCCTTTTCCATAGACTATTATGGAAAATCAAAACGCATGCCTTTTGGCATGAAAACGCTGCAGCTCAAAACGCTGCGGAAACGCAGGTGAAAACGCAAAGTGCGCACATAGCCTAAGGCTATGTGCGCACTTTGCGTTGAGTTAGTTGCATTTCAAAACGCATCCTTTGGCAGAAATTTGGTTTTGACCACAAAAACGCTAAAAATATGCTTGCGTTTTACTGCGTTTTGGCCGCATTTTTACCGCGTTTTACATGCTTTTTCATTGTTTAAAGTCAGATGCATTTTTAATACAAATACACTACTAAATAAAGTTTAAACATTCAAACACTATGAAAAAAAAAAGATAAATATAATGATTAAAATCATATACAAAATTGCTAATTTTATTAAAATGATAACTGTGTTCTAATATTTATGTATAAAATTATGTTAATTTATTGATTTTCATTAATTTAATTGTCGGACTATGTGTGTGTAAAGGGACATATCATGCCCTTAATATAATGTAAAAAACGCATGCTTTTAATTTGTCAAAAAAGCATGTTTTCTGCATCAAAAAAGCATGTAAAACGCTAGGATTTTGATTTAGGTTGCGTTTTGAAACTTCTCAATGACTCTAATGTTAGCAAAATGCTGCCAAAATGGCAAAAACAATTGACATGTTGCTTCTTTAAACGCAGAGATTTTGACAAATTTTCAGCATCAAAAACACTGCGTTTTTAACAGCATTGTGCGCACAAGAAAGCCCCATTTCCCATAGACTTCGCTTTAAAATCAAAACGCTGCAGTTTAAAACGCTGCGGAAACGCATGAAAAAAAGCAAAGTGCGCATATAGCCTTAAAAGACAGATAAAACATCACCACAATGAATCATCTGGGGGATATATAATTACACAGTAATGACAGAGCACTTCTCAGAAAATAATCGCAATATACCAAATACCCAGGAAAAATGTATGTCCTGGAGATGAAAAATGTAAGGGTATCAGAATAGTAGTTAAAAGTAGATCTGAGAATCCCGACCATATATCTAGAGTTTATTCCAATGAGGGAATGACATTCATTGATTAATTCATTTTATATTTTGATCGGGCATTTCTTAACGCGGCGATACCAAATATGTGTATATTTTTCATTTTTTTAACCCTTTAATTTTCAATGGGGCGAAAGGGGGGTGATTTAAACTTTTAGGTTTTTATTTTTTAAAAAAAAATTTAACTTTTTTTTTATTCTACTAGTACCCCTAGGGGACTACATGGATCATCAATCCGATCGCTCTGCCATATCTTCAGATCACAGCTACAGAGCTGAGAACTGCAGATATGGTGCTTTACTCTTAATACTGGCATTATGCCGGCACTGAGAAAAAGTGACTCATGTTAGCTACAGGCGTCATCACATGACCCTTTGCTACCATGGCAACCACCGGAAGTCACGTGTGCACGCATGTAACTTCCGGTGGGGGCGGCGGTACGTAAATGTAATGGCCACGCGCATATACATCTCGCTGCCAGATTTTGGCAGCGAGATGTAAGGGGTTAAAAGTTGCAGGTGGAATGCGATTCTACTTGTAACTTGCAGCACACATGTCAGCTGTTGAAATCAGTACGTCATGGGTCGTTAAGGGGTTAAGGTGTTAATAAGTACCTTATGTTTATTTATATACTCTATTAATTTTTACTTATTTACAGCAAGGTATCTTAGGTTTTGTTTGCCTCGCTATAGTGAATGAATCCGTTGGGATTTCACCTCAATCATATATTTCAGAGATGTAGATGGAAACTCTAATATACAGAGGGGAAAAAAAGTATTTACCGTACTCAACCACCAATTGTGCAAGTTCTCTCACTTAAAAAGATGAGAGAGGCCTGTAATTGACATCATAGGTAGACCACAACTATGAGAGACAAAAGGAGAAAACAAATCCATAAAATCACCTTGTCTGATTTGGCCAAAAATTTTTTGCAAATTATGGTGGAAAATAAGTTTTTAGTCATATAAAAACATGCAAGATTTCTGGCTCTCACAGACCTGTAACGTCTTCTTTAAGAGGCTCCTCTGTCCTCCACTCATTACCTATGTAATGGAATCTGTTTGAACTTATCAGTATAAAAGACATCTGTCCACAAACGCAAACAGTCACACTCCAAACTCCACTATGGTGAAGACCAAAGAGTTGTCGAAGGACACCAGAAACAAAATTGTAGCCCTGTATCAGGCTGAGAAGGCTGAATCTGCAATAGGCAAGCAGCTTGGTGTGATAAAATCAACTGTGAGAGCAATAATAAGAAAAGAGATGAGAGAACCTGAACTTCGGTGTTCGATACAAACTCAGACTTTTCCATGAAAACAAAATTTGAGTTTGGAGTTTGGGAGCTTTTCGTATGCAAACCACTCATGCGAGCATCGCTGTGCTCGGGTATGCACGGTGCTCAGCGCAGTGCGAACCACTTGCAGTGTTTGAATGGCTCACACTGGGGGTAACAAGATCGTTATCCTATGTAGTGTGCACTCAAAAAAAAAATGGAAAAATCCCATCCTCCCCCAGAAATATTCTGTTTATGGCTAGCTGCATATGGGAGAACACTTGATCTGCCAATCAGTGACTGCAAATGAAGTTCAGGTAAAATCCACGTCCAAAACCAAACTTTTAAAATGTTTATATGGACCAGCAGAACTTAAACTTCCACGAGTGTGCTCATATCTATTCCAGAGTTATTACCGCATAAAGAGACACAGGTCAGAATTGAAAAAAAAATGTCCTGGTCATGAAGGTGAAAACAGGCTAAGAAGTGAAGGGGTTAATTTTCAAAAAGGAACCATACAATTTGTTGCACAACCTCTCCTAAGTTCGCCAATTCCCCAAATGTGGTTGAGAACTACTTTTGACGCACAATGAAAAGCTCAAAAGAAAAGGAAACCCATATTAATGTCATAATGTCACACTAGCAAAGCCCCTGAGATGCCAGAATGGCAGCAATGCCCTACAAGTGACCCAATTTTACAAAAAGCACCCCTCAATGAATTTATTAAGAGGTGCAGTAAGGATATTGACACAACAGATGTGTTACAAACGGTTATACTATTGGGCGGTGAAGAAATAATAATAAAAATAATTAAATTTTTGGCACTAAAATGCTGTTTCAGCATCAGATTTCCAATTTTCACAAGAGAAATAGCTAGTAAAAATGTGTTACACAATTTCTCCTGAACGTGGAAATACCCCACATGTGACTGTACAGCAATTTTTGGCAACGTGGTAAAGCTCAGAAGGGATGGAGAGCTATTTTAGTTTTGGAGCAGATTTTCCTAGTATAGTTTGCGGACTCCATTTTCAGAGCCCCTAAGTGCCAAAACAACAGAAACACCTTCAAGTGACCACATTGAGGAAATTACGCCCCTCTGACAATTTTGTAGCTGGAAAACACCCATAGAGTGAAACAGTGAATGTTGTAGAACTAAAAATTGCAGATAAACCCTTATAGAGCCCAGTACATTGTAGTGCCCATGCATTGTGCCCAACTCATACTTCTGGAGACACACCCCCAGTAAATTATGTGGCCTTTCCTTACTAGAACATTGCAAAACATGTGGATGTTTAGTGTGTTTTTTAGGGTACACTCACACAAGTGAAATGCGAGAAAATCTAGTATTGCACTCGGCTACATTTAAGACAATGGTGCAGCTCACATCTGCGAGTTTTTCTTCAGCCCTAATCAGACTGAGGAAAAACTCACAGCATGCTGTTAATGTCTGCGAGTCTCTTATCACTTGCACCCATACAAGTCTATGGATGTGAGTGAAACATCGGACTGTACTCAGATAACAGTCAAGTGCAATCTTGCGATCGCATCACAGGTGCAGAGAAAAGGCAGGGAGCACTTTCTCCCATCTCCTCCACTGTCTGTCTCTGCATATATTGCACTGTACTCAGATTACATGCAAGTGCAGTGCGATGTTTCACATGCTCCCATAGAGTTGCATGGGGTGCATGAGCCAAGAGTCACTGCAAAATGCAGCATGCTGCGATTCATTTTGCATGCCGCTATGGCATGAGAAATCAATTGCAGATGGACACTGCCCCATAGTTTTGCACTAGAGTCAGAGCAGTCCAATGTTTATCAGATTGCACTTGCTCACGCAAAACATGGAACCGTACCCTTAGGCTGCACTCACACGAACATATGAAAAAACGGTCCCATTCTTGTCCAGAAGAGGAGGACGATTGTTTTCTCACTTGTTATCCGTGTGCTCTCCGTGTGCAATCTGTTTTTTTCTCAGCAGCTATTAGTCATTTACAGTCATTTATCAAACCATTTACAGTCATGTACAGGACCATTTACAGTGTTCTGTGCTACATGATAGAATTGTATCCATAAAAACAGACGTCACTAGGATGGTCTGTGTGCTGTCCATGTGGCGTACGTTTTTTCCTTGCACCCATTGACTTGTATTGGCGAGTCTCGGACATTTTCAGGATATAATCACAGCTGTTGCGACTTTCGATGTGAGAAAAGCTGACCAACTGTTCTAGATATAAGAAGGGCACAACCTGTTGGGATCTCCCGGTATACAAGCTAGAGACATTTAAGGCAAAGAAAAAAGGGTATACCATACAGGGATCACCAAACACTAAATAGTTTGAAAAAGTGACAAAAACTTTATTGTACATATAGTGTAAACATGTCCTGGCTCAGAGAGCAACAAGAGCACAGAAAAGGACAGACATTAAAAACACTTAAAAAGCCCAACAAGGTATAAGGACATAAATCCCCAGCACACCAACCTCCTATTCAGATATTTATATAATCAGTACAGAATATCTGCATAAATAATGTGTGGTACAGAATTACCCTCCCCTCTAGCTGATATATAAAATGTCAAGTGAAGGAGATATAACAAGCCGGCAAATGATATCAAACATATAACAGTACATAGGAGCGTGCTCAAGTGTTGGCATAGCTCAAATCCAACTTAATATGAAACTTATACACGGCCTAGTCAGGTACAGAGGCTTGAAACAACAACTTATTGCCAGTGAGACGATAGATAATTGCACTCAAGCAGTATTCCTCTATGTATCCAGAAAGAAAGAAAAAAAAGGGTGATGAACACTGGACCTGACTAAACAATGAACAATACCGTGTAAACACCCCACATTCTCATTCATCAGTCAATATTTGTATTAAGGAGCAGGGCCATATCAACCAGATCCTATAATCCTACAATTAGACCCCCTTCACACGTCAGTGATTCTGGTACGTTTGTGCTTTTTTTATACGTACCAGAATCACTGACATACGCAGACCCATTATAATCAATGGGTCTGCTCACACATCAGTGATTTTTCACCGAACGTGTCTCCGTGCAGCGTACACCCGTGGCCTTGATTCTGCACGGAGACAAGTCAGTTTTTTCTGGCATCACTGATGACCCACGGACCACACTATGGTGTGATCCGTGAAACACGTAGCAGAAAATCACGGACATATTAAATATTAAATATTTTCAACTTACCTTGCCTGCGATTCGCTGTGCAGCTTCCGCTCTCGGCAGCTCCTGCCTAACTCATGATAACACAGAACCCATTCATTCTCATACCAATAAACTGACACAGACACTTGAATATGGTTAGAAAAATTGGCCATATTGTTTTTATTAAGGGTTACCAAACTTAACCAGATCTCATAAAAACCATAACCATCATAAAAATACCACTTTAACCTTAAAGATACCATTTTACTGTAGTGAATACCAGAATCCACCCATGGCCAATGGGCGATTTTACCCCACTATGACACTAATGCCTCATTAGTGACCCCCCACACAACCACAGCCATTTTTCCACCATACTCTGAAGCCCAAGATTGAAAATATCAATACCTATGTCCGTCCGATATATGTACTCCATCAGGCCAATAAAGTCCACCCTCAAAACCCCCTACATCCACATGCCTAAATGAAAACTCACCCAAGGAATTGAAAAATTTAGCAAAAAACCTATTTATTCTTTTCCTAATGTTTTTCATAAATCCAAACTGAGAACCATTCCAACCAATCCAGGAATGATTTCCGAAAATACAACGGAAGCTGTAGGAAAAAGGGTTCTTAACAAAAATAATGTCCCTTTCAGCCCGAGAGATAAACTCAAGATTCTTCACCCTACTCGAATCATCACCTCCCAAGTGGATTATTAAAAAATCCGGTGACTGATATAGCCTAGCACTCCTCTTCAGCTCAGCTATCAGGTGCTCCCATCTCATACCTCTACAACTAATCCAAAAAATAATTAATTTCATCGTGTGAAAAAGAGAGCTTTTCTCTGTACCTCCGCACAGCAGCCCGCTTCTGGGCTAAATAAATAAACGAACGCCCAACAATCCATACAATCAAGTGTTCTTAAAATAAATATAATTAATTAAACAAAAAATTCGGTCAAACATATACAGTGCCTACAAGTAGTATTCAACCCCCTGCAGATTTAGCAGGTTTGATAAGATGCAAATAAGTTAGAGCCTGCAAACTCCAAACAAGAGCAGGATTTATTAACAGATGCATAAATCTTACAAACCAACAAGTTATGTTGCTCAGTTAAATTTTAATACATTTTCAACATAAAAGTGTGGGTCAATTATTATTCAACCCCTAGGTTTAATATTTTGTGGAATAACCCTTGTTTGCAATTACAGCTAATAGTCGTCTTTTATAAGACCTGATCAGGCCGGCACAGGTCTCTGGAGTTATCCTGGCCCACTCCTCCATGCAGATCTTCTCCAAGTTATCTAGGTTCTTTGGGTGTCTCATGTGGACTTTAATCTTGAGCTCCTTCCACAAGTTTTCAATTGGGTTAAGGTCAACAGGTTGTCCCTGAATTTTGGAAAAATTCGCGCCGCGGGCGCGAAATTCGGGTCGGCGCCTCCCGGAAGGATCCCCGCGGGGGCAGCGTCGGCGCTTTCGCGAATTTCCGCTCGCCCTCGCCGCGGTGCGTTTTCGGCCCGCCGCGCCCGCCGCGTCGCGCCGCCTCGCTCGGGGCCCCCACCACCGTATCCGCCGCAACCGGCCGGACGAAACGACGCCTCGCTCGCGTCTCTGCGACGATGCGCGATTTTCTGAAAAAGGTGACCTCTGAGAGCCATTAGCCAGATCTGCAGCTGTCATTCCGCGACCGGTGGCTAGGTGGCGACACCGTCCACCCAGTTGGGAAGCTGTCATGCTGCGCACGACCAGCAGATGGCAGTGCCGTTCCACGTCGCCCCTGACCTGGCTAACGGACTACGCCGGGCAAGCGCCGATTAGCCAGTCTTTCCAGCGCCAAAATCGTGCGCCAAAAAAAATTGCCTTTTGACGCCGTAAATCTCCTCGCAGGGCTAAAATCAGGCGCTGCGGTGAACGGGACCGCGTCCGCACGTACAGTTTTTTCGCCGCGCAACAGTATTGCTCACGGGAGCGACTGGTTCCGTTACAAGGGGCTAACGGAATATGCTGGGCAAGCGTCGATTAGCCAGTCAGTCCAGGGCCAAAAAAGTGCGCCAAAAAAAATAAAAAAATTTCGTTTTCACGCCGTAAATCTCCTAACAGTTCTAAAATCAGGCGCTGCAGTGAACGGGAGTGCGTCCGCACGTACGTTTTTTTCGCCGCGCAACAGTATCGCTCACGGGAGCGTAGCCGCACGTACGGTTATTGATCAGGTCCGTGCACACGGATGTCACGTGGATGACGTCAGTGTGCAGGACCTATGGCCGTCATCAAGTCATTACAACCGGTACTGCTGTATGTAATATAGTGTCAGGCACGTGGGGAGGGGAGATCCGGGGTAATCACTGTATTCTTTATTAAGCTCTGTGCCCCGCATCTCCACTCCGCCCCCTCCTCCCGTCTAAATGCCAGTCTGCTGTACATAGTATGTCAGGCACTGCGAGGAGGGGGGAGGGGAGATCCGGGGTAATCACTGAATTCTTTATTAAGCTCTGTGCCCCGCATCTCCACTCCGCCCCCTCCTCGTCTGTATACAGGCTCGAGTCCGCTCCTCCACGCCTTTTCCCAGCCCCACTCCGCCCCCTCAAGTCTTTTACCTCGGCTCCACTCCACCCCCAGGTCCCACTCCTCCCCTCATCTTCTCCGGGCACCACTCTAAAGGTACCGTCACACACAACGACTTACCAGCGATCCCGAAAACGATACGACCTGATAAGGATCGCTGGTAAGTCGCTGGGAGGTCGCAGGTGAGATGTCACACAGTCAGATCTTACCAACGATACAGGTCGCAGTAGCGACCTGTATAACGATCCCAGCGGTCGTTGGGACCCTGTCACACGGCAGGTATTCTAAACGATTCACACCTCGAATAGGGGTGTAGTGTTTCAAGATGTAGACACCTTTTCCACACCCTTCAATTCCAATTGGAGGCGGCTACTGCTTTGTGGTTGGGATCATAGTTGTGACTCCACCCAGATTCAATATAGGTGATATGTATTGTGCTTACGTAAAAAGTGGTACTATGTACTATGCTAAAGTGCTGCCATGTTTTTAGCTAAGTAATGTGCTGTCATATAGTGTCCCAAATAATGTGCTGCCATGTTTTTTGCAAAGCAATGTGCCGCCATGTAGTGTGCAAACTGATGTCCTGCCATGTTTTTTGAAAAAAGCAATGTGCCGCCATGTAGTGTGCTAACAGATGTGCTTTCATGTCTTTTGAAAAGCAATGTGCCGCCATGTAGTGTAATAACTGATGTGCCACCATGTAGTGTGCAAACTGATGTGCTGCCATGTTTTTTGTAAAAAGCAATGTGCCGCCATGTAGTGTCAATGTGCCGCCATGTAGTGTGCTAACAGATGTGCTTTCATGTCTTTTGAAAACCAATGTGCCGCCATGTAGTGTGCTAACTGATGTGCTGTCATGTAGTGTGCTAACTGATGTGCTGCCATGTTTTTTTTAAAAAGCAATGTGCCGCCATGTAGTGTGCTAACAGATGTGCTGTCATGTCTTTTGAAAAGCAATGTGCCGCCATGTAGTGTGCTAACTGATGTGCCGCCATGTAGTGTGATAACTGATGTGCTGTCATGTCTTTTGAAAAGCAATGTGCCGCCATGTAGTGTAATAACTGATGTGCCGCCATGTAGTGTGCAAACTGATGTGCTGTCATGTTTTTTTTTAAAAAGCAATGTGCCGCCATGTAGTGTGCTAACAGATGTGCTGTCATGTCTTTTGAAAAGCAATGTGCCGCCATGTAGTGTAATAACTGATGTGCCGCCATGTAGTGTGCAAACTGATGTGCTGTCATGTTTTTTTTTAAAAAGCAATGTGCCGCCATGTAGTGTGCTAACAGATGTGCTGTCATGTCTTTTGAAAAGCAATGTGCCGCCATGTAGTGTGCTAACTGATGTGCTGTCATGTAGTGTGCTAACTGATGTGCTGTCATGTCTTTTGAAAAGCAATGTGCCACCATGTAGTGTGCTAACTGATGTGCCGCCATGTAGTGTGCTAACTGATGTGCTGTCATGTCTTTTGAAAAGCAATGTGCCGCCATGTAGTGTGCTAACTGATGTGCTGTCATGTCTTTTGAAAAGCAATGTGCCGCCATGTAGTGTGCTAACAGATGTGCTGTCATGTCTTTTGAAAAGCAATGTGCCGCCATGTAGTGTGCTAACTGATGTGCCGCCATGTAGTGTGATAACTGATGTGCCGCCATGTAGTGTGCTAACTGATGTGCTGTCATGTAGTGTGCTAACTGATGTGGTGTTGTCATGTAGTGTGCTAACTGATGTGGTGTTGTCATGTAGTGTGCTAACTGATGTGCCGCCATGTAGTGTGCTAACTGATGTGGTGTTGTCATGTAGTGTGCTAACTGATGTGCCGCCATGTAGTGTGCTAACTGATGTGGTGTTGTTATGTAGTGTGCGCTGTCATGTTTTGTAGGCATGCATTGTGCGTCACCTTTTCCGAACCCTGTAGTTCAGATTAGGGGCCGGTAATGCGTTGTGATTTGGATCGTAGTTGAGACTCCACCCGGTGACAACTTCATCATCCCTTTTCCACGCCCCCTCTGTTGCGATTGGTTGCCGCTACTGCGTGTCGATTGGACGTGTTTGTTTACCTTTCGGATCGTAGTTGTGACTCCACCCGATTCAATAAAGGCGACAAACATAGAACTTCAGTCATTGTTCCTGCTGCCATCTTGCTTTCAGCATCGTAGCTGCGACTCCACCCAGATTCTTTCGTCCCTGCCTGGTTCGTTTCTTCTCCGTGGCGAGTTTTGGATCTCAGTTGCGATCTCACCGGATTCATCCGTCCCCGGTTCGCCTGGTCTTGGTTGCGTGGTGTTTTTGGGATCGCACTAGCGACTCCACTCGGAGTTTATTCTTCAGACAGCTGTATTCCTTGGACACGGTAAGCTTCTTTTGGAGGTCTCTAACATACTCCCATTTTAATTTATAGGGCAAGGATTTATTTTTAATTATTTTATTACGGTATTTCAACCTTTTTTTTTGACACCTAAAGTATCATTAACAGGGGCGCTATACGTGTTCATTCTTCCATGTGTTATTGTGGCGTTCTTCTATATGTCCTCATACATGCATCAGTGGCCATTTTGTATCTCTGCTACTGCCACAGATAAAATAGGTGAACTTGGATTTTTAAGCGGGCGTGTCATGTGGGCGGACATTTCCTGGCGGCGGACATTTTAGGGGAGCGGACATTTTATGTGGGTTTCATGTGCCAAGAACTATAGTATCATTTAGAGTGCCTTTCTTCTATGTGTCCTCATACTTGCATGTGCAAACACGTATTGTGGCGTTCTTCTATATGTCCAATATACTGGCGGCCATTTCATGTGGGCGAACATTTCATGCGGGTGGCCATTTTATGGGAGCTGCTTTGTCCAACAAGCACTACCGGTGTTCAAACGGTATTTTTTACTTTAACGATATTTAACATATATGCTAACTTTTTGCTTGTATTTATTTCAGATGCCGACTAATAGCGAGGAATTCATTCGAGAATTCATCGCTTTATATCGTTCGCTCCCATGCCTTTGGAGAATCAAATCTGCCGAATACAGCAACAAAATTAAAAAAAGGGAGGCCTATGCTAAATTAGTAGCCTTCTTCCAACAGCACAGCGAAGGCCAGGTGGTCACAGAGGCCATAGTCAAAAAAAAAATCCAGGGGCTCTGGACTGTGTACAGAAAGGAGCTGAACAAGGTGGAGAAGTCCACGAAGTCTGGGGCAGGAACAGATGATGTCTATGTGCCATCACTATGGTACTTTGAACTAATGGAATTTACCAGGGACCAGGAGCTACCTCGACGAGCACAATGCTCATTGCAGCCCAACCTGGATCCAGAGACAGAGCACCCGAGTGATTCCCCTGTTGTAGATGTAAGTACCTTGTTTGCTTCTCAGTAAATAGCATTACAACTTTATATGTACATGCCATAGTCGAATAACGAATATTAACTATTTTTGCCCCAAATTTATTCTGCAGTTTACATAAATGATCCCTTCCAGTACAGATAAGTACACTCCTATAATATTTTACCCCCATTTATGACATTTCATATTATAATATGAATTATTTCAACTTTAACATTGATTTTCTGTTCCTGCAGCACCCGCAGCCTGATTTTACGACAACAGAGGACAGATCCACTACTGCTGATGCGAGGGAGGAGGCAAGTGAGGACTCAGCAGAACCGAGGCAACGTAAAGCTTCTAAAAGAAAGGCAACCCCAACGACATCTGCGGATCTGTTGAGTTTGGCAAAGCAAATGTTATCTGTGCAAAAGACCGCTGTCACGGACACATTTGCAGCCTTTACAGCAGACAGACTCAGCAAGGTGGATGCCGCACAAAGGGTCCACTGCGAGAGGGTCATTTTTGAGGCCCTGAGTAAGGCAGCAGCCGGGGAACTAAACAATACATCTGCTGTCTCTACTCAGGTGGAAATCCCACAGGCACCACTGTACAGTACGCCTCAGATGAGGCATGTGACTACACCTTTCCACAATATGCCTTTCCAGCACCAAACGCCCCCCCCCAGTATCCCATGAATGCTCCATCTTTTATGTCCCAACTTTATTCTCCCTCCAGGCCATGATCTGCCCCTTGTTTTAAAGATGACCCTTTTAAGTTAGAATCTTTATTGTTATTATAATTGTTAGAATACATTTTTATGAATGTTAATAAAATTTGTTATTGCTTTAAACTTGCGTCTTGACTTTACAAATTCAGCAGAGAGTTATTATCAGGCCAACGAAAGCCCGCTTTATGGACCGCCCCACTGGCTGGAAAGGTGGGCTGGATCCGGGGACTCGAGCGGCGGTCCTTGACAGACAGTGAAAAGGGAATAGTTGTTGGGGATAATGTCCGTGACGCCACCCACGGTGTGGGGTGAAGGTGGGCACCACCACTGCGTTGAAGGTGGCGTGCTTACGGGAGCGTGGTTGGGGCACAGCTTTGGTGTTAACCCCTCCGTGGCTAGGGGCGTTGTGTCCCGGGGCACAGTTGCGGGGAGAGATGGTGGTGGTCGCCGTGCTGCGGTGTTGTGCGGTGCTTTGGTACTCCTGATTAAGTCACTCTGAGTCTCTGGTAAACCAAAGAAGATGTAGAACGGGCGTCCCACAGCTGGCTGCAGCACTAGACAGTGTGACAGTCCCCTTTCTCATGCACCTAGCGTAAGAGGATCGTGTATGCGATCAACGTATTTGCGTTCAATCTTGATCGCACGTAGGTGTAACATGCAAATACGTCACTAACGATGCCGGATGTGCGTCACATATTCCAACTTGACCCAGACGACGGATTGGAAGATGTATTGAAGTGTGAAGCAGGCTTTAGTCGGGGCAATAGGCTGGTGGCATCTACAACTTGTGCAAAGCAAAGTGCCGCCATGAAGTGTGATAACAACTGTGCAGCCATTGATTGTGCTAGCTAATGTGCTGCCGTGCTAGCTAATGTGCTGCCGTGTAGTGTGCAAACTAATGTGCTGTCATGTATTGTTTTAAATAATGTGCTACCATGTAGTGTGCTTATTAATGTGCATGGTATAGATCAACAATGAACGCAGTTGTGACTTTAATGGGGACGCTAAAAAAATCCAGAGCTGCATGCAGCTTTGGCAGCAATATTTCTTTGTTCCCTTTATGTTGTGACCAGGTCGTTCATTCACAGCGCATCAGTGACCACATATCGGAGAACGGCAATGCAGATGTGTCTCCGCTACTGCGTTTTGGGAGGGGTCGCAGTTGCGTCACGAAAGTCACTTACGTCGCCGATCCAATGCTATTGGCTGTCTCATTTGTGGCGGGCGGGTTCAATGTTGTGGCTGCGGCCTAGTCCTGCTATGGCGTCCAGAAGCAGATCTACATCGTGGGGGGAGGCCGAAGTGAGATATTTGATTAGAATGGTGGACAGCCAGGATTATTACTGTGCAGAACACCAGGATCATCCAGTCCGCCACAAGCAGGCAGTGCTGAGGAGGATCAGTCGGGGCCTGTGCCGAAAATTTGGGGTGCAGCGGTCGAGTACCCAAATCAGAAAAAAACTGGCAGATCTAAGGTACAGGTCAAGCAACCTTATTGCCAGCATCCACTCACAGATCCAGCACCATCCTGGTGAGTGTTGTTAACATTGCTTTACACAGTATATGGCGGCTCAGTGGTTAACACAGTAAGTAGCGGCTCTGCGGTAAAAGCAGGATATGGCGGCTCAGTGGTTAACACGGTATGTAGCGGCTCTGCAGGAAAAGAAGTATATGGTGGCTCAGTGGTTAACACAGTATGTAGCGGCTCTGCGGTAAAAGCAGGATATGGCGGCTCAGAGGTTAACACGGTATGTAGCGGCTCGTCGGTAAAAGCAGTATATGGCGGCTCAGTGGTTAACACGGTATGTAGCGGCTCTGCAGGAAAAGCAGTATATGGCGGCTCAGTGGTTAACACAGTATGTAGCGGCTCTGCGGTAAAAGCAGGATATGGCGGCTCAGTGGTTAACACGGTATGTAGCGGCTCGTCGGTAAAAGCAGTATATGGCGGCTCAGTGGTTAACACGGTATGTAGCTGGTGTCACACATGACGACGACGACAACGACGTCGCTGCAACGTCACCATATTCTGTGACGTTGCAGCGACCATAGATGATCGTTAGTAAGCTGTCAAACATGCTATATAAAGCAGCGACGGAGCAGCGATCATAGCGACGTCGACGGTCGTTGTGTGGTTTCAGACATGTCATTGCACGACGAGTCAGACTTTGATAGAGGCGTGGTTTTAACCCCTAGACACGGTTTTCGTTATCTCTTTTCACGCCCCTCTGTTCCTATTGGTGATCACTACAGCGCTTTGCGTTGCCTTTCTTCACGCCCCTCTGTTCCTATTGGGGCTGTGGGGAGGTCAGGGCCGCCATCATGGCACAACTCTACAGATGCACATATATAATGTGTGTGTGTGTGGTTTTTTTTTTTTAATTAAGAATGTTTTTGTGGGTTCTTTGTTTTAAAGCTGTGGTGGGGAACATAGTGCTCTCCCTGCTGACTTATAGTGCTGTCACCTAATGCTCTCCGAGCTGCCTTCTAGTGCTGTCACTGTCAGTGCTGTTTGTGTTATGCCACCTACAGCTCTTTGTGCTGCCACCTATTGCTGTGTCGCCCAGGGATTGGGGGGGAAATGAGATCCTGGCAAAGGGGTTACTTCTGCAGGTATCCCGGTGTCGTGACCCGGTCTGTGATGTCAAGCTCCCAAAAAAGAGGGGGATTAGGTAGGGGGAATTGTCTGTCACGCCACCTGTGGGTTGCGTTGATAAGGCGGTGGCACCGCCACTGCCTCTGGGGACCGTGCCCGGGACTGATGGTGTGGGGCAGCTAGGTGGGATACCCTCCACGGGTAGGGGGATTTATAGTCCCAGGGCCCAATTGGGAGAGGTGGTTTGTAGAGTGACGGGTACAGTCCTCGCCTTGTACCGGGTGGTGCAGGAGTACTCACAGTATAAACCAATAACTAACCCGAGTCCAGTAATTAACCAAGTTGCTGGTAAGTGGTGATAACGGCCCGCTGCTGTGAAGACGGGTCCCACACCCGTGTGTGTAATTCAGGTGATCTTTTCCTGCCCGAGGTATGTGTCTTCTTTTCACACTGGTCCGTACTGGGTCCCGACAGCTGGCACCCCTCTCCTGGTCCACTTCGGGTTCCACAAGAGGCTGGCCCATTACTGAGGCCGTGAGTACCACTCACCCCAGCCCCACACAGGGGCTGCTTATGTGACGCCCTGGACTAGCCAGGTGGTCTCAGAGGTAACATCACACACACACACATCCTCCCCTGGACAGTCAAGATCATTGAAAAAAAAAAAAAAACCTTGTTGCCACTCTACAGTCTTGGGGTGGGGAGTGGAGTGGGGACTGATTGGCTGGTGTGTGTTTGTGTGTGGGAACCTCCCCAAGGGAGAGTGAAATCAGCATCAAAAACATGTATGCAGACCTCTGTAACACCCTGGTTTTGCCAGGGCGGCACAGTGCTCTTTGTGCTGCCAACTACTGCTCAGGGTGATGTATATGCCCCATACTCTTAAGGGATGTATATGACGCAGCCTCTCCTGGGATGTATATGCCTCAGTGTTTCCTGTGATGTATATGCCCTATCTTCTCCTGTGATGTGTATGCCCCCAGCCTCTCCAGACCAAGAGAAACATGGAAATGTAGTGGTGAGAATCAAAATGATCAATATCACCGAACATCACAGTCTCTCCAGCCACCACTCTGGGGCTGATTTTATTAATTATTTTAACAAATATAGCCTGGTCGTGTTCAAGTTGATAATTTGGTGTGTCCCTCGTTGGTTGGTATAAAATTCCAAATGGCCCCCGGCAGTAAAAAGGTTCCCAAACCCTGTTTGAAAGTTTTGTCCAAAAATGTAAACAACAGCGAAAATAAACTAGAAAGATTTATGTGACATACAAAACAAAAAAAACATTTAAATCACAAACATTCACATTTAGTGGTGTTGTTGTTGGGCTGCCAAAAACTGCGTTAGCATCTCCCCATGACGCCGGACGGCTTCGGACAAACGCCGTTGCGATTCCTCCAGGTCCTGTACTGTGGGGATTTCTGTGGAGGGAATGGGAAAACTTACCCATCCTTGTTCCAACATCGAACTGACAGGTATATGTTTTTTGTTGACCACTTACGGTTCTGGGGTTCATCACCTTCATCCTCTGAGGCGCTGACGGCCCAACCAGATCCTGTGGCTAGGGAACACAAATCAATTATTAGTACACGACAGCCCACCATCATTTTAACATAACATCCATGTATCCTTTACAACTTGTAGGGACACCATGTTATGTGCATAAATTACAGGAAGGGTAGCCTGCACAAAACTCACCAACTGATGCGGGGGAGAAGGCACCGGTAGAATGCGAAGTAGGAGACAGGGTATAATGTGGCGATGGGGTTGAAGGAACAGATGGGGTTGCAGCAGGTGATGGGGTTGGAGAAGGAGAGGGTGTCCCAGCAGGTGCAGCAGGCGGAGGTGGTGCATCCGCAGCAGGAGATGGTGGTGCAGGCGGAGATGGTGGATCCGCAGCTGGAGATGGTGGCGCAGGCAGAGATGGTGGATCCGCAGCTGGAGATGGTGGAGATGGTGGAGCTGCCTGTGCAGCTGGAGGTGGTCCTAGGTATAGGAGAAAACTTTTATTGAGCGCATAACTCCAGGCCACCATGGCTTACGCCTACTTTACACCATACAATTCTGCATACGATATCGTATGTGATGTGACACGCCCCCATCTTATGTGCGACAACTTAAATTTGTTGACCGTGTCGTACCTATGCTTTGTTCCTGTCACAAGTACTTACCCTTCTATACGACCATCCATACGGAAGAAGCGGGACGCAGGTAAGTTGCAGTTCATCATTCCCGGGGTGTCACACACTGTGATGTGTGCTGCCTCGGGAACATTGAACAACCAGACGTTCAATTTTTAGTAATTGAACGACGTGTATGCGATGAACGGTTATTCGTTTAATCGTAATCGCATGTAGGTTTTACACAATACAATATCTCTAACAATGCCGGATGTGCATCACTTACAACGTGACCCCGCCGACACATCGGTAGATATATTGTAGCATGTAAAGCCCGTGTAAAGCCCGTGTAAAGCCTGCTTTTTTACGTATGTTTGACAAACCTTTTTCTCGGGGTACCAGACACATGGGGACCACTTGCCTCAAAGCAGCAGACATGCTGCATTCATTGGAAAAACAAGGCACAAAAATCAATCACTTAAATTCTTCTATTTTATCCTGTTCTGTAAATAGTATAACATATGGCTTGTACTCAAGGCTTCTAATGTCACTCTGATATGCACCGAGATAACAATGATAATCAGGTCAATGGACAATACTCCAAACGCGATTACACAGCATGGTTTATTGCGAAATGGTTTTTGCAAAGACTGGCACAGTGTTGATCAAATGCTAATATATGCAAAGAGTAAATAATCCCATTATACCCCAGGAGCATTGAAGTTTTTAGGTATCTGAAATTAAACTATGATCAAGTTTGCATACCATACCTTTTACAAAGGATAATTAGCTCTTTTTCGCCACCTTGTCCCTCTGATATGCACACTAGATATCTTGGTATAATGTTATTATTTTCTTTGGAATATATGCCATTTGAACTACAATGTGCTTTCCAAACAACCTTGCTCTAATCGCGTTTGGAGCATTGTCCAGTCATCTGACTATCCTTCTTATCTCGGTGCATATCTGAGTGAGCAAGTTTAGAAGCCATATGTGTGTGTATATTTCTAGTGCTTTTGTTTCAGAAATAAATCCCCTCCTTTGGGTCCTCGCCAAACTACCTCATATTTTACACAATTGTATTATTATTCTTTGTAAATTTTATATAAATTAAGATATTTTTTTTTATTTTAATGATTGGTCATTGGCATTTTGTGCCATGTTTTTTCAATTGTAATCACTGGGTCACCAGTGTCGGGGAAGAATATCCCAGTTAATGTCCATGTTATGAAAGTATGTATGCTGCATTCACTGCTGCACTTATGCATGCGTGGGGAGTGGGTGACAGGTCCTCGTTAACTCGTTCAGCACCCATGTGTTCTATTTTTTTTGTTTTACTGTTTTTTTTCAATACCTTTCATTTTTCCACCAGACAGAACTTTTCAGATTTTTCAGTCAATGTTCCCATATGTTTTCTGCGGGAACCTCACACCACTTTTTATTGCTGTAAGCTGCGTCCAACACCATTAAAGGGGGCTTTACACACTACGACATCGCAAATATAAGTCGATGGCATCACGGAATTCTTGACGCACATCCGGCCGCATTAGCGATGCCGTCTGTTGCGTGTGACACTGATAAGCGATTTTGCATCGTTGCAAAAACGTGCAAAAATGCCAATCGGCGACAATGGTGTCCATTCTCAAAAATCGTTAATGCAGCAGTAACGAAGTTGTTCCTCGTTCCTGCGGCAGCACACATCGCTGCGTGTGACGCCACAGGAACGAGGAAGCTCCCCTTCCATGCCTCCCGGCCACATTGCGGAAGGAAGGAGGTGAGCGGGATGTTAGCTCCCGCTCATCTCCGCCCCTCCGCTGCTATTGGGCGGCGGTTCAGTGACGTGGCTGTGACGCCGCACGGACCGCCCCCTTAGAAAGGAGGCGGTTCGCCGGTCACAGCGACGTCGCCGGACAGGTAAGTATAGGTGACGGCTCTGGGCGATGTTGTGCGGCACAGGCAGCAATTTGCCCGTGTCGCACAACAGATGGGGGCGGGTACCCACACTAGCGATATCGGGACCGATATCGCAGTTTGTAAAGTAGCCTGTAGGCCAGGGGTTGGGCAATTAATGTTCCCATGGGGCCGCATGAGAAATTGGGATGGTTTTAGAGGGCCGGACTAATATAATTAACTCAGTTTTACCCAATACTGTATATAGCATATATACTATCCCTTCATACACAAACAGTAAGTTACGGACTGTGTGACCCCTCGTGGCCCTGCACGCACACATATCCTTTTTTTCTCTGGCAGCACAGGTGTCACACGGATCGCACACTGATGTGATCTGTGTGACATCAGTGTGACAAATACCAGAGAAAACATCCTTCTTCTCTTGTACGGCTCCCCGCTGAGCTGCCTCCTCTCTCCGTACGGGGTCCGGCTGCTGCATCTTCTTCTCCTGCAGGGGCAGGAACTTTTCAAATGACACACACGCGCGCCGTACTGACGACATCAGGGCGCGTGCGTGTGTGTCACAGAGAAAGTGCCGGCAGGAAACAGAGGACAGATTCCTGCGTTCCGCTGCTGCACTGTGCGGTGCTGCAGTATCTGTCCTCTGTTCCCTGCCGGAACGCAGCATGTGATGAGGGCAATCTGACCACGGGCCGCCCGGAGCCTGGAGCTCTGGACAACAGGTCAGATTGCCCTCATTAGTGACCGGCCAGCAAGGATGCCCGGAGCCAGGCGGGCCGGTCACAGAGAGTAGGCGGGCCGGATGTGGCCCGCGGGCCGCCCCTTGCCCAGGTATGCTCTAGGCCATAAAAGGTGATCCTACAATATATTTTTGGGGATATTATATTTAACATGTTTACTAAATGGTAACACCGATGTTTCGATCCATGATCCATGAACCATAAAGTCATGGGTTGTTCATGGGTAAACAAAACCGAACTGGACCAAAGCCGCTAAACAGCACTCACCATGACGCCTCTCGATGTCTGCTCGGATGCTGGCGAGGAGCTCACTTGACTTATAGCGCAGGTCCGCCAGTTTCTTCCTGATTTGGGTTGTGGATCGCTCCACCCCAAATCTACAGGCCAGGCCTCTGCTAATTAGCCTCAGCACAGCCTGCTTGTGAAGCATGGGATGGTCATGCTCTGCCTCACAAAAATAATCTTTTTTGACCATCATTTTAATCAAATAACGAACCTCAAGAGGCCCCCATGGAGAACTGCGACTCCTGGCCGCCATGTTCCCGCCTCTGAGCATTAACAGAACATGTAGCCGCCCAACAGACTTCAGAGGCGACGTGAGCAACGTCATCACGTCACGTTCTGAACAACGTCGCAGTAGCGATCCCGCTAGCGGTCTCGTTGTCAACGAGCCGCTCGAACCGCGTCACATTAGCGTTCCCGTTCGTGAAACTAGCGGTCTGAATAAAGCTAGCACAGAGTCACAGTAGCGTTTCCGTTCGTGAAACTAGCGGTCTGAATAAAGCTAGCATAGAGTCACAGTAGCGTTCCCGTCTGCGATCCCGGCTGTAACAGAGTCAGACAGCAAAAGGCATAGATAGCACTTAAATCTTTGATTTATGTTTGTGTATTGGATTTTTGTGTTATGGAATTTTGGAATGGAAAATTCTTCTACATAGGGGGCAGTATTAAAGTAGTTATATTCTTGTGCATAGGGGCAGTATTATAGTAGTTATATTCTTGTGCATAGGTGTGTGTGTGTTTTGTGATGGCTCTAATGATTTCTCAACGGTAGCCCGCTCCCCAGCTTTTGGGATGCTGGAGGAGCCCGTTTGCCCGCAGGCGCTGGCCCTTGGGTCTTCAGCTCTTGGCGGTAGCTCTCCACCCGAACGGTTGCCTTTTATAGCGGGGCTTTTAATGTTAGGGAACCCTTAGGGTCCCGGTCACTGACGGATTTAGCCTACTACAGCGACTCCAAGCCTGGCTGGGGTCCGTAACCCTGCTTGATGGTGCTGGCTTTCCTCTGCTGCACGTTCGGAACCGGTGGGCCACCGCCCAACCCCGATCCTCCGTTGTAACTTCGGTCCACCACTCCTGCAGACGGCTACCACCGTCTGCCAACCTTGTTATCCGTGCCCGGGCTCCAACCCGGACACCTGCAGTAGCTCCGTTCACTTTCAACTCTCCAACTAGACTGACTAGTGTTTCCTGCCTCCAGGACTGTGTACTCCTCGGTGGGCGGGGCCAACCGCCTGGTGCCGCCTCCCACCTGGTGTGAACATCAGCCCCTGGAGGGAGGTAACAAGTGTTTGTGTGTGGCTGGTGTGCCTAACTGGGGGTGTGTGGTGTTGTTCTCTGTGACCCCGGGCTTGTCCAGGGCGTCACAGTAGTACTTCACAGTTACCTACGCGTGAAAATATTATAACATTTATTTTTTCCAGAGCCGGAGCACCAGCAGGAGCCACCTCCAGAACCAGAGCCACAGCAGGAGCCACCTCCAGACCCGGAGCCCCAGCAGGAGCCATCTCCAGAACCAGAGCCCCAGCAGGAGCCATCTCCAGAACCAGAGCCCCAGCAGGAGCCATCTCCAGAACCAGAGCCCCAGCAGGAGCCATCTCCAGAACCAGAGCCCCAGCAGGAGCCATCTCCAGAACCAGAGCCCCAGCAGGAGCCATCTCCAGACCCTGACAACGGTATTTTCTTATGAAAAAACAAGGGGCTTATTATAACTTGTAAAGGATAGAGCTAGCATGTACTGAAAAGTGTTTTTTTTCTCACCCTAGGATTCGGGTGGAACCTCAGCCCCTCAATACCAGATGAGGAGGAAAACGAAAACCGTAAGTTTGAAATAACAACCATTTACATATAAATTGTATGTATATACATAATTTGCTTTGTAAAGTTGTACCATTCCCTCCATAGAAATCACATTAGAAGACCTTTTGGCCTCACAAAGAAGACTAATGGCAGCACAGCGAACACTTGCAGCAGCCGTGAGGAAGCATGAAGTGATGCTCACAAAGTTTGTGGCATTCCAACGCCGCTGAATCAATTATTATTTTTCGTATTTGATTAAAAAAAGTTTGGTTAATAAGTTTTGTTTTTCGCCATAGGCAAGAAAAAAAAGGTGAATAAAAAGGCTTTCAGGCCTGATTTGGGCTTTCTCCCACCAGAGTGATGTCACTTAGTACGTTTGTCAGGATGGCTGCGTTCGCGTCCGGTCTTGTACCGGGGATGTTGGTGTATTTCACTATGTAGTGTTGAATAAATTGACACACAGTCATGCTAAGGGGTACTTCACACACAGCGAGATCGCAACTGAGATCGCTGCTGAGTCACGTTTTTTGTGACCTCATTAGCGATCTCGCTGTGTGTGACACTGAACAGCGATCTGGCCCCTGCTGTGAGATCGCTGCTCGTTACACACAGTGCTGGTTCGTTTTTTTATTGTTGCTCTCCCGCTGATAAGCACACATCGCTGTGTGTGACAGCGAGAGAGCAACAATCCTGAATGTGCAGGGAGCAGGAGCCGGCGTCTGACAGCTTGCGGTTAGCTGTAACCAGGGTAAATATCGGGTAACCAAGGTGGTTACCCGATATTTACCTTCGTTACCAGCCTCCGCAGCTCTCACGCTGCCAGTGCCGGCTCCTGCTCCCTGCACACGCTAAGTTAAGCGGTGTGAGCTGGTAACTGAGGTAAACATTGGGTAACCATACCCGATGTTTACCTTAGTTACCAGTGTCCGCAGCTTCCAGACGCCGGCTCCGTGCAAGCGCAGTGTCGCTTGCACGTCGCTGCCGGCTGGGGGCTGGGCACTGGTCGCTGGTGAGATCTGCCTGTTTGACAGCTCACCAGCGACCATGTAGCGACGCAGCAGCGATCCTGACCATGTCAGATCGCTGGTCGGATCGCTGTTGCGTCGCGGTAGCTGGTTGTTGATGGATAGGTGAGGTGCAGGGTCGCGGGGCCAGCGCGCAGGGGGTGCCGCACAGCACAGTCGTACTCACTCCGCAATAATGATGATACAGTCTCCGGTGCAAACGGCTGGATAGACGGGATTCCTGTGACGACCGGGCTAGTCCAGGGCGCCACACGTGCATGGGCCCATATTAGTGAAAGAATTACAAACAAACCTTTTGCAAAGTAAAACGTACATTTTATTACACAAATTAAAACATGAAATTAAAGTAGTGTTTAAATCTGATCAGTAGTTCACTGTAAAATCTGATGCTGCCAAGTAACAGCACCAGGACCGTAAAAATATTGGCAGTAGTTTTCTCGGCAGGCCTTTGCATCATCCGGGTTTCTGCCAGGCGCCAATGGTTGAAGGCCTGCGATTGCGGGATTGTCTGAATGCCATTCCCCGAGCACCACTTCACCATTTGTTACGTCCACAGAGTCTATGAATGCAGGCGGACTGTACGCCAGTGCATCGCGCCGGCGAAGGAAGTTGTGAAGCACACAACAGGCTAAAACAACTGCGTCAATCGATTCAAGCTTCATGTTAATCGGCGTGTGAAAAACTCTAAAGCGATTCGACATGATACCGAAGGCATTTTCTACAACCCTGCGTGCCCGTGACAACCGGTAATTGAAAATTCTTCTTTCTGGCGTTAGAGTTTTCTGGGCGAATGGTTTGATAAGATTGGGATGAAGTGGGAAGGCTTCATTGCCCACAAATACAAAATTTAGGTTTCCGGTAGTGTCAAAGTTGGGAGGCAAGTTCAGTTCACCGTTCTGCAGAAGTTCACCAAACTTTGTGTGCTCCAAAACCCCGCCGTCGGAAACCCTGCCGTTCATGCCAACATCTACATAGATAAATTCATAATTGGCGTTAACAAGGGCCATCAGGACGAGGCTGAAATAGCCCTTATAATTATAGAAATAGGACCCACTGTTCCATGGTTGAGTGATCCGCACATGTTTTCCGTCCAAAGCCCCGCCACAGTTAGGGAACTGCCACAGCTGCTCAAAATCGGAGGCAATCCTTTTCCATTCCTCCTCCGTTTTGGGAAATTCAATGTAGCTATGTAGACTCTTGAAAATTGATCGACATGTCTCGGGAATTAGAACACTGAGCAGTGGCCTTGAAATTGCAGACGAAAAATGCAAGTCCTGCAGGGAGCGTCCGGTGGCCAGGAATCGCAGCGTGACAGCCAATATTTCATCTGTGGGGACGGCAGAACGCATCGCTGTATTTTGGCGCCGAATAAGAGGTGTAATTTTATCTAGTAACAGTAGGAATGATTCCTCTGACATCCGCAGAAAGTTTCGGAAATCCTGAGGATTGTTCTCCTGCAGCTCTCTTACAAGTTGCATGTGGGAAAATTTGGATCTTTTCTGCAGCCACTGTTTGGTCCACATGCGCCGCTTTCGTTTGGAACGCCTCTGTTCCTCATCTTGTAGCCGAGCTGCCTCAACCAGCAATGCAGCACACACCACACGTTCCGGGTTGTTCATGATGTCCAAACTGCAAAAATTAAATGTAAAAATGAGAGACATATAGAAGAACAGCACTATAAATGATACTATAGGTCTTGGCACATGAAACCCACATAAAATGGCCGCTCCCCTAAAATGGCCGCCCACATGAAATGACCGCCCTAATGACACTAATGACACGCCCACTTTAAATTCCAAGCTCACCTATTTTATCTGTGGCAGTAGCAGAGACAAAAAATGGCCACTGATGCATGTATGAGATCATATCATCTTTATACTATCAGAAGAAAGGCACTAAAAAGAAAACCTCCAAAAGAAGCTTACCGTGTCCAAGGAATACAGCTGTCTGAAGAATAAACTGCGAGTGGAGTCGCTAGTGCGATCCCAAAAACACCACGCAACCAAGACCAGGCGAACCGGGGACGGATGAATCCGGTGAGATCGCAACTGAGATCCAAAACTCGCCACGGAGAAGAAACGAACCAGGCAGGGACGAAAGAATCTGGGTGGAGTCGCAGCTACGATGCTGAAAGCAAGATGGCAGCAGGAACAATGACTGAAGTTCTATGTTTGTCGCCTTTATTGAATCGGGTGGAGTCACAACTACGATCCGAAAGGTAAACAAACACGTCCAATCGACACGCAGTAGCGGCAACCAATCGCAACAGAGGGGGCGTGGAAAAGGGATGATGAAGTTGTCACCGGGTGGAGTCTCAACTACGATCCAAATCACAACGCATTACCGGCCCCTAATCTGAACTACAGGGTTCGGAAAAGGTGACGCACAATGCATGCCTACAAAATATGACAGCGCACACTACATAACAACACCACATCAGTTAGCACACTACATGGCGGCACATCAGTTAGCACACTACATGGCGGCACATCAGTTATCACACTACATAACACCACATCAGTTAGCACACTACATGGCGGCACATCAGTTAGCACACTACATGGCGGCACATCTGTTAGCACACTACATAACACCACATCAGTTAGCACACTACATGGCGGCACATCAGTTAGCACACTACATGGCGGCACATCTGTTAGCACACTACATGGCGGCACATTGCTTTTCAAAAGACATGACAGCACATCAGTTAGCACACTACATGGCGGCACATTGCTTTTCAAAAGACATGACAGCACATCAGTTAGCACACTACATGGCGGCACATTGCTTTTCAAAAGACATGACAGCACATCAGTTAGCACACTACATGGCGGCACATCAGTTATCACACTACATGGCGGCACATCAGTTAGCACACTACATGGCGGCACATTGCTTTTCAAAAGACATGATAGCACATCAGTTAGCACACTACATGGCGGCACATTGCTTTTCAAAAGACATGACAGCACATCTGTTAGCACACTACATGACAGCACATCAGTTATCACATTACATGACAGCACATCAGTTAGCACACTACATGGCGGCACATCAGTTAGCACACTACATGGCGGCACATTACTTTTCAAAAGACATGATAGCACATCAGTTAGCACACTACATGGCGGCACATTGCTTTTCAAAAGACATGACAGCACATCTGTTAGCACACTACATGGCGGCACATCAATTATTACACTACATGGCGGCACATCAATTATTACACTACATGGCGGCACATTGCTTTTCAAAAGACATGAAAGCACATCTGTTAGCACACTACATGGCGGCACATTGCTTTTTAAAAAAAACATGGCAGCACATTGCTTTTCAAAAGACATGACAGCACATCTGTTAGCACACTACATGGCGGAACATTGCTTTTCAAAAGACATGACAGCACATCTGTTAGCACACTACATGACAGCACATCAGTTATCATACTACATGGCGGCACATCAGTTAGCACACTACATGGCGGCACATTGCTTTTCAAAAGACATGACAGCACATCTGTTAGCACACTACATGACAGCACATGTAGTGTGCTGTTAGCACACTACATGACAGTTAGCACACTACATGGCGGCACATTGCTTTTCAAAAGACATGATAGCACATCAGTTAGCACACTACATGGCGGCACATTGCTTTTCAAAAGACATGACAGCACATCTGTTAGCACACTACATGGCGGCACATCAATTATTACACTACATGGCGGCACATTGCTTTTCAAAAGACATGAAAGCACATCTGTTAGCACACTACATGGCGGCACATTGCTTTTTACAAAAAACATGGCAGCACATTGCTTTTCAAAAGACATGACAGCACATCTGTTAGCACACTACATGGCGGAACATTGCTTTTCAAAAGACATGACAGCACATCTGTTAGCACACTACATGACAGCACATCAGTTATCACACTACATGGCGGCACATCAGTTAGCACACTACATGGCGGCACATTGCTTTTCAAAAGACATGATAGCACATCAGTTAGCACACTACATGGCGGCACATTGCTTTTCAAAAGACATGACAGCACATCTGTTAGCACACTACATGACAGCACATCAGTTATCACACTACATGACAGCACATCAGTTAGCACACTACATGACGGCACATTGCTTTTCAAAAGACATGACAGCACATCAGTTAGCACACTACATGGCGGCACATTGCTTTTCAAAAGACATGACAGCACATCTGTTAGCACACTACATGACAGCACATCAGTTATCACACTCCATGACAGCACATCAGTTAGCACACTACATGGCGGCACATTGCTTTTCAAAAGACATGACAGCACATCTGTTAGCACACTACATGACAGCACATCAGTTATCACACTACATGGCGGCACATCAGTTAGCACACTACATGGCGGCACATTGCTTTTCAAAAGACATGATAGCACATCAGTTAGCACACTACATGGCGGCACATTGCTTTTCAAAAGACATGACAGCACATCTGTTAGCACACTACATGGCGGCACATCAGTTATTACACTACATGGCGGCACATTGCTTTTCAAAAGACATGAAAGCACATCTGTTAGCACACTACATGGCGGAACATTGCTTTTCAAAAGACATGACAGCACATCAGTTAGCACACTACATGGCGGCACATTGCTTTTCAAAAGACATGACAGCACATCTGTTAGCACACTACATGACAGCACATCAGTTAGCACACTACATGGCGGCACATTGCTTTTCAAAAGACATGACAGCACATCAGTTATCACACTCCATGACAGCACATCAGTTAGCACACTACATGGCGGCACATTGCTTTTCAAAAGACATGACAGCACATCTGTTAGCACACTACATGACAGCACATCAGTTATCACACTACATGGCGGCACATCAGTTAGCACACTACATGGCGGCACATTGCTTTTCAAAAGACATGATAGCACATCAGTTAGCACACTACATGGCGGCACATTGCTTTTCAAAAGACATGGCAGCACATCAGTTATCACACTCCATGACAGCACATCAGTTAGCACACTACATGGCGGCACATTGCTTTTCAAAAGACATGACAGCACATCTGTTAGCACACTACATGACAGCACATCAGTTATCACACTACATGGCGGCACATCAGTTAGCACACTACATGGCGGCACATTGCTTTTCAAAAGACATGACAGCACATCTGTTAGCACACTACATGGCGGCACATTGCTTTTTACAAAAAACATGGCAGCACATCAGTTTGCACACTACATGGCGGCACATTGCTTTTCAAAAGACATGACAGCACATCTGTTAGCACACTACATGGCGGAACATTGTTTCTCAAAACACATGACAGCACATCAGTTATCACAGTACATGACAGCACATCAGTTATTACACTACATGGCGGCACATTGCTTTTCAAAAGACATGACAGCACATCAGTTAGCACACTACATGGCGGCACATTGCTTTTCAATAGACATGAAAGCACATCTGTTAGCACACTACATGGCGGCACATTGCTTTTTACAAAAAACATGGCAGCACATCAGTTTGCACACTACATGGCGGCACATCAGTTATTACACTACATGGCGGCACATTGCTTTTCGAAAGACATGACAGCACATCAGTTAGTACACTACATGGCGGCACATTGCTTTTCAAGACATGATAGCACATCAGTTAGCACACTACATGGCGGCACATTGTTTTTCAAAAGACATGACAGCACATCGTTATCACACTACATGGCGGCACATCTGTTAGCACACTACATGGCGCAGCATTGCTTTTCAAAAAACATGGCAGCACATTATTTGGGTCACTATTTTGGCAGCTAAAAACATTGCAGTACATCAGTTAGCATAGTACATGACAACACTTTAGTTAGCACAATACATTATTTAATCTGGGTTGAGTAAAAACTATGATACGGGTGGGGTCACAACTACGATCCGGGTGGAGTCACAACTACGATCCCAACTACAATGCATTAGCGGCCACCAATCGGAACTGAAGGGTGGGGAAAAGGTGACCGATAATGCACGCCTATTATGTCTGAGTTCCTTGTCGTCAATGAGGTCGTTTGTAGGTGTCACACACAGCTATGTGTCCTGCCCAGCAGGACATCGCCTTTGAAGAAATGGCCTGGACCATTCAGCTACGATTAGCGACCTCACAGCAGGGGCCTGATCGCTAGTAGGTGTCACACATAACGAGATCGCTAGGGAGATCGCAACTGCGTCACCAAAACCGTGACTCAGCAGCGATTTCGCTAGCGATCTCGTTATGTGTGACGGTACCTTAATTAGCTTTCTCGCCAACGAAGCAGAGGGGCCGGCCGAGTCTGACGTCGTCACTGACGACATCAGACTACGCTCCCTCCCCTCACGTTAGACGCTGCTCAGCCACAAGTGTTCGGAGAGGTTTGTACTGCGCATGCGCTGCCTCGGCTGCCATGCGCAGTACAAACCGGAAGTCATCGCATCGCAGGGCGCGCCATGTTTCAATATCGGCGGCGGTGGGGTGAGTATTATGTGTGTATGCGTACGGGGTGCCTGATGCCGGTGCGCGCGTGTGTGCGGGGACGGGCTGCTTGCCGCCGGTATATATGTACGGGCTGCATGCTGCCGGAATATATGTACGGGCTGCCTGCCTGCCGCCGGTATATATGTACGGGCACGGGCTGCCTGCCTGCCTGCCTGCCGCCGGTATATATGTACGGGCTGCCTGCCTGCCGCCGGTATAGATGTACGGGCTGCCTGCCGCCAGTATATATGTACGGGCACGGGCTGCCTGCCTGCCGCCGGTATATATGTACAGGCACGGGCTGCCTGCCTGCCGCCGGTATATATGTACAGGCACGGGCTGCCTGCCTGCCGCCGGTATATATGTACGGGCACGGGCTGCCTGCCTGCCGCCGGTATATATGTATGGGCTGCCTGCCGCCGGTATATATATATATATATGTACCGGCACGGGCTGCCTGCCTGCTGCCGGTATAGATGTACGGGCTGCCTGCCGCCGGTATATATGTACGGGCACGGGCTGCCTGCCTGCCGCCGGTATAGATGTACGGGCACGGGCTGCCTGCATGCCGCCGGTATATATGTACGGGCACGGGCTGCCTGCCTGCCTGCCGCCGGTATATATGTACGGGCTGCCTGCCGCCGGTATATATATATATATATGTACGGGCACGGGCTGCCTGCCGCCGGTATAGATGTACGGGCTGCCTGCCTGCCGCCGGTATAGATGTACGGGCAGGGGCTGCCTGCCTGCCGCCGGTATATATGTACGGGCACGGGCTGCCTGCCTGCCGCCGGTATATATGTACGGGCACGGGCTGCCTGCCGCCGGTATATATGTACGGGCTGCCCGCCTGCCGCCGGTATAGATGTACGGGCTGCCTGCCGCCGGTATATATGTACAGGCACGGGCTGCCTGCCTGCCACCGGTATATATGTACAGGCACGGGCTGCCTGCCTGCCGCCGGTATATATGTACGGGCACGGGCTGCCTGCCGCCGGTATATATGTATGGGCTGCCTGCCGCCGGTATATATGTACGGGCACGGGCTGCCTGCCTGCCGCCGGTATATATGTACGGGCACGGGCTGCCTGCCTGCCGCCGGTATATATGTACAGGCACGGGCTGCCTGCCTGCCGCCGGTATATGTGTACGGCCACGGGCTGCCTGCCTGCCGCCGGTATATATGTATGGGCATGGGCTGCCTGCCGCCGGTATAAATACATATATATATATATATATGTACGGGCACGGGCTGCCTGCCTGCCGCCGGTATAGATGTACGGGCTGCCTGCCGCCGGTATAGATGTACGGGCACGGGCTGCCTGTCGCCAGACCCCTCTGCGCTCTGCCTGTGCGCCGCCACACCCCTCTGCGCTGCCACACCCCTCTGCGCTCTGCCTGTGCGCCGCCAGACCCCTCTGCGCTCTGCCTGTGCGCCGCCAGACCCCTCTGCGCTCTGCCTGTGCGCCGCCAGACCCCTCTGCACTCTGCCTGTGCGCCGCCAGACCCCTCTGCGCTCTGCCTGTGCGCCGCCAGACCCCTCTGCGCTCTGCCTGTGCGCCGCCAGACCCCTCTGCGCTCTGCCTGTGCTCCGCCAGACCCCTCTGCGCTCTGCCTGTGCGCCGCCAGACCCCTCTGCGCTCTGCCTGTGCGCCGCCAGACCCCTCTGCGCTCTGCCTGTGCTCCGCCAGACCCCTCTTTGCTCTGCCTGTGCTCCGCCAGACCCCTCTGCGCTCTGCCTGTGCGCCGCCAGACCCCTCTGCGCTCTGCCTGTGCGCCGCCAGACCCCTCTGCGCTCTGCTTGTGCGCCGCCAGACCCCTCTGCGCTCTGCCTGTGCGCCGCCAGACCCCTCTGCGCTCTGCCTGTGCGCCGCCAGACCCCTCTGCGCTCTGCCTGTGCGCCGCCAGATTCCTCTCTGCAGCCCTGTCTGAGAGTGGGGCAGTGTGTGTAACCCCCTCCAGTATGTGTATGCCCCTGTATCTTCCCCAATTGTAAAACAGAATGTTTTGCCTATTTGTTTTTTTCAATTAGGTATCCAAGCAATGCAGGTAGTGCTGACATTACGATCGACGGACGCCTTCCATCTTCTGGTACCACTGTGTAGATGAGTAATCTTGAAGATCCCGTACGTATGTTGTCTATGTATATATGTATGTGTCTGTCTTCCAACTGCATCCAGCTCATACACCGCACCATACTGTAATACAGGTCCACTCTATGTCCTGTAATACAGTGTGCTGGCAGCCCTCTGTGGGCTCCGGTGGGAGCTGGCAGCCCTCTGTGGGCTCCGGTGGGGGCTGGCAGCCCTCTGTGGGCTCCGCTGGGGGCTGGCAGCCCTCTGTGGGCTCCGCTGGGGGCTGGCAGCCCTCTGTGGGCTCCGCTGGGGGCTGGCAGCCCTCTGTGGGCTCCCCCCTGGCCCTGCTTGAGAGTGGGGCAGTGTGTGTAACCCCCTCCAGTATGTGTATGCCCCTGTATCTTCCCCAATTATAAAACAGAATGTTCTGCCTATTTATTTTTTTTTTCAATTAGGTATCCAAGCAATGCAGGTAGTGCTGACATTACCATCGACGGACGCCTTCCATCTTCTGGTACCACTGTGTAGATGAGTAATCTTGAAGATCCCGTACGTATGTTGTCTATGTATATATGTATGTGTCTGTCTTCCAACTGCATCCAGCTCATACACCGCACCATACTGTAATACAGGTCCACTCTATGTCCTGTAATACAGTGTGCTGGCAGCCCTCTGTGGGCTCCGGTGGGGGCTGGCAGCCCTCTGTGGGCTCCGGCGGGGGCTGGCAGCCCTCTGTGGGCTCTGGCGGGGGCTGGCAGCCCTCTGTGGGCTCCGCTGGGGGCTGTCAGCCGTCTGTGGGCTCCGCTGGGGGCTGGCAGCCGTCTGTGGGCTCCGCTGGGGGCTGGCAGCCGTCTGTGGGCTCCGCTGGGGGCTGGCAGCCCTCTGTGGGCTCCGCTGGGGGCTGGCAGCCCTCTGTGGGCTCCGCTGGGGGCTGGCAGCCCTCTGTGGGCTCCGCTGGGGGCTGGCAGCCCTAAAATTATAAAACATAATGTTTTGCCTATTTGTTTTTTTCAATTAGGTATCCAAGCAATGCAGGTAGTGCTGACATTACCATCGACGGACGCCTTCCATCTTCTGGTACCACTGTGTAGACTAGTAATCTTGAAGATCCCGTACGTATGTTGTCTATGTATATATGTATGTGTCTGTCTCTTCCAACTGCATCCAGCTCATACACAGCACCATACTGTAATACAGGTCCACTCTATGTCCTGTAATACAGTGTGCTGGCAGCCCTCTGTGGGCTCCGGTGGGGGCTGGCAGCCCTCTGTGGGCTCCGGTGGGGGCTGGCAGCCCTCTGTGGGCTCCGGTGGGGGCTGGCAGCCCTCTGTGGGCTCCGGTGGGGGCTGGCAGCCCTCTGTGGGCTCCGGTGGGGGCTGGCAGCCCTCTGTGGGCTCCGGTGGGGGCTGGCAGCCGTCTGTGGGCTCCGCTGGGGGCTGGCAGCCGTCTGTAGGCTCCGCTGGGGGCTGGCAGCCCTCTGTGGGCTCCGCTGGGGGCTGGCAGCCCTCTGTGGGCTCCGCTGGGGGCTGGCAGCCCTAAAATTATAAAACATAATGTTTTGCCTATTCGTTTTTTTCAATTAGGTATCCAAGCAATGCAGGTAGTGCTGACATTACGATGGACGGACGCCTTCCATCTTCTTGTACCACTGTGTAGATGAGTAATCTTGAAGATCCCGTACGTACGTTGTCTATGTATATATGTATGTGTCTGTCTTCCAACTGCATCCAGCTCATACACAGCACCATACTGTAATACAGGTCCACTCTATGTCCTGTAATACAGTGTTCTGCCAGCCCTCTGTCTGTGCCTGGGTGGGGGCCGCCAGCCCTCTGTCTGTGCATGGGTGGGGGCCGCCAAACCACCCCCTCCCCTCTTTCTGTCCATCCTCTCTGACTGAGGGGCTGCAGCCAGCCTGCCCTCCCTTTCTCTGTCCCTGAGGGGCTGCAGCTCAGGGCAGAGTGGGCAGCCTCCCCCATTATATGTATATCCCCAGTAGCGTCCCCGTGAGTGTGTGTGTGTGTGTGTGTGTCTCTCTCTCGTCTGGCTGAAGGCTTGTATATACAGCTCCACACTATTTCCTGTATTAGTGTCTCTATAAACTGTATGTATCCATCAATTCCATGGCACTTTACATGTGAAAGGGGTATACATAATAGGGACAGGTACAATAATCATAAACAATACAAGGCAAAGACTAATATATATCAATCAGTCTGTGTCTTGTATTTGATTATTGTACCTGTCCCTATTATGTATACTCCTTTTCACATGTAAATCACCATGGAATTGATGGTGCTATAATAAGTGTGTGTGTGTGTCCCCTTTTCTTGCTATATGTGTAGATGACCGTAAGAAATGACACCCTGCTGTGGCTTGTCCCGCTTGTTTCTGACCATAGTATGTGACTGCTGTATGCAATTACTGGCTGTGGACGGTACCTATTTTTGACCTGTGATTTACTGTGGCAATCACATGTTTTTAAAAAAAAAAAAAAAAAAACGTTCTAGTCATAAGCAACTAGGATGGACAGATAAGTTGAGAAGCAATTATAAGAACAAGTACAAACTCTACAGCAGTAAAATAAGAAAAGAAGGGAATTTTGTTTACTTACCGTAAATTCCTTTTCTTCTAGCTCCAATTGGGAGACCCAGACAATTGGGTGTATAGCTTCTGCCTCCGGAGGCCACACAAAGTATTACACTTAAAAGTGTAAACCCCTCCCCTCTGCCTATACACCCCCCCCGTTCATCACGGGCTCCTCAGTTTTGGTGCAAAAGCAGGAAGGAGGAAACTTATAAATTGGTCTAAGGTAAATTCAATCCGAAGGATGTTCGGAGAACTGAAACCATGAATCAAAAGAACAATTCAACATGAACAACATGTGTACACAAAAAAACAACAGCCCGAAGGGAACAGGGGCGGGTGCTGGGTCTCCCAATTGGAGCTAGAAGAAAAGGAATTTACGGTAAGTAAACAAAATTCCCTTCTTCTTTGTCGCTCCATTGGGAGACCCAGACAATTGGGACGTCCAAAAGCAGTCCCTGGGTGGGTAAAAGAATACCTCGGTAAAAGAGCCGTAAAACGGCCCCTTCCTACAGGTGGGCAACCGCCGCCTGAAGGACTCGCCTACCTAGGCTGGCATCTGCCGAAGCGTAGGTATGCACTTGATAGTGTTTCGTAAAAGTGTGCAGACTCGACCAGGTAGCCGCCTGACACACCTGCTGAGCCGTAGCTTGGTGCCGCAAAGCCCAGGACGCACCCACGGCTCTGGTAGAATGGGCCTTCAGCCCTGAAGGAACCGGAAGCCCAGAAGAACGGTAGGCTTCCAGAATTGGTTCCTTGATCCACCGAGCCAAGGTTGACTTGGAAGCCTGCGACCCTTTACGCTGGCCAGCGACAAGGACAAAGAGCGCATTCGAGCGGCGCAGGGGCGCCGTACGAGAAATGTAGAGTCTGAGTGCTCTCACCAGATCCAACAAGTGCAAATCCTTTTCACATTGGTGAACTGGATAAGGACAAAAAGAAGGTAAGGAGATATCCTGATTGAGATGAAAAGGGGATACCACCTTCGGGAGAAATTCCGGAACCGGACGCAGAACCACCTTGTCCTGGTGAAACACCAGGAAGGGGGCTTTGCATGACAGCGCTGCTAGCTCAGACACTCTCCGAAGAGATGTGACTGCCACTAGGAAGACCACCTTCTGCGAAAAGCGTGAAAGAGAAATATCCCTCATTGGCTCGAAGGGTGGTTTCTGAAGAGCCGTTAGCACCCTGTTCAGATCCCAGGGTTCTAGCGGACGCTTGTAAGGAGGGACTATGTGGCAAACCCCCTGCAGGAACGTGCGTACCTGTGGAAGCCTGGCTAGACGCTTTTGAAAAAAAGACAGAGAGCGCCGAGACTTGTCCCTTAAGGGAGCCGAGAGACAAACCCTTTTCCATTCCGGATTGAAGGAAGGACAGAAAAGTGGGCAAGGCAAATGGCCAGGGAGTAAAACCCTGATCAGAGCACCAGGATAAGAAGATCCTCCACGTCCTGTGGTAGATCTTGGCGGACGTTGGTTTCCTGGCCTGTCTCATAGTGGCAATGACCTCTTGAGATAACCCTGAAGACGCTAGGATCCAGGACTCAATGGCCACACAGTCAGGTTGAGGGCCGCAGAATTCAGATGGAAAAATGGCCCTTGAGACAGCAAGTCTGGTCGGTCTGGTAGTGCCCACGGTTGACCCACCGTGAGATGCCACAGATCCGGGTACCACGACCTCCTCGGCCAGTCTGGGGCGATGAGGATTGCGCGGCGGCAGTCGGACCTGATCTTGCGTAACACTCTGGGCAGCATTGCCAGAGGAGGAAACACATAAGGTAGTCGAAACTGCGACCAATCCTGAACTAATGCGTCCGCCGCCAGAGCTCTGTGATCTTGAGACCGTGCCATGAAAGCCGGGACTTTGTTGTTGTGCCGAGACGCCATGAGATCGACGTCCGGCGTTCCCCAGCGGCAACAGATCTCTTGAAACACGTCCGGGTGAAGAGACCATTCCCCTGCGTCCATGCCCTGGCGACTGAGAAAGTCTGCTTCCCAGTTTTCTACGCCCGGGATGTGAACTGCGGAGATGGTGGAGGCTGTGGCTTCCACCCACAGCAGAATCCGCCGAACTTCCTGGAAGGCTTGCCGACTGCGTGTGCCGCCTTGGTGGTTGATGTATGCCACCGCCGTGGCGTTGTCCGACTGAATTCGGATCTGCCTGCCTTCCAGCCACGGTTGGAACGCCTTTAGGGCTAGATACACTGCCCTTATCTCCAGAACGTTGATCTGAAGGGAGGACTCTGTCTGAGTCCAGGTACCCTGAGCCCTGTGGTGGAGAAAGACCGCTCCCCACCCTGACAGACTCGCGTCCGTCGTGACCACAGCCCAGGATGGGGGCAGGAAGGTTTTCCCCTTCGACAGAGAAGTGGGAAAAAGCCACCACTGAAGGGAGGCCTTGGCTGCCCGAGAAAGGGAGACGTTCCTGTCGAGGGACGTCGACTTCCTGTCCCATTTGCGGAGAATGTCCCATTGAAGTGGGCGCAGATGAAACTGCGCAAAAGGAACTGCCTCCATTGCTGCCACCATCTTCCCTAGGAAGTGCATGAGGCGCCTCAAGGGGTGCGACTGGGCTCGAAGGAGAGATTGCACCCCTGTTTGTAGTGAACGCTGTTTGTCCAGCGGAAGCTTCACTATCGCTGAGAGAGTATGAAACTCCATGCCGAGATATGCACCATCTGCCACTGCAACTATGGATCTAGCCGCCAGTCTAGAGACTGGAGGATCCACCTTGGGACACTGCGCCCAACCCTTGACTACGTCAGGGGGGAAGGGATAACGTGTGTCATTAAGGCGCTTAGTAAAGCGCTTATCTGGAAAAGCTCGGTGTTTCTGGACTGTATCTCTGAAGTCAGAATGATCAAGAAACGCACTCCGAGTACGTTTGGGAAACCTAAAATGGAATTTCTCCTGCTGAGAAGCTGACTCCTCAATCGGAGGAGCTGGAGGAGAAAGATCCAACACCTGATTGATGGACGCTATAAGGTCGTTTACTATGGCGTCCCCTTCAGGTGTATCAAGGTTGAGAGCGGTGTCAGGATCAGAGCCCTGATCTGCCACCTCCGCTTCATCCTCCAGAGAGTCCTCATGTTGAGACCCTGAACAGTGTGATGAAGTCGAGGGAAGCTCCCAGCGAGCCCGCTTAGGCGGTCTGGGACTGCGGTCCGTGTCGGAGTCCCCACCGTGGGACCTATGAGTCGCCCCAGGAGCACTTTGCTGCTCCAACCGAGGGGGGCCTGGGGTCAATGATTCAACAGTGCCCGGGGCCTGTGTTACCGGTCTGGACTGCAAAGCTTCTAGTATCTTAGCAGACCATTTATCCATAGACTCAGACAGTTTGTCAGCGAATACTGCAAACTCTGTCCCTGTCACCTGGACAGTGGCAGCAGGTGGTTCCACCGGGGCCGAGGGTCCCACCAGTGGCAGAGGCTCCGGCTGAGTGAGTGTCACAGGGGCCGAACATTGCACACAATGGGGGTAGGTGGAACCTGCAGGTAGCATAGCCGCACATGAGGTACAGGTTGCAAAGTAAGCCTGTGCCTTGGCACCCTTGCTTTTTGCGGACGACATGCTGTTGTCTCCTCTTAGAGCAATCAGAGAGGGTATATAGCCAAAAGCAAATAGTGCGGCCGTACAGAGTAAATGTATACAATATAAGCATATAAATATACACTTCGGCACCCAGGGGGGCCAGCACCTAGTAACAGGTGCGGCTTACCGACCGCTCTCAGCGGTTGTGTGACCACCAGATTCCCTGCCTGGGCCTCCCAGAGCTGTGGAGCTCGCCTCTGAAGTTTTCCAGCGTCAGAAGTGCTGATAGAAATGGCTGCCAGCGTTCTGAGAGGAGGAGGGGGCCGTGGGCGTGCCTCAGAAAGTGCGGGAATCTGGTGCCCCACGGTGCTCAGTGAGGGGGGAGGAGGATACGAAGTATGCTCCAGCCCTCAGCGCTGACGTCCAGTGCAGCGTCCCGCCCTTACCCCTGACTGGCAGGCCCGGGGGCGGGAGTATGCGGTACTAGGCCGCAAAAGCCGGGGAGTAAAGTTATAAGCGCGGGCGGCAAACAAGCGCGGTCGTCCCGGCGCACCAACACACCCAGCAGCTGCTGCAGCGTCCATAACACAGGCGCTCTATGCGCCGTCCCCAAGGGGACACAGAGTACCTCAGAGGAGCAGGGCCTGTCCCTGTCGATACCCGGTCTCCTGTCCAGCAGATTCCCCCAGGGGCTGCGGAGGGAGCACGGTCCCAGTGCCTGGTGACCGGTTAGGATCCCACTTCACCCAGAGCCCCTAAGGGATGGGGAAGGAAAACAGCATGTGGCTCCTGCCTATGTACCCGCAATGGGTACCTCAACCTTAACAGCACCGCCGACCAGAGTGGGGTGAGAAGGGAGCATGCCGGGGGCCCTGTTATGGGCCCTCTTTTCTTCCATCCGATGTAGTCAGCAGCTGCTGCTGACTAAATTGTGGAGCTTGCGTGCATGTGTGCCTCCTTCGCACAAAGCATAAAAACTGAGGAGCCCGTGATGCACGGGGGGGTGTATAGGCAGAGGGGAGGGGTTTACACTTTTAAGTGTAATACTTTGTGTGGCCTCCGGAGGCAGAAGCTATACACCCAATTGTCTGGGTCTCCCAATGGAGCGACAAAGAAAACTAACATTAGTATAACTATTAACTGTCCCTTTGTCCACACATAAGACAAATATATTAAAGTGCACACACACAAAGAATAGTGGGTCAGATGCATGGATAGAGCCCATGTAAAATATTAAGTGTCAAGCCATGAACATTCCCCCCCTTCTCCATATTGGTTTCTTCGGACTCCATAATCAAAAAATAATTCTGTCCCTGGTTTCAGATCTTTCTTGGCAAAAAAGAGAATTGTTGGGGTCTCTCCAACAACACACTCCTGCTTTGGCTTAAGATTGTCCATCTTACACGAATGGTTTATCAACCGTCCAAAAGTGGACTGCATGTCTGGGTGGCAATTTCAAGGCGCATTGGTGGCATTAATGCACACCTTTTCTCCTTTGCTTTTAAAAAAGAACAGATAGGACATTCCTGTCTGCAATCTCTGTATATTTTCCGCTGTCTTACCGTCTATAAAGTCTCCGTGATAATCACAGACCACTTCTCCCTTTTTAAAACCTTTGGTGGTTTTCACAGTATGCCCACCTTTACTGCTGTCCTCTGTTATAACTAGTCCTTTCCATTTCTGCGTCCTCACGAGTTCTTTGATCTCCTCTGTAACGTGGGTTTTTTGTCTTTGTATAGGGGGTTTCCAAGCACGCTTCACTTCTTTTATTTGTGGTATATTTCTATTCCATCCGTGTCCTTTCAAATATCTCGACAAGTCTTTACTGCAGGGGGGTTTCCTGAAAGATGCTAAATAAATAAAAAAAAAAAAAAAAGAATCAGGACACATATTTTCTGTACACATAGGCCTGGAACAAAGCGCCATCTAGTGCATATAGATTGGTAGTGAAAAAACCTTACCAGCAGCATCTGCTACTCTTAATTTCTTCTGATTGAAGATCCATTTCTTTCGCAGAAACATTGCATGATCCCGGCTTACTTCTTTACACAGGTGTATTGACGGTGGAGAAGTATCAATATCTACAGGACACACATCAGTCAGCTTATGGTACAATGAATTGCGTGGACCCTCATGTTCCTCGCAGCTGCTCTGTCCCTCGTCACTTTCGTTCTGTCTGCTCGGCCCTTCACTGCTGTCCAATTCGTGTTCATCGCTGGTCCTCGCCCTCTTGGTGACATTTTCTCTGTGAAGTCAAAATGATAGGTAAGATATGTTAAAGTTTTTTTTTCAAGGACATTTATGATTGACCTCTTTGAATGCATTAGCATATGTTGTAACTTCAAAATAAGCTCAGGAAACATAAGGGAAATTGCTGGAATGAACAAGACCATTGAACTGAAAGTCATTGCTCATATCTGATGCTTTGGAAGGTGGTTGATGGCGATGTTAGTGTATTCAGTTAGGGCTCTTACCCCAATTTTTCTCCTTCCTTGTTTTCTTCCATTTTCACCAATTTTTTCACTCCCTCAACCAAATCCGGGGTGGAAAGCTGGCTATCAAGTTTTCCATAATAGACATATTCATCTGTGAGAGATCTATTGCCCTTTGACATCTCCTCTGCCCATTGCTCATATGCAGAGATTGCCATCTGCCACGTCACAAGGGGCAGGTTGTACCTGAGAAGAAAGTAATTGTTCGTATGAGTGAAGGCCTATTGACATACCTACAAAATTGTTCAAAGATTGTTTGGCAGATCTCTGGTTACAGTGAAATCATGAACATGTCATTTCATTTGTACACTTCCACAAACCTGGCACTGATTGTCCACAATTACACTGCAACCACAGATCTGCCAAGCACTCTTTGAATAATCACCTGTGTAAAGGGCCCCAACGGTATATTGAAAATGTGTCCATACAATCTAAAAAAAAAATTATTAGATGCCTACAGCAACCAAGCCGAAAACTCATTTTACCTGAGCAATTTAAGACATCCAAACTGAGCTCAGATTGGTTTCTATGGGCAACAAAGACAGTTTGTGGTGTGTGGTTTTTTTTTTTGTTTGTTTTTTTCCCTATTTTCAAAAACAAGGCCTTGTGTTTCTCCCTTTCCACTTACTTGTTATGGAAGCGCTCCAGGTCTTTTGTGGGATTTTTAACTTCTTGGCCATTTAAGGAAAGAAAAAACTGTTGCACCGTGGTTGATTGCGGTTTCTCAAGTGTTGGCCGTAGCTTCTCAAAATATGTGCTAAAAAGCTGTTACAGTGAAACATTGTGTTATGGATTTGCTTGTTCTTTGAGAAACATGATGAAGAAAGAGTATATGTTTTGGTGTTTTATATAGGATTTCTAACACTGACCTGCTCCTCCTCATTGTCCAATATAATGACATTGTTTCTTGTGTAAATAGCTGTGAAGGTTTGTTCATTACTGTCTTGTACCTGCTTCCTCTGCAGCCATTCTTTTACCTATTGGATAAGAACCATAGAAAATACATGACATATGACACAGCATTACATCTGTCAATAGTGTGATAACTAAGTAGCTTACTGTCAGTGTTTTTGGTACAGATGGTCTACGCTTGTGTTTTAAAATGAGGAGTGCCATGAGATAATATCCAACTAGAGCCTTGTCATTGTCACTGATTATTTTATCCGAGCTTGCCTTCTCAAAGATGGTGATAATATATTTTTTAGACACGTCTAGATTTTTGCAGCATTCTGTATTTGTGAGTGGCTGGAGACCCAACCTGTATGTGATAAAAAGAATAAGACAAAAGTTACTTTCACATTTATACATTCTGTATGAATACTTTGTCATTTCCAAAAAATATCCAAGCAATTACTCTCCTATGCTTACCCCCTTTTTGTGCTTTTCCGTGTCTTCTCATTGAGTCCTTGTTCAATTTTCTTTAAAACCTCTAAAAAAGATTTTGCAGCGATTTTGGTTTCCTCATCCAGGTCACCAGAGTAGTGACCACCTGTCAAAAAAATCACCAATTGACGCACATTTCCTATATATGTTTTTATAGTTTTCTCGGCTGTTTTTAGATTTGACAATGCATCAAAATCTGCCATGGTCTTATCAAAGTCCTTAATAAAATCCAGGGTGAGTTCCTCGGGGCTGACATAATGAAGATATCTGGCAACATTGTTTACCTGAAATTAAGCACATAATTATTCATTAGGATGGGAATCTTTAAGGAGTATTCATCAACTACATGCAACTCATCAAACTTGCCATTTTCACAACAGTAATCTCTGAATAGGTCTTCTGTAAATAATTGGTAAAACTCGTCAACATAGGGGATTTTATATCCTGTTTCTGTTGCAGCCCGGCCTCTAACAATTGTTTGCGCAGGTGTAACCTGAAACAGAGGTAGACATATTAGGGAACATAGAGTATTTTTTTGCTCATAATTAGTATCCTCTCCATATCTATTTTATTGTATCAAGAGCCTATCTGACAACCCTATCCATATGCAGGGACATCCCTGCTGAATCACCAGTGACAAGTGAGGACTTCCCACCCAACAAAGGCATCCCGTATAGCACACATTACATGTATGTCACATGACTCAACAAGGATGAGAAGGACACATGGCCAGCCCCCATGACAACTTTGCATACCCGCTTGCAGTGACTAGTGTGGGTAATCAGTGATTGCATGCCTATATCCACTGGATACTGAGCTGATCCACACAGTGTCCATGTACCCTGTTATCTGACTAAATAACTGATATACACAAAGATATATCCGCACATGCCTACTTATAATATTTAATCTTACAAATACAGTACTTGGGCCTAATGGTAACTAGCACTTACTGAGATGTTTCACCGCTGCTGCTGGCAATGTCACAATCTGATATCCTAAGGAGATAAATTTAAATCTGCATTAATACTTTGTAAAGGCATTCATATCTGCCACTCTGCTTTCCACCCAGTATCTCACATCTGTATATGCCACCCAGCTTTACTTTAACTTCTAAGTGCTGTAAGACAGGTTACCCATCATGGAGCACTGTTACGTTATTAGCTTGTTGTTGTTGTTAATAATAATATAATCTATCTATATATATAATTGCCTTATTCTGTCTGTCTGTCTGTCATGCTCCAAAATTGTGTCACGGTGACATTGTGTCACCGTGACATGTCCTTACGGTGACACAAAGCTGATTGGCCGCTGGGTTCGCCATGGCCCCGCCCCCCCACACGGATTGGCCTCTCGCCCCGGCTGCGCCCCCACACGGATTGGCCAGCCGCTCGCCCAGGCTCTGCCCCCCCCCCACAGATTGGCCTCTCGCCCCGGCACCCTGCAGGCATTGGCAACTCGCCCACGCCACGCCCCGCCCCCCTCACGCAATAGACGTTAGCTCTTGCCCCCCCCCCCGCATTGCCCGAACTGACACGGTCACGGAGCCACGAATCCCAGGTGAGTACTGTACTCCCCCCCCCTTTCCCCCCTCACCAACGGGAGCCCACATCAGCGTACGCCGCCGCCGTATGCTGGTGTGGGCTCCCGTGCGAGCGGGGGACGTGTTGCGCTGGTAACCATGCTTGCATAGTTACCAGTAAATCAAGGTCCTGCAGCGGCGGGACTTCCACACGCACAAACATAACAGCACACACACACGCATCATCAGATCATCACTCACATCAGATCGCACTCACTCTCACAAACACCTCACACACACCACACACACATCGCATCCACACACTCACAGCATCCGGCGATATCGCTTGCTTCTCGGCCTCGATACTGTGCTGTGAGCTTCCAGGACCTGCCGGAGGATCACATGGCCAGAAGCATGTGATATCTCCGGATGTTGTGAGTATCAGCGGCGTATGTGCGATTTCGTCAGTGTCTGTGTGTGTGAGTGTATGCGATCGGGTGTGTGTGAGTGTATGCGATCGGGTGTGTGTGAGTGTATGCGATCGGGTGTGTGTGAGTGTATGCGATCGGGTGTGTGTGAGTGTATGCGATCGGGTGTGTGTGAGTGTATGCGATCGGGTGTGTGTGAGTGTATGCGATCGGGTGTCTGTGAGTGTATGCGATCGGTTGTGTGTGTGAGTGTATGCGATCGGGTGTGTGTGTGAGTGTATGCGATCGGGTGTGTGTGAGTGTATGCGATCGGGTGTGTGTGAGTGTATGCGATCGGGTGTGTGTGAGTGTATGCGATCGGGTGTGTGTGAGTGTATGCGATCGGGTGTGTGTGAGTGTATGCGATCGGTTGTGTGTGTGAGTGTATGCGATCGGGTGTGTGTGTGAGTGTATGCGATCGGGTGTGTGTGAGTGTATGCGATCGGGTGTCTGTGAGTGTATGCGATCAGTTGTGTGTGTGAGTGTATGCGATCGGGTGTGTGTGAGTGTATGCGATCGGGTGTGTGTGAGTGTATGCGATCGGGTGTGTGTGAGTGTATGCGATCGGGTGTGGGTGTGAGTGTATGCGATCGGGTGTGGGTGAGTGTCGGCAGAGGAGCACGGCGTGCTGGAGGAGGCTGGGAGCAGAGAGGCTGATCTTGGGGAAGGCTGGGAGGGGGAGGCTGATGCTGGGGGAGACTGGGAGGGGAAGGCTAATGCTGAAGGAGGCTGGGAGGAGAGAGGCTGAACCTGGGGAAGGCTGGGAAGGGGAGGCTGATGCTGAGGGAGGCTGGAAGGAGAGAGGCTGAGGCTGGGAGGAGAGAGGCTGATGCTGGGGAAGGCTGGAAGGAGAGAGGCTGAGGCTGGGAGGAGAGAGGCTGATGCTGGGGAAGGCTGATGCTGAGGGAGGCTGGGAGGGGAAAGCTGATGCTGTGGAAGGCTGGGAGGACGGAGGCTGGGAGGAGAGAGGCTGATCCTGGGGAAGGCTGGGAGAGGGAGGCTGATGCTGGGGGAGGCTGGAAGGAGAGAGGGTGATGCTGGGAGAGGCTGGAAGGAGAGAGGCTGATGCTGGGGGAGGCTGATGCTGGGGAAGGCTGGGAGGACAGAGGCTGGGAGGAGAGAGGCTGATCCTGGGGAAGGCTGGGAGAGGGAGGCTGATGCTGGAGGAGGCTGGAAGGAGAGAGGCTGATGCTGGGGGAGGCTAGAAGGAGAGAGGCTGATGCTGGGGGAGGCTAGAAGGAGAGAGGCTGATGCTGCGGGCAGAGAGGCTGATCCTGCGGGCAGAGAGGCTGATGCTGCGGGCAGAGAGGCTGATGCTGGTGCAGCATGGGGAATGGAGCACGATGGGGGGTGCGCAGCATGGGGGATGGAGCACGATGGGGAGTGCGCAGCATGGGGGATGGAGCACGTTTGGGAGTGCGCAGCATGGCGGATGGACCACGTTTGGGAGTGCGCAGCATGGAGGATGGAGCACGTTTGGCAGTGCGCAGCATGGCGGATGGACCACGTTTGGGAGTGAGCAGCATGGCGGATGGAGCACGTTTGGGAGTGCGCAGCATGGCGGATGGAGCACGTTTGGGAGTGCGCAGCATGGCGGATGGAGCACGTTTGGGAGTGCGCAGCATGGCGGATGGAGCACGTTTGGGAGTGCGCAGCATGGCGGATGGACCACGTTTGGGAGTGCGCAGCATGGCGGATGGACCACGTTTGGGAGTGCGCAGCATGACGGATGGAGCACGTTTGGGAGTGCGCAGCATGGCGGATGGAGCACGTTTGGGAATGCGCAGCATGCCGGATGGTGCACGATGGGGAGTGCGCAGTATGGCGGATGGAGCACGTTTAGGAGTGCGCAGTATGGCGGATGGAGCACGTTTGGGAGTGCGCAGCATGGCGGATGGAGCACGTTTGGGAGTGTGCAGCTTAACGGATGGACCACGTTTGGGAGTGCGCAGCATGGCGGATGGAGCACGTTTGGGAGTGTGCAGCATGGCGGAAGGAGCACGTTTGGGAGTGCGCAGCATGGCGGGTGGAGCACGTTTGGGAGTGCGCAGCATGGCGGTTGGAGCATGATGGGGGGTGCGCAGCATGGCGGATGGAGCACGTTTGGGAGTGCGCAGCATGGCGGATAGAGCACGATGGGGAGTGCGCAGCATGGCGGATAGAGCACGTTTGGGAGTGCGCAGCATGGGGGATGCAGCACGATGGGGAGTGCGCAGTATGGCGGATGGAGCACGTTTGGGAGTGCGCAGCATGGCGGATGGACCACGTTTGGGAGTGCGCAGCATGGCGGATGCAGCACGTTTGGGAATGCGCAGCATGGGGGATGCAGCACGATGGGGAGTGCGCTGCATGGGGGATGGAGCACGATGGGGGGTGCGCAGCATGGGGGATGGAGCACGTTTGGGAGTGCGCAGCATGGTGGATAGAGCACGATGGGGAGTGCGCAGCATGGCGGATGGAGCACGTTTGGGAGTGCGCAGCATGGGGGATGCAGCACGATGGGGAGTGCGCAGTATGGCGGATGGAGCACGTTTGGGAGTGCGCAGCATGGCGGATGGACCACGTTTGGGAGTGCGCAGCATGGCGGATGGAGCACGTTTGGGAGTGCGCAGCATGGGGGATGCAGCACGATGGGGAGTGCGCTGCATGGGGAATGGAGCACGATGGGGGGTGCGCAGCATGGGGGATGGAGCACGATGGAAGGTGCACACCTCCCCCCAACACACACACACACACACACGCGCACTGCACAACACACACACACTGGGAACCACAAACAACGCCCTACACAGACACCCACACACAGACAACGCTGCACACACACAACACCCAACACACAAACACCGCAGCACACACAAATATACGCACATACCGCACAACACACACATTGCTCAAAACATACCTCCCCTCAAAACACACCACACACACACAAACCGCACAACACACACACACACACAACGCTACAGACACACAGCGCTCCACAAACAACGCAACACACGCAACACACATACAACACCGCTCTCACCCCCCGCCACACCCAGAACATGTACAGCGCCCTACACAAACACTTGGTAACTACACACAACAACATCTATATATATATATAACAAAAATCATACATGAACTACACAATACGTAAATTCTAGAATACCCGATGCGTAGAATCGGGCCACCTTCTAGTATATTTATAATTGCCTTATTCTGTCTCTGTCTGTCTTGCTCCGAAATTGTGTCACCGTGACAGTGTCGTTACAGTGACAACTGTCGGATTGGCCGCTGGGCTCGGCCTGGCCCCGCCACCTGCATGGATTAGCCGCTCGCCCCGGCCCTCCGCACGCATCGCCCGCTCCAGCGTACACCGGCTCCCGGTACACATATGCAGGGAGCCGGCATACGCTGATTCCTCGCCCGCTCAGCCCCGCTCCAGCGTACACCGGCTCCCGGTACACATGTGCAGGGAGCCGGCATACGCTGACGCCTCACCCGTTCAGCCCCGCTCCAGCGTACACCGGCTCCCGGTACACATGTGCAGGGAGCCGGCATACGCTGATGCCTCGCCCGCTAAGCCCCGCCCCCGTCACACGTTGCCACGCTCGGATCCGCCCCCGGCGGCCCCAGCATTGGGGATGGAGCACGATGGGGGGTGTACAGCATGGGGGATGGAGCACGATGGGGGATGGAGCATGATGGGGGGTGCACAGCATGGGGGATGGAGCACGATGAGGGGTGCGCAGCATGGGGGATGGAGCACGATGATGGGTGCGCGCAGCATGGGGGATGGAGCACGATGAGGGGTGCGCGCAGCATGGGGGATGGAGCACGATGAGGGGTGCGCAGCATGGGGGATGGAGCACGATGATAGGTGCGCAGCATGGGGGATGGAGCACGATGAGGGGTGCGCAGCATGGGGGATGGAGCACGATGAGGGGTGTGCAGCATGTCGGATGGAGCACGATGGGGGGGGGTGCGCAGCATGGGGGATGGAATACAATAGGAGGTGTGCAGCATGGGGGATGGAGCACGATGGGGGGTGCGCAGCATGGGGGATGGAACATGATGGGGGGTGCGCAGCATGGGGGATGGAATACAATAGGGGGTGTGCAGCATGGGGGATGGAGCACGATGGGGGGTGCGCAGCATGGGGGATGGAGCATGATGGGGGGGTGCACAGCATGGGGGATGGAACACGATGGGAGGTGCGCAGCATGGGGAGATATATGGATACATGGATATAGAGATATATGGATACATGGATATAGAGATATATGGATACATGGATATAGAGATATATGGATACATGGATATAGAGATATATGGATACATGGATATAGAGATATATGGATACATGGATATAGAGATATATGGATACATGGATATAGAGATACAGAGATACATGGATACAGAGATACATGGATACAGAGATACATGGATACAGAGATACATGGATACAGAGATACATGGATAGATGGATAAAGAGATATATGGATACTTGGATACATGAATATAGATATATATGGATAGATGGATAAAGAGATATATGGATACATGAATATAGATATATATGGATAGATGGATAAAGAGATATATGGATACATGGATAAAGAGATATATGGATACATGGATACACAGAATTACCGTGTATACTTGAGTATATTCTCACCTATAATATTGGGAGTATAAATTTCCCAATATCTAGCTACAGTATATTGATATAAATATGATATTGAGAGACAGGCTGTAGGACCCTTGTTCCTGAAGAAACACAGCGTGAATTGAACAATCCCCCATCCATCTGTATCTGCTACCCCCAGATCTACACCTTATTGTGTCACACAGCTATATCTACCACCCAGCTTTCCATAAGTTAAGAGTAGGAGCTATATATTTACCTGTTAGAAGGCTTATTTAAGACTGTGCATCCACGCCTCTCCAAAAAATCAGTAAAATATTCATTGGGATCTTCAAATTTGCTGTTCTTGAAATCCAGGGTGTTGTATGGAACGGCAGTTAAGTATTTAATAATGTCGCCTTGTTTCTTTCTGGCTTGCTCCAAAACTACAACGCGCTCCTCTTCAGGACATGTTTTCATGCAGGACTTCTGTAAATGCCTACGAAGATTCTTTTGTAAAGTCTTACACACTTTACAAAAAAGTTCTCTGAATTGCCTTTTAGAAGTCATCCTTGATATTAGATTTTATAAGATGAGAGGTCTAAAAGATGCACACTGGTCAGTTGTTCTCCATTCACTGAAATAAAATAACTTGGATAAATAGCTATGTGCACACAGTGCGTTTTTCTCGCCGTTTTTGCGCGTTTTTCGGGTGCGTTTTTGGCCTCAAAACTGCATGACTTTGCTTCCCCAGCAAAGTCTATGAGTTTTCATTTTTGCTGTCTGCACACAGCGTTTTTTTTTCAGCTGCGTTTTTGTGGTGACCACAAAAACGCAGCATGTCAATTATTCCCGCGTTTTTCACTGCGCTTTTCATCCATTGAGTGCAATGGGATGTTGAAAGACGCAATGAGAAACGCAAATAGCTGCGTTTTGGTGCGTTTTGGTGCGTTTCAAAGACCAAAAACGCAGCTATAAACGCAGGAGATGGGTAGTAAAGTGACGTGTACAGGAAGAGGATTCCTTCTGTCAGTATATACAGAAGCGTGAATCCTCCCGGTACCGTCACCGCCGCTTCCACCTCCCGTCCTGTGCATGTATGCTGCCGTGCGGCGCCATGTACAGGCAGGAGGTGGAAGCGGCTGCGAAAACAAAAGTTAAGGCCTTGTGCGCACTAGGCGTTTTTGCCGCGTTTTTTACAGCGTTTGTGCTGAAAACGCAGTGACATTGCTTCCCCAGCAATGTCTATGGGTTTTCATAAGTGCTGTCCGCACACAGCGTTTTTTTGTAGCTGCGTTTTTGTGGTGACCACAAAAATGCAGCATGTCAATTATTTCTGCGTTTTTCACTGCGTTTTTCACCCATTGAGTTCAATGAATGTTCAACAACGCAATGAAAAACGCATATAGCCGCGTTTCTATGACTAAAAACGCAGCTATAAACGCAAGGGGTGGGTACTACAGTGACGTGTACAGGAAGAGGATTCCTTCTGTTGGTAAACACAGAAGCATGAATCCTCCCGGTACCGTCACCGCTGCGTCCACAACCCGCCCGGTGCCATGTCAACTCCCGTGCGGCGCCATGTCTGGGCGGGAGGTGGAGGCAGCGGCGAAAACCAAAGTGAACAGTAGAAAAAAAAAATGTCATATATACTCACCTGTCTGCAGGGTCCCGGTGCCATGCCCGCTCCCACCTCCTGTCCCGGTACCGCCGCTCTGGCTGTGTGCAGTCACCCCGGGGCAGGACCTTGTTTGCAGGACCTGGCGGTGGATCACCTGATGCAGTCACCTGACGCATCAGCTGATCGTAGTCTCGCCGGCTTTTTCGCGCCCGGCCGGCTATCAGCTGATCCTGCCGTCAGGGGACTTCATCAGCTGATTACCGGCAGCTCCTGCAGCCAGGGCCGGATTAAGGTTGGTGGGGGCCCCTGGGCAGAAAATCTGGTGGGGGCCCAATAACGTTAACATTTTAACCATAACAGTAGAGCACGAACTGTAGCATTTAGATATAAATACTGCACCTCAGTCTCACATTCCCCCTCCTCAGCATACTGTGCCCTCCATACTGTGCCCTCACACTGGCCACCATGCCGCCCCTTCTCTATACTGCCTACCTCCTTCACTATCCAGTCACTATACTGCACCTTAGCCTTGCATTCCCCTCCGCAGCATACTGTGCCCTCCATACTGTGCCCTCACACTGGCCCCCATGCTGCCCCTTCTCTATACTGCCTACCTCCTTCACTATCCAGTCACTATACTGCACCTTAGTCTTGCATTCCCCTCCGCAGCATACTGTGTCCTCCATACTGTGCCCTCACACTGGCCACCATGCTGCCCCTTCTCTATACTGCCTACCTCCTTCACTATCCAGTCACTATACTGCACCTTAGTCTTGCATTCCCCTCCGCAGCATACTGTGTCCTCCATACTGTGCCCTCACACTGGCCACCATGCTGCCCCTTCTCTATACTGCCTACCTCCTTCACTATCCAGTCACTATACTGCACCTTAGTCTTGCATTCCCCTCCGCAGCATACTGTGACCTCCATACTGTGTCCTCACACTGGCCACCATGCTGCTCCTTCTCTATACTACCTACCTCCTTCACTATCCAGTCACCATACTGCACCTCAGTCTCACATTCCCCCTCCTCAGTATACTGTGTCCTCAGACTGGCCACCATGCTGCCCCTTCTCTATGCTGCCTACCTGCTTCATTATCCAGTCACTATACTGTATCTCCGTCTCACTTTCCCCCTTCTCAGCATCCTATGCCCTCCATACTGTGCCCTCACACTGGCCACCATGCCGCCCATTCTCTATACTGCCTACCTCCTTCACTATCCAGTCACCATACTGCACCTCAGTCTTACATTCCCCTCCGCAGCATACTGTGTCCTCCATACTGTGCCCTCACACTGCCCACCATGCTGCCCCTTCTCTATACTGCCTATCTCCTTCACTATCCAGTCACTATACTGCACCTCAGTCTCACATTCCCCCTCCTCAGCATACTGTGCCCTCCATACTGTGCCCTCACACTGGCCACCATACTGCTCCTTCTCTATACTGCACCTCAGTCTCACATTCCCTCTCCTCAGCATACTGTGTCCTCCATACTGTGCCCTCACACTGGCCACCATACTGCCCCTTCTCTATACTGCTTATCCCCCCTCCCCCACTACCCAGTCTCCATTCTATGCCCCTCACACTTTTCTTTCTCAATACTGTCCACTTACAATTTTCTCCCACCATACTGCTGCCTCACATTTTCCAATGGTGCCCCCCTGATTGCTGTGCAGGGACAAATATGCCGCATGCCCCCCAAAGGTACGCCCCTGTACAGTGTACAGGAAAATACATGACTGGTACACGCAGGGCCGGCTCCATGTTTTTGTAGGTCCTGGGCGAAAAAGTCTCAGTGGGCCCCATCCACACATAGACATGCACAGATACTGTACATACACATACAGGCATACGTACACATACAGTATATATTTAAAGACAAATTCACAAAAACACATATAAACAGACATAAATCTAGACACAGTCATACACACCGACATACATAGATGACACATAGATACGCATCACACATGCACACACAGACAAATTTTTATATTTTTATCTAATTTTTAATATTGGGAAGCCGGCAACAGCCTCATTCACCTCCCCGCTTGTCTCCATCCAGCTCCTCCTGGGCACGTGTCTGTGCCACGCTGATTGGTGGCTGACACTAACAGACATGGCCGCACAGAGAACACTAACACTGCTGTATATACATCACAAGAGAGGCTGGGGACATACACATTACTGGGGACATCCATATTACTGAGGAAAGGGGTACATAGCAATGGGGGGCATACAGCTCTAGAGGGGGGCAGTGGCTCTGAGGTGGGGGGGACAAAGAGCTCTGAGGTGGGGGGATGACATGCAGCTCTGGGGATATACAGCTCTGTGGTGTAGAGGACATACAACTCTGGGGGTATAGTATTATGCAGCCCCCATATTCCTCCATATAGTGTTATGAAGCTCCCATAGTCCTCCATATAGTATTATGCAGCCCCCATGTAGCACTATGCAGCCCCCATATGGCACTATGCAGCCCCCATATGGCATTATGCAGCCCCCATATGGCATTATGCAGCCCCCATATGGCACTATGCAGCCCCCATATGGCACTATGCAGCCCCCATATGGCACTATGCAGCCCCCATATGGCACTATGCAGCCCCCATATGGCACTATGCAGCCCCCATATGGTACTATGCAGCCCCCCATATGGTACTATGCAGCCCCCCATATGGTACTATGCAGCCCCCCATATGGTACAATGCAGCCCCCCATATAGTACAATGCACACCCATATAGCATTAGGCACCCTCATGTAGTACACAGCCCCTATATAGCACAGTGCAGACCCAGATAGCATTAGGCATCCTCACATAGTACACAGCCCCTATATAGCACAGAGCAGACCAAATAATATTAAGCACCTTCACATAGTACACAGCCCCTATATAGCACAGTGCAGAGCCAGATAGCATTAGACACTCACGTAGTTCACAGTCCCTATATAGCACAGTGCAGAGCCAGATAGCATTAGACACTCACGTAGTTCACAGTCCCTATATAGCACAGTGCAGAGCCAGATAGCATTAGGCATCCTCACGTAGTATACAGCCCCTATATAGCACAGTGCAGAGCCAGATAGCATTAGGCATCCTCACGTAGTATACAGCCCGTATATAGCAAAAAGCAGACCCAGATAGCATTAGGCATCCTCATATAGTGTACAGCCCCTATATAGCACAGTGCAGAACCAGATAGCATTAGGCACCTTCATGTAGTATACAGTCCATATATAGCACAGTGCAGAACCAGATAGCATTAGGCACCTTCATGTAGTATACAGTCCATATATAGCACAGTGCAGAACCAGATAGCATTAGGCACCCTCATGTAGTATACAGCCCCCATATCATTTAATGCACCCCCATGGTCGTCTGGCCACAGTGATTGTACATACTCACTTCTCCTCGTTCCCCCGCTCTACCGGTCTCCTCAGCGTGTCCACTGCTGTCGCTTTCTCTGACCTCTCAGCAGGCGCGCAGTGATCACGTCACCACGCTCTGCTGCAGAGCTGTCAGAATGCCGACAGACACAGCGAGAATCATGAGAGAGAGCGCGCCGCTCCATCTCATCATTGCTCTCAATTGTATCGGCAGCTGCGATGCCGATACAATTGAAAGCGCGATCCTCGGCGGGGGGAGGCAGCGCGGGCACCGGGCCCCCCTTACTAGCGCTACGCCACTCCTGCCACCGCGAGTGGGCCCCCCGAAATTTGACCGGGTTTACTGTGATACAGACACCAGATGTTATACAATATACAATATACAATGGCTGTCATTTACCGCCCTCCAGGGCCAGCCACTGCCTTTTTTGACCATTTCACCACCTGGCTACTACACTTCCTTTCCACCGACATCCCCACCATCATTATGGGTGATTTCAATATCCCCATTGACACTTCCCACTCATCTGTCTCCAAACTTCTAACACTCGCTTCCTCCTTCAGCCTCACCCAATGGTCTTCTGCAGCTACTCACAAAGATGGCCACACGCTGGACCTCATCTTCACTCGCCTCTGCCCCTATCTAACCTCTCTAACTCGCCTCCCCCCTGTCTGACCACAACCTACTCACATTCTCTTCCCTCTCTTCTCCAAGTATGCAACCCCCCCTCCACAAATTTTCATACCCTCGCAGAAATATCAAACACATTGATTTACACGCCCTTTCTCAGTCCCTTCTCCCCCTCACAGACATTGCATTTCTACATGATGCAGATGCCGCTGCAACTTTATACAACACTACAATCTCTGCAGCTCTCGAATCAGCTGCCCCCCTCACACACACCAAAACCCGCACAATCAACAGGCAACCCTGGCACACAAGGCAGACTAAAGAACTTAGACGGGCTTCCAGAATTGCTGAGCGCAGATGGAAGAGGTCTCATTCCACTGAACACTTCATTGCATATAAAGAGTCCCTCACCACTTTCAAGTCCACACTCACTGCTGCAAAACAAACCTACTTCTCATCCCTCATATCTTCTTTCTCTCACAACCCTAAACAGCTATTCAACACTTTCAATTCTCTCCTCCGTCCTCCGGCACCACCTCCCTCTCCTCTCATCTCAGCTGAAGACTTTGCCTCTTTCTTCAAGCGGAAGATTGACAACATCAGAGCAAGCTTTGGCCCACAATCACCACAGCCCCTCATCATAGCTACTCATCCCTCTTCCTCCAAATCCAGCTTCTCCACTATGACAGAAAACAATCTCTCCACTCTACTCTCAAGATCACATCTAACCACCTGTGCACTGGACCCGCTCCCATCGCACCTCATCCCCAACATCACCGCAGTCCTCATCCCAGCCCTAACCCATCTCTTCAACCTATCACTAGCAAGTGGTGTATTCCCTTCATGCTTTAAACATGCCTCTATTACACCCATCCTCAAAAAGCCCTCCCTTGACCCATCCTCTGTGTCAAACTATCGCCCCATATCCCTTCTCCCCTATGCCTCAAAACTACTGGAACAGCATGTCCATCTTGAATTGTCCTCATACCTCTCCTCCTGCTCCCTCTTTGACCGGCTTCAATCTGGCTTCCGACCACATCATTCTACCGAAACTGCCCTAACCAAAGTCACCAATGATCTACTAACCGCCAAAGCCAAGCGACACTACTCTATCCTCCTCCTCCTGGACCTGTCCTCTGCCATCGACATAGTAGACCATTCCCTCCTACTACAGATTCTCTCATCTCTGGGCATCACAGACTTGGCCCTATCTTGGATCTCCTCATACCTAACCGACCGAACTTTCAGCGTCTCCCATTCTCACACCACTTCCTCAGCTCGCGCCCTATCTGTCGGTGTCCCTCAAGGCTCAGTTCTTGGACCCCTGCTGTTCTCCATCTATACTTTCGGCTTGGGACAGCTCATAGAGTCCCACGGCTTCCAGTATCATCTCTATGCCGATGACACACAGATCTACCTCTCTGGACCTGACATTACCTCTCTACTAACCAAAATACAACAATGTCTGTCTGCTATTTCATCCTTCTTCTCTGCACGATTCCTAAAACTTAACATGGACAAAACAGAGTTTATTGTCTTTCCTCCTCCTCACTCACCTCCTCCAACAAGCCTTTCCATCAAACTTGATGGTTGCTCACTCACCCCAGTCTCACAAGCTCGTTGCCTTGGAGTAACCCTCGACTCTGCTCTATCCTTCAAGCCACACATCCAAGCCCTCTTCAACTCATGCCGATTACAACTCAAAAATATCTCCCGGATCCGTGCTTTCCTTAACCAAGAATCTTCAAAAACATTAGTGCATGCCCTCATCATCTCCCGCCTCGACTACTGCAACCTCCTGCTCTCTGGCCTCCCTTCCAACACTCTTGCACCCCTCCAATCTATCCTAAACTCTGCAGCCCGCTTAATCCACCTCTCCCCTCGCTACTCCCCAGCCTCGCCACTCTGCCAATCCCTTCACTGGCTTCCCATCGCCCAACGACTCCAGTTCAAAACATTAACCATGACATACAAAGCCATGCACAACCTGTCTCCTCCCTACATCTGTGACCTAGTCTCCCAGTACCTACCTGCACGCAACCTTAGATCCTCACAAGATCTCCTTCTCTGCTCCTCTCTTATCTCCTCTTCCCACAATCGTGTACAAGATTTCTCCCGTGCATCCCCCATACTCTGGAACGCTCTACCTCAGCACATCAGACTCTCCACTACCGTGGAAAGCTTCAAGAGGAACCTCAAGACCCACCTCTTCCAACAAGCCTACAACCTACAATAGCCCTCAGCCCAGTAGACCACTGCGCAACCAGCTCTGTCCTCACCTATTGTACCATCACCCATTCCCTGTAGACTGTGAGCCCTCGCGGGCAGGGTCCTCTCTCCTCCTATACCAGTCTGTCTTGTACTGTTAATGATTGTTGTACGTATACCCTCTTTCACTTGTAAAGCGCCATGGAATAAATGGCGCTATAATAATAAATAATAATAATAATAATAATTATATACCATCTGATGTGTGTACACAGTATATCACACTACTCTGTACACTGGATGCGGTATACCATGTACACAGATATACAATCCTCTGCACTGATCACACCTGGGCCTACAGGACAGGATGTAACATATTCTAAATGTAATATGGGCCATATAGTGTAATGTGTGCTGCAGGCTCAGATGTGATCAGTGCAGGATTCTGTGTAGTGCTGTCTGTGCTGGAGATCAGTGGGAGTTATTGCAAGGGAGAGATGAGGCTGCAGCCGATGACCCGGCACTGACAGCCCGACCTGATCTGCTGCAGTTCAGACTCCGGCAATAACTCACAACGATCCCGGGCAGAGCTGCCGCTGACACTATGGAACCGGTCTGGAGTTATCAGCGGCGTCCTGCTCCCTCCTCACTGCAGCCTCCTGCCCAGCACCATGATTAATGACCTCATACTTACCAGGATCCACTGAAACCTCCGGTCCTCCCACAAGCTCCTCTACGGCAGGAACTTAGAAGCAGCAACAGGTGCGCGGTGACGTCATCCTAGCAGACGCAGCCCACAGAGCGTGCAGTGGGCGTGTCTGCAGAAAAGTGACGGCCGGGATTGAAATTCTTTAAAGGTACAGTGCGGTCCTGAACCACACTGCGGCGTTAATAAAATGGCGCCCACACTGATGGTGGTGGGGGTCCCCTCAGAAGCTCTTGTGGTGGGGGCCCCTGGGCGGGAGCCCCGTCTGCCCCGCCTATAATCCGGCCCTGCCTGCAGCGATCGGACGGGATCAGACTCCTGTCCAATCGATCGCTCCTGGAGCTGCCGGTAATCAGCACAGCACATAAGTGAGTATTTTTTTTTTTTTTTTACTGATGCATCAGCTGATTGTATAATCGGCTTTTATACAATCAGCTGATGTGTGATGTGATTCAGGCACTTGATCCTGACACATCATCTGATCGCTTTGCCTTCCAGCAAACCGATCAGATGATATTGGATCCTGATTGGACGGCGCGGGACCCTGACCCAGGATTACTGCGGAGGGGGGTTCTTTATTTCAATAAAGATGGAGTCACTAATTGTGTTGTGTTTTATTTCTAATAAAAATATTTTTCTGTGTGTTGTGTTTTTTTTTTATCTTTACTAGAAATTCATGGTGGCCATGTCTAATATTGGCGTGACACCATGAATTTCGGGCTTAGGGCCAGCTATACAGCTAGCCCTAACCCCATTATTACCCGGCGAGCCACCCGTCACCAGGGCAGCTGGAAGAGTTGGATACAGCGCCAGAAGATGGCGCTTCTATGAAAGCGCCATTTTCTGGGGTGGCTGCGGGACTGCAATTCACAGCGGGGGTGCCCAGAAAGCATGGGCACCCTGCACTGTGGATTCCAATCCCCAGCTGCCTAGTTGTACCCGGCTGGACTCAAAAATTGGGCGAAGCTCACGTCATTTTTTTTTTAAATTATTTCATGAAATTCATGAAATAATTTAAAAAAAAAAAAGGGCTTCCCTATATTTTTGGTTCCCAGCCGGGTACAAATAGGCAGCTGGGGGTTGGGGGCAGCCCGTACCTGCCTGCTGTACCCGGCTAGCATACAAAAATATGGCGAAGCCCACGTCATTTTTTTTGTTTGGGGGGGGCAAAGAAATCCTGCATACAGTCCTGGAAGGAGGATGCTGAGCCTTGTAGTTCGACAGCTGCTGTCTGCTCTCCTGCATACACTATTGGATGGAGGATGCTGAGCCTTGTAGTTCTGCAGCTGCTGTCTGCTCTCCTGCATACAGTCCTGGATGGAGCATGCTGAGCCTTGTAGTTCTGCAGCTGTCTGCTCTTCTGCATACACTAGTGGAGAATGAAGAACACATTGAAGAAGGAAATGACATCAGACCTTTTTTTTTTTGTTCACTGATAAAAAACGCATAAGGACGCAGTGAGCAAAAACGCAGCAAAACGCAGCAAAAAAACGCACCAAATCGCGGCAAAATGCGTGCGTTTGTTGCCGCGTTTTTTCGACGCAGGTGCGTTTTTGTGCGTTTTTAGCGGCCAAAAACGCACAAAAACGCAGCGTCAAAAAAACGCACTGTGTGCACATAGCCTTGGGCTATGTGCACACAGTGCGTTTTTCTCGGCGTTTTTGCGCGTTTTTCGGGTGCGTTTTTGGCCTCAAAACTGCATGACTTTGCTTCCCCAGCAAAGTCTATGAGTTTTCATTTTTGCTGTCCCCACACAGCGTTTTTTTTCAGCTGCGTTTTTGTGGTGCCACAAAAACGCAGCATGTCAATTATTCCCGCGTTTTTCACTGCGCTTTTCATCCATTGAGTGCAATGGGATGTTGAAAGACGCAATGAGAAACGCAAATAGCTGCGTTTTGGTGCGTTTTGGTGCGTTTCTAAGACCAAAAACGCAGCTATAAACGCAGGAGGTGGGTAGTAAAGTGACGTGTACAGGAAGAGGATTCCTTCTGTCAGTAAACACAGAAGCGTGAATCCTCCCGGTACCGTCACCGCCGCGTCCACCTCCCGTCCTGTGCATGTATGCTGCCGTGCGGCGCCATGTCTGGGCGGGAGATGGAAGCGGCAATCAAAAGTGAACAGTAGAAAAAAAAAAAGTTATACTCACCTGTCTGCAGACTCCCGGTGCCATGCCCGCTCCCAGATTCTGTCACGGTATCGCCGCTCCGGCAGTGTGCAGTCTCCCCGGGTACGTATGCCTGCAGGATGCAGGACCTGGCGATGGATCACCTGATGGAGTCACCTGACGCATCAGGTGATCGTAAGTATCGCGGTGTCGCCCGGCCGGCTATCAGCTGATCCTGCCGTCAGGAGACTTCATCCCTGATTACCGGCAGCTGCTGCAGCGATCGGACAGGATCAGACTCCCGCCCCATCGCTGCAGGAGCTGCCGGTAATCAGCACATAAGTGAGTATTATTTTTTTTTTTTTTTTTGCACTGATGCTTCAGCTGATTGTATAATCGGCTTTTATACAATCAGCTGATGTGCGATGTGCTTCAGCCCCTAGAACCTGACACATCATCTGATCGCTTTGCCTTCCAGCAAACCGATCAGATGATATTGGATCCGGATTGGACGGCGCGGGACCCTAACCCAGGATTACTGCGGAGGGGGGTTTATTTCAATAAAGATGGAGTCACTAATTGTGTTGTGTTTTATTTCTAATAAAAATATTTTTCTGTGTTGTGTTTTTTTTTTATCTTTACTAGAAATTCATGGTGGCCATGTCAAATATTGGCGTGACACCATGAATTTCGGGCTTAGGGCCAGCTATACAGCTAGCCCTAACCCCATTATTACCCGGCGAGCCACCCGGCATCAGGGCAGCTGGAAGAGTTGGATACAGCGCCAGAAGATGGCGCTTCTATGAAAGCGCCATTTTCTGGGGTGGCTGCGGGACTGCAATTCACAGCGGGGGTGCCCAGAAAGCATGGGCACCCTGCACTGTGGATTCCAATTCCCAGCTGCCTAGTTGTACCCGGCTGGACTGAAAAATTGGGCGAAGCTCACGTCATTTTTTTTTTTAAATTATTTCATGAAATTCATGAAATAATTTAAAAAAAAAAAGGGCTTCCCTATATTTTTGGTTCCCAGCCGGGTACAAATAGGCAGCTGGGGGTTGGGGGCAGCCCGTACCTGCCTGCTGTACCCGGCTAGCATACAAAAATATGGCGAAGCCCACGTCATTTTTTTTGTTTGGGGGGGCAAAGAAATCCTGCATACAATCCTGGAAGGAGGATGCTGAGCCTTGTAGTTCGACAGCTGCTGTCTGCTCTCCTGCATACACTATTGGATGGAGGATGCTGAGCCTTGTAGTTCTGCAGCTGTCTGCTCTTCTGCATACACTAGTGGAGAATGAAGAACACATTGAAGAAGGAAATGACATCAGACCTTTTTTTTTTTGTTCACTGATAAAAAACGCATAAGGACGCAGTGAGCAAAAACGCAGCAAAACGCAGCAAAACGCAGCAAAACTCAGCAAAAAAACGCACCAAATCGCGTTTTTTTCGACGCAGGTGCGTTTTTGTGCGTTTTTAGCGGCCAAAACGCACAAAAACGCAGCGTCAAAAAAACGCAGTGTGTGCACATAGCCTTAAGGTCCAGTCACACTAAGCAACTTACCAGCGATCCCAACAACGATAGGGATCGCTGGTAAGTTGCTAGGAGGTTGCTGGTGAGCTGTCACACTGCGACGCTCCAGCGATCCCACCAGCAACCTGACCTGGCAGGGATCGCTGGAGCGTGGCTACACGAGTTGCTGGTGAGCTCACCAGCAACCAGTGACCAGCCCCCAGTCTCCTAGTTACAGCACACATCAGGTTAATTAACCCGATGTGTGCTGCAGCTAAATGTGCACAGAGCAGGGAGCAGCGCACACTGAGCGCTGGCTCCTTGCTCTCCTAGTTACAGCACACATCGGGTTAATTGCCTGATGTGTGCTGAAGCTATCTGTGCACAGAGCAGGAGCCGGCAGCACAGGCAGTGAGAGCGGAGGAGGCTGGTATCAAAGGTAAATATCGGGTAACCAAGGACAGGGCTTCTTGGTTACCCGATGTTTACATTAGTTACCAGCCTCAGCAGAAGCTGGCTCCCTGCTCACTGCACATTAGTTGTTGCTGTCTCGCTGTCACACACAGCGATCTGTGCTTCACAGCAGGACAGCAACAACTAAAAAATGGCCCAGGACATTCAGCAACAACCAACGACCTCACAGCAGGGGCCAGGTTGTTGCTGGATGTCACACACAGCAACATCGCTAGCAACGTCACAAAAGTTGTTCGTTACCAGCGATGTTGCTAGCGATGTTGCTTAGTGTGACGGGGCCTTTAGGGATTTGTTTTCTTACCTTATCTGTAGGCTGATCTTGAGTCAAGGTGACTACATGCCCATGAAGGCTGCCCCCTCCCCTCTTCCTCCTCTTCTGTCTCTTGTAATGTTGTTGTGTCATAAATCTTTTTTTACAGGTAAAATATATCTTTGTATTGTGTTAGCCAGTACAGATAAAAAAAATTGCTTAAAGAACAGGGTCCTCAGTGGTTGATAGCCATTAAAAATGTAACTGACAAGATGGTACCATTTCTTCACTTAGCCATTAAAAGGTATCTACTGAGGTATCAGTTCTTTTTAGATTTTTTTTTTATTTTTATTTGTTTTTGAAGCACTGGTATAGGAAATGGATGTGTATTCGTCTCTCTTTAAACGCATGTGGGGACGCAGCGTAATGATCCTGTACTATCGTGCAGCACTGTAAGGCTATGTGCGCACGTTGCGTACTGGCCCTGCAGAAATTTCTGCAGCGATCTGAAGAGCACACATGCGCTTCAAATCGCTGCAGAAACAGTCCGTAATGGAAAAAAAAAAAAGCCGATTCCATGCGCTCTGCCTGCAGCTCCTCTGATAGACAGAGCAAGGGCTGCAGGTAAAGCGCAGGAAAGAAGTGACATGTCTTTTCTTAAAACGTGCGCTTCGGGCAACAGCCGAAGCGCTGCGCTCCAAGACGCCACGTGCGCACGGCTCCCACACAATCTTCATAGATTATCCAGGGGACGCAGGACGCATGCAGTTACGCTGCGCTGCAGATCGCAGCGTAACTGCATGCATATACGCAACGTGCGCACATAGCCTTACAATTCTCTGGTGCCAAAACAATGGCAGATCTTAATGGCTACGGAATTGGAGGTCATCATGGGCCCCGGAGTCTCCAAATCACCTGCTATTTCAAGTCAGTAAAATCTGCCTATACACTAATCTCTTGTGTGAGTTAAGGTACCTTCACACATAACGACTTACCTGCGATCCCAAAAACGATGCGACCTGATAGGGATCGCAGATAAGTCGCTGGGAGGTCGCAGGTGAGATGTCACACAGTGAGATCTTACCAGCGATGCAGAACAATACAGATCGCAGTAGCGACCTGTATAACGATCTCAGCAGTCACTGTGACCCTGTCACACAGTGTCAAACACAGCGATGTGTCCTGCCCAGCAGGACATCGCCTTTGAAGAAAATGGCCTGGACCATTCTGTAACGACTAGAGATCTCACAGCAGGGGCCTGATCGCTGGTAAGTGTCACACATAACGAGATCGCTAACGGGATCGCAACTTCGTCACCAAAACGGTGACTCAGCTGCGATCTCGCTAGCGATCTCGTTATGTGTGACAGTACCTTTAGTCATGTGCTCTAGACACTGCAGCAATGACTGCAGTCACCTGTTTTTGTTTTTTTTTGTGTTTTTTTTTTTTTGGGAAATTCATCTAACTTATACAAGCACTGGAGCTTCATTCACGCAACACTGCCTGCGAATGCTCATAACCATATACCAGCACTGAGCTACAACTAATTTAATCACTGATCATCTACGTATATGCACTGTATCTTGCTTAGAGATAAATGTTAGCTGTTTTTATCCTGCATTCTTGATCTGTCTGATTCCAAACTGATTTCCTCTCTGACTCGTTTGCGCCACACCACTGCGCTCAAGAGTATGATAGCCGGATCCTAATTTGACTTAGGCTATGTGCCCACGGGCGCTCGTACCTGCGGATGTATCCGCAGGTACAAGCGCATGTTTCTCGCAGCTATTTTTAGCTGTGAGATTACAGCGGAATAGCTGCGGGAAACATGCGGACTTTCATGCAAATTACCTGCGGACGTCCCGGCCTCTCTCTCCATAGCGCAGGGCCGCAGGTAATTCCGCAGGAATAATTGACATGCAATTATACTTGCGGATGCGGACATCCGCAGCATGTTCGGCAGCTGCACTTTCCGCAGCGTGGACACAGCACTCCCCATATCCCATAGGATAACATGGGGAGTGACTGTACATGCTAAAACCTGCGGATTTATCTGGAAAATCCAGAAAAATCCGCAGGTTTTCCGCGGCAAAATCTGCAGAAACAAAGTCCCGTGGGCACATAGCCTTAGACTATTCCTGGCAAAGTGTCGATTAGCCAGTTTAGCAAAAAACCTTGGGCACAAAAAATAGGTTACTATTTGACACTAAGTGAAAAAAGTTACCCTCATTAGTGACGCCTGAACAAGTGGTCAGGGCAACTCCAGAACTAGTTGTTACGAGTGAACTACCAAACAAATAAGTGGAAAAAATTACCCTCACTAGTGACGACTGAACAAGTTTTCAGAAACGCGTGTCCTGGATACCCCATTAACACAAGTTGCCTCAAAGTATAGACATTTAATGTATATAAGCATGTTCCATAATTGCCTTGAGTCTAAAGGTCCAGTCACACTAAGCAACTTACCAGCGATCCCAACAACGATAGGGATCACTGGTAAGTTGCTAGGAGGTTGCTGGTGAGATGTCACACTGTGACGCTCCAGCGATCCCACCAGCAACCTGACCTGGCAGGGATCGCTGGAGCGTCGCTACACGAGTTGCTGGTGAGCTCACCAGCAACCAGTGACCAGCAACCAGTCTTAAGGCCCCGTCACACTAAGCAACATCGCTAGCAACATCGCTGGTAACGAACAACTTTTGTGACGTTGCTAGCGATGTTGCTGTGTGTGACACCCAGCAACAACCTGGCCCCTGCTGTGAGGTCGTTGGTTGTTGCTGAATGTCCTGGGCCATTTTTTAGTTGTTGCTGTCCCGCTGTGAAGCACAGATCGCTGTGTGTGACAGCGAGACAGCAACAACTAAATGTGCAGGCAGCAGGAGCCGGCTTCTGCTGAGGCTGGTAACTAATGTAAACATCGGGTAACCAAGAAGCCCTGTCCTTGGTTACCCGATATTTACCTTTGATACCAGCCTCCTCCGCTCTCACTGCCTGTGCTGCCGGCTCCTGCTCTGTGCACATGTAGCTGCAGGACACATCGGGTTAATTAACCCGATGTGTGCTGTAACTAGGAGAGCAAGGAGCCAGTGCTCAGTGTGCGCTGCTCCCTGCTCTGTGCACATTTAGCTGCAGCACACATCAGGCAATTAACCCGATGTGTGCTGTAACTAGGAGAGCAAGGAGCCAGCGCTAAGCATTGTGCGCTGCTCCCTGCTCTGTGCACATTTAGCTGCAGCACACATCGGGTTAATTAACCTGATGTGTGCTGTAACTAGGAGACTGGGGGCTGGTCACTGGTTGCTGGTGAGCTCACCAGCAACTCGTGTAGCCACGCTCCAGCGATCCCTGCCAGGTCAGGTTGCTGGTGGGATCGCTGGAGCGTCGCAGTGTGACAGCTCACCAGCAACCTCCTAGCAACTTACCAGCGATCCCTATCGTTGCTGGGATCGCTGGTAAGTTGCTTAGTGTGACTGGACCTTTACAGACTTTACAAAAAAGTTGGATTTGTTTTCTTACCTTATCTCTAGGCTGATATTGAGGAAGGGTGACTAATTGCCTTTGAGGGCTGCCCCCTCCCCCTCCTCCTCCTCTTCTGTCTCTTGTAATGTTGTCATAAATGGTTTTTTACAGGTAAAATATATCTTTGTATTGTGTTAGGGTACCGTCTCACTTTAGCGATGCAGCAGCGATCTGACCTGGTCAGGATCGCTGCTGCGTCGCTCCATGGTTGCTGGTGAGCTGTCATCAGGCAGATCTCACCAGTGACCAGCCCCCAGCCAGCAGCGACGTGGAAGTGATGCTGCGCTTCCACGGAGCCGGCGTCTGGAAGCTGGGACACTGGTAACCAACGTAAACATCGGGTAACCAAGCGCTTGTTACCCGATATTTACATTGGTTACCAGTGTCCGCAGCTTCCAGATGCCGGCTCCGTGCATAGTAGCCAGAGTACACATTGGGTTAATTTTACCCGATGTGTAGTCTGTCTGTGTGTAGGATGCTGGGAGCCAGCGCTGGCAGTGAGAGCACGGACGCTGGTAACTAATGTAAATATCGGGTAACCAAGGAAGGGGATTCCCTGGTTACCCGATATTTACCTTGGTTACTGCTTACCGCAGGCTTCCAGACGCCAGCTCCGTGCATCCTGATTGCTGTTCTCTCGCTGTCACACACAGAGGTGTGTGCTTATCAGCCTTAACAGCGGGAGAGCAGCAATAAAAAAATGAACCAGAGCTGTGTGCAAGGAGCAGCGATCTCACAGCAGGGGCCAGATCGCTGCTCATTGTCACATACAGCGAGATCGCTAATGAGGTCACTGCTGCATCACGAAAACCGCGACTCAGCAGCGATCTCGCTATATGAGAAGTACCCCTTAGCCAGTACAGATAAAAAAAAGGAAATTAGCCAGTTTAGCAAAAAACCTTGGGCACAAAAAATAGGTTACTATTTGACACTAAGTGAAAAATGGTACCCTCATTAGTGACGCCTGAACAAGTGGTCAGGGCAACTCCAGAACTAGTTCTTACGAGTGAACTACCAAACAAATAAGTGGAAAAAATTACCCTCACTAGTGTAACGCCTGAACAAGTTTTCAGAAACGCGTGTCCTGGATACCCCATTAACACAAGTTGCCTCAAAGTATAGACATTTTATGTATATAAGCATGTTCCATAATTACCTTGAGTCTTACAGACTTTACAAAAAAGTTGGATTTGTTTTCTTACCTTATCTCTAGGCTGATATTGAGGAAGGGTGACTAATTGCCCATGAGGGCTTCACCCCCCCCCCCTTCCTCCTCTTCTGTCTCTTGTAATGTTGTTGTGTTATAAATCTTTTTTTACAGGTAAAATATATCTTTGTATTGTGTTAGCCAGTACAGATAAAAAAAAATTGCTTAAAGAACAGGGTCCTCAGTGGTTGATAGCCATTAAAAATGTAACTGACAAGATGGTACCATCTCTTCACTTAGCCATTATAAGGTATCTACTGAGGACTCAGTTATTTTAGATTTTTTTTTTTTTTTGTTTTTGAAGCACTGGTATGGGAAATGGATGTGTATTCGTCTCGCTTTAAACGCATTGTGTACTTTTTATATAGTTGTCTGAGTTTCCATGAGCTCGAGAAAGGAAAGCTGTACCAATGAAGGTCTACTCTGAGCACATCTGTACTGAGCGCTGCTTCTTATTTCTTTTTCAGGCTCTGCATAGGTCAGGTGGGAAAAGTCAGCAGCTCCATACAAGTTACCATGAGTGGTTTGAAGTTCGGCTGGAATTGTTTGTGGCATAATCGCATATGATCTATCTGGTAGGTGTCTGTGTGTTGCCACTTTTCCCCTGCACAATTTTGTACATCAGTTTATGGCGCCTATATTTAGCTACATTAATAGGTGATACCAACTCATAGTGATCAAACCCCTTTAATTGTTCAACCTCGTTCACATGAACTGCAGGAACGATTATTATTCAGAAGTTTGTGTAAAGGTACATTAAAATGCCATGCCCTGTGGATCGAGCAGTAGAAGAGGACAAGCAGGCATAAACACGTGCTAGGTCCCAAACTTGCTGTAATTATAATTTTTAATTATTTAAAAGAAAATAAAACAACGCCATACCAGAACATTCTTATTTAACTAACATTACCAGAAAGAAAATCTAAACTAAAAAAACACACACAGAATTATTACAAATTCTTGTCCTTTTTATAAATTCGGTAAACGCTTCAACAGGACCACCGGATCCATCCTAGGACGAGAGGTCCTGGGTTCTTCAGTGCTTTAAAGAAAAAGAGATACTGATGTCAAAATAGACTTAAACATAAAGCATACCAACTCTACGGGTACCCTTACGCGCAGCAACCGTTTGCAGATATCTGTGAGACCGGTCAGTGGTTGCTGCATTGTTGGGCCGTTTGAGCTGCCCAACAGACCAAGCACTTAGTGAGTGCGAAGTCTGTCGGGCAGATGGTGCAGGAACGTGAATCAGACTTGCACAACCACTGATGGGGCCACCGAGTAGGGAATGCGCCCACCATGGCTGCGTATGGGTGACACTGCTTAGTGGCTATTTGCCGTATTTACATGTGGCAACAAACTATCGGCCAAATTCAGTCCAGACGATTCAACTTATAAGTGGTGTCTAAGGTTACCCTCATTCAAACTGCAGTAATAGTTTCCTTTAAATGATGTAAAGTATCTTTATGCTTTACAGTTTTCAGAAACGCGTGTCCTGGCTATCACATTGTCACAAGTTTCCTCAAAAGACAGACCTTTAATGTATGTAAGAATGTTCCATAATTACCTTGAGGAGCTCATTTTCAGCGACTGGGCCGCCCTTGACTGTGTTGTAATGCCAGGTGGAGAGCCTAAACCTGCCCTGAAATAAAAACATGAATATTAGAGCTCTCAATGAGTGCACCCATTAGCTTGGCATCACAGTATAGAAGTAAATGTATACTAAGGCTATGTGCCCACGGGGACAGTGTCCTGCGGATATATCCGCAAGACATTCCGCAGGAGCTCCCAGAAATCCAGAGCACAACTTTTCTCTGTTTCAATGATGCGGAATGTCCTGCGGATATGGTGCGGGCATTCTGCATTGAGGACACAGGACCATGGCTTCGGCACTGCATCCTCAATGCAGAACAAGTGCTGCAGTGATGGGTGAGTTCATACTTACCTCCATCACGCAGCACCTCGCTTTCCGGCGGCCGGGTCACTCTGTCAGCGTCTTCACTGTGCACAGGAGAAAGTGGGCGGGCCTGAACTAGCTCCGGCTGTCACATGACCGAAGCTCGTGCAGGCCCCGCCCACCTCATCCTTCCTGTACCTGGATCAGCTGCGCTGCTGTGCACCGGACGGAGAAAGTGACTCCGGTGTCTGCTATCAAGGCAGGTAAGTATAGGGGACCCTGCGGAGAAATCCGCAGGAATAATTGACATGCTGCAGATTTTTCCGCACGAAATTCCGCACGATTTCCGCTGCGGAAAAATCCACAGCGTGGGCACAGCATTTCCCAAATGCCGTAGAAATGGCTGGGGAGTAGCTGTGCTGCAGATTTCTGGAAAATCCGCGGCTTTTCCGCGAGAAATCCGCGGCAAAATCCGCGCATTTTCCGCAGCTTGGGCACATAGCCTAACTGTCCAGTCAGAGGTTCCCCAGTACCCTCTTCTGCAGCCCTTTAGAAGTGTTAGAATTCAAATATTAGTGTTTGTTACAAAGCAGGTTTGATTTTGTATTTTACAATTAAATACCTTGATGTGCTGGCTTGTGCTTCCTGCATTTCTTCATTCCATGATCGTAGGACTAGCGAGTGGCCATGACAGATGTTTTCCAGGGTATTTTCTCGGTAGTTTCTTTCCGCTGTCTCATTAGAATGGGCTAGATACCTGGCAAAGAGATGTTTTTCTTGGTCTTTCAATTTTGAGATGGTCCATGATTCAATTACCTTCCTAATCATCTGACTGGTGACAAGGGGAAGCCTAAACCTAAAATATAATGTAGAAAATCAAACCTATAGCTATGCACATAGACTTTTAGAAAGATTTTAGACTTTCTAAATCTTACTTTTTATGGTAATGCATAAGGTCATTAGAGACATTGTGGATAGGCTTCCCTGAGGTGGTTAGGAAGAATGTATTTGCTGAGTTTGGCTTGACCATATTGGGTCGCAATTTCTCAAAATACACCTTTAACCACTGTAAAAGCAAAAACAAATACAAACATGGTAAGATGGAAAATCCCAGAGTCCATCACCTGGAGGAAAGGAAATCTTACTTCTTCTTCAGTTGGAGTAAGCGCAAAGCAGGCGACTTGTTGTGCAGAGGTCTTGTGTGCTTTCACCCCAATAACAATGAAGTCTTGCCCCTCATATCCGTAAGGCAACCTCCTGGTCCACTCTGACACCTGAGAGTGAAGGTAAAATATATCTTTGTACCGTGTTAGCCAGTAGAGATAAAAAATTATTTAAAAGAACTGAAGTCCTCAGTGGATGATACCTTTTAATGGCTAACTGAAAAGATGATAATAATAGCTCGAAAGCTTGCTAGTATTACCATCTTTTCAGTTAGCCATTAAAAGGTATCAACCACTGAGGACTTCATTTCTTTTAAACAATTTTTTACCTTAGAGTGAAGACAGTTGAGAAAGGTTAAGTGACAGGTGTCATTTAAGAAAAGGCAGAAAAGGTGGTGACTTACTGTAAAATTCTTTATTACATCTGGCTGTTGTCCATGTTTTAATACCAGTAGGGTTTCTAAGTAATTCAGGACATTTAGTTGATGTTCCTTTTTCTTACTACCAGATCGGATATATCTCAATGACTTTAAAAAGGATGGCTTGGCCACATCCAGAATCTTCAGATAGTGTGCCGGTGCCACATGTGACGATGTTAACGCTTCAAATCTAAAATGGATAAAACATATGGTTACATTCGGCCGTGTGAAAACCCTGGGGACAAAAGAGTGATTGTAACCAAATATACACAAATTCATATAAGCTGATAACTCGCCTGTTGCTGACCACCTCCTGTGAGACACCTTTTGCCAGCATGGTCTGGATATCCTTGGTCACACCCGTAAATATTTTGAAAGCTTTATACAGCTGCGGGTTTTCATGTGCCAAATTGATTCCTCGTAGCTGATAACGCACAAATCTCTTGAGGTGTTTTAAATAATTGCATGCCGTTTGCCTTGAGAGACCGACTTGACGCAGCTTGACAAAGAAAGACTTTGCCTTCTTAATGTCCTTCACGAAATCCAAACTCACACAGTCATTGTTCATGTAATATAGAAATCTTGAGACGTCTGCAAACTCTTGTTTCACCTTCTTTATTGAGAGGGTTTGTTTTAAATAATCCTCAAAACCTTTGAGAATTGAATTTCCTTCTTTAAAACGTTTATACAAACCAGCTTGCTTCATTTTTAGTTTTAGTCCTGTCCATTTTGTC